>NC_052631.1:47045759-47698259 GCF_016161935.1 Mauremys reevesii
AGATATTTATCTTTAATCAGTGTTGTGATCTATTGACATTGTCTCCCAAATTCCCAGGCATATAAGTCTCAGAGATCATGTTATAATGGTACCAAGAATATAAGGCATCAACAAAAAAACCCTAAGATTTAAGGATACAAGTTCTGAATGACCATAGACCAATGGGCAAGTGTATGAGAAGCTATTCAGGAGAAGTAAATGAATTTTAGGGTGCTGCTGCATCCATCAGCAGTTTGATGTATGCACCAGCTGCCTAATTTGGGGAGCATGGGCAGACTCCTTCATAGTCAGTAAAATAAGTTCCCATTTTATTCCTTCTGCATGCAGCTCTTTGGAGATGTCTGCTACAACTGCAGCCACGTGATCGAGGGGGATGGTAAGATTTGTTCTCCTTGTTTTGGGTCGCTCTCCTATTCTGTTTGTCAGTGCAGCTGTTGCAGTCCTGCAGTTGCAAGGCTCCAGTGTTTCTTTTTACATCTGGGCTCACTGAATTGGGATCGGATTTTGAGACTAGATAATCTGGTTGTTTGCTTTTATTTTGCACAGTGGTATCAGCTCTCAACAAGGCTTGGTGTGTGAACTGCTTCTCCTGCTCCACCTGCAACATCAAGCTCACACTGAAGTAAGTAGATACTTGCAGACCTAGGCTTTCAGCAGCCTAGGGGAATGGTGCTGGTATCCTGCAGCTGTAGAGTAGTATCCTCTCCTGCAGTACATACAGATTTTCCCTTATTGAAAGGTAACTGAGCCCATTTTCAAAGAGTTTTGTGCTAAATGCCTCAAATAGTAAGTGGCACAGGGACAATGAATACAAACTAACTTTAAATGCCCCTTTCCTAGTTTCAGGACCTCTGATATCACCCCAGCTCTGCTATGATGGCCCAACATGCCTCAGTTATCAATGGACTTAGGGGCTCAAGGGAATGGTGTTTTCATTATAGAATGTGGGGTTTGGAAAGTGTTTTTAAATTCTTTATTCTTTTATACTGATAAAAACGCTTAGCAAAGTCTCACTCCGTAATAAAATTACAGTGCCCTGAGCCTCCAGTTCCATGCTCCAACTGGGCTGTTTGGTAACTGACATGCAGCATTGGACATCCCAGGCTGTCGCAGCAGCCAGCATGATTCCAGAGGTACCCAGTCAGCATTGTGCTCAATGTTTGAGGCATTAAAAGCATACTGCGTGTAGGCCATGCTCTAAGACAATATTACAGGTCAGCTGTAAGAACTGGGATTTAGGGGAAACCGTGGCAAAGTTAGTTCAAACTTCTAGAAAATTAGTTTGTCATGTGCCCATCTCAGAGACAGCCTTCCCTTCCCTGGATTAATGGAGGCTGGGCACATTCTTGGGGGTGGGCCACATTTTAGTGAACTCTTCTTGCTGCTGCTTAATGAATCAACATTAACCACAGTAAACTTGGTGGAAGCTGAATGGCAGGAAGTCTGGGAATATGAGGCTATTGGGGGATAAGGAATTGGCAAGTCTCAGACTGAGTGGGCTATAGACTAAATGTGACTCAAGTGTCTGGGACACTGACGCTGCTAGTGAAATTCCACTTCTTGATTTTTGCCAACCAAATTAATGCAGTGGCTTGATTCTTCTGCAATCACCATTTGTGATAGCTAGATTGCTGTCTGATTGTGACCCACTGACATTCATGGCTGCTTGAGTCCTTATCTCTCTCGTGAGAGACACTCGTGCAACTGAGTGGGGAAGTAAAGGAGCCAAATAACACAGCAGGGCACAGATTATCCAGCAAGTTCTTGGAATGTATTGGAGAGCATTTTTTATTTCAGAGGGTGGAGAAAGCTACTAGGGGGGAGGCTGTTCTAGATTTGATTTTGACAAATAGGGAAGAACTGGTTGAGAATTTGAAAGTGGAAGGCAACTTGGGTGAAAGTGATCATGAAATGGTAGAGTTCATGATTCTAAGGAATGGTAGGAGGGAGAACAGCTCAATAAAGACAATGGATTTCAAGAAGGCAGACTTTAGCAAACTCAGGGCGTTGGTAGTAAAATCCCATGGGAAGCAAGTCTAAGGGGAAAAACAATTGAAGACAGTTGGCAGTTTTTCAAAGAGACATTATAATGGCAGAGAGAGTACACTCATAAAGTTTGCGGATGATACCAAGCTGGGAGGGGTTGCAAGTGCTTTGGAGGATAGGATTAAAATTCAAAATTATCTGGACAAACTGGAGAAATGGTCTGAAGTAAACAGGATGAAATTCAATAAGGACAATTGCAAACACGGCTACCCCTCTGATAATTGCAAAGTACTCCACTTAGGAAGGAACAATCAGTTGTACACATACAAAATGGGAAATGACTGCATAGGAAGAAGTACTGCAGAAAGGGATCTGGGGGTCATAGTGGATCACAAGCTAAATATGAGTCAACAGTGTAACACTGTTGCAAAAAAAGCAAACATCATTCTGGGATGTATTAACAGGAGTATTATAAGCAAGACACGAGAAATAATTTTCCGCTCTACTCCATGCTGATTAGGCCTCAACTGGAGTATTGTGTCCAGTTCTGGGCACCACATTTCAGGAAAGATGTGGACAAATTGGAGAAAGTCCAGAGAAGAGCAACAAAAATGATTAAAGGTCTAGAAAACATGACCTATGAGGGAAGATTGAAAAAATTGGGTTTGTTTAGTCTGAAGAAGAGAAGACTATGATTTCTGTGAAATAGCAAACATAGGAAAGCCATTGAGCTGCAACAGAAGAAAAGCACTGTGGATGTATGTACAGGGAAAATGAATGTGCTTCCACCCTGGTACTAGCCAGTAAGGGGCATTCATAGCAGGCTGAGGTGCACTTGGCAGCACAGGGGAGAGGAGTGTGAAGAATCAAAATGTCTTCCAGGCTGTTGCCAATGCAAAGCTGCTGCCCCCAAGTTTTGGAAAGCAGCCAAGCAGAAGTGTTGCTAAGAGCCTATCACAAAGTGTTCCATGGCTGGACATTTCATTATTGGTAAACATGTGGATCTGATCTCCAGTGATCAGTCCATATGTATCTGTGTTCACATAGTTGGGCACCTAACTTGGCATGAACACTACTGCACGTGTGCATTAAATTCTGATATGTGAACATACCTGGCAAGATTGGCATCTGTGTGTTGAAATGAGGGGTTTTATACATGCAGTAGAAATCAAGCCACCACACTCACACAGACACGCACATACTTGACTACTGAACATCAAGCCACGACCGTAGTTTTGTAAGTGCTGTTTTTAATAGCTCAGTGTTTCTTTGAAAGGAACAAGTTTGTGGAGTTTGACATGAAGCCAGTGTGCAAGAAATGCTATGAAAAATTCCCTCTGGAGCTGAAGAAACGTCTGAAAAAGCTGTCTGAGCTGGCCTCCAGGAAATCGCATCCCAAAGCTGTGGATTTAAACTCTGCTTAAATAGGTCTGTCATTCTGCTGACTGTACTCCTTATCCTCACAGACTGCAACTTGCAGCAGCTACTGATCACAAAGGGAGCTGTTAACAATGTCTGAAACAAACCACAGACAAATAGTACCTCCTCCAGCTTTTGTTACTGCAGCTTTCACCTTGAATGTCCCTTTACTCAGGCAGTTGCAAATTAACACTGACAGCATGGGGAGTTTGGCCTCTGCTGAGGGGGTAGGGCAGAGCAATGGGTATGGTAGCTAACTGGCATTATTCTGCCATTGATCAGATGTACACCATTGTTTTTCTGTCCTTCATTGTTTCTTCAATGAGCTGAAGTTCTCTTTCCTGTAGCCTGAGGAATTTGGAAAGAACAGTGGTTTAAATATCAGATGGTGAAACGTGCAGATTGTTCAGCACCAGTTATAAGTATCAAGGATTCTTTAAATGACTTGTGTGCAGAGCTTTTCACCTATAGGACAATGTTCTGAATGTGGCCCAAAATTACCACCATCTGATAACTGTTTGGTATGTCCAAAATGAGCTGATCTTTGTCTAGATTCCCAGTGAACAAATATCCACATCACAAAAACTGCCACAGCAATCGCCCTTCTTGACACCCTTGTTGACATTTTATCTAGGCTAGGCTAGGCAAGGCAAGGAGTGAATGGGCACAGAGTCTGTGCTACCTACTCACCTCAGTCCAGGCCAGAGTGGATGTATAGTGTCTGGGCAGTGCACAGAAGTTGCACTACGCTTTTCCTGGTTGATGCATAGAGGATTTCAATCTCCGAGGCTCTCCGTTTGATACTTTTGAAAAGCACTCAATTCCCTTACAGCCCAAGGGGGATATGTAGTGCGAGGGTGAAGGCAGTGCATGCCAGGAACTAATATTCAATGTTTACTTGCCAGTTCTCCATTAGATCATTGATACCCACGGCTTGGAATTGCCCAGTGTGATATAATACCCTACCCACTGACACACCTGCCATTACCCTCTACAGTACCTGCACTATGACTGCAGGTGTTGTTACGCTTTTGCATAACAAAAACCCAGTTGGTGGATCTGGTAACTGTTAAACACTTCAGTCTGAGCCAAGCCTTTTCCCTTTGTTTGAATGGAAAGACTACCTTCTCAGCTCAGTTTCCATGACACTCCATGTATGTCTACACTGCAGTTAAAAACCCATCGCTGGCCTGTACCAGCTGACTTGGGTTAATGGGGCCTGGGCTGTGGGGCTGTTTAATTGCAGTGTAGACTTCTGGGCTTGGGCTGGAGCCTGGGCTCTAGGACCCTTAGAGTGAACCAAAAGAGCCTTCAGACTCATACCTATAAATCTTGTAGGAAGACACTAGCTGTGTCCATGCTACAATTTTGTACCTTGCTATTACTGATGCAACCTTGTTGGTGGTAGCACCAGTGGATGCTGTCGTGTAGACAGGGCACTAAACAGCTTCTAGTGTTTTAGCCACCTTGGGCATGTCTTCACTGCAGAATTAACTTGGGTGATTGGCGTCTGGTTTAGCCTAGCTTAGGTGTAACAGGCCACACTGCAGAGCCCTACCCAAGTTACTATGTACTCAGTGGTGCTGCAGTCACCTATCTGAGATGTTAGGAATTCCGGAGGCACATGATACCCCATGGTTCTTAGTACTGCAGTAAGCTGAACCACTGTGATTCTTTCCCAGTGAATAATGGGAGAACTTGTCTGTCCTGGGTGCAGGAGGGGAATTGTGGGAAGGCATTGGAGGACTATCAACACTTAAGTGATTTAGCCTGTGTCCTTGCTGCAGAGTGGGTAGGTTACCAGCTCAATAAGCTTTAGCCTTTACACACAGCTAGGCCAATGAGCCTGGGTGTAAAACAACACCACACTTGGGTGAGAGGTTTTTGTGTGTGGATGGGAGCTGGGTTAACGCTGCAGGGAAGACATATCTCCTGTTGTCTAACCTTGCTTAGAGCAAACACACACAACCTAGTGGCTAAAATGCTGATGGCGGCTCTACACGAGAGCACTTGCTGTTGCTACCACCAGTGAAGCTGCACCAGAGATAGTAATGTTGAAAAATATTAGGGGAAAAGGTTAGTGCAGACAAGGACTCCCTGTGCAAGGCTCCTGGTTAGTTAGCTGCTTTCCTAATACACTTCTACCCCAATATAACACTGTCCTCGGGAGCCAAAAAATCTTACCGCGTTATAGGTGAAACCACGTTATATCAAACTTGCTTTGATCCGCCAGTGTGCAGCCTCGCCCCACTGGAGCACTGCTTTACCATGTTATATCCGAATTCGTGTTATATTGGGTCACGTTATATTGGGGTAGAGGTGTACCAACTGCCTTTAGCTGCTTTACTTTCTGCTGTAGTAAGCGACCATAACTATTTTAACACCTGTGCACTGCCTCCGCTATGGCACTTGCGAAGGGATGGACTCTCTGATCTAATTAGAGAGCTTGTCTGTCTTCCACCGTGACTATCAATCTGCACAATAACCTAGACAGTATTACTTTTGTCACAGTTTAATAGTACTTGAGGACAGCTCTTGTTCTTCTCTAGCCCTTGGCCCATCCTTCAGGTATGGGCACAAGGAACTGCACAATTGAAGGCAATCTTAAGTGGCCACTGCTGGGACCAGTCCACTATGCTTATTCTCTCTAGAGTTTGGTTGAAGGACTAAAGCACAGGCACTTCAGGCCCACAAGCATTCACAATTCATTATGCTGATTCCTCCTAGTCTGAAGCACGCGGCTCCTTTCCCCATGCCCTTGGTCACAGGAAGGAGCCCAGTGCTGAATCTGGGCAGCGGGGTATTTTCAGCTGATTCATCAGTCCTAGTTCAAGAGAATTTCCTGGGAAGATGGCAATAGGACACTTGGCATCATATCTGCTTGTGAATATGCAAAAATTGAGTACTTCATGGACAGTAGTTGTCTTCCAGACCAGCTCAAATCTTGTCATCTGTGTTTCCTGCAGAGGCCACTCTTGAGTTTAGCAATGGAAAATGCAAATACATGGTTAAACATGTGCATGTACAGATGAATGTGAATATCTTTGTACTGTGAGAAGAGATGCAGTGAGGACTCTTATCTCCTCTCTAATATTTGAAATTCAGTAGATTAGGTGAGGGCTTGCTAGTACTTAAGGGAAAAGACACCCATAGACTCTGAACTTTATAATATATGGATAATCAAATGTCTTAAAGTGTCTTTTTAACTGTTAATCTGACAAATATTTCACTAGGGTCCTGCTTTGTAGAGCACATGGTTGTCTATAGAGTTACAATATCAGATTTGAGAGACTGAGCAATCAAGAGAGTTATGGGAAATAACTACAGAACAGCTTTGAAACATTCATCTTTCCCCAGATTCCACCTTTGGAGAAGTAAATGGCATAGGATGTAAAGTAGATGTGATAGGATCTGTGGACTTCTTTAGGGCAGAGTCTTTTGGTGTGATGGATGTGCCAGTACCTATGTGTTCTTCATAATGCTGGAGTCAGGGGAGACACTCTCTTTCATAGAAAGAAATTTAAGACTAAGATGTGTGCGTTTTCCTTTGCTCTAAATTCAGAAAGTCAAATTCATTCTTGCTGTCACTTGATTATCCTCTGTGGTGTTATATCAAGGATGAATTTGGTTCAAAAGGCTAAACTTGTATTACTTACCAAAAGCTGCTGTCCATTGTATACTTTCACAGTTTTAAATCTATATTTATATACATATTTAAAATAAATCACTAATGCTCACTGACTACACTTGAAGATGGCAATGCTTTTAGCAACTGCGATATGTGCAGCTTACTCGTATTCAAGGGGAATATTAATCACTTCCTTAATATCCTTCCTTATTATAAAACAAACTGCTATATGTTTTCTTTAGGGTTTAGGTCCTGGTCCTTACCCTCACAGTTATCCACGCAACATTAGCAAAAATTGTTTAATCTTCCATGCTCGGAGTTTCCAATGCCAAACGTTTTGTATTGGGCGATGCAGACTTCTGGGACTGAAGAGGCTAAGTGTTAATTTGAAACATATAGCAGGGGAGGCATTGGTTCACAGATAAACCTGTGACTAAAGCAGTTGTTCTTAAGAGGTGTTTAGTTCTTAGTTTGTAAAGCACTCTTAGTGCTAAGGATTATATAGAATGAACGAAGAAATGTATTAATACTAAAGGGACAAGCCCATTCCCTATTACATGGCATGTATTCTGCAGACTGCAGATTTCTTGTTTTATAGTACTTCTGAGTTTGTAATGTCTAACCAAAATCTGAGACTGCTGGACTAAAATATTATAATCTGCACCTGTTACGTATGTTCTTGTAATAAAGTTAACTGCAATACATTTTAAATCTTCACACTAAAGATTAAAATATAAAAACTATTGTATATGTGTACTGTACAGTAAAACCTGAGTCCTTTGGATCTACACCTCTGACGTGACCCAGGGTGAATCACTCAGTAACTCCAAGGATTAGCCACATTCCTATTTCAGAATTGTGATGATATTATAAATCCCACATTGGCAGGGACAATTAGCCTGTTCTGTGGCACCTGAAGGACAGACAAGTAATTAAGGATTAGATCAAGCTGGGGAGAACCAGGCTGGGTGGTTCCTATAAAGGAAGGAGTGCAGAGCAATAGGGGGAGGAGATCCAGGAGGGAGGATTTTGGAACTTCCTCTCTGGGAAAGGAACCACAGAGGGGCCTGCTGGAAGTATCTAGCCTGGGATTGTCCCTGAAGGGAGAGGGCAGTTGGAGAGAAGGAGACTCCTACAGCAGGTCTGGGAGCAGAGAGAGACTCCAGGGAAAAAGCCCTGAGAGTTAACAGCTCGTGAGAAACTGGACCTCCAAGGAGAAAGTTCTGGGAGGCCTTGCTCAGTAATGGAGTGGAGAACTCTGCAGAGCCCGGGAGATGAGTGAAGAATCTGCAGAAGATTGAGCCCAGGATTTTCATTCCTCTGTGTTTTGAGTTGGAACGTTGTTACCCAAGAAGGGATGGGACTCTTGGTGTGACCTGGCCATAGGACTAAGTCACCACGCAGAGCACCAGAGTCTGGAGGAAGGTGAGGTGGAGGGGCTGCAGTGCTGGGTCTTGCCATGAGGAGGTTCTTCAGGAGGGTGAGTCTATGACAAGAATGTTTTGCTGAAACATTTTTGATCAGGCTGGTTAGAGGGTGATGTATTCATCAATGCTCTAGTGCAGTGGAGGCACTGCTGTTGTGTCTGACAGATGTCATGTAGCTAGGTTGGACTCCGGCTGTCAGTGTTGAATGGTATGCTGTAGTAATGCAGAGGTAGTATAAGCTATTGGAGAGGTTTTCAGATTATACTGAGGTTGGGAGTGCACTCGCCAGACTTTTGTGGAAGAAAGAAACCACGTCGTCATCACTGATCTGCAACAGTTTATTTAAAAACAGGAAACAGAATAGTTTGGCTGCAAAGATTTCAGTACAGAGTCAATGTATAAAACATTTCTCAGATACTACATCTAATTAAATTGAATTCAAAGGTATGATGTCAGCATTAACACCTTGACATTGGTAGTCTCAAAGCATCCATTGCTGGCAATGGACATTGCATTGGGAATATCTGACTGGTCGCAAAAAGATCAACTATTCTGAAAAGTGTGGCACTCATTTAGATGCATAGAGATATTGAGGCCCTATTCTCTCTTCAGTGCATGTACAATCCTCCCATTAATGGCTGTGTTGCACGCAGACGTCCAGGGGACAACGAAGCCCATTGTCCATACATTGGCAAACTAGAACGAGAGATTCAACAGCACTGCTTTTCCAGCACTGTCAAACCATGCCTCAAGGAACTTGGTGTAAATGCACTAAAAGCACCACATGTCACTGTGGTCACAGGAGGGTGGTTCTGATTTGGGAAGGACAAGTATTTGCTCTTCTAGTACTGGAAAGCAGTGTAGGAGCAAGGTTACCTCCCAGGCTTTTTGAACTCTGAGCAGTTCTTATTGTGAGAAAGTTCTCTCTTGCTGACAGGAGTTGTCTATGGAGGAGCATGTGATGAACAAACTCTGAATCAGGCTTTACCATTCAAGCTGTCTGCCAAACAGGAAGTTGGAGAAAGATCAAGAGAAATGAAAACCAATAAAATTAACCAATTGGAATTCTGTCTCCTGAAAGAGTGTCTACATAGCTCCATGTTAGGAGCACTTCATTAGAGCAGGAAAATGGCTCTTTCAAAAGAGGTCTGTGTGTTATAGGCTCAGTCCTGTGCAACACTGACTCACATTGAGGAGTATTTATCGGGAGCTGTCAATGTAAGGGTGCAGAATCAGTCCTTAATAACAGCCTGAATAAGTGTGTGTTCATGCATATTGGGGAGCACTCTGCTGTTTCCTTATGAAAAGGAAAGGCTGGGGGACACCCAGGTGCAGTTACCAAAGGGGACACAAAAGGAAGTGCACTAGCTCACAATTTATCTAAGGCAACAAGACAGCAGACAATAACCATGTTATAGCAGAAATGGTTCTTCCCTTCTGCAAAGCCCAGTATGGCTTACCAGCCTGAGCTGTTCAGGAGCGATGCAGTTACTCCCATAATAGCAGAATAGGATGGCTATTACTAGAGTATGCTAATGCTAGAAGACTGAAGAAAAGCAGCCTCTCACTTTTTGAAAAAATTCTCCATTTTTCTACCATTGAATGTTTTACTGAAATGCTTGGCTTTTCCTCCACTCTTGGAACCTCTCCGTTGTGTTGAAAAAGTAACATTATCTCTCTCTTTGCCAGAGACACTCAGGAAGCTTGTGCAGTTGGTGGGAGTATACTGAATGATGTGCCCTTATGTTGCTAGGAGGAAGGAATTGGAGGGGCATGTCCCTGTCAGAATGGAGGACACCATAATAGAGCCAAAGAGGTTTTCAGAGTGCTTTTTCATGTATTAATTGAGGGCCATGTCCAGGTTGAAATCCAGGAAAACACTGCGATGATTATAATCCATATTGAATTTGTCCATTGGGTCTAGGACAGGAGAGCTTAAAATGTTAGCTAGCATGTGCTCATTCGTGCTTCCCCTGTGGCAGTACTTTACCAGCGTGGCTTACTGAAGAATGGGTGTGATCAGAGGGTTAATTGGCAGGACCAGTGTTAAAAGGGGTTTTGGTCTGGGATATGAAATGGAGGCTGTTTGGCACAGGTATGAATCACAGGCTTCTACCCTCAGGCAGGGAGGCGGGGATTCCTCTGCTTGTTCACAGCGTTCATTAGCAGCTGTACGTAGGATGTCAACAGGTCATCCATTTTGTAACCCTGTAGGAGAGAGAAACTTTAACCTAGTCTCTTGAAAAGAACTCCAGAAGGTGCCAGCTGGCAACATGAGTTGTTATTCCCCAAGCAGTGTGCCCTCTGTACCTGTTCCTTATGTCTACCTCCTCTCCCAGTTCGTAACGTCATTCAGATAATTCTTTCCCATGTCTCCAGTTGGTGTGTCCTCAGATACCACAGTAGCACTATTGAAAGCAGTGCTGCCTACACTGCAAGAAGCCATATGATCCCTGGTCCAGTGATCAAACAGGGTTGGTTTGTAGTGGTTTAGCAAACTAATGTTTTACACTGTGGGCTGCCATCTTGTGTTTCAGAATCTCAGCTTTCATATACAAGTCACTAGTCCTTACATTTGCCAAGGTAATCTTAACAATACGAGCCCTTATAAACCCATGCAGTGATACCTGCCTGGGTCTTGCAGACAGCCTGAAACAAGACTTCTGGGAGAAATGGGACTGCCCCATTCATTTAAGTGGATCATTGACTCTGAAATCTAATGACAAGGTCTCAGTACTGTTAACCATTTTGCTGCTGATCAAAACATGCCAGAAAAGGAAGATCATATTTAGAATCCCATGAAATTCTTTTTTTTTTTATAAATTACCTTTCAGGATTTTTGTGTTATGACAGCAGCAAAGAGTCCTGTGGCACCTTATAGACTAACAGACGTATTGGAGCATGAGCTTTCGTGGGTGAATACCCACTTTGTCAGATGCATGTGTTATGACATGTGTTATGACACTTACCAGGAGAGGGAGGAAGCCCTAGGGAGGGGTCACAACCAGGGGCGGCTCTACAAAGTAGGCTGCCCCAAGCAGCGCGGAGCGCTGCGCCGCCCTTCCCCAGTCCCGCGGCGGGTCCCCTCTTCCCGCGGCTCCGGCGTCCTGGGGAGGGCGGCATTTGGCTCCGGTGGAGCTCCCGCCGGCATGCCTGCGGGAGGTCCACCGGAGCCCGGGACGAGCGGACCTGCCGCAGTCATGCCTGCGGGAGCTCAACCGGAGCCGCGGGAAGACGGGACCCGCCGCAGGCATGCCGGCAGGAGCTCCACCGGGGCCAAATGCCGCCCTCCCCAGGAAGCCGCCCCAAGCGGGCGCTTGGCCCGCTGGTGCCTAGAGCCGCCCCTAGTCACAACACCACTCACTCAAATTTGACCCAGCTGCCCTCCCTGGTCACAATGGAGGGTTGACTAGGCCAAACCTGAGCTGCACTGCAACTCCATGCACCAGGTCACAATGCCTGGAGTGGGGAGCTTGGCCCAGCCCCCTGGGACAGGAGCCACCACTGCGGGATGTGGGGTTTTTTATATATTGATTTTCATTTTATTTTGTATTTGTGAAAAGCACGGGGCTGTAATTGTATTACAAAGACCTAGGTGAATGGAGTCTCATTTTGGTGTCTTGGGGAGGGAAAGCTTGGTTTGCTGGCAGAACAGGGGCAAGTGCTACTTTTTTCCCTTCACTTTGGCTTCAACCCATCACTCACTCTTCCACTGCAGCTGATGCCATAGAGCACCAATCTGCTTCTGACCCGCGAGACAGTTGGTCAGTAAAGCTGGAAGAACAATTATTGTTTTTGCAGGGAGTGAGAAGAAAACTCTTGTTACCTTCATCGAGCCTGAAGCCAGCCATGGCAGGAAGCAATGTGCTTGTGACAGAGGGCTAGGTCTAAAGGCCTGAGTCAGCACTCTTCACAGCAGCCCCACTCAATTCCCTTACAGCCCAAGGGGGATATGTAGTGCGAGGGTGAAGGCAGTGCATGCCAAGAACTAATATTCAATGTTTACTTGCCAGTTCTCCATTAGATCATTGATACCCAGGGCTTGGAATTGCCCAGTGCGATATAGATGGTGGGATGCAACTGTAAATAAACTGCCCAGGGTGTTGAATCAGCAAAAGGGTCTCTGTAATTTGTGGATTGAGACAGGCAGAATGAAGGCGGCCCTGTTACACTGTATCCTTCCTTTTCTGGCTGTTTTCATGTACATCAGCATCCTTACACCAGGTATCTGCAATGCTTATAGACATAAGAAGAAAGGGAAAACTGAGGAGGAGAACACGTATGGGACAGTGAGGCTCCTCACCAGAGATGTCTCGCACAGAATCCGGCTTCCCCGCACCAGGTTCCCAATTGTCATGTGGAAGTATGTGCTGCCACTGCTCCAGTTCGAGATTTTATTAAAGGGGTAAACTGTTAAGATGTCCTGCAGGCAGAAAGAGACATAAATAACCAAACAGTGCAACAATTTGGAAGGAAAACAGCTTGTGCTGGGTTAGAGAAAGCACTCCAGTAAGGCAAGTGTATCCTTTCATCTCCTAGCGCCTTCTGTTAGGGACTGGCACACAGCTGTTGAATTCAGCTCATGCCCCAAATGGCAGCGCAACATAATCCTCCCTGCCTGCACAGAGCAGCTGATCCCTGAGGTTTTGGGTTTCTGGAAGGCTGTTCACTGTTAGCCTTTCCCATGCCATGCTGCTGCTTACGTTAGTAGCCATCGGATACACCAGTGCCTTTATTTTTTGTAAAAAGCAACATGGTGACATTCACAATAAGAATTTATAGGGTATGTTTTACACTGCGGCTGGTCCAGGTCAGCTGAATTGGGCTCGGGCTGTGGGGCTATAAAATTGCAGTGAAGATGTTTGGGCTTGGGCTGCAGCCCAGGCTCTGGGACCCTTTCCCTACGTGGGGGTCTCTGAGCCTTTACTCCAGCCCAAGTATCTACAGTGCAATTTTATAGCCCTGCAGCCCAAATCACCTGAGCAGGGCCAGCCACAGGTCTGTTGCAGTGTAGACATGGCCCTATTCTGCAGGCTTGATAGAGCTAACTACACTGACAGGCCTAACACTCTGATTACCTGTCTCTTTCCATCCTAGGTATTTGCTGTCCTGTAGACAACTCAGCTTTCCTGCTACTAATTCCCGAAAGCTGGTTCCCTACTATCCGTTCCATCCACTTGGCCATACTCCTTCAGTTGGGGATTACTCCTTCCTCATCACATAGCCTTCTTGCCACCACTCCCCTTTACTGCTGCCATTAGGTCTTTCCTTTCCCGGGCAGAGATTGCTTGTAGCAATTGCCTGAATTATTTTGGAACAGCAGCTCTAATCCCAAGCAGTGATTTTGGGGACCACCCATCCTTCAGTTTCCCAGAACAAATGGATAGGGGCTCTGTTTGTCTCCTAAGGTCCAAGTAGAAGGTCCTATCCCTTGTTCCTTAATGGGCCTGGCCAGTCAGAGGATCCCTCGTTAGAGCTGCCAAGCTGAGGTAGCCTGCATTTCCCACAGAGCCAGACTGCAGCCTCCCCGAGGCACTGGAGAAGTGACTTTTACCTTGGTCTTGGGGTGTATTAGCGAGACTCCTTGCTTGTTGACTGCAATCAGTATGATGTCTGGGAAACTTGGCTCGGAGGTTTGCTGGTGATCAGGAACAAAATAAGAGAGTGTTTGTGGGGAGGTGAATGAAGATTCCTATTAATCGCAGAGAGACCTTCAACTTTCCCCAATGTTGTTTACTGTCACTATCAAATTAACACTGAGGCAACAAGCTCAGAAAGTGCCATGCAACCATTACCAAGGGTGACTGTTCTGAGACCATACTGAAGACTTGCACAATGGCTGTTTAAAGGCAGATCTAGTTTGCTAGCTCTGGGCTATCAGGCAGTAGTTCTCTCACTTTGGTTTGCAGCACACCCTTCCTGGTACTGCACAAACCAAAATGTGTTGAGGGCCAAGCCGTGGGGGATGATGGGAGCTTGGAGGGAGACTGCGGGGTGAAGGTTAGTAGTGTGGACTGCTGCTGGGGAGGAAAGGAGTAGATGGCATCTGGCTGCATTAGGTTGAGAGCAGCAGGACCCAGAACACTGCATTCAGGTTAGGGAGGCACCTACATGATCATGAGGCTCCAAAGAATATATAATGCTGCAGCCGACCCCAGTCACCGAACACATCCCCCTGTGCTCCTCTCTGCACTGGTTCCTACCAACCAAGAATTCAGTTCAAGCACCCCCATGGGGAGTGGCCCTGGAGACCTGAGGGGGCACCTCTCCCTGTGCTACCATGGCCCCCTGTGACAATTATGTTTCACTGGAACAAGAGTGGTGAACAGGACAGAGGAGTTTCATGAGCCAAAGCTCTCCCAGGAGCTGGAACTAGACCACTGACTCGCTCCCACAAGAGGGCCGGGACCACGAACCTCACCGCGTGGAAGGAAATGAGTTTTGCTTTCCCTCACTAATGTGTTCCCACAGTCTCTCCCCCTCTCTTGCAGGTGGCAGGAGGGGTGGGGGCTGGAATAGCTTCCCATTTGGCAGATGAGCGCACCCCACCTGGTGCTCCCCTGGCAGAACCATTAGTGCACGCGGAATGAGAAGCCGGCTAGACACACCTTCACTTCGAAGAAGGCTGACCCAAACGTGGGCCACCGGTGGATCAGCTTCAAGAAGGCAACCTTGGCCTCGTCCACTGTTTTGCCCTCGTGTTTGCTGTAGGTGCTGATGATATTCTGTATAGAAAAGGGACATGTGCACCCCAGTGAGTGACGGAGTGGGGGCAGGCTTTCTCCCACCCAGGGTTTGTCCTGCAGACATTTACTCACCCATCGCACTGCAGGATCAGTCACGTAGCCACATCACCCCAAGGCAGCAAGGGGCACCTATGCCTGCAGGAATCGGGGAGCCCCGGGGTCTCCTGCAGCTGCCATGAGGAAGGAAGGTGGAAATCTCCCAGCAGCTCCCCTTACACAGGTTCCTGCCCTGGACTCCAGCAATGGGAACTGAAGATCCTCCCAGACCAGCAGCTCCTCACCAGGCCTGAGTGAAGGTCACCTGGCACAGCAGCTCCCCTAGCTGGGCCTCCAGGCAGCACCGTGGAAAACAACACCCAGGGCTCCCAGTTCTCCTCCTCCCCTGGGCTGGGGCAGAGAAAGTGAAGCTCATGTAGGGAGGGGGAGGGGGAGCTCCCAGCAGTTCCTGTCTGTCCTCTCTCCAGGGGGCTGGATGAGACCCTGCAGAAGCAGGTGCCCTAGAGGGGGTGGCTGAGTCAGGTGGGAGTCAAACACGGGAACTGTTGCCTCCACAAGCAAGTCTCACCTGCCCTATACAAATGGATAGGACAAGCTGTGTCCTGGCACCTCTTGGCAGGGAAGCAGAGGGTGTGTGCATTGACAAGCAGCCATCCAACCCTTCTGTCTGCCTGGTGGGGCTGAGGGGTCTTTGTCCTGTTTGTTATGAATTGCGCAGAGGTGTGTCTACTGCCTCTGGCTGCTACATGATAACTGGCTACTCATGAAAGGCTGATTATGTGAACCGGCTTTGATGTGGATGAAGTTAACCCTCAAATCCAATGACATTTCCTAACTGCGTGTCCGTCTGTCCGTCCATCCAGCCGTGGTAGACACGGAAAATGGAGAGGTCTAGGGTCACAGGCACCAACTTTTGTTGGTGCTGGTGGGTGCTTGTGCCCCCTACCCCGACTCCGCCCACTCCCTGCCCCGATTGGATCCCTTCCCAAATCCCCGTCCTGGCCCCGCCTCTTCCCCAAGTGGGCCACGTTCCTCCCGCTCCCGCCCCCCCCAGGCTTGCCATGCGAAACAGCTGCTTCGCAGCGCAAGTGCTGGGAGAGAGGGGGGAGAAACAGGACGTGGTGGCCCACTCGGGAGGAGGCAGAGCGGAGGCAGAGATGAGCTGGGGTGGGGGGGGCGGGGTGGGGAGCTGCCCGTGGGTGCTCCACACCCACCAATTTTTCCCCGTGGGTACTCCAGCCCCAGAGCACCCACGGAGTCGGCGCCTGTATCTAGGGTGGTCTCTGAGAGGACTGCACAGCTCAGCGTAGCAGCTCTGGGGACACAGGCACATGTCAGAGGATTATTTAGAGGATGCAAAATCTGGCTATAAGCAGGAACAGGCTACGGCTGCAGTTTGAGCTGGTGGCCTGACTACCAGCTGGAGGAGCTATCCTGGCGCTCGCTCTCCGCGAGCTGGGTGTGTACAAGAGTAGCCGCGGCAGCGTGAGGAGCAGGACCGGCTGGCTGCCTCCAGCACAGGTGTAGGGGCCTTTACCTTCTTCCACTCCTCCAGAGCCATCGCTCGGATCAGATTGTCTGGCACCAACTCCTTCAGCATCCTGGGGATGGCTGCCTGCTGCGATCGGTCCTTGTCAAAACGGACCTTATAAATCAGCCCTGCTATCTGGACAGCTTCCTCTTTGGAGCACTTGTGATACCCTCGCAGATACTTGGGCAGCTCCTGGAAGGCATAAGCAGTGAATCTGTGAAGAATGGTCTGGAGCCAATACAGGCCAAGTCAGGCAGAGACTGTGACATGGAGATGCAGGCCTCACAGATCAAGCCCCCGGAAAAGTCCAGCCCTGAAGGGTAAATTTATATTTGACAGATGCCAAATTGATTAGTATGTGTTTTAAAATCGGTCTGTGCCCCTGGAGCTATGATGGTGGCTGCCCTGACTGAGCTGGAGAAATAAATACTCCGGCGGGCTTGGTTTCTCCACTATATCGCCCTGATCACACTGCATGACATGAGTTCCCTTACTGGCCGTTCCCTAGAGATGTAGTTACCTGGTGGTAATGAAAGATGGAGTCAGCCTTCAGGTCTTTCCCGGGAGTTACAGTCAGCCATAGCTTCCTCATGAAGTACACCTGGTAAGTCACAGCCACAGCAACCCCTACAGGAACAACAACATTGTCAGTGCTCCCCCGGTCATCCTCTAAGGAACTGTAGCCCTTTTGGGTCAATGCTTCTGTCCCCTGAGGCCAGTTCTGATGGGTCCACATGGCTCTGGGCTACTGTACTTTGTAGGTTTGATTTATTTTTAGAAATAATGTTAAAGATACTGGCAAATGAAGCCTGCACTATTGTTACTGTCAGTCGCTGTAGTTTTACAATGGGAGCGAGCTGATGCGATGGAGGGAAGGGAATGATAGTCTCATGGGTACCCTGCTTCGTGGAATGGCAAGAAATGGCAGAGCTCCTTGGCTGTGTGTATTATGTCCGGATCCTAACCCATCACAGTGAGCAATTCCTGCCACCTCTCCTACCAAGCATTCACTGGCAGCTGCCTTTGTGAGAGGAGATGCTGATGTTAGGTGCCTGTATTTGACCCCTCTGGTCTGATGTTCCGAGTGCTAGCGGGCACATCTCCTGGTAGCCCCAAGTCAACAGGCTTGGCTGCTCAGCGCTCCAGACAACGGGGCCCCAGGTATCTCCAAACGAGCAACTGAGTTAGTGGTAACATTGGCAATTTTGACCCCAGTTCTTTGGAGAAATTAGCAAGAAGAGTGGGTGGAATTTGAGTTCCACCCAAATTTAGAACTACAAGCTTAAGTGGGGGAGGGGGAGAATTATAATCGGATTTAACCCCATAAGTGCTTTCCCTAAACAATACAACAAGATAACATGGGCTCAGATATTAAAGGCTGCTAATGAAGCAAGGAACTGAATTATATTGAGAGCCTATGTAATATTTGATGTGTGTAGCTGGTGACATTGGGTCTGGCAATGCACAAATCCCAGACTGTAACTTGCAATCATCAGATCCATGAGTCAGCACATTACAGATGCAGAAACTCAAAGGTATCAAAGTCAGCCACCACTACCCATATACAGACCAGTTCCAGTGTCTTTAACAGCCCTGTCCTGGCTGCCCCAGGTCAGCTGGTTCCTAGTACCATGGCAAGCGACACCAATGATGCACACGAACACCACGCCAGAAATGGGTTTTACCAGCATACCAATCAGACGTTCACAAAGGATGAACAGATCCTGCTTTTCACCCACTACTCTGCTACAGCTTAACACAGCCACCAAGAGTAGATCCCTTTCCTTACCATCTTTCCCTGGCTTGTTCTTCCGAGTCCAGTCAGTAACCTGCCGTAAGGAGTCAAAGAAGTAGTCGGCCTCATTCTGACTGATCACCTGCAAGACGCAGAGCAATGGGAGGAAGGAAATTGCATCACTCAGAGACGGTGAAGGTCAATATGGCCTGAACTGTCCCTGCCAACAGTACACACAGTGAAAGCACAGGCATGGAAGGGAAGGATCAGAGGCAAAGGGAAATTAGGAGACATTTTTGGGGGGAGTACGGGGAAAGCTAATGGAAGTGTCCTTCTCTCATTGGAGTTTTACCTGGTTTATTCTTTTCTTCCCTCCAACCTGGCTGCTTGCCCTTAACACAGATGGAAGCTGCCTACCCTGTTCTCCGCCAGCTCCTGCTGCTGCAATATTGGCAGACACAGGGCTCCTCTCCCCTGGAGCTCAGCGCTTTGCAGACTATCTGTTGCTCCTGGTGCACAAAGGTTAAATGGCACCAGAAGGAGAGGGAAGATCTGCTGGACTGTCAGTGCCAAGAGCCTTGCTTCTGCTTGAGCCAGAGAGGCTTTTCAAGCTAATTCAAGGCCGGTATTGAACACCCACCATCACTATGGAAGCCAACTGGAGTTACAGGCCAACACCTTGCAGGGTCTGACCCTAAGTATGAAAAGGATCTGAACAGAGCAGTGTGCAGTAAGTGATCTTTCTCCTCCCGATACAGGAGTGTGGCCCTCAATGTTCTCCCCTGCTGTTCCCAACTACTCCTCTTCACATAGGGATGCTACCCACAGAGACCACAGGTCCTAAACCACCTTGCACCTTCATGGAGTCAGGGACACATAGGGCTGGAAGGGACCTCGGAAGGCCTTCAAGGATCAAGTAAACCTAGACCATCCCTAATAGGTGTTTGTTCAACCTGTTCTTAAACCTCCAGTGATGGGGGAATTCCACAATCTTCCTTGGAAACCTATTCTAGTGCTAAACTATCCTCATAGTTAGAGAGTTTTTCCTAATATCTAACCTAAATCTCCCTTGCTGCAGAGTAAACCCATTGCTACTACTACCTTCAGTGGACATGGAGAACAACTGATCACCATCCTCTGTATAACAGCCCTTAACATATTTGATGACTTATCAGCTCCCCCCTCCTTCCTCTTCTCTCCAGACTAACCATGCCCAGTCTTTTTAGCTTTTCCTCATAGGTCAGGCTTCCCTGCCATGCTCCATCCTAGGGCACCTGAGCAGAGTTACCTTGTCTGCGATCTTGACAAAGAGGCTGAATCCTTCCCAGGAGCTCAGCTGCAGTTTGGAGGCAATGGTCTGACACAGGTTCCGGATTCTGGTGTTTGTTCCCACCTCAAACACCTAAAACATAACAGAGGCCCTGATGGAATGCACTAGGAAGAAAGGGGTGCTTAGAGGCAACAGATTCAGCTGCGCTGACAATTCAGAACTCTCTGTGCGTCTAGGTCAGTGGTGGGCAACCTCCAGCCCGCAGGCCGTCAGGGTAATCCGCTGGCAGGCTGTGAGACAGCTTGTTTACATTGACTGACCGTCCCCAGGCACAGCCCCCCGCCCACACTGCAACTCCCAGTGGCCGCCGTTCACTGTTCCCAGCCAATGGGAGCAGCGGATTACCCTGATGGGCTGCGTGCGGCCCGTGGGCCACAGGTTGCACACCACTGGTCTAGGTAGATCTTATGAACCAAATGAAGAGTCTGATTCAGCCACTGTTCTGCACACAGCAGCACCATACTCCATTGAAATGTGGCCCAACATGAATCAAATAAGTCAAGGGTGGGAAAAAGAGGGAGTTCTCACCTGCTCTGTATTGTTAGGGAAGGAAACCTTGTGCGAGATCTTGGTGATGTTCTGCTGGATGGCCTCCACCTCCACGTTATGGGGAGCCCACTTCCGAGAGCCGCTCCTGGAAAACAAGAACCCAAGGCACTTCAGAGCTGGGCATTCACTCATCCCCCTGGGGATCTGCAGAGTGAGATTAAACTGAAGCAGAGACCCCAGCACTCTGGCTTTGGGAAAGGAGAGTTTCCCACTGCATCTCTGGCCCTAAAGCATGTTAAATATATTAACAGAGCAAGGATGTGCGGGTTGATTGGAGCATCCATTAAAAAGCCATTCTACTCTGCAAAATGGCTAGATAAAAATGACATTTGTGTGTATTCGGCATCCTAGCTCCTGTCTTTAATGGCTAACATAATTTTTTCCTCCTGTTTGCGAGACAATGGTGAGAGAGAGAGATTCTATTCTGCTTCACGCATCGTCAAAAAAATTTAACTGAGATTCCAATGCAGAATCTTTAATACAGCTGACGATGCAGGTGCCAGTAAGCTCCCAGCTTGGAAGGGCTGTTAGAGCATTATGTTTTTACCTGTCAGCTGAGCAGGGTTGGGGTAGAAGTGTATTCCACGATGCCAATTTCACAGTCACACTGCAGGTAGAGCTACACTTTAAGGTAAGGGGAGCTGGGTCTGACTCAGTCCAGACCTCAACAGAGGCACAGGAGGGACAAAGCTAGCCCATTACTCTAGGGTGCTGCTATTTTCTCTGTTTCCTGCACTTTGTGGAGTAGCTCAGGTAGTGGGGAGAAGTGGGGCAGACCAGGCTTGCTGTGGCCAGCCAGATCAATGAGGAAGCGTGGGATGGGGGGACCCACAGTGACTAAGAGAAGAATTTGGCCTGGCCTCTGACCCAGCGAACGGAGTTATTCTGGTGTTTTTAAAACCTCATTTCTTCTAATTTAGTAAAATGTGAATTTCAGTTAAGGAGGGGAAAACCAAACCTAACATTTGCTTAACAGCACAGCTGTTGATACGAGCCAGCCATCTGAGCCTGTTCAGCTCACCAGGATTCAGTCATTCTTGCCTGGCTTAGGGTCAGACAGCAGCAGCACGAGGAAGAGGAGCAGCAGCAGCAACACTGGTCTGAGCTACAAGGGCCACTTCTCCCTGCATCCTGATCTAGGAAATCTCCCCTCCCTAGGGACCTAAGGGATGGGGAAAGAGGTACCATGGTTCAGGATCCCAAAAAGAGGACACTGCTGGAGCGGGAGGGAGCGAGGGGGTACTGGAGGGGTATATGTGAGTACTGGGAGGGGTACCTGGTGTACTGGAGGGGTATATGTGAGTACTGGGAGGGGTACCTGGTGGGGGGGATACCTTGGGAGATGCTGGAGGAGGTATGTGGGGAGTGCTGGAGGGGTATGTGTGGGTACTGGGAGGGGTACCTGGGGAGGTGCTGCAGGGGTATGTGAGAGTACTGGGAGGAGTACCTAGGGGGGTGCTGGAGGAAGTATTTGGGGAGTGCTGGAGCGGTTCTTCATGAGTACTGGGAGGGGTACCTGGGGAGGTGCTGGAGTGGTTCTGTATGAGTACTGGGAGAGGGTATCTGGGGCCTCTCTCAAGGTGGTGGGGCAGCATCACTGTCCGTCATGGTGGCAGGGCAGCTGGTGCAGACCCAGGATGCAGCACCAGTCATCAGTTAGCACCTCCCTGCTGAGAACTGGAGCCTGGGTGGATGGGATCTGGCAGCTGCAAGGGACCACTCAGTTGCGGATGACGGGGAGGGACCAATCAGGATTGACCAGGTCTGCTCCCCAAAACACCCGGATATTACCTCTTATTTGAAAAATCTGCTGGGACAGAGTGTGGAGGATCAAACAAGAGGCAATGTCTGGGAAAGCCTGGACGTATGGTAACCCTAGGTGGGGAGGAAAGGTACCCTGAGCACCTGCTGGGACGCTGGCGCTGGTTTTCCCCACCCAGGAGCCATGGCAAGAAGATGCTGCCCTGGAGGACCAGAGGTAGTCCCAGAAGCCCAGTTCGGCTCCCCCTCCCCAGAGTTTAGGGGAGTCTTAGGAAGCCCACCTTCCCCCTGGGCTGGTGGGAGAAGAATCAGCACTGACAGAGCAGACGGGCCATGGCGAGGGAGGAAGTGTCTGGCCATCTTTAACAGCAGGAGAAGAAACAGCCTCTGAAACATACACACTCTGGGACCCCCCTCCCACTCTCTGGGCAACTTAATGGAGGCCGTCTTCATTTAATAGAAAGCTGCCTTTCCCGGCTAAAGAAACTCCGTCTAGCTGAGCAGTTCCCGTGGAAGGATGGCACACTCTGAGGGGAGGCAGGAGACTTTCAGTCCCCTCAGAAGACAAGGCAATGAATAGCTTTCCCGCCCTGGTGTTGGTCAGTAAATTTAAAGGCAAATTCACTTTGCAGCGGCATTTCCCCTAATTGTACAATGCCACCCACTGGGAGCGGGCAAAGCAGCCACGTTAGCATTCCGACTGAGTCTGGGCCAGAGAAGGCGGGGAAGGGACTAGACACGGGGCTCACTCCTAGAGACGGGGGGAAGACGAGCTGGAAGATCTGCAGGGAGAAACGGTCGGGAAGAAAGTCTCTTTGGAACAAACAGCTGTAACAACCAGGGTCAGGATGAACGGGGGCTGGAGAGTGTGAGGATCTCACACCAGCCAGGAAAGGGGGGAGCGGTCTGACACAGGCTGCAGCCGTTCACTAAGAACTAACAAACTCATAGCTGGAGACCAGCCTCGTTCACCTATATCTTAGTTTTGCTCAAAATAGGTATTAGTCTTATAAGAATGTAGTTAGTGTTCAGACTCTATGAAATGCTTGTAAGTTGCAGCATGCATTAATCTCACTTGCAATGTCAGTATTCTGTGGTATAGGGAAATGTGTTATAACTTTGAAAATATTTGCCCTGAGCTTGTGAACCCCTTTCTCCTTGCTGCCCAGCTAGAAGGACTGTCAAAATCAGATGGGCCATCCAGGAGCATGCAATGCAAAGGGTTGGTTAATGGCCCTATCACACCTGGGAAATGCTACCTGCTCGGAAGCTCATCCTGTGGACTTGGGAGCTGAATGAAGGAAATAAAGTCACAGGAAAATTTTCCATCTTTTTGGCTGTTTGAATACTGACAGGTCCAGAGACTCTAAACTGAAGCCAGAGCTCCCCAAGGCTGTGTCTTGGGTCCGCCCTGAAAGATACTTTGAATTGACAGGTTACTACAACTCTGGCCCACTTAGGATTTAGACAGTAACTCATTGGTGTGTATATATTTGCTTGCTTTAACCTGTAAATAACTCATTTCTTTTTCCTAGTTAATAACCCTTTAGCTAGTTTATTACAGGATTGGCTACAGACGTTCTCTTTGGTGTAGGATCTAGGTGCCAGTTGATCTAAGGTCAGTGGGACTGGAAACAACCTGAATGTGGTGTGATTTTTTTTGGTGTAAGTGACCATTTGTCACTAAGTCAAATTTGTCTGGGTGGCAAGATAGACTGGAGAGTCTCCGAGGCCTGTTTGTGACTCCTTGGTGAGACTGTTATAGTGACCTAGGAGTTCACATTTGTTACTGGCTTGGTGTAATCTAATTATAGAACATCACATCAGATTGGGGTGTCTGCCCTGCTTTAGACAGTCTGCCCTCAGGCAGGCACTCACGGTCCTGAGCCACTCCAGAGAGTGTGACAATTAAACTTACGTATGTTCGTATGGCGTGGAATACAGACGTGTCAAGCCACAGATCTGATTGACCCTGATGCCACAGCACCAGCTCGCTGCAGTGCCAGGTGCCAGGTCAGGTAACTCGGAGCAGATCTGGAGAAAACCAGTGAGACCTTCCCCCTCAGCTCACCTGATCCCACCAGCCACTTCAGTTTCCATGACAGGCCCTTGTCACGTTCATGACACCAATCAAAAGAGGATTTCTGTCCCTCCCGCTTGTTGTATCTGGGCTGTGCTCTTAGCTCCTGTGGTTTTTCTGAGGGGCTCAGACGCAGAGGACAGACGCATGCACCCACTGCAGTCCCCAGGGGGTTGCTAGTGCTCTGGGGCGATAAGGGAAGCAGACCAATGCTGACAACAATGCTCCTGCTAGAAAAGGGTGCATGTCAGGGTGAAGCAGGGCATGATCATAGCCCTGCTTCCCTCTCACAATGCATCAGCTTTTGGCTGCAGAGCAGGATTTCTGTACCTGCTGTATACCTAAGCACCCTGCCCCCTCCGTACACCAGAGGTATTATGAGCCTGATACCCTATTGCTCTGCCCCCATGTCACTCAGACCAGTGCAGAATGGGTGTAACTGTAACACAACCCAGTGAGAATGAGGATTGCATTGGTGTAGATGACCAGGCAGCGGCAAGGTTAAAGATATTGGTGCATATGGCATCTCTATTGAGCAGGATGTGTGCTGCATGGGGCCCCACTCAGATGCTGCTACTCCTCTCAGCATGGTTCTGGTTCACAGAGCCATATTTACACACTGTGTGACTCCATCAGTGAATTTAGCCCAACATTTTACCTGCAAATGAGGAAGGGGGCATACACTGAGTTTACTGTCTGGATACCACAGAATCAAAACACACCCTCATTTGCAACTGAAGGGGAAAGAGAAACCTGGTGATTTCTGTATGATCCGGGGAATCCTAAAAGGGAATCTCAGTGTTGTCCACTCTTGCAATTTTATCACAAGTCTCACAATATTTGGTATTTTTCATAAAGCCCCAGCTCCTGGAGTTATGTGATTCTGTCAGAATCTCAGCTTCCATTTAAAAGTGTCTAGTCCTCATGGTTGTGAATAATTGTCATTTTTTAAAAAAAAAACCTCATGATTTTTAACCCCATCTCAGGACAGTTGGGGGCCTGACTCATGATTTTTGAACTCTTGTGCTTGGCAATTCTTTACCTCATTATCCTCTGAATTCTCCGGCTGCAGTCCAGAGCCAGGGTCTCTTTCTGACGAGTCTCGATGAACTTCTGGGCATGTTTCAGCAGTGATTTGCTGGGAGGGAACAGGCCAGTGCAGAGCCAGAGTAACTGCCAGCCACTGTTCACACTGTACCTGCAAACACAAAACAGCAGAGCTAGTGCCTGAATGATCCTCCTCAAACCATGCAACAGCTACAGAGAAGAGAAGCCCTGTGTAGAAATATGGCCCCACAATAGAGCACTGTGTCACTCCCAGTGAGAGGAGCCAATCACCAGAGCCGGCATGCAGCACCCAGCAGGCTAGTACTGTACAATGGCAGAGGAGATCATGCTAAATCCAGGCTAATGAATTATTCATGACAGTTGCAAATCTCATGAATAAGAATGAGCTCCAGCTTTAAGACTATCCTGGCAGCTGAATCTCTGGGGCTTTCTCCTGCAAAGCAGTTGGGCGCTCATGTCCATGGAATGCTACCAACTCACATTTATTTGGATCATGTTAAATATTTTTTGTAGCACATTGTTTGCATTCATCTTCCGCCAACTGCGCCCCATTGCCCATAACACAAGCACAAATAGGTGCTGGAACTAGGGGTGCTGCAGCTTGAAGGGTCATATGCAGGGTTTGCAGTTTGGTTCAACGGCTCTCAGCACCCCCACCGTACAAATTGTTCCAGCGCCTCTGCAGGCACTTGCCTTGCAGTTGATTTTTCTGAACATACAATTCTACTCTGAAAAGGGACAGCATCAATGGCATGGTGGGGTTCAATAATTATCATCTCTCAGTGCCTCTCAATCAAATTTGCTCAATTCACGTACTGTCTATCTAACCTCCAGCCCTGCAAACTGTTAGTCTCTCGGGGGTCTTCTGGCTTGTACAGCATCACCAGTAATAACGGTTCTGCAGCTGGCACTCTGTTGATGAGGCCAGAAACAGAACAGATTCCAGTTCCAGTCACGGTGGTGGCTCTGAACTGCTAAGAGTCATGAGCCAGTTTGGTCAGTGAAGGAAGTCGATTTGACCCTTTTTCATACAGTCACGTTTCTGAGGGCCAGATTTTGATCACAGCTACACCAGTATAAATCTGGAGGCTCTTCAGTGATGAGTGTTTCTGAATTTACACCCATGTAAATGAGGGCAGAATTTGGTCCATAGTGCACCAGTTTGGAAGGATACAACATTTGCTTCCCTTGCTGTTCCAGGGATTACTTATTTCTACCACAGTGATGCCGTGGATAATAGCTAGGTCTAACGTGGTGGAATGAAGGAGGAACTGCACTGGTGTCATAATTAGAAATCCTGTATTAATACCATTTGTAGTGAGAGAGTGTGGCCTTCGAGATTGCCAAGGAGGGACCACCGCCCATTCCCTCATGGATGGAGCCAGGACACCCACAACTACCCCACCAGAAGCAGAGGGGCGGGACAGGAAGTATAAAGGGGGGGCTCTCTAGCTCAGTTGATCCGGAGCCACTGGAGGAGATGGATGCCTCTCGCCTGCTGCTGGGGCTCAAGCCCAACAGAGACCTTGACAGCACCGAGGACGCGGAGGAGCTGCCACAGCTGCCTTATGCCAGGGACACTGAGGAGTTGCTGGGACTGCCAGGACAACCCCAAGACACAGGTACAGCACGAGGGGAGTGTAGGAAGTAGCTCAGGGACACCAGACTGTACTCTGGTTGTGGTAGGATCCCCACTGACCCAGTGGCAAACCCTGGGCTGGGACCTGGTGGAGTAGGGTGGGCCAAGATTCCCCTATCCCCTGCAACCCCACCCCTGGGGTGGCAGCCTCCCCACCTTAGGTCAAGAGGCCTGCATTTGTCTGCTGTCTGCCTGAGCCCCTGGGCTGTGTGGCGCTGTGCTCTGCCTGCAGCCAGGGCCCTGGACTACCTGCCACTTGGCCCTGCCTAGAGGGCCAGGAGTTTAGAGACTGCTAATCCCCCAGTAATCCTTGCCTAGAGAGGGACCTGAGAGTGAGGGGGTGTGGCCTTCTTCTGAGATTGACAGGGAGAGACAGCCACACACTCCTACACCATTATACAGCTATTTATATGCAAAGTACACCACCATTCCACTTGCAGCACCATCATGGTATAGCACATACCCAGATGGAAGATTCAATTCTGATTGGCACACTGATGCAACACTGCAGGCTGGCAAACCCTGTTTGTTGGTGAAATAATAATAATACTTTGCACTTCTATAGCAATCCTTTCTATGAGATTGAGCCATACGACACCCCTGAGAAATAGATAATTAACTACAATTTTAAAGATGGGGAATCTGAGGCACAGCTTGATTCATAGACTTGCTCAGTGTCACACAGCAAGCCAGATGCAGTCAAGAAGAGAACCTAGAACTCCTGCCTGCCCATTTCATCCTCTAACCACCAGATCATGCTGCCTTGCTCCCTTCCAAAGTGATCTGGTTTGATCATTATGCCTTGTGTAATTCTTAAATCCTTATGAGCAGCATTCAAAGTGGCACCAATGAGCTCTGAAGGGAGTTGTGCCCAGCCTGCCTGGATGGATTGCCATGGTGCAGGGTCTATGATGGTAGGTGTAATCAGTGATGAGCTGCCAAAATCTTAACAACCGGTTCCCTATAAAAAGTTCTGATTTAAGGGGGGGAGGGGCTGGAGCGAGGGGGAGACATACTCGTGGGGCTGGGGTCCCCTGCAGGGCCTGGGGCAAATTGCCCCATTTGCCCCCCCCCCACGGCCCTGGAGCTCGCAGCCCCTCCCCCTTACCTTGCCGGCAGTCAAAGCAGCAGGACGACTCAGGAGCTCAGCTGAGCTACCCAGCTGCTGGCCATGCTGCGGCTCTGCGGGGTGGGGGAAGCGGGGGAGAGCCTGGGGGAGACATCCTCGTGGGGCTGGGGGCCCCTGCAGGGCCTGGGCCAATTGCCCCCTCCCCTCTGGCCAGCTCTGGAGCTTGCAGCAGCCCCCCCACCCACCTTGCCGGGCCACTCAAAAAGCGGCAGCAGGACTCCTCCCGAGCTCAGCTGAGCTGCCCAGCTGGTGCCGGCGGCTGGCCATGCTGCAGCTGGGGGGAAGCGGGGGAGAGGCCTGGGGACCCTCAGCCTCCCCAGCTGGGAATCCTGGGAGCAACAGGATGGTCTGGCCCATGGACCAGAGTTCTTTGCCCACCCCCTCGCCCTTTAACAACCGGTTCTCCACGGAGGTCTAATTTTAGCAACCGGTTCTTGGGAACTGGTGGGAACCTGCTCCAGCTCACCACTGGGTGTAATGTGTTGTCTTGATAGCCTGCAGTTCTAGAAATTACAACAACACCGTGGTACTGGCTGTGATCCATGGAATGTCACCAACGTGTACAACTGTGAGGCCAAATGTTAACCTAGAAACAGTTTAGATTTACAAGCTATTTACATGACAATGAGGTGTAAGCAAATCCCTGCCCCAAGACAGCGAACCATCTCAAGTACATGCTGTGTAGATGTTTGTTCTGAAATGGTAATTCTTGCCTATGTTCGTACATTCCACGTATCACACTGGAGGGTGATTCTGACCCATTATTGATGATTGCTACTAGAGGAAACAATAGCAATGATGTAACAGAACGTGCTGCTCTCGCACGTATTAATCTTGTTGATTTGTTTTACACAACAGCCTCCTGAGCCAGTTTCTCTGTGACAAGAAGTTGCTGGGTCTTATGCTTGGGGGGCTACTTTCACATCTCATGGGGCCTTGTTCTCAAACCTGCTCTGGACCCAGCAGCTCACCATGTAGATCCCTTTGGAAAACACTAGCCACTAACTCTGATGCCTAAATGGAAGCTGAGCTCTCTTGACAGCCTGGCCCCAGCCCAGGTGTATTGCCTCTGCCCACCCTGCTTTGCTAACAATGCCAGACTCAGTGCATCTCTTGCTGCTTTGTTGCACAGACTTCTCCATACCTTGTTTCCTGCAGCTCCCTGCACATGGAATATCCTCCCTGGACCGGGAGACCTCTCCTCATTCAAATCCCCTCACTCCTTAAGGACCCATTTCTGTCCTGACTCCACGAAGTGAGTCAGCATGACAACCTCACTGCTGTGACCCATCCTTCCCACCTTGCCCCACTCTGCTGTCTTGTTGCCTCGAGTCCTGCCTGAGACTCCACTGCAAGCTCTTTGGGCAGGGACCCTGGTGCAATCCATCTATTCGGCAAGGCGTTGTAAAGTAATACATAACAATCAGAATGAGGGGAAGCCAACAGAAGATCTAGTGACAGCCAAGTTTAGCTTCCTTACAGCAGGGAAGCTAAACTTGGTGGGGGGCTGGATGGTAAGGCGGAGTGGGACAACCTATCCCCTAATATAACGGTGATAAAGGCACACACCTATAGGACTGTATCTCCATTCACAGCTACATAGCCAGCACTGAGGGGAAAAGGCTTTCCCCTCGCTCCCCTGCACATACAGCCACAGTCCCCTAGGGAGTAAAGGTGCAGTACTAGCATCTCAAGAAGGGATGTGGCCCCCACAGTCACACTTGCTCCCCACCAGCACCAGCCAACAGTGCTGGGAGGGGAGGGTGTCGATCACACCCTTTTTATAGGGTGCTGCAGCTGCTGGTGCTGCAGATATTCCCTCCCACTACAGCTGCTGCAGGAATTCCAGCTCGCTCCAGCCGAGACACTCCCCAGATCTTGGCTTGGAGTCACCCTTCATGTACTGGAGGATGGGGCCAGACGCACACGGGTTTGGTACCTGTTGCTGTTTTCGGTCAGCTGTTTCATGATCTGACAATAGATCTCATCCCGCAGCACCTCCTCCTGGATGGCTGCCACGAATATCTGGTCAGTGAGCTCCACGGAGGACCGTGCCTGTTTCGAGGGGTAGTCTCCCATGAACTTCATGATGGGTGAAGGCACAGTTAAGGACTGTCCGCATGGGAAGGACACATACTCAGCAGAGACTTGGGGCAAATCCTGGCCATGGTGCTGGGCGTTGCTTTATTGCCAGTCAAGCAATAGATACATGAGGCCCAGTCATATCCCCTGGCTGTGCTGCCCACTGGGACCTACCACTTCTCTTCCCAGCACAGCCACCAGCAAGCTAGGAGCTGTGCCTTCTTTTATGGTCACCATTAATAACTGTATGGATTTGTCACCCTCTGTACCAGAATGTCTCTCCTGGGATTATTCCACAGGGGTTCTTGGGAGACTCCTGATGTGTGTTGGTGAGAGGAACCCTGTTCTGTTCCTTGTACCTTCTCCACAAGCACAGCCATCTCAGCCGCATGACTCCCATGGCTTTAGCTGCCTGACCCTCGAAGGAGGACACCCAACAGTTCAGAAGCTCTGGAATCATGCAGGAAGCCGCACTCTTTCTAAGTGGAATTACTTAATTGCTGGCATATTGTATGTGCATTCTAGGAGCAGCTCCCTCAAGATCCTCTTAGCTGGGTTGACCCTCGGGATGTACCCTGCATGGTGGGCCACAGTGGGGCTGTTGAGCAGAGCTGAACAGTTTTTCCCTTTGTGGGAAAGATGAGGCTCTCTTAACCCCATGTGCTTTACATAGCTACCCACCATTTACAATGGCTGGGACACGAGACTAAAGGAAGAGAGACAGACATGGATCACTGCCGGCAGGTTTTCCATTGCCCCACCAGTAACACAGCTCAGCCCAGCTGAGGGGGGAGATGAAAGGATATCAATGAAAGCCTGGCATGCAAGGTCCCGAAGTTCTGGATCTGCACACACCTTCTTCAGTAGGGGCTGCTTCAGGGGTTCCTTGGAGAGTGCCCACAGTTGGCTGCGCCCGCGGGATTTGTGGAGGAGAGCCTTGCTGATGGACTCTTTTTCAGGAACCCTGAATGGAAAGAGAAATAGTTCTCTCTGACTTGTTAGATCAGTAGTAACATTAAACAGGAAGCCAGCACTGTGAAGACTAATCTGTGACCATGTTCTATGCCAGAGTGGTGAGCTACTACTGTACATGGGGCTGCCAGGGCCTGGGAATGCACTGTGACCACATCCTTGTTGATATCAGCAGAAGGAAAGCACAGAAGACATCAGAGGTTGAAAAACTATTTTTCCTCCCTCTGCTGGGACCTGAGAGGAGACTGCATGTCCCAGTTCTGTATTAATAACATGGCAAATCCTGGAACTAAGAATAGTGCTATGTGGAAAGAAGAGCGTTATAGTTCAGACCATCTTAGTCTGGCCTTTGCAACCCTGCAGATAGGAGAAACTAGGAGTTCCTGGGTCAGAAACTCCACCCAGTGGGAGTAACTCCACTGTCAGCTTCATTACAAGTAAGTACGTAGCTCAGAGGTGTGTTCTGCCATGGAATCATTGCTACTTCCACGGAGGGGTTAAAGGGTTTGTTTCATTCAGCCAGACATGAACCCTTTTTCCAGAGTCCTGCATGGAGCAGTCTCACCAGGTACAGGGAGCTTTACCTGAAGTGCTCATAGGAAAACTCCTCAAGCGTGTAGGGCTTCATTTTCACTTCCTCTTCCTCTGCCTCCTCAGTGCGGGAATTCAGTGATGCCAACCTCCTCTGATCAGGTGACATCATCAGCAAGCTCTGGAAATACACAGAGACTTCACACTATTACAGGGCTCCGTGCAAACCCTTTGACGTTATTGTTATTGGATACACACAGATGGCGGCATACACCACGCTCAATTATTCTCTGCTGCAATAGTGTTAGGAATCTGCAGAGGCTCAAGAAAGCAGCTGAGTTACATTCTTATGCAGACACGTACACAGACAGTGAGCACTGGAGTCAGTCTTCACTAATGCCAGCACAGCACTCATTAGAAATCCACCTCCTTTTTGTCTGATTCATCTTTTTCAGTAGGTCCCTGGGATGAGGAGTCCTCCCCTGCACAAGCCAGAGCAGGTTAAATTAGGTTAATTAACCAGCTAGGCTGCATCTGGTGAGGAGCCAGGGATTGAAAGGTTGATTGATGATGGAGCCCAGCTGAGAAGGAACAGGTGGGACAGGAAATGGGGAGCAGAAAGGGCAAGCCATGAAGAGAGAGCACCCTGAGTTGCAGAGAAAGAGGCTGCAGGGCACGTGAACGAGCAGCAGAAGGGGGTGCTGGAAGGAGCTAATCCCCAGAGCAGCCAGGAAGAGGTGCCCTAGCGTTAAGTGTGCCCCATAACTGTCCCATTTAATTCACTTGTACAGTACAAAATATAGCAACTCTCTGAAACTGGGATAGACAATTAATCAGTGGGAAGATGGCGATTAGGGTGAAACTTGTGCTGGGTGCCTGTTAAGTGTGTTCCTTTAACACAACGTTCTGAGATGGGAGTGACTCCTATCTGTTTGTAGGCCTGTATTTCCAATCAGCCAACCTGCAGCAAGATGGGACCCGTCGGCTAAGTAAATCCAGTGACTGTACTTGCAACAAATACTGTAGTTCCGAAAAATGAACTGGGGCTTTGGAGTTTGTTTTGGTTTTTTATAAATGGCAGAAATAAAATATCCAAAATCGTGGCGTTAACCCAACGTTCAGCACAAATGTCTGGGAATTCAACTGCATGCACGTTTCCCGCATTCCCATTAACTGTATAAATTCATACAGAGGGCATGGAGTTATGGCTGCTGTATGTGCCATCATCTGGAATCTTATTCCTTTTGTGCAACTGAAATCTCATCCTCACTGTTGGACTAAGAGTTTTGTTTGTTTTGACTTTGTTTTTGCATTTAATTTTGACTCGTTTGTTGCTCCTATGAAAGGCATTGACCTGGTCCAAGTTGGGAGGACCACTCATATTCCAATGAACAGTTGCATTCAGTACTGTCATGTCATTCAACCCCGGGTCTGTAAGGTCTGGAGACCATTCTATTACTGTCTGTGTCCCCATCACATGCTCCTTACCAGCACTTGGCTAGATGGTTTTGCAATGGAAGGGATAATATAGATTGCTTCTAAAGACACAATCCCCGTCTTGGCAGTCCGTTCGTTTTGAGCATAGACCCAGTCACCACGATTTGCTTCCAGCCCTTTGTCCTGGGTCAGAATCAGCAAGTCCCCCTTCTTGAAGGGCAGAATGGCAGGGTCCCCTGGAAACAAAGAGAGCTGCAGCATCCTATTCAGGCTCTATAATGTCAGAAGAAAATGCAATGTCTTCAATCATGAAGACAAATGAAATGAGTTTGCAAGGCCTGGGCTCAGTTACCAGTAGGAAGCGATTTGTGTAACAATGGCTGGTCACACAATAGCACTTTTTGGAGCAGTCACTGACATGTCCTCTGGCAGCCTGCACCTGCTCCCACTGAGGTCAATAGCAAAACTTACATTGATTGTGATGGGAGCAGAACGGGTTCCTGGGCAGGGGCGGCTCCAGGCATCAGCACGCCAAGCGCGTGCTTGGGGCGGCAAGCCATTGGGGGTGCTCTGCCAGTCGCCGTGAGGGCGGTAGGCAGGCTGCCATGCTTGGGGCGGCAAAATGCCTAGAGCCGCCCCTATTCCTGGGCCTGGCAGTGATGCAGGGAAAAGAGCTCACAAATGAGAATTAAGTGAATGTGGCGTTTATGTCCTAACCCTTCACCCCCTCAGTCAATGGTATTCCACAGCCATCTCCATCCCTTGTGGAGCTCTTATGAAGAATGTCCCCAGATAGCCAGGCTTCACTTCCTGTCCAGGCAGGTGGAGTTCCTGGAGTAAAGTTTCTGTCTCCCTGAGCTTTCCTGCTTCTCTTTTAGCTCTTTTGAGTGCTTACTGGGGGTTCTGACAAGATTTCTGCCTGCCCAAGAAAGGGGCTGTCAGACTAACCTTGCTGCTTGCTCTCTTGCATGGCCACAGCATACTGGGACCTCTTCTTCAGTCCTTCCAGAAACAGGACCACTAGCTCTGCGATGACAACGCTGTGGACAGATGTCAGGACAAACTCCTCTGCCCGCAGCGTGATGAGAGTGCAGCTCTGCCCAAAAGACTTCACTGCCCTGCGGATCCAGAGTGGTTCGTTACTGGAACATCTGCAAACCTTGTATCACCTTTGTCCTACATCCATACACAGGCCTCTATCTGCAGCTCAAGGCAGACAAAGTCTCCACACAGGGGCAGGAACTTCCTGAGCATGCATTAGCCCTAACAGGAGTTAGGAGCTCCTGACTCGACTTCTCGGAAGTAGGTGAGTGAAACTCTGGCTTGCTCTCTCTCTTGAGAGCACCACAAGTTGCTTCAACTGCCCCATGTGTCTCCACAAAGTTACCTCATTCTAGGCACTGAGGAGCATCCGTCTCCTGGAGTGAGCAGTGAATTTATTCAATGTAAGGCTTCCCTCATACTAATGCACCTCAGTCCTGACCTGAAAGGATGAGCTGTCCCTGGATTGACTGGGAAAGTTCATTCATTCAGAAACTCTCTGGATGTGTCCCATGGATGGATGCGACCCAGACCCAGAACAACCACCTTTCTTAGGGAGTGAGGGGAAGAGAATCTCCATCCTCCATGGAGAGCCCTGGCTGAGTCTAGGCTAGAGGCAGCTGTTTTCTCTAGATCTTGCCAATCCAGGTGACTAACCTGTTGGTGTGTATTCCAGTGATTTCTGGGAAGGACAGATCGAGGAGCCGCTTTTCTGACTCATCTAGGAAGCAGATCCCTTTCCAGTTAATGGCTACTATGAAGTGGTTCTTGGGCAGACTGGGCCCTGAAAAGGTAGAAATAACCCATTATAGATTCAGCCCTTCTCCTCTCTTTATCCCGCTCCCATCCGCTTGCCCACTCACTGGTGTTACCTGAAAATCTGGTGACTTCAAAGAACCTAGAAAAGAGCAAAGGCCACTGAAAACGGGCAAAATCCACTAGCTGCTCCTTCACACTCTGAGGGGAAAGCCGGTCCTGTGTGTATAGGGCCTACAATACAAAAACAAGGCCATGGCTCCTTTTATGCAGATCCAGGGTACACATACTGAAGTGCAACGTCCAAAGACACACAAGGAGCAGGACCAACTCTGCAAGGTGCAGAGAGCCCTCAACTCCCTGGACTTCTTAGGGAGTTCAGCACTTTGCAAGATTGGGACCAATTTCACCTCCAAAAAGTCAAACCATAGGCAGTCTCCATGGACCCGAGCTGTCCCATTCACACACAGCTAATGGCACAGGCAGCTATTTGGATTCTAAGTTCCCCTGGACTGGGATCTCCTTAGTTGTCTGTTAAGGGTTTAACACACAGTGGGTGCCATAGAAATACTAATACAATTAATCAGTATATCCCATCTCGCCAATAGAACAGGGAGCATAATATGCATAAACACCAACCATCCCATGCCGCTTTTGCCCCGAATCAATCACCACAGCAGCAGCCAGTGATGACTCTAAGAAACCCCCTGAGTGGCTTCAGAAATAAACTGTACTGTCTCTTTCTGCTCCCAGAGGAGACAGCATGGCCCCTCTTCCTGCTCTCCCTAACGAACCATGCAGGGCACATGCATGGAGATGCTTCTTGCTGCTCTCTGACAAATCTCCAGGCACCAGCCAGCGCTCCTCTCACTGCTCCCTGGGACACCTCACACCAATGGGCATGTTATAAATGTAATTCATTAATTAAAGAAGTAGAAGCTGGAGCTTAACACAGGGTCTTGGAGGCTCAAGATCAATTCACGGTTTTATGCGAGGTCCATACCTTGGCATGTGCATACGTTATGAGGCTCACCCACTTCTCCTGGGGCTTTGACTTCAGCAGCTTGGCTGGGATGAAGTCCTGGAGTAGCTTCTGGACCAGCTCATTGTGGATGGAGTCCCCAAACTGAATGTAGCAATATTTTGCTCCTACTTCCACCAAATCCTCCTCCTGCAACAATTCAGCTGGTTAAATGAAGCCTGGAAGGTCATAGCTGAGTCCTACCACCCTTTGAGATCCACTAATGAGACGTACTATACAAGAGCTGGGTATTATTATTATCCAACACTACACAGTCTGGAGTCCATATAGCAACAGTCATTTTTCTGCTCTCAGCATGGCTGCCGTAGGCAACAATACAGTGGGAAGAGAGATGACCTAGGATGCGGTCACAGTGCCAAGCAGGACAATCAAGTCAATATTAAAATAGAACCCAAGCAGCTCCTCTGGACGTGTGTGTGGCATCCAACGTGAGCTGGCAGATGCACCTTACCTTACGTCGTACTCTAGCAGGGCTGCTGGCACCGTCATTCGGAAAAGTGCCGATTGAGAGGGTGGTTGGACACACCTCCATCAGCCTTCCCTCCTCTGCTTATCCCCTTTGGAAGCCCCTTGTCCTACTGCCCCTGCGCAAAGGGGAGTCAGGAACCCCACCTTCTCACAGCGGTATTCTCCAAACCGGATCCCGCGAATGATCTGGTGGTAAATGAGCTCCGTGCTGACTGGATCTTCCTTCGAGTTGTGCCAGGGAGTGAAGATCTCTTTCCGGAAGTAGAGGCGCCATGGGGTGTTGCGTTCATGGGCCCCCTGCTCCTTCACCAGCTGCTCGCACTGGGAGATGGCGTCCATGACATGATCCCGGCCGCTACCCAGTGACCAGACCTAAGACCAGAGGGATAATCTGCTTCAGGGAAAGGCCTGATTTGTAATTTAGTGAGTGACAATAGACTAGAACGCCTCTGTCTTCTAACAACAAAGAGGTCCCAGACACATCAGTTCATATGGTGGGCTAGTTCAGAGGGGTCCTGGATGGGACTAGGCAAGTTACACACCAGGGCAGGGAAGGGCAGGGTGGTGTTTGGAAAAACAATCAGGAAGGTGACAGTATGGGGGTCCAGGAGTAGGACTGCTTTATCATACACCCATCTATTTGCTTTTCCTGCTACAGCCATGCACCTCTGCCCCCTCAGGGTTTAGCATACACCCACTTACCTGCCCTTGCATTGGTGGTATATTTTACATAATAGTGTCACTTCTGAGTTCAGCCCATTTAGTTTGGAGCCCAACTCTGAGCACCCAGACACGTGCTGCTTGGGGATCTTGGTTCTAAACCAGTATGTCATTAGCGTAACTATATAGTGGGAAAGGATGTGCAGAATGGCAGCATGTGAATTAAAGGGCTGTGCCTCATGGGGACCACAGGCAACTGTTCCAAGGTTTGGGTTAAGCGCCACTGATGGCAAAATGCATCAGCAGCTCCTAGGACTTGGGAGCGTGGAAAATGGACCTCTCCCCTGTGTAGGGCTGAGAAGTGCGAGGGGAATTTCTATAATGGAGAACAAGAATGCCTGAGCAGGGCACATGCCCACCAACAGATGGAGGGGAACTGTCAGTAGTTGGAAGGAACAAAAAGCAAGGAGAGTAGAACTAGTGCTGTAAGGGAGTCCTCAGCCAGGCGGGACAGATATTAGAGGAGACTCCCAGCATGGAGCTTGTGGAGGACTATTTGAGGTCATTCCTTGGGGAGGAGCTTCTGGAGGGTTATTAGAGGCCATTCCTGGGGAGGAGTTTGAGGATTTCGGGATGGATCTCAATACTTTACCTTGTCATACACAGCAATGTAGAGTGAAAAACCAAACGTATCCTTCAGCTTCATTTTATCAGCTACCAACTGGCAGATCTCTTTGGCAATGGAGGCTGAATCTGCAGGGACCGTGATGCTTTGGCCATTCATCAAGGTGACATTAAATACAATGGGTTTCTTCTGCTTTGTTGCCTGTTAGCCAGAGTTAAGTGAATGAGAAGAATGAGAAGAATCAGAGGCAGAGCCCACTTTCCCAAGGAGAATGGAGGAGTCATTTAAGAGCTTTCTCTGCATCAACTTTACACCATGGTCACAATCACATTCAAGATCTCAGCTCATTAAGTGAGGTTACGTCTTCACTAGAAATGCTGCTGTAGCACATCAGTGTAGATGCTCACTACAGAGATGGGAGAGGTCTCCCCTTGCTGTATTTAATCCATCTCCCCAAGAGGCGGTACCTAGTTTGACAGACGAATTCTTGGTTTTGAGGACTTTTCACAGCCCTGAGTGATGTAGCTGGGTCAACCTAACCTTTTAGTGTAGGCCTGGCCTCAGTCTGCAGGGCCCAGACAAAGGAAAAGAGAATAAAAACTGGCTCCACACCCATCTTGCAGCTTCATCAAAAGGACAGCAAATGCAGCAGCACACAACTGGTCACCCATCTCATGGATTTGATGCATTATGACAAAGTCCTGATTTTGCTAGTCCACCTGGCAAGGAGTGACTACAACTGTGCATGTCTAACAGCTTAGCCAGAGCAGGTTTACTGTATTTCAGTTCCTGGACTTGGAAAGATCAGCCAGTGAAGACAAGTAAATACCATTCAACATGAACACACAGATACGTAACTGAGAACCCGCTGATGAGAGATAAACTACCTGTAGTTCCAGCCAGCTGGGAGGTTCAGCCCGCGCTCCATTGGTATAGGTGCGCTTCAGCCGTTCAGCACAATACGGTGCATAGCCTGTGGGCCCACTGCAGATGAAATTCAGCAGGTACTGGATGTACAAAACATAAGAGACAGTTAGGAAACGCAGATGTTGCTAAAGAACTGGGGACTCACAAGGGCCAGTAAATCAGATCAGCCTGATCCTATAATAGCTGTTCCCAAACCAACTTGCCAATGCATTGTACTGGTTTTCTTGGCGTTTTCTAATCATACTACTTATCATCCATTAAGATTTCTATAGAGAAATTAATCTTCAACTCCTGCAGAGCTCACACTAGCCTGTCAATTCATTGAAGTTCAAGGAGTTTTGCACTAGAAGTATCTGTAGTGATATGCAGAGCTAAACCCTCAACAGGGAGTAAGATCTGTGCCTATTGCTCACTATATTTATAATTGGAATTATTATTGCAAATGCATATGCCTGTCTGGTGACTGCATGATACCAAGGGCATCCTTTGTCCATGCAGTCATACTGTTTGCACAAAATCACAGTAACTGCACATGCAAATACGGGTGCTTAATTGCACATGGGCCTCAGGACTCTCTCTGGAAATTTGGCCTGTAATCTGAATCCACAGGTCAGTTTAGAAGCCTCCTGCAAACCTCATGCTTCGGGGGCAGAGTACTCATATCCCTGTAAATTAGAAAAGGCACTATTTCTGTTCCAACATGCAGCCCGGAACAACTAGCCAGGGGTATTACTGTGTTTTCATCTTCCTCTGAAGGATCAGGGACCAATCATTGGAAGGGCTGGATGCTAAAATAGGCTCCACTGTAATTGACTATGGGCTGTAAAGAAACTTTTGGTGACAGTAGGCCTGACTCAATCTCACTTACTTATTTAACTTCAAATGAGCTACTCTTATGTTGCACCAGCATGAGATCAGAATCAGGCCTGTTGTGTTGAATTCATCCCTGGGGTAACTGGCCCTGATTTGGATCTCTCCCCTAAATCACTAATAACGCCACTGAAGTAGGCAGTGGAATTACACCACTGTGAAAGTGGTGTGGGTGAGATCAGAATCAGGCCCCACTGACGTCAGTGGAATGACAGCAGAGATGCACTCATCTTGTCCATGTTCCGTTTGGGCTGGGTCCTAGGCTTTGCAGAGTGAGCTGTCGGGAGAGGGGAGGAACACTTGCAGAGTAATCTGTGGTGAGGGAGTTGCTGCTGAACTTTACTCTTAACTATTCCCCTCCCATCGCATTACAAATGCCTGTAATATGTACAGTATGGGCCAGATCCTCAGCAGGTGTAAATTGGCGTAGCACTCCTGAAGCAACCTGGAGTAACTCAAATGGTCAGAGCACTGAAGTCAATGCAGCAGCTGAGTGTCTGGCTCGTGTATTTAGGTCTGAGGGAGGGTGAAGGGTACAGTACCAGAGGTTTATGTATTGATTTGTCCACGGGGGTAATGATGTGGGGCAGTTTCTGCCTCCACCCTACCACCAGCCGCTATAGCAACCAAACAGTTAATTCTACATATTGTAGCCAAATACAACAACAAACAAGCCCCCAGACCTGGTCCAGGAAATGAGGGCACGATACCTTCACAAACTTGTCTGAGGGAGGGAAACAGCCCAGGCAAAGCGAGAGGAGGATCCAGCCTCGAGCTCGACTGCTCTTGTTGTTGTTTTCAGAGAGCTGTTTGCAGATCTGGCAGTAAATCTCATCTCTGTAACAAGACACATGCTGATCACACTGTCAAAGAGAATGATGGACTTTGCTGTCAAACTGTGGCTCGATGGATCCCTGAAGCATTCAAACTGACCATTTCAGCCCTTTAAAATTACCTCTGTGTCAGCTCAGTGTATTTTATTTAGTTCCTTTTCCATGGTGCTCAGAAGGGACCTCCCCCTCATTCAGGAATCCAGCCACCCGATATCTCAGAGGTAGGAACTATCACTGTGTCCTCATCCAATCTCACAGGTGGGGATCTGAGGCACAGAGAGACTGATTGACTTGTCCAAGTCACACAGAAAGCCAAGATGTTCTGAATCTCAGCCCAGTGCCTCCTGCACAAGGAAGTTAATCCTACAGTGCCTTGTCCCTATGGGTGCTGTATGTCCAGTCCAGTCTGATTGTGACCAAAGGCTGTTACCTTGGACAGCTCTTTGGTGGCTTATGTGAAATGAGTTTGGGAGTTTCAGTCCAGCTCACAGGGGGCAAGCACAATGCCTATTCCAGTACTTAACTGCCCTTTAGAGTTAGAATGTTTTTCCTGGCATCTAATTTAAATCCCCCTTGATGCTAATTAAGCCAATTACTACTTGGCCTACTCTTGGTGGACATGGAGAACAATCGATCAGAGTCTTCTTTATAACCACCATTTACATATTTGAAACTCTTGGCATGTCTCTCCCTCTCCCCCCGACCTTCTCCAGACTAAACATGCCCAATTCTTTCAACCTTTCCTCTTAGGTCAGATTTTCTAAACCTGGTGTTGCATCAGACATTTGAACTTTTGGCAGGCTACAGCACAAAAGCAGGCCCTACTGCATACCCCTGAGATGTTCAGTGACAGAGGTCGATATAAGTGAGAGAACCAGTAAGATGGACACTGGTCCCATAAAAAAAATGGCAGGACAGGCAGGGAGGAAGGCAGTTCCAGCAGACAGTGGTGAGAGAACCTCTTGGGAGTAGCTGGTATTCTGGAATCTAGACTAGGGTGACCAGATCACAACACTAAAATTTCGGGACACAATGGGGTGCTGTCAGCCCTGCCCACAGTCCACCCCCGCTCCTCCCAGGCTCTGGCCCCACTCTGTCACAGGTCCCACTCCCTCCCCACCGTGCCCTTCCTCATCCCTCGGCTCCCTGCTGGCTTGCTGCGTCCCTCCTCAGTCCCCCACCCACCGCTCGCCTCCTCACCCTGCCTGCCCACTCGCTTGCCTCTTCACCCTGCCACCCGCCACTCATCCCTATGGCGCCAACTTCCCCTTTGCCGGGTGGGTGCTCACCCACCCCCCGCCTCTTCCCACCCAAGCATCCTCCCTCATTCCACCCCCTTCCCCTAAGTCCCCGCCCCTGCTCTGCCTCTTCTCCACCTCCTCCCCTGAGCGTGCCATGTCCCCGCTCCTCCCCACCCCCTCCTGGAAAGCGCTAAATGCCTCCAAACAGCTGTTAGGCAGCGGGAAGCGCTGGGAGGAGGGAGGAGTAGGGACGCGGTGCACTGGGGGGAGTGAGGGAGGAGTGGGGAGCTTGGCTGCACTTTTTCCCCATGGGTGCTCCAACCCTGGGGCACCCACGGAGTCGGCGCCTCCCTCCCGCTCGCCTCCTTACCTGAATATCGGGACAAGTGTCCCGATTGTGCATTCATCAGGACGCAGGACAAAGGGTTAAATATTGGGACAGTCCTGATTTTATCGGGACATCTGGTCACCCTAATCTAGACAGACTTTCCCAGAGCTGAATTGAGCCCCAACTCCTCAGTTAATAGGAGTTGATAGCAGAATTTGGAACGAGAGCTCAGGATGGTTTTGTAGCTGTGAGTGGCTGGCCAGCCTTTGATGACAGGTGCAAGTTCTGTACCTAATGGCAGGGCGCAGGATTGCATTGCCGATAACAAAGTGCACTTTTTCAAGATTGGACATAGGTCTATCCAAGATTGTGCTCTGCTCCTGGATTAGCTCCTCCCTGCTGTTCAGCTGGCTCACCACCTGAAACAAAAAGGCAGAATTCTCAGGAGCTCTTCTTTTGTACTAGTCAGTTGCAACTGGGTCCAGGAATAGATGCCTCTACTGTATCTCTACAGCCAAAACATTCCCAGCATAACCAAGTGACAGCTGAGAGCTGACCAGAGCATCATCATTTCAATGTAAATTAACCCAAAATATCTATTGCTGCAGCATTACCCTCACCGACTAGCTGGTTCTACTTAGCTCTACTGTGACCTTTGGCTCTGCTGTGCAATAGCATGAAGTCCCTGTTGCACTCATATACCGTAGTGATGAGTATTCTATAAACATCTAGATGGATCTATGTTCTGCATCAACTGAGACAGTTATTAAAGAACATATCTGAAGAGCCAAAACTAGAAAGCTACTCCTTCATTTTCAACCACAGAAGCCTTTCCTTCTAGTGCCAAAGCAGAACTTCTCTAGCTGGTGTTAGTGGTAGTCCCTTATCCTTTCAGCAGCAGCGGCTCCAGGTACCAGCATGCCAAGCGCATGCCTGGGGCGGCAAGCCATGGGGAGCGCTCTGCCGGTCGCCGCGAGGGCGGCAGGCAGGTTGCCTTCAGTGGCTTTGGTGGACCGCTGCTCCCGTGGCTTTGGTGGACCTCCCGCAGGCTGCCACCGAATTCGCGGGACCGGGGACCTCCCGCAGGCATGCTGCCAAAGGCAGCCTGCCTACCGTACTTGGGGCGGCAAAATACCTAGAGCCGCCCCTGCTTTTCAGTGAACCATGCTCTAGCAAGCAGCCGCCTTTCCTCATTCATGCACCCAAAGCCAATGCGCTACACTGTTATGTGCTCAGTAGCGCTGGTCATACATTGTGATTGGCCTAAGGACTGCTGTCAGTAGTCATTCTCTTTCAAAGAGCAGTTTGTCTGAATAAGTAAAATGAAACACTAGTATCACCTTCTCATCTGAAGCCTGGACCTGGGGAATGGGAAAATAGAACACAGGACTTTGTATTAGTCATACCAAACTGTGTGTGTCTGGGGGTGGGGGTGGTGTCCTTCCCTTCCAAACAGTGTTAACAGTAAAGTTGATTGAAATTTTTCAAATGTTTTTCCTTGAAAAAATGGCCTTTTCACAAACAATGACAAATAGTGCAAATAACTTTGGTTTTCTACATTTATTTTTTTTGTGTGAAGCTTTTCACCACATTTTCTATCAAACATATTATCAACTTTTTTTTCATTTACTGAAAATTGGTAAATGGCAATTTTCAGTAATACCATCGATGCAAATTTCAATTCGAAAAGTGGTGAAAACTGGGTAGGGGTTCATTTTAAACCCTGCAAAATTGACACAATTTGGACATTTTTTATGACAATTGTCATTTTTCAGCCAGCTCTGGTTCAATGTCCTGGTGCAAGAAAGGCCTGTCCTTGCTCTGGAAGGGTAGGACGCTCAGTCTGGAATCTCCCAGTTGCAAGGATTAGAAGAGGCTAAGACATCTGTGAGAGAGAACTGGGGGAGGGATTGTCCTTCAGAGAAGGACTGGAGAAAATCTAAATCAGAAACTGCCCCACATCATTACTCCCGTGGACAAATCTAAATCTTACACCCTGTGTAAGCACAATAGGGCCTGGGGATTGTTCAAAGATACATGAGAGGGAAAGATTTTCCCCACTGAGTGGGAAAGGATGCGCAGTCTCTGCTCTGGAGGAATTGTCTGAGAGGAAGCGGGGAGGACTGTAAGCTGTTGAAGGCAGAATACTCACTGTATCTGTGCAGCACCTAGCACAATGGGGCCCTGAGCGAGGCCTTTAGGCACCCTATATAATACAACTGTTAATTATGCAGGGCTCATTGTGCAGAAGAGCCGCTCTTCAACAGGAGTGGGAAGGGCCGGCAAGGCTGGAGGAAGGGGGACCTGTCAGGACATGAATGACCTCAGTGGCAAGTAGCAGAGCAGGAGTTCCATACACAGGGAACGGCTGGCCCTGGAGCTGCTTGGGGAGAGAGTTCTTAGCCCAGGGGACAGGCAGCCTGTAGTGCTTGTCAGCATGGGGAGGCAGGAGGCCTGGCAAAGATACCTGGAGAAAGCTATATCGGTGTCTGCCTCTTACCTTTCCTGTCAGCTTCGAGGAACGTTTCAGCTTCACAGAGGAGACCCCCTTGGAGAGACTGTTATTCCTTCTGTAGGCTTCCTAAAATAGACATGGTCATGACAGAAAACTAGTTCAATGCCCAGAGTGCAGTAGAGACCAGTGAATTAAGGAATGGCAAACAGGGAAAGAAATGCTGAACTATGTGACGGTAGTCATTAACTAAAGCACCTTCTCTCCAGTGTCAGGAAAGCCTTTGGAGTGACAGCTTTCTGACAATGTTATCGAGAAATACTGCCAGAATCTTAGCTGGTGTCAATTGACTTCAGTGGAGCTATACTGATTTGTGTCAGCTGAGGACTTGAGCTATTGTGTTTCATTCTTTCTGTACTCTACTGGGCCTATGTGATTTTTTTTTTAAAAGAATAGAAAAGTATTAGTATCTTGTGAGTGCAGTAGTTCTTCAGCAATCCATTCAACTGTTCACACACAGGAATTCAGGTACAATGGCTCAGTCTGAAAAATCCAGGCAACATTCTTAGGAGCAGACATTCAGGGTGCGATTTTTCAGAAGTGGTCAGCATTGGCCTAACTCTGCTCCCATTGGGAGTTTTACCATTGACTTCAAAAGTAGAACAAGTTATGCTAGGGCTTGACTTTTGAAATCCCATGAGCCTCCACCATCTTCTTCACAGTATTTTAAACTGTCTATTGAACAATGGAAGTAGACTGTGTCTTTGTCAGGACTCTGCCACCCTGATGAACTCTGAACTAGTTTTGAGGCAAAAATCAGGATGATTTACATTGCAGGGTATCTGCATCATTAACTCTAGTTCTCTGTGAGCACAGCCAGTCCCGGATTCATTCCCAAACCAGGCTGCAACCTCCCATTTGATCCATTCCCCTAGGGGAGGCTTCCAAGGACTATGTTAAATGCAAGACCCTCTTTGACCTTGGGATAGGGTGTACAAAACCCACACTAGATGGGAAGGAGTTAATGAGAGCATGTGGGCTCAATTAGCCCTGTCCCACTTCACCTGGGAGCAGTGCCAAGCCTGGATGGAGGAGTTAAAAGAGACAGCCCAATTCAGTCAGGAGCTGGCTGGGAAGAGAAGAGGGCCTTTTGTGCTAAGCCCTTGAAAGAAGGCCTGGTGGGGCCAGAGCCTATCCTAGGACTGCCTGAAGGAAGGCCTGGCTGGGGCTGGAAGGTGACTGGTGCTGCTAGGCATCAGAGCCTCCCTAGGGGCAGGTAGGCCTGGCAAGGGATTCTTACATATATCTTGTTCCTCACAACTATGGGGCTTTTCCTTTTGGGATCTGCAGAGGAGGGGCTGGTAGAATGGCCTAGAGGCAGACTGTGGGAGGAAGCAGCCCAGGCAGGAAGCAGTGGATCTGAATAGGAAGACCTGATGTTTATTACAGGGTCCCAGGGCTGGAGCCCAGAGTAGAGGGAGAGCCTGGGTTCTCCACCCTTACAAAGGTAGTGTGGGGAGGCCCTGGAGATAAAGAATGGAACTGACTCAAGTCTGTAGTCAGGCTGAAAACCTGGCATGAAGCTGCTGGGCTGTAGACATTCAGGACTCTGTTTACCCCAAAAGGGGTGGGACCATATCAGACCCCACCAGAGGGCTGAGTGGTGAGAAGAGAGGGGCACCAGCTGAGGAGTGCCTGCTGTGCCACAATGGGATGCACCAGCAGGAAGCCTACCCATTGACAGACCCCTGATTGGTCCCCTTGGGCTCCAACTAAGCACTGCTAGCAGCATGATTTCGCTTAGCCATAATTAAAGGCACAAGTCAGGATCCTACAGGAACACAAAGAGGAAGTTACGGTCAACAGCCCTTACTTCTGTCACTTGTAGGTCACCAAAGGTTCATCTAAGTGCTTAGACATTACTCTGATGTGTGCTATAGAACAGTGGTTCTCAACCAGGGGTAAGCAGAGTTCTTCCAGGGGGTACGTCAACTCATCTAGATATTTGCTTAATTTTACAACAGGTTACATAAAAAGCACTAGCGAAGTCAGTACAAACTAAAATGTCATACAGTGGCTTGTTTATACTGCTCTATATATTATATGCTGAAATGCAAGTACAATATTTATATTGTAATTGATTTATAATTATATGGTAAAAATGAGAAAGTCCACAGGTTTTCAGTAATAGTGTGGCTGTGACATTTGTGTTTTTATGCCTGATTTTGTAAACAAGTAGTTTTTAAATGAGGCGAAACTTTGGGGTACGCAAGACAAAGCAGACTCCCGAAAGGGATACAGTCGTCTGGATAGGCTGAGAGCCACTTCTGTAGAAAACCTTACAACAGATAATTCCTTATGCAGAGCAGATCACAACTGCTGTGCCCACACTTCTCCTGTAGGGCACTAGCATGAGCTGCTCTTTTCATCTGTGAGGGCAAGAGTGCTAACACCCAGTAATGCTGAGGCCACCTTCGATTCAAGAAAAAAAAAGCTTATTGCCAGTGTTGGTTGCTCTCCACTTGCATAGCCTGTGCGGGGCCATACTGTAGGTGCCACTCGCAGAGGTCCAATATGACTCCTACAGGAGGGTTCTCTAGAGACAGGCTCAAGATGGAGAAAAAGGCTGTTTCCAGCTACAACCACTTGGGAAGAAGTAAAATTACAATAACTAGTTAAAAAATTCTAAGATGCTATTAAAACTGTTAGTAAAAATATTCTAAGTCGTCTCTTTAAACACTGGGTCAGATTTTCAGGTGTTCAGTCCATTGGGTGCAAAGTTCTTTTGAAAACCTGGCCATCCACATCACAGTGAGGATTCTGAATACTTGAAAATCTGGCCATTAATGCATAGGGGTTGTCTCAAATTGAGGCTCTCCACTCAGCAGGCAGAGTGTTTAAGCCCTGCTACTGGGATGTGAATGTTTTCACCCTGGCTGCCAGAACCGGCTGCAGTTTCCTCCAGCGAGGCTGGCTCTCCCCCAAGAAGGCTATTGGTATGTGTTAAATGCAGGAGTGCTAAAGCCTTCAAGTGTTCCTTTGCGTCTCTCACCCCTCAGAGCAGCAGCACGACAGCAGAGGGAAGAGTCTGAAAACAAAGGCTTCTCCCTCTTACCAGTTCTGGAGTGTTGTTGCCCATTAGCTGGACCTGGCTTTTCTTGCCAAGTGTGTCATAGATTTGCGTCATCACAGAGCTGCTCTTGCTGTTGGTGTTCTTAGCAAACATTACTGGCTCCGGGAGTTCGCCCATGAACCGCAGGATGATATTCCACACGGCCAAGGAAGCCTGAAAGGCAGGAGACCAATGCGGAGTCAGACAGGGATGGAGAACTCCAGGCTCCCCAATGCTCACAGAGAGCCACATACGGGTAGGACTTCTCGCTTCCCCCATCCACTGTTCAGGCAGGTAAAATCCTGTGCTCCATATCATTCACATGGGAAGTTTCCATAGACCCTCATGTCATATATGAGCAATATTCATGTATCCCCAATGCAGAGAGGACGGCGTGTGAAGCTTCAGGTGGCTCTGGTGGGAACATTAGGTCTGGTCGACAGTAGGAAATTAGGTGGATATAACTACCTTGCTCAGGGATGGGACAAATCCACACCCCTGAGCGATGCAGTTAAACCAACCTAACTGCCAGTGGAGACAGTTCTCCCCTTGACCTAACTCCCATCTCTCAGGAGAACCCCTCCCATCAGACTAGGTAGTGTCTTCACTGAAGTGCTACAGCGGTGCTGCTGCAGCGTTTAAGTGTAGACAAGCTGTTAGACCAGCTGTATTTCCGCTAAAGCCCTCAGACAGCTGCTGTTGTGGGGCAGTTTTTTTAATATTGGGGATGGTGCAGAATGGGGCTGGCGAGTGGTACAGAAATATTAGCTGAGCCGGAGTCTGAACTTACTCAGTGATTGGCAGCCAGCATTCAGCTTTCCCAAGAGCCCTTAGGACCCAAACCTGCAAGGGAGTGACATCAAATCTCTTGCAGGATGGGGACCTTGGTTTTCTAAGGCTGCCCTGTGCTAAATGAGGGAATCCCAGAACTCCTCATCCCTCAGCAGGAACAGCAACAGCAGGATGATGGGAAGGCATGGACTTCCACTCCCCCTCAACTTCACCTCAAAAACCAGAAGCCTCAACAGCAGTTTGGCAAAAGGGTGAGCCGAAAGCCCCTTCTTCCCCACCCCCACCCTGAGCAGGAGTGGCCGGGGCCAGCTCCCAGAGTCTTTTCCTTGGTAGAATAAAGGTGGAGAAATGATTACATCAGGGCCTCTTGTGTCAGCTGAGTGAGTGAGTGGCAGGGCTCTCTCCTGTGCAGCCAGCGCTGGGCTGTGGGCAGCACCTGCCAGCAGGAAGCAAAGACTCGCAGGTGAGCAGCCTCCAGGGAACATGGAAATTACTAGTTCCATTGTAGTGCTCAGGAGTATCTCTGGCTCTAGAGTTTCCCCTGCCCACAGGCCCTGGTCAGGGAACAACAGGCCTGTTGGAGGAGAGGAAAGGCAGGCAGGGGCACTCAAGGAAGGAACATACCAGGATATCGTCTTTCTCATCATGGTAGAGCAGCGGGTGACGCAGTGGCCTCCGGATGTGCGTGTGTGTAGAGGATCCTTGGAAGTAAGTGGCTGCAAACTTTGGAAACGTGTACTCCACTAGGTCATCGACTTCCTCTTCTAGCTCCATGCTCATGGGAATCATGTCCAGGTCCACCTCATCCAGCCTGCCTGCCTTTGCTTCCAGGTCCTGTACAGAACACAGACAAGAGCCCCTTTCCTTTCTCCTCATGTCCTGTACAGTTATTTTCTGCCTCCTGGCTTTGCCAGAAACAGCCCTTGGGGTCCCAGCCAGGTGGATCTCAGTTAATATCAGTGCTCCTTCCATCCACCAGCAGTAGGCACTGGGAGTTGTGCCTGTCCTGCTCTTGGAGATTTAACTATCACTAAGTGCATTCAGCCTGAGATCCCAGCTGACCTGGGAACATTACGGTGTCTGCTCATTGAGAAAGCCAGGCTCTATTTCATTATCCTATCATTCCTGCTAGCCCTCACTATACACTGACCTACAGAGAGAGTTATCTGCTCATTCTAATCCACCTGCCTCCTCCCACTCCATTCCACCGGGACCACAGACCCCTCCTGCAACTCCCAAGTCTTTCCTCTGTTCCCTGTACTTCTGCAGTGTTAGAGACTCAGCCTTGCGGCAGTGTCATACATGGTTCAGTGCTGCAGCTTTCAGAACCCTACATTTCTTAATGTCATGAAGGTAAAGCACTTGAGGTATCTCCAAAACAATGCACCCCAAGCATGCTTCATTCAGACTGGTGACCTAAGGCGGTTGGTGCAGCTAATACTGGAGTCTTCCATCACTCATCAGAAACCTGGAAGCCCCATCCTCTTAAATGAATGGCAAGGACCCCAAATTACTTTATCCTGGGCAATCAGCTGACTGGGTACTTGGCAACTGATGGGTCCTGGCAGAGCTAACCCCAAGGAAGCCAAGGGAGGGGATGCTAAGAAAGCATGTTGGAAGAAGGACCTCCCAGCACTAAACCCTCCCAAGTGACTGCACTTCCTCAAGTCCTCCTGATGTTTCCTCTTGCAGAGATGAAATTGGCTTTCTTGAGGCAGAGGACGCTCAGCAGAAGACTGGACCTAACCTCAACAATGCTGCAGAAATAGGGACTTCAAAGCACAGTCCGGCGTCCCAGCAACAAGTAGATTTGTCAACAAAATGCTGGGGAGAGAGTCCTGTGCCTGTTAAGTAGGACTTAGGGCTTGCCTGCACTTAACACACTACAGCAGCATAGCTGTGCCACTCTAGCACCTCCGTATAGACACCACCTATGCCAGTAGGAGGGGTTCCCCCTTGGCATAGCTAATCCACCAACCCGAGAGGTAGTAGCTAGGTCAGGGGAAGCACTGTCTACCCAGGGATTTCAGTTGGCTTAACACGACCTCTCAGGGGTGTGACCAATGTAGTTAAACCAACCTAATTTTCTAATATAGACCAGGCCTTAGCTTTCCTTGGTGTGGCTGGAAGTATCCTTTGCAACTTCTCCCTGGACCTGACAGCTCAAGATGATATCCAGGAGCAGATCCCATGTCCTGCCAAATTACATTCCTTTCCAAGGCAACAAACTGTCAAGCTGGAGAGGCTCCAAGGCATGTCTCACTGGCCATGGATAATATGCTGGCCATTTCTGGAACATCCTCCCCACGACCTAGGTACTGTGTGCAAAACAAGATCTGCCTCCAGATAAAACACTAACTGATGCTATCACACAGGCTACATAGCTCTATATATCAGGACCACTCTCTTCCTCACTCTCGTTTTCAAACAGAAAGCTACTGAAGCCACAAGAAATGCATGCATGTACTGTAAAAGACTAACAAGAAAATTACAGACAGAGAAACGGGCCCTGGAAGCACAACAAATGAGACTAACACAGAATGAAGAGGCTGGCCTGGGTTTTCTGGGGTTTGCCAGAGGAAAGGAACTGGCGTTATGTGACCTCAGGAGGCACAGAGCTCTCAAGCCCTGTACCAGACAAAAGCTTATGCTAATTGAGCTACTAATGAGCTTCCCCAGGATGCCAAGTGCATGAGATCATGTGACTCAAAGGGGTGGATCCACTTAACTCTTCTTTTCTGGTCTCTTTCAGTGCTCATGTTTTCACCTTATAGAAGCTGGTTGAGCCAAATTTATCCTTGGTGCAACTTCAGCAAAGTCAAGGACATTACACCAGGCATGAATTTGGCCCATCATGTCTTTGCTGCTCTTTACCTCAAATCCCAGAGGAGCCTGCCCTTCTTGGCCTCCAATCACAGTAGGCAGAAAACCAAACACTTTATCCACCATTTCTTGATCGCTGATAGCATCATACAGTGGTGGTTTGTTGGAGAGAGCATTGTGTTTTCTTTGCTTCTCCTCCTCCTCCTCCCTCTCCAGCATAGCCAGGTGCTCCTTTAAACACACAAAAGACACATTAAGGTTAACTAGAAGCGTGTTTAGCTAGAACTAAAGGCTTATCTAGACTAGGGACATTTACACTGATGTAACTACATAGATGTAGTTTGACCAGTGCAAACTCCCAATGTAGACACAATGCACCAGCGCAGAATGGTGCTTGTACTGGTGAGTCACATTGGAGTCTGCACTGGAGAGCTACATCCAGGATCCACACAGCCTAGGATATAAAAAATAATTAAAGTAATGCTAGAAGTGGGGCATAAAGCCAAAACTAACAGCGGTCTGACTCTGATCCCACTCACAATGGGATAATTCAGGAGTTAGTGATTCACACCAATCTAATAAATGAACATTTAAGTGAAATCAGAATTGGGCGCAACATTTTTCTCTTCTCCAACTTCGCAAAAAAGTCACGTTTGTTTTTGCAGTTGCAGAAGGCCACAAAGTCCACAGCTTCCCATGTTTCCACCTGTTCCTGTAAACAGCAAAGCTTCTGTGTGGGGGGGGCGGGGGGGGGGAAGGAATAGTTTCAGCTACCAAATGACCAACAGATTATATTGAATGGATTATGGGACATTACAAAAGAAAATGTCAGAAAGTCAGTTCTCCTTCACTTACTGATGTGTAATAGCTGATGAGATAAGAAACTAAGCCCAAGATTCTAAAAACTGGACGTCTAAAGTCATACCTGACTGTCGGTGCTCGTTAATTAGTTTCATTTTAAATCTTAGCCTAAAAACAATGCAGCTGTAAGGGGCAGTGGTGTTAATAGCTGCTACAGGGAAAGCACAGAATCCCAAACTCTTAAGAGAAGAGTGCGACTTTAAATATTTGGTAACGCATTGACATGGGCAGTCTGGGCAAATGTGCCAGTACATTGCTGCAGATAGACTGGCATGAGCAATCTGGGGAAATGTGCAGGCAGATAAGCACGTCTGACTTGCTTGCACAGTTCTTACTTTGCAAACTCAACCAGGGTCACAACTGTACCTGCATGTTGTTACTTTTTGAAAATGCAGCCCGATGCATAGATGTGTGTGTGGATAGTTAAGCAAGTCCATGCGTGTGTGTTTGGTGGGGTGGCGTTTCCATGAGCACTCACGAGAACTCTTCATTCATCCCTCCAAATCCTGACTCCTACCTTTTCGAGCTTCATGGCTTCTTGTTTTGCTCTCATTGGCCCGATGATTTGGATGAGGCGCTTCTCCTCTTCTAAGCATAGCCTTCTGGCTTCTAGTCTATGCTGGTGCTGCAGGGAACAGGAACACTCTATGACCATCTCCACCCTGTTTTGCTGGCTACATTCTGCCATCAGCTGGGAAGCTGCCACACCAAGATTTTAGTAATAGCCCTCAGTGGCTGCTCAGCTGTAGATTGGCTGTCTTTAGCAACAGGGCCCATATAAACTTGCACTATTTGGATGTAAGAAAACTATTTCAGAGGAGAACTTTTGCCTTTGGAATTCTTTAGTTTGAAAAGGGGCAGATATTCAAATGAAAGAAATGCCCAGGAGGTTAACCAGGGCTCCTCCACAATGCTCTTGCTGTCCTCTGTAAGAGGCAAGTACTGAAGGTGCATTTGGCCACCCCACCCCCTTTACACATTTTTGTAAGGACATCCCTGACAGTAAGAGAAAGTGCACTGACTTTGAGTCCACTCGAAGCCTGAACACTTTCTCCAGGCAGGGTGTGGGGAAGGGGTTGCCCTGATGATCTTGCTTGGGAATAAGTGAGAGAAGGAAGAAGAGAAAACCCCAAATCTTTCCCTCTAGGTATGCACTTGGCCCTTGGCAAGTAGCAGCGGCTGAATGAAGGAATTGGAGGAGCGTGGAAGCCCAGCTCCTAGCTATGTATATGACATTTGATAATAAGCATGTTGGAAGAGCCATAGACAGACAGGCAGACAGTCTTTGTTGTGTTTCTACAGTGCCTAGCACAATGGGGACCTGGCCCATGACAGGATGCCAAGTTGCTACTGAAATACGAATAATAACTGAGGAGTTTTGTCCATGAGTATCTCTCATTCTGGAATGCAATACAGTCTGATTTCCATAAGAGACCATATCAGGCCCTGTTATAGAAACGGATTTACCTTTTCAGAAGTTACTGGACCATAGTATCATATAAGATATTTTCCTCCTCCCTCCATGCCTCCCACACAGAAATATTCCTTAACTCTTTGGTTTTTAAAACAAAATGCATTTTATTTTTTTGCAATTTCCCCAAGTGATTTTGTCCCATGTCTGCAAACCCCTAATTTAATAAGCACAGACGACAGACATACATGAGATCTATATGTTAAAGTCCCTGTTCTCATACCCGTCCAGACCCTGGAGAACCATCATCATGCTAACTCTAGGATTCTACACCAAAGAGAACATCCTACAGTCAACTCTATGGTGATGCCTTAAGAACTCATCCGGGGACACTTGTTATCACTATGGGGACTGGCTACCTATAGGAGCTTGCTGCTCCCCATGCTTATCAGAGAATCCTCGAAGCAACGTCATGTTTCAAAGATGGCTGACTGTGCATACATACCTCTCTCTTTATCCTCTGGAAACTCCTACGAGCAAACATACCCCTGGCGTACGCCTGTATAATGCCCACAGCCTTCATCTGCTCCGCTGTCTTCTGACGCATCAGGTAACCTCGGCACAGGGCCTGAAACTTAATCACACTGGCCCGGGCTGTTTTGTACTGCTTAGCAAGTTGCCGGCTCCGGAAGAGGGCCTGCAGGCGCTCGAAGCCCAGCAGGATCTGCAGCAGGTGGAGAAGAATGAGCTGAAGTGATTAGTCTTGATGCAAACCAGGCCAGGACTGTGTTGGGCTGGACAGAAGATAACAAGTTCTGTAGCTGTCCTGGACAGAGACTCAGGACAACTGACACAGCTACTGGAAGTTACTGCTGGAGTGAATGCTTTATTTCCTGCCAGTGCAGTGCTCTATAAAGTGGGTTTTGAAGATCCCCCTGCATGGCCTATTAAATGTAGGGAATGACATTAATCCCAGGAAACGGAGGGAAGGGGAGAGAGAGAACAGGACTGAAGAGAACTGAATGGAAGAAAATGGCCTTCCTGGGACGAATAAGGGGGCGTGTCTTGGGTTCAACAAGGGTTAAGGTGCTCCAGAGCCCCTGTTGGGCTTAACCCCTCTTCTCCATACACCACCCCCTCTGCCCATTCTCTCTCATTGCTGAGCAGCCGCTCTGAACTCCCGCCACATACAGCACAGTAGTCACACACCCTCGAGGCCAGAACCCCTTCACTTACCAGTTGGAAATTCTTCCTGCTGTAATAACCCCTCCATGCTGCCTGCAGCTTCACAGCAGCCTGCCTCTGTTTTAGAAACTGCTTCCTAAAAGCAGATGGGTGAAGAAACAGGTTACTCTGCTAGGCAGTCCTGCCATATCGTATACAACAGACAAGGGTGAGGGGCAGGTATGAAGCAGTGGCTCTCCCCTCTTAGACCATACATAGCCCCTCAGTCACAACATCCTGCCCACCTGCACCCCATGCTCACAGATGGTAAATCCAGATGAGACCATTCTGATCATCTAGCCTGATCCCTTGCATAGCACCAGTCAGAGATTCACCCTGCTACTCAGCTCTCAGCGCAAGTAAAGCAGCAGAGTGAATTAGACAAGATATCCAAAATCCTGTCACATGCACTCTGAATCCACTTGCTAATGGAGAGGAGAGTCTAAGGAAAGTACCAGAAATCCCTATTGATTGATCCATGATGCTCCAGTAATGTTCTCAGCAGTAATTTCCAGGCCACATGCTCTGTGGAATGCATTGGAGATGTGACCCCTGAAAACGTGGTCCAGTTTCCAGAAATCAGACCTAGTTAAGTTAACCCTATGCGTCTGATCACCATATGCTTAGAACTTGAGTTATAACTGATAATGTTTGCAAAACCCATCTGAATAAGCAAACTTCCTACAGTGAAAGCTCTCCCAGTAAATGCAGGGTGGATGACACCCGTATTGCACATTCATTGACAGATGCATTCTCGAACACAGTTAGAACTGTTCCCTAAAACACACTTTGATTGGCCAGAGTTAGATTAATAAGTGATAAATCAAACCTTTAAGGAATCTGAGCAGCTGAGGATGGCTGTGTACTAGTAGGTAAGTAAACTTGACATACATTGACTTTTTAAACTGAACTGGACAAAACATTAGGAACCATAACTACAGGGAACAATCCTACAGTGGCAGGGAGAATAACTGAATAGGGTCATTCTGCAGATTAAAAGAGGACACTGACTGCAGTAGGATTTCATGCACTGAAACTAAGCCCATTGTTTACTAGAAATTGATCAATGCAAATCCTCCTTCCAGCTGGATTTATTGATCATTCTTTCACATGCATGCAGGGTGCCATGTATAGCACCACTGGATTTTATAAGGCTCTGAGATAAAATGAATCAGAAAACATAACAAATCTATGAGCAAAATCTTTGCCTATCTATTTATGTGGCCCAATCAGTATATTATCTGAGTGCCAGAGGAATTTAATTTAAGTCCAATGGAAGCTGTGGATTGATATAGTCAGCGCTTTACGTATGTTATAATGCACCCCAAGGAGGAGAATAGTTGATGAGAATTTATACAACTACGAATTCTTGTGCTCGTTAAAAGCACTTACCTGTCCTTGAATCCCCTCAGCACCTTCTGGATCAGAATGGCCTTTTCAGTGAGCCCCTTGTCTCGCTGCACCTCCAATACCATATCGTGATAATCCTGTTTAAAAAGAGTCACAAATATACATTGAGTTAATGGTTTCAACACAGAACCACCAGAAACTTGACACAAAGGGCAGCATCTGTGCTGAAGGGGCCCAGAACTTGCAGGCGTGCTGCGAGTTGGCTTCAATGTACGTTCTCAGAGCTGGAGGAGGAAGTTTATGCAGCACCTGGCCCACTATGCTTGCTTGTAGCCATCTGCAGACGTACAGTACACCCACACTATAACATGCTCTGTACCCGCAGGGCCTGAGCAGGGAGTTATGAAGTGCAATGCACTGTTCCACTGCACGAATGGGAAATGGGAGTGGGTGAGTGAATCAGCTTCTTATGGGACGAGCCATTTGGTGGCACAGCGATACCTGCTGAGCTACATTGTCTAAAGGGCCAAAGAACCAGCCTCGGAGAGTATTCACATTAGAACTCGGCATCGCTGACTTAGTTCTCCTTAACTGGGAATTCAAGCTTTCCTATGAGGCACCCATACATTTTTTTTTAACCTTAAGAGGTAGCAAATGGCCTTTATTACTTACTTTGAGGAAAATCTTGGTTCTTCCAATTTTCCAGTCTTCATCTTTCCCTAGAACCGCCTCAGAAATGTAAATGCAGCACCGACGAGCATCATCCTGCAGCTGATGAGGAAAAATCATTGTCACTGATTGGGGCTTGGTTAGAAATACAGACGTTGCAGGATCTAAGCATCTATGGCCCTGGCATTTCAAAGCGTGAAGAACAGAAATTTACGAGGTCTGAGAGACCTCAGGATTGAGAGTGCCAAGCGCAGAAATGGCTTGGGTTTAAAGGGCTCCAGGACCAAGAGCAGGAGGAATGTTCGTGTTTGTTCTGAGAAGTCCCGGTATCCAAAGCCAGGGGCATGTTAATTTCTCAGCGCAGAGAGATCTCAGAAATGAGGGTGCGGAGAATGAAAGTGTTTTAGATTTTGGAATGATGCGCTTGGCTGGGATATTTTCAGGAATTTCAGGCCCTCTGGATCTAACAGCATGAGCCATTACTGCTTGAGCTAAAGGGAACGTGAACATGAAGAATAAAGGTATTTAAACCCTGTTTAGCCATGTGCTCCAGTATATGTGAGCAGTGAGCTGAGACCATTTGAGGCTTAAAACTGAGAGTATATTACACTCAATGCCTCATCAGGAAAAGTCCAGTTAGCTTTAATCAAGTTCCTGTGGACACACCTGTTCTCGAGCGGACATTGGCAGCAGGACTCTGTATCTCTCAAAGAACTCTGCAAAGCTGTAGCGAATCGGATAGCCAGCCTTCCTAATCCGAATGGTTTCCATCATTCCCGAATAGCGCAGCTGTCGGATACACAGCTCCCGATCAAACAACTGAAAGGACAGACACATGAAGAAACTTATCACAGAAACAAATTGTTCATGTAATGTTCCTTAGAGAGCATCTGCTGACTCCTGCAGATACCAGGATGGTTTCAAAATGAGATATTACTCTCTTTTTAAATTGCCTTTTTTATATAAGTCAGTGCACCAAATTCATTGCTGGTGTAAGAAAGAGACTTCTCTGGAGCTGCATATTTGCACATGGCAGCAGCAGAAATGATCCACTTACTTTGGGTCTGATTTTTAAAGGCCATTTCCAATTCCACATCTGCACTTTTAGACCCATGAGAAATTGTGGGTCTGCTTTTGTAGGTAACAAATAACTGCAGGAATAATTTGTGACACTTATTGGTCTGACTTCCTAACTGATCTTGCAAACCAGCGAGATATCTACAGATCAGAAACTGCCCCTGCAAAATTGTGCCTGCATTTTATCAAAGGAACAAAATTAGAGATTCAGGTGAGGTCTTTTAAAAATCCACACCTTAAAGTCATCCATCATACTCTGGGCCCAGTGCTCAAAGGTGAGCATGTACACAGGACATCCCATACCTTGGCATTCAGATTGCCAGATAGGTGTATGAAATGGGTAACTCTGAAGGCAAGACCCAATCTGAGCAAGCAAATATAAAATCTGGACATCCCTGAAACTTCCACCAAGAGTGATTAACATCCCTACTGCAACCACAAAGGCTGAAAGAAACCAAGATGACACAAACCAGGCCTGATTCACCACAGACTTCCACCTGTGTAGTCACTGACACCTTTACAAGTGGCTGTCAAATGCTACCGAATCAGCCCAGTAGGATTGTACTCTCCCTCTGCACAAGTGTCAGTGACAGCACAAGCGGCAAGACCCTGGAGCCTCAGGCCTCACGTAGTGTGGTCTAGTGCTATAGTTTTTGTGCATAGTTTGTTTTTAAAATGTCACTTTGGAAATTGTAACCCCTTAAAGGGCCTTTCCTACAAGCTGCAGAGACTAAGGGAGGGGAAGGGCAGGATTTCATGAACTGCTAAGTGTTAAGATCAGGGCTCTAAAGAGGTTACTTTAAGAAGTGAACTTCCTCACATCCTGAATAATGACAGCCAGCCCCAGTGCGTAGATAAGGGACAGGATCTCAGGAGTCTTGCCTGATGTAAATATGAACAGACCATCAAGTACCAGTGAAGAGATACTCGCCAGCTACTTTGAACAGCTGAGGATGGGCAGGTTTTTTTTTTCTTCAGTCCTCTGTAGTTGTTATTCTGTTCAAATCACACATAAACTGAGAAAACAGAAACATACCACCGGCACTGGCATGCTTACTTGTGTCTACGGCTGCTGTGGTGGGACATGTGCCGGCTGAGAGGTGCACAGTAACTGTAACTTTTCAGGGCTACTGGATGAAAGACAGGGATACACCCCTCCAAGTGACAGCAGTTATGCCACAGGATCCCAACCTGCCCAGGCTGACCCACTTTAAGCAGGCAAGTAGTCTCAGTGACCTGTGTGGGACTAGTCACGTACTAACAGGTAAGCACAGGTGTAAGTTGGCAGGGTCAGGGCCTTGGTCTGCATGGCAGTATGGAAGAAGTCGTTCCATTATTGTTTCTTTGCAACCTGAGCCCTGTTTCCTGTTGGAGGTGAGGACTCAGTCTATCTCCCACTGAAGCAATGGCGGCCTTTCCACAGACTTAAAAAGGGCATTGGATCAGGTCTGATATGATTAGACCACTCTATGGGCTCAATTCGGCCAGGCACTGAGCACCTCCCAGGTGGTTCTGAGCACCCTTAATGCCTGCTGAAGTCAATGGGAACTGAAAACACACGGCAGCTTGTGAGAGAAGACTCAGCCTAACCAAAATGATGTGCTCCATTCAGGTAATGATGTGCTCCATTCAGCGCAGCCAGTGTGTGAGTTACTACATGGCCAATTCTTTTTTTAAAATTTGTATTTCTCTATCTCTGGGCCAGATCCTCAGCTGGTGCAAGCTGACATCACTCCATTGACTCAATAGAGCACTGCTGATTTACAGCAGCTGCATTGGCCCTTTGTTTCCAAAACTAAGGTGGACACACATTTGTCAAAGGAGCTCAATCCACCCCCTGAATTTACATCTGCCAAACACTGGTCACTAGAGGCTTGGTCCAAAGCCCACTGAAGTCCTTAGGAAGACTCTCACTGACCTCGGTGGGCTTTGGGCCAAGCTCTAGGTGCCCACAGCAGGTTGATGCAGGTTTTTGAAAAGATGCAAGATTGTGAGTGCAAAGCCCACGTGTTTTAAATGTAGTCTGTCCATTGGCTAGTTGGGAGGTTCTAGTAAGGACGATCCCATCAACGCTTCCTAGCTTGGCAGATAATTGCACCTTGGCGGTGCTGGACCTTGCAACATAGAACTTAATTCCATTTGATCTAGGTTTTTCTATAGCCCACATCACTGCAATCTCTGAGCACCTCCTCTCTGTTGACTCTTAGCACACCAGCTGAGATAGCACAGTGCTGTTGTCCCCAATTCAAATGAAGGAACTGAGGCATGGACAGATGAAGGTCGCACAGGGAGTCTGAGGCCAGGGCCAGCTCCAGGCACCAGCAGAGGAAGCACATGCCTGGGGCGGCACATGCCAAGGGGCGGCATCATTCCGTCCATTCTTGGGGCAGCACAGTCCGAGCGGCTTTTTTTTTTTTTTGCTTTGGCAGTTCGGGCGGCTTTTTTATTTTATTTTATTTTATTTTTTGCCTGGGGTGGCAAAAATGGTAGAGCCAGCCCTGTCTGGGGCAGAACCAAGTCTTGATTTCCTGAGAACCAGTCCAGTGTCTTAGGCCTGGTCTACACTAAGGGGGGGGGTCGAACTAGGGTACGCAAGTTCATATTCACGTAGCTGAACTCGAAGTACCCTAGTTTGACTGACTTACCCGTCCAGACGCGGCGGGGTCGAACTCTGCGGCTCCAAGGTCGACTCCGCTACCACCATTCGCGGTGGTGGAGTTCCGGAGTCGACCGGAGTGCGCGGGGAGTTCGAACTATCGTGTCTTGATTAGATGCGATAGTTCGAACTCCGAGAAGTCGAACTCACCGCGTCGACCCGGACGGTGAGTATAGACCTACCCTTAACTGCAAGACCTTCCCTCTTCCCTTGTGACACTGCTCAGATGGCCCTTCTCCACGTTAAACACCAACACCTTTGTCCCTCAGTATGATCACTTTTGGCCCCATAGTTATATTTTTTCCCTTTCCCTATTTGTTGTTAGTTAAAACCCTCCCAATTCTCTGTTTTGCAGGCACAAGGGTGGCTTTTATAACGTTTCAGTATATTCCTCATTCCTGGTTTTGCAATATATCACTCCAAAACCTTTTGCAGGGGCCCTTTAAAATTAAAGCCACTCTGTACTATTGCCATTTTTATTACAGCCACCTTAGAACTCCAGCTATTCTTGGTTAAGGTGGAAATACAAGATGCTATGCAGCAACTGAGGATTTCTGCTAAGTCACTTTCCCTCTAAACACAAAAGTTACTGCAGGTAAGACGCTGATCTAGTATTTTTGAAGTATTACCAAAGGCTTCTTGTAGTCGTTGGGTTTGATACAGCGAATAAAGTACGGCTGGCAGCTCCCCAGGATTTTCATCAGCTGCTCCAGAGACTGTTTGAATTGACCACCTAATGTAGACAGGCGTTTGGTAGTATCCGAGCCCTGGAGAGAATAAGCACATACATGATTCTTACCTCCCATGGACCCACTAATAACGTCGCTGTGTGTTCCTGGAAAGAGAAACACATTTTTTGACAGTCCCCTAATTTCTGTTTCTGTACCCACTAGGGGCCAGATCTGCCATCCTTACTCTACGCTGTACTTACCTGTGCCAGTAACCCCCCTGAGCTCACTGGGATTACTCACATGAGTAAAGTGCTGCTCAGTGTGCATGGGAGTGGCAAAGTCCTACCCATCGTGTGTACCAAGGGCAAGGATCCTTCTCTGCGGACAAGTTCTGTGTATGTTATAGGACCTGCCTTGGCATGTACCAGGTTATTATTGCAATGGTAATTAATGTGTGTGTGCTTGTGAGCTTGATAGGAAACAGCATGTACATAAGCAATACTGACCTCCAGGCTAGGCATTACCTGGCAGTTCATGCCCAGCTGGCCAGGCTGAGGGCCCACGGCTTCCCAGCCAGCCATTAGCCACAGAAGTCTAACTCCAAGGTCGTTATTGCTATTGTAAACAGTGAAATGGTAAAAATACGCAGAATACATAGTGAAAAGTTAAGAGCTGATCTGCATATGGTCATAAATAGAGTCCTTTGCTTATAGCAACAGTGCCAAATTCTGCTCTCTGTTCCACTGGTGCAACTCCAATGGAAACGCACCTTTATTTTAGTTACTGCCAGTTTTCAGCTGCCTAAGTGGGAACAGAATTTTCCACAGTCTTTGCTACACAGAGCATTGTAGTGGGAGTTAATCTCAGCTTTCCATTGTGTTTAAACTGCACATTCCATTACAGTGACACTCTGTTCAAATCATAGAATCATAGAACTGGAAGGGACCTTGAGAGTTCATCTAGTCCTGCACTCAAGCAAGGCAGGACTAAGCATTATCTAGACCATCCCTGACAGGTGTTTGTCCACCCTGCTCTTAAAAATCCCCAATAATGGAGATTCCACAATCTCCCTACACAAGTTATCCCAGTGCTTATCCACTCTGACAGTTAGGAAGTTTTTCCTAATGTCCAACCTAAACTGCCCTTTCTGCAATTTAAGCCCATTTCTTCTTGTCCTATCCTCAGCGGTTAAGATTCCTACCTACAGAAGGGTTCCATTGCAATTGTTTCTTTGTTTTTTAGTACAGGGCTTCTTCAGAGCAAGGAGCTAATAACTGTGTGTGACAGAAGGTTTTTTTGATGCTGGGGAACCACAGACTCCATTAGCCCATGTTGCTATTACGCTTAAGCAACTCCATTCTGATCCTCTTCCCTCTCTAAACATTCACACTTAGCATCTAACATTGAGCACTTCTGCAGCTTTACCTATGGATCAACACTGCCCTCCCATGGCCAAACACATGTACTTTTGGAAAATATTTCCTCAGAGTGCCCTAGAGCACTGGCTTTCAAACTTTTTTTCTGGCAACCCAGTTGAAGAAAATTGTTGATGCCCGTGACCCAACGGAGCTCAGGATGAGGGGTTTGGTGTGTGGGAGGAGCTCAGGGCTGGTGCAGAGGGTTGGGTTGTGGGGGTGAGGGCTGTGGGGTGGAGCTGGGAATGAGGGGTTCAGGGTGTGAGTGGGGCTCTGGGATGGGGCAGGAGGTTGGGGTGCAGGAGGGAGGCTGGGGGCGCAGGCTCTGGGATGGGGCCAGGGATGAGGGGTTTGGGGTACAGGAAGGGGCTCTGGGTTTGGGGGGGCTCAGGGATGGGGCAGGGGATTGGGGCATAGGGTTGGTGCACGGGCTTACCTTGGGTGACTTCCCGGTCAGCAGCAGTGCTAAGGCAGGCTTTCTGCCTGCCCTGGCACTGCAGACCAGGCTGCGCCAGGACCAGCTCCTAGGCAGAGGCATGTGGCTCTCGCCCGCAGACACCCTCTGCTGGCAGTCCCAACAATCAACATCAAGGCAGTGCATCCAGGAGCAACAGGGAGAGGGAGAGCCACCCATTGGTTTCTCAAACGCAGCCACCCATATTGCCACCCACCCCCACCCCATCACAGCCCAGGAGGCTGTGGCTGCAAGAAAAGCCCCTGGTGGCTGGATTTGAGAAATACTGAATTAGTTACTGCCAGGGACTGGGGGAGCCTGAGAATAGCTTCTGGCAGGCTGCTGGGACCAAGCAGGTAGTTACTGGCAGGGACTGGGGGAGTGAGGAAGGAGCTTCTGGATGGCTGCTGGGACTCAGCTAAGATGGGCTACAGGGAAGCAGTCCAGGGAAACATAGAGCAGCAATTAGTAAAGGGACACAGCGAAAGGATTAAAGGGTCCCTGGGTTAGGGCCCAGAGCAGTGAATGAGACTGGAACACACACACACCCCCAGCCACTGAGGGAAGTGGCTGTTCCCTAAGGAAGGGAATTAGAGCTGTGGCACTGCAGGGAAGAGGGCTGCACTGGGACTGACTCAGTGGGGAGCTGTGGTCAGCAAACTGAGTCCAAGAGGAGTGACTCAGCAGGAAAGCTGGGGTCACTGAGGACTCAAGTAGAGGCAAGGCGACCCCAGGGAAAAATCCCTCAGGGCAGTGCTCAACTCCAGAGTAGGAGCCTTTCAACCTCGCTGGACCAAGCGAGGGTACCGGGATGGGCCCCGTTGGGCTGGTTAAAGACTGAGCCCAGGGAGGGTGTAGGACATGGGGGACATTTTGGATTGTGTGTCCCAGAAGGAATTTGTTTGGTTTTGCACATGGACTGTGAGAGACTCAGCCAGAGGTCTGAGTCCTCAAAGACCTGCCTGACAAGTGCAGCAACCAACGGGGCACCGTGAGTGGAGAAAATTGAGAAAAAACACACACTCGACCAGGGGCGCTTGAGAGAGGTGAGTGCACCCCATTATAACCTTGCTATCCAATACAGCAGTATCTGGGACAGGGCTCCTAGGATGTAGTTCACAGGACTTATATTTTATTCTGGACTGGCTGTCTGAATGATCCCATGCACAATGCCTGGACTGCACAATGTTCCACTCCCAGATCACGTCCTATGATACTCTTAAATGATCCCACATGAAATTCTGAGATTCCCAACAAGCTATCCTGGGACTTCAGATGGAGAGTTTTTTATCAATTGCCAGTTGTCTGCCTGCTCCTAGAGTTGTATTCACTCTAGCGTGGTGCCTTGTCACACTTTGCTTCAATTAAAAGGAGCTTCTGGATTTACAATGCATGCCTTTAGTCATGATTTTCTCCATGCCACCTCCACTCTCTCTCACACACACACACACACACACACACACACACACACACACACACTATAGTGATGAACACATGCACACTTAGACAGTTGCAGCTGGCATCTACCTTCAGACAGAAAGCCAGGCACAGCTGAGGCAGACTCAATATAGACTTGTCAATTTGCTGTCTGAGCATGCTGAAAAAGAAGTACAGCTCAAATGCTTCAATGGGAGCCTGAATGTAGCCTCCACATGGGCCATTCAGGGAGAGGAAGTTCTAAGGCCCCCTGTTACTCTGAGTTTTGGGTTGTCATCATAGCAGTTTATGGCAATAACTCAGGATTCCAGTTGATCATGCAAGCTGTTCTACCAGCAGGGCCGGCTTCAGATCCCAGCGCGCCAAGCGCGCGCTTGGGGCGGCATTTTGCCAGCAGGGTGGCAGCCGGCAGACCTTCCGCAGTCATGCCTGCGGGAGACCCACCGGAGCCGCGGGCCCAGTGGACCTCCCGCAGGCATGACTGCGGAGGGTCCGCTGGTCCCACGGCTCCGGTGGACCTTCCGCAGGCATGACTGCGGAGGGTTCGCTGGTCCCACGGCTCGTGTGGACCTCCCGCAGGCGTGCCTGCGGATGCTCCACCGGAGCCGCGCAACCAGCGAACCCTCCACAGTCATGCCTGCGGGAGGTCCGCTGGTCCCGCGGCTCCGGTGCACCTCCCGCAGGCATGACTGCTTGGGGCGGCCAAATTCCTAGAGCCGCCCCTGTCTACCAGTGCACAAATTGCTCAAGGGAAAGACAGAAGAGTTTGCAGACAGAATGTAAGACCATTTGGAAGGCTGAACATAATCAAGCACACTTCAGATTTTTTTTTTAACTAAGTAGAAGAAAGCCAACCTTGAGGGTATGCTCAGTTCTGAGATGTTTTATGCTCCCACGGCCTAGTGTAGCCACGGTTGTTTCCACCTGGAAGATCTGCCTCAGGAATTTGTTTTTGGAAGAGTAAACCAATTGCATTATGTTGGAGCTGAGCATGTCACGATTCTTCTCCAGGAAACCTGTAGGTAAGAAATAAAATAACCTCATCATCTGCGCTGGCTCTGATCCCAGGCTGCCACTCTAAAATAAACCTAATTTACAGCAACTTGCAGCTCAATTTAAATGAATCCTCTTGCTTTCATTACTTCTGCTTAGCAAGCAGGAGGCTGTGTGTAATCTAGCTCCCTAGAGAGGACAATGACCCATGGTGCAGCTGCCTCAGGGGAGAGGTGCTCTCCTCTCTTTGCTTCTGAAGAGGACCGTGCTTGTACAGAGAAGTGTTCTCACCTTTCGACTGGTAATAGACAATCCCAGCAAAGTGGCTGATACCAAATTTGGTGTCATGGACGCTCCTCGGTGGGATGTAGACTTTGCTTTTGCCATGATGGGAATTTATTTTGTTTAGCAGCGTGGCGTCAGTGCCCTAGGAACAAACACAACCAAGAGACAGGGGTGAAGCAGATTCTCTCTGCAAGCACTGGCCTCTACAGTGCAAGCAAAAAAAATAGTGCTCCGAGATAACAAAGGGTTAAATCTGGACCGGCACTGGCTGATTGCACTGGAGTGGGAGAGAGGGAAAGTGTTGTTAAGAGCACCTGGCTCCAGCAGTAGGGCACCATCTCTCAAATACAAAGACAGGGCCTAGCTAGAGTATCCACTGGCACTTCACAGCACCAGTGAGTGTGTCCTGCTACCTTGGGGCCAGGGAATCACCCCCGCTGACTCCACTGTGGTCACCTGCAGCTGCTAGAAGAGCTCCAGAGCAGTGCAAGAGGTGGTAAGAGTTGCTTGAGAGAACGTTCCCCTGGCCTCTTTGAGCCTTCCTGCCCAGCACAGGCTCAGTGGCACAGAGGCCCTCCATGAGGCTGGCACCGCTCTCCTTCCCCTGGCACTTGTGCAGCTCTGGAGTTTACAGACAGGATTCTGCCCTGCACCTGCCAATCATCTGGGAAGCTCAACGGATGAGTTTGGTAGGCTGGCAGTCAGTTGGATGCTTGTCATTAAGCATATCGTTTTCATTACAATTCATCAGTGAGGGGGAAAAAAACCTCACCAGGATAATGCTGTTGTTAAAAGGATGCTGTCAACAGCTTCCTCCTCCTTGGGGTGGCAGACAGCATGGGCAGGGCTGTGCTCTTTGAAGTGTCATGGGCCCTTGAGATAATAAGGAGGGAGCAAACCCTTTGCTCTTCTGAGTGCAGGGACTGCAGTTGTGATTGTCCTTTTCCTGGAGCATGCAGAGAGCATGGGGGATGCTCTCCAGCCTCTGTGCTCTTACCACCTGGCATAACTGCATCATTTAAGAATACCATACTAGATGCCCAAAAAGCCAAAACTGAGGGTGAAGGCTGTGATGGTTAAAAAAAATAAAAAATAGAGTGGAAGTGAAGGCAAATACATATATTTGTTATATTATAACAAATGGAAGGAAGGGGGTGTTAATAGTAATGAATATAAATCAGAAATTAGGACTTGTAGAAAATTGATAAGGGAAGCAAAGAGACACAAGGTGGCAGCTATGGACAGCAGCATTAATGCCAATAAGAAGGAGTCTTTTAAATATAATAGGGGGGCGGGGAAAGAATCCTGACAATGATATTGGTCCATTACTAGGTGGAAATAGTAGAATTATCAATAGTAATTCAGAAAAGGCAGAAGTGTTGAATACATATTTCTGTTCTGTATTTGGGGAGAAAACAGATGCTATAGTCTCATCCTATGGTGATGATAACACAATTCCCATTCCACTAGCATCTCTGGAGGATGTTAAACAGAAGCTACTAAAGTTAGCCATTTTAAAAATCTGGTCCAGCTAGCTTGCATCCAAGAGTTTTAGAAGAATTGGTTAAAGAGCTTGTTAGACTGTTAATGTTTTTCAATAAGTCTTGGAGAACTGAGGAACCAGAAGACTGGAAGAAAGCTAATGTAACAATTTTTTAAAAGGGTAAATGGAATGACCTGGGTGATGATAGGCTGGTCAGCCTGACTGCAATCCCTGGCAAGCTAATGGAGCAGCTGATATGGGACTCGATTAATAAAGAATTAAAGGAAGGTAAGATAATTAATGCAAATCAACATCAGTTTATGGAAAATAGATCCTGTCAGATGAACTTGTTTTCTTTTTTGATGAGATTACAGATTTGGTTGATAAAGGTAAAAGTGTTGATGTAATATTTAATATTTCTATAAGGCACGACATGTTGATTAAAAAACTAGAACGATATAAAATTAACATGGCACACATTAAATGGATTAAAAAACTGGCTATCTGATAAATTTCAAAATGTAATTGTAAATGAGGAATTGTCATTGAGCAGATGAGTTTCCAGTGGGGTCCCACATGGATTGGTTCTTGGCCCTACACTTTTTAATGTTTTTATTAGTGACCTGAAGGAAAGCATAAAATCATCACTGATAAAGCTGGCAGATGATACAAAAATTGGGGGAGTGGTAAATAATGAAGAGGACAGGTCACTGATTCAGAGTGATCTGGATCTCTTAGTAAACTGGGTGCAAGCAAACAATATGCTTTTTATTTGACTAAATGTAAATGCATACCCCTAGGAACAAAGAATGTAGGCCTTACTTACAGGATGGGGGACTCTCCATCCTGGGAAGCAGTGACTCTGAAAAAGCTTTGAGGGTTGTGGTGGATAATCAGCCAAATGTGCTCCCAGTGTGACGCTGTGGCCAAAAGAGTTAACGTGACCCTGGGATGCATAAACAGGGGAATTTTGAGAAGGAGTACAGAGGTTATTTTACCTCTATATTTGGCACTGGGGTGACTGCTGCTGGAATCCTGTGTCCAGTTCTAGTGTCCACAATTCAAGAAGGATGTTGATAAATTAGAGAGGGTTCAGAGAAGAGCCACGAGAATGATTAAAGGATTAGAAAACCTGCCGTATAATGATAGACTCAAAGAGCTCAATCTATTTATTTTAACAAAGAAAAGGTCAAGGTGTGACTTGATTACAGTCTATAAGTGTTTACGTGGGGAACAAATATTTACTAATGGGCTTTTCAATCTAGCAGAGAAAGGTGTAACATGATCCAATGGCTGGAAGTTGAACCTAGACAAATTCAGACTGGAAATAAGGCATACATTTTAACAGTTAAGGTAATTTACCATTGGAACAACTTACCAAGGGTTGTCATGGATTCTCAATTGCCTTGTAATGACAATTTTTAAATCAAGTTTGGATATTTTTCTAAAAGATCTTCTCTAGGAATTATTTCTATGGCCTGTGCTATACAGGAGGTCAGACTAGATGGTCACAGAGGTCACTTCTGGCCTTGGAATCTATGAGTCTACAAGAGCCATAAATGATTCTGGCCCCGAAGAATTCTGGAGCAGCAACTGTTCCCACCTGTAAGCAGTGTCTGGCACACAGTCAACCAGGGAACCATCTACAGTGTGCACAAGAGTTTTAATCTCATGGACTTTCCCCTTTGGGTTGCAACTGGAGAGGACACTAAAGGTAGTGAAGGGACTTCTGTGGGGAGATGACTCTCACTGGGTCTTACCAGCTCACAGTCCCTCCAGAAGAGCTTTCTAGGCAGCTGCCCTCTGTGTGAAGCCAAGAGACCAGACAGAATAAGGCTCTCACCTTAGGGAACTTGCTTTCCTCATCAATGAGGGAGACAATGTTCATGGGTTTGAGTGCAATCAGTTCCAAAGCCTGGTGGTTATCTGTGAAGTCAATGTGGCTCCAGGAGATGTGCTCCGCAAGGTATTCCTCCTGCTCCAGCTTGAAGACATGGCGCACAAAGAACTGCTGAAGGTGCTCATTGGCAAAGTTAATACAGAGTTGCTCAAAGCTGCAGGGGAACAGCACGGGGAATCCACTGTCATCTCCATGTTACCTGGTACCATCACTATCACTGGACAGTATTATCTGACACTCTATATTCGATACATGCACACAGGGAACACTGTTATAGTTTAGGTGATACCATTTCACACTGTTAATGAACACTCCTGCTGTATGGTGTTCTATCTGGGCACATATCACCATGCCCAACAACTCACATGCAACGGACTCCTTCATATAGTGTGCAGCTGGCAGGTCAGATTGTTTCATTTTATATTTTGTTTTGTTGTTTACAGAGACCCTTAGGAGCTTCCTGGTTGTGTGCCTAGCTAGCCTGTATGTGCTTAGCTAGCCTATATAGGTGTGTGATTGGATTCCTCTTACTCTTGTCCTCTCTGCCACCCTTCCTCCTTTTATTTGTCACTCACGCATCTGGTCTTGTAAATGCTTGGGGGCAAGGATTTTGTGTGCTGGTCAGGGGCGGCTCTAGCAATTTGGCCACCCCAAGCACGGCGGCATGCCGCGGGGGGCGCTCTGGCGGTCGCCGGTCCCGCGGCTCCGGTGGACCTCCTGCAGACATGCCTGCGGAGGGTCCGCTGGTCCCGCGGCTCCGGTGGAGCATCCGCAGGCATGCCTGTGGGAGGTCCATTCGAGCCGCGGGACCAGCGGACCCTCCACAGGCACGCCTGCAGCATGCCGCCCCAAGCACGCGCTTGGTGCGCTGGGGACTGGAGCCGGCCCTGGTGCTGGTGTGTCTGCACACCATGAGGCCCTGATCTGGATTGTGACCTTCGGGAATAGTAAATAGTATTATTTATTATTAATTATTAGGCACCATCATAATATAGCCAGATTTATCACATATTGCATTAAAGGTAGCATACAGAAATGTGATACTGATCACATGCTTCCTGGGCTTTATCCCAGGTGTGGCATATTTGGTACATTAATATGCAGACCACCAGTGGTTCATGGTCTGCACAGCATTTGCTGATGGTCTGTGGAAAGCTGGCTGGTTATATGGTGCTGGCTCTCCTCCTTGTGTCCTGCTGGTTCCCTACCAAAGAGCCTCAGTGCCCCTTGAAGGAGCTGGACACAAGGAGGCAGAGGAAGCCTAGCAAAGCCCCAGGCTGCAGGCCTAGTTAAGGGCCCACAAAGGGATACTGGGGTTGCAGAGAGGCAGCCCAGAGAGAGGCAGAGGCAGCTGGTCCAACCCCCCTTGCCAATGATGAGTGGTTTATAGGCTGCAGTCCGCCCCAGGGAGCGGGGGCTAGATGATGACTGGCAGTAGCCACTGAGGCGAGGTGGGGATAGGGCGTTCGGGGTTCCCCTGGGAGGGGAGACCCAGGGCTTGTGGGTTGCTGCAGTGGGCAGAACCCCTGGGCAAAGGGCACCGGGGTCCAGGAGGGACACAGGGCCAGTGGCAGGCGAGACATCAGCCAGCGGAGGGCGCTCCGGAGCTGGAAAAGAGCTAATTCCCTGGACAACCAGCAGGAGGTGCTGTGCCGGTGAGTCGTTGCCCTGCGACAGGACCACTACTATCTAAGAGGAAACAGAAGCTGCCCTTGGGGCCTGAAGCCACCAATGGGAGAGGACTGTCCAGGAGAGATGGGAGAGACAATGGGCATTATGTCCGGGAGGAAGAGGCATCTGGGCAGCATGTCCACAGGAGCAGGGAAATCAAACAGCCTGAAACCATGTACAGGAGAAGACTGGGCAAGAGGAAAGCATGCAGGGAATGGGAACCTGAGGTGTTCACAACATGATCTCCATTAAGATGTGATCCATGCTATGATGAAGTTGGAGAACCCCTGTGCTGTGCAACATAGCTCAGCAGAGGTAATGGCATTTGTGTGGCAGGAAAAGTCAGCACAGGGATGTGCATCATGATCATCGCTAGGAAAATTCAGTGATGGAAGCAAACACCATCTTTACTTTGATCGCAAAGATGACAACGAATGAGCAAATTAATTCATTTGTTCCCTACCTTTATGTCTACTATTTGTCACTTTCCCTGACGGAAATGAATCTGGAACATCCTACCTGTTGGTGTTAAAGTTTTCAAAACCAAAGATGTCCAGAAGCCCAATGGACCTGCGCAAACTTTTAGAATCCTGAGAAGGTGGGTTGAAAATTGCAGCATTGATCTTATTTACTATCCACAAGAAGAGGTGGCCATAGATCCCCTGCGGAAGAGATAAAAAGGCGGTAAGGGCCCAATAATGCAAACCCTACTGGGCCTTGCGTTTGCTGTTCAGAATGAAGTCAACATGCACGCTCAGTGTAGCAAGATCTAGGGCTCAGTGATAAGTGTTTGCAGAACCAGGCCCTCAGACAGTCAGTAGACCCAGCCCTGAAAGCATTCACACTCTTTGAAAAGCATCAATGCAATGCACACTTGGAGGGGGTGAACTCCTTTACCTTCACAAAGGCGTCTCTCCCATCAGCAGCCTGGGCAACACTCAGGGGCATGGACACGCTCTCTCCTCGGATGATGATCGAGTGGTTTGTAAGGCTGTTTTGCAGTTCTCCGGAGTCCACCTGTAGGAATAATCACTGCAGCTGGATCATTCAATGTAGATAAAGCAGACCTGGCAAAGACGGGAGGAGTCTGACTCAGGAAAAGGCGTGTAAGATAGAAGTGGGGAAAGCAGAGACAGGCTGTCTGACTGGTACTGTGGCCTACTGTCACAGGAAAAATAGCTGTTCCTGGGGCCTATATAGGGAAAGATCTCTCAGTCTGGAGGGGCATCACTGTGAGCATTAGCAGTGACAAGGGGACACTGCACAAAAGGAAAACACCATAAACACACTCTCCACAGAAGCACATGTGCCAACAATCCACCCTCCCAGAATGGGGAACAAACCAGAGAGCTAGTGAGAGAAGATGAGAATCCAGTACCTCAAGCAGTTTGGTTGCTACATAAAAGTGTGAAGAATCCAGCACATCAGAACAGTCCAAGTTATCATACACAGCAGCTGGGAAGAGGAAACCACAAAGCTCAGTATACACACACAGTACAAGTCACTACCACTATGGTGCATGGCTGTGTTGTTACTGTTTGTATTGCTGTACTATCCAAGGCCAGGAGCAGGATCTTGGGCGGAGCACTGTACAGAAACACAGGCCATGTCCACACTAGCAGAGTGTTAGCAGCATAGTTAATCCACACCGCAGACCAGCAAAGCTCTGCTGGCAGTCTGTAGTGTAGCCCTGGCCGCAGTGAGAAAGTCACTGCCCTGAGAAGCTCCCAAGCTGAGATTAATCAGATTGCACTGAACAGAGGAAGTGAGAGTCACCTGCAGAATGCATTCAGTGCAATGCTAAGGCTGCAATTTGAATCAAACCCAGCTCAGAGAATTCTGAGTTTCCACAATAACCCTGACTCAGGGCTTGCCTACACTGGCACTTTACAGCACTGCAACTTTCTTGCTCGGGGCGTCAAAAAATACCCCTCTGAGCGCAGCAAGTTTCAGCGCTGTAAAGTGCCAGTGTAGACAGTGCACCAGCGCTGTGAGCTGTGCTCCCAAAGCTGGGAGCTACTCCCCTTGTGGAGGTGGTTTTTTTAGAGCGCTGGGGGAGCTTTCTCCCAGCGGTGCCGTGACTACACAAGCCACGTTAAAGCGCAGCTGCAGCAGCACTGCCATGGCAGCGCTTTAACATTGCCAGTGAAGATGTGGCCTCAGCCTCTCCCTTCCCCCTAGCTCACAGAGTCCTTTTCATTATCATTCGTGCCAGGGCACGGTGTTATTTAATGCCTCAGTGTGTGTGAGGGGGCCTCTTTATGGCCTGGCAACCTTGTCTCACAGTGAAAATAGTAACAGGGTCCCCTCTCAGAACAGAATTCAGTCAGCTCACCCACCAGTACTTCTATTGTCTGCAGCTGCTGCCCTTCCAAAACCCCAGTCGCCATCCACACCTGTTTGGCAGACAGCCACGAGCTGGCTCTTAGACAAGAAGGCAGATAGTGACCCACAGACTTTAAACACTGAGACGAAGGCAAGATCTAGCTGCAGGCAGTGCTGGGTTTACCTTCAAACTCGACGTTCCCCAGGTGCAGAATAGCAGCCAGCAGCTTGCTGATGTCCCAGTGCTCAGAATCTGAGAACATGAGGACCTTCATAGCAGAGCGGACGTGAGCATATTCCTTTGCATCATTACGGCCGTCACAAGAAGTGCAGTCACCCTGCATCACAGCACATTCATAGGCACAGGGAAATCATCTGGTTATTAATACAGACCTAGCATAGCAGCCTCTAGGCTGCAGAACAAAACATATATAACAGAACTGCCTTGTAGACTGCTCATTACAGACCCAATATACAAACCCTTGTATTTTTTTTTTTAATTTCCCTTTTCCATGGTAGTTTCTTTCTTCGCTCCCACTCAAAAGAAGGTGACACATTGCTTGGAGTGGTGTTAGCCAATATGCATCTGTTAGGCATAGTATACACCACGTGAATAGGTATGATGTGCATGATATTAATCTAACATATATTATGTACATGGGTGGTGGGAGAAGTTATGTTAACTGAATGGATTATGCTCTTCCCACAGTTCTGTTCACCTGTGTCAAGCCTCGCACACCACTTTGCAAAGCTGAAGTCAGCTTTGGCATTAGAACATAGGAAACGTTTCAAAGCAGAGATGCATGAATACACCGTGTGCCAGGTACAGAGAGGGTGTACTTCCAGGGCTCATCAGCACTGGGAATACAGCATTCAAAACGAGATATGGGAAAGTATAGAGAGCTACCAAGGACAAACCTAGCTAACAAGTGGGTTAGACTGAAACTTAAAGTGACTAGAGGGGGCTGTTAGCTGGCACACATGCACAATATAAACTGAAGCAGGTTTGAGGATGGCTCTTTGAACCACACCTACTGTGTAAGGTGAACATGCTGTGGGATAAGAATGGTTTCCCAGAAAAAGGGTATAGAATAGATGTTTCCTTTTCATGTTCTGCTGCGTTGTCTTTAGACAATGCATTTGGCTTTCCTGAACATTTTTATGAGCGAACCATGAGTGTAGTCAAACACTTGGCTACACACCTTTCTGTCAGTAGTGGGATGAGGCGTCCATTAGTGGGTCTCTGAGGTCAAACAGCACATGCTTCCATGGCTGAGCTGAGTAATATGGGAAGAGGAGAGAGAAGCTTAGGCCAGAGGCTGCTTCAACAACCAGCTACATTAAAGGCTGCTCTGGAGCAGGGAAAGAGGAGACGTAACTTTCAGCAGTCCACCCACTTGCTGGGGATCACCATGGGATACATTTGCAGTGTTTCTTAGGACAGATTTGAGGTCACATCTCTTTTCCTGCCCCTGCTGTAGCTCTCCTCTGCCCTGTACAAGCATCCCCTGGCACTAGTCAGTAGGAATAACCCTCGTTTGAGAAATAAAGACAGGCAGGGTTGGGACAGTGGTAGAAAATACCTTTGCAAAATCAGAACACTAGAATCTAGCACAAGACACTGAACAGCACGATCCAAAAACAAATGGAGAAAGGTCTTCAGCAAAAGTCTGCCTGGCACAACTCAGCGCTCTGCCCTTTGCTACCTTCCATATAAATAATTGATTTGGGGCTGGCCCATGGTGTAGGGCATGTCTGCTGGATCAGTGAGTCCTGGGCAATGCAGTGCTGTGGCAGCAGGAAGAGTGAAGTGTCCTTATGTGGGGCTCTATTTATAGCACTACGAATAGCTATTTGCACCAATAGCTGAGCACAACAAAAATCATGGGAGCATTTCCCCTGGATCTAATCTGCCTATCTAAGTATTTTACTGCACTCATCACTGAGCTAAAAGGACTTCAGCCCTTCATGGAATACACAGTGCTTGAACTGCAGTAATAAGTGCTGACCACATTATCATTTTGTCCTCAGTCATTTCATTCCTGTAATCAACAAGATGGAGAATCTGCTCCCACTCCCTGGGCCAATATCACACAGGGGCACTTTCCTTTAGGGGCAGCATCATTTGAGCCCATGGCAGTAGTGCATGCAAAAGGCCCAGAGGAACTGCAGGCATGTCCTAGCTAGTGAGATTCTTCCCATCCTTTAACGCAGAGCTCCACGGCTTTCTGTAAACATTCAGGCCTACGGTTACAAAAGCCTCCACTATCTGAGTAGCTTTGTTTTTTGGGTGCCCAACCCTGCTCCCACTGAAGTTTGTGGCATGAATACTGCTGCACTGGGTCCTAATTCCTTCTTTCCTCATTTTTGTCCAAGTCACAGAGCAAAGCGGCGCAGCTCATGTTTTTAGTGTGAAGAACTTGGCCAGACTAGGGTTGGGATTTCCAAATCTGCTCAGAAGCACAAATCCCACTGAAAGTCAATGGTGGTGGTGCTGTTAAACCACTCGGTACTTTCAGCGGTCTCCCCCGAGATGAATCCCCACATCCCACAGGGGAAACTCTCTGGAAAACATACTGGGATCTTATGTTAGCTAGCCCAGATTAAAGAGAGAACCATATTACTGAGTTATTTCTGCAAGGCCCAACAGATAAGGACCATTGCTTCAGCTGTGAAATAAAGGAACATTTTGTACATGTTAATTCCTTTTCTCTGAGAAATACATCCAGGCCTTGTGTTCTCCCAGCTGGGAGATCAACGGCAGTCACCCGAAACTGGACTGCAGTGCAAAGGCTGGCACTGAGGAGCCAATTGAAGATGCTATTGATCTTTCTTAAGGCTGCTCTTGACGGATAGCTTCTAACGGCCATAAGTTGCACCCAGTGGTGGATACAGGACAATAAAATCTTAGAGGACACTGTAGCTTTTAATATTAATTCTTCTTTCACTCTAGGCATGGCCATTTCTATGTGAGAACCAGCCCTCTTGCACTCGCTTTCGCTGTGACACATAAGAGCGGCCCAGCATGAGGAACCCCATGCTCAAGGCGATGGCAGCAGAGGGAGGTGCATCTTACCATGGTGAGGTAGGTGTACTCTGAAGCAGTGCCCAGGTTCAACATCTTCTTCTGCTCCAGATTCATCCCCATTAGCATGCAGTAAAATATATGATAGTTCCTTTCCTCCGGAGCCTGGAATGAGAGAAGTACCCCAGGGGACAGGCCTGTCAGTGCAGTCTCATAAAACAGGAGCAGAGTTAGCACTGACTCCCAGATGAGCCCTTACCTGCCGACAAACCCGGGACTTCTCCAGAAGGAACTGCTCTATCCGGGCTCCTTCGATCACGCTGCTTCGGTTGAAGTGGATGTCGATGTATTTCCCAAAGCGGCTTGAGTTGTCGTTTCGAATTGTCTTGGCGTTTCCAAAGGCTGGCGGTGGGAGGGAGTGTAGGACAGAGGGAGACACTGAGTTTACTCCCGCTGAGGGCATGCCAATGTCACTTTCAGACTACCTGGTCTTGCTGCTGGCATTTCACCTGGTGAGCTCCAGATTCCAGTGCCATGTATTCTGACTCACACTAGCAATGGCAGGCCCCAGACTCCATCCTACACTCAGCTGAACAGAGAGGCAGACAGCTGTGCATGGAAGCAAGTGGGCCCGAAATTTCTCATGTAGGTAGGGAGGGGACACCAGATCTTTCTTCATGGGAAGTGGGGAGGCTGTGGGAAGATCCTGTGGGAAGATACAATCTCCCTCAGCCAAACCCCTTCCTACAGAGTAGTGCAAGTACATGCCTATCCCTCACCATAACTCCCCCATCTTTCCCCAGCATGATCCCTTCCTGTTCCCAAAACCCTCCCGCAATTGCTTAGATTAGCCCTACTCTAACACCAAGCTTGTCAGACCTTGAATAAGTCCTTCCCAACCCCAACTATCCAAACTTTGCCACAGGTTCCCAATTCAGTGCCCAACATCCGCAGAAACTTTTGTTCCTCCCTAGGGAAGCAATCCCTGACTTCATCCCTCATCTTGTGGTTGAACTAGAACATATAGTTTGGAAAGACGTACAATCTTGATTTTAAAGACATTGATGGAGAACCCATCACTCCAAATAACCTGTTCCAATGGTTAATTACCCTCATTGTTAAAAATTTGCACCTTATTCCTAGCCTGAATTTACTCAGCTTAAGCTTCTAGCCAATGGCTGGATCTTGTTATGCCTGTGTCTGCTAGATTGAAGACTTATCTGAAAACTTTTGCCTGTGTAGGTACTTATACACCATGATCAAATCACCTCTTAATCTTCTCTTAGATAAGACCAATAGATCGATCTTCTTAAAAATGTTGAATGACTCTCCTTGTATCTTAGAATATCTAGTTTTAACATGTGGGAATAGTTTTGAGTCAAAATCCCTGCAGATCTGGGGCAAAATCTCAGATGAACCACACAGATTTTGGGGAAAACTCTCTGCAGACTTTGCCAAAATTCCTTGTAGATTCCTTAGTCAACCAGTACATCGTTGAGGCTTTAAGGTGTTCAGCTGCTGTGCCGCTTCAATGGCCCTGAGACATTACTGCATTACTCCAGCTTCACACTGGCATAAATCCATCGAAATCACTGGTGTTATGGTGAATCAAGTATCTTAGCTACATAACCTACCTTCCAGAATGGGGTTGGCCTCCAGAATCTGCTGCTCAATCCAGGAATGCTGGCCACTGATAGCAGCTAAAAACTGCAGTATCAGTTTAGTGCTTTCAGTCTTCCCAGCTCCAGATTCTCCACTGGAATCCAAAACATAAATGTGGTAAATCAGTGTCTTGGTTTCCTTTTCTCTGCTACAGTGGAAAAAATGGCAGACCAGGGTAAGAATTCACGGATCTTCTCCATTTTACGGGACTGTCCTTAGTCTCGTAAGGAGTGAGGAGGCTTATCTTTCACCGTCTCATTCACTGAAGTGAAGCTATTCTTTGTACTATAATGTTAAGGGCTAAATTGTTCCATCAGTTACACAAGTGCAAATCCACTGATGCTAGTAGATTGGCTCCAGTGTGAAGGAGAAATAAAATTTGGCTTTTCATCTTTAGTACTTATTGTACTATCTGTGCTGGTTTTAGTATGTTAACTTCTTGTTCCCAGTATCTCCTCTCCTAGCAAGAGACATCATTGCATTGACATTACCCAGCTCCTTTCACAAAAGATGAACGGAAAACAAATACAGGAAATACCTTTGTAGGTTAAAGATAACGTTTCTCTTGTCTTGTTTTAGGAGGGGAGATTAACCTTCTCAGAGACAATCTCTGCTTTCAGAAAGTTAAATGTAATTGTAGTGGGGTGGTTACCCGCTCCTGCCCTTTGGGGTGGAAAACAGCCCAGGAGAGGGCTGTGGCTGGGGCAAGAAGCCTGGGCTGATTAGGGAAGCTAGGCTCAGCTGGGCCAAGCCCCAATCAGGCCCAGCTGGCCCCTATAACAGGCTGTGAGCCAGGAGCCCAGTGAGTCTTCCTCTGCCTGTAGAGGGAGATGGGCCTGGCTGCAGGGAGCTGGACATAACATACCTGAGTGGAGCAGGGCTGGGGAGAGGCTGAAGAGCTGGGGAGCTCCTGCCTGGAAAGCCCCAGGCTGCGGCCTAGCATAAGGCCAATAGGTACTGGGGGTTGCAGAGGGCAGCCCGGGGTAGGCAAAGGCAGCAGGTCCAAACCCAACCTTGCCAGTGATGAGTAGGCTGATACTGCAGTCTGCCCCAGAGCGTGGGGGCTAGACAATGACTGGCAGGAGCCATATACTGAGGCGAGGTGGGGATAGTAGGTGGGGGTTCCCCTGGGAGGGGGAGACCCTGAGGCTGAAAGGGATTACTGCCAGGGGGCAGCACCCCAGGTAAACAGGGCACCGGGGTCCAGGGAGGGACACAGGGGCCAGAGGACAGGTGGATCACTGGCCTGCAGAGGGCGCTCCGGGCTGGAACGAGCTAATTCCCGGAACAGACCAGCAGGAGGTGCCGCAGGGGTGACTCCGGATTGCTACAGTAATCTTCAAACATAATGGCTACCTTCCAAAGGTAAAAAAGGTACCTTCCCAGCTATGGACAATGTACTCAGGCTTCCCATTCTCCATCTATTTATAAAGAGACTATTTGTGTAGAATGTCCTGCTGCACTCAGAGGGCTTGGCGGGGAAATGATGGGGTTTGGAAATATAAACGTGCAAGGGAGCAGTCTCTTGATCTCTTTTTCTTGCTAAATATTTCCAGTAGGGGTCCAAGTACAAAAATCACAGCACAAATATGCAGGTGGAAATCAGCCCTGTCTCTGAAACTATGTATGCATCCATTTGTGCAAACATCGCTGACAAGTTTGGACACACATTATACGGTCACATGGATACATAAATGCACATTCAGGACTAAATATTTCTGAGTCCTAACTGAAAATGACACAGCAAAAAAGCAAACGTTCTCTTCTCATTTACCCTGGTTTTATCTATGCCTCCCCAAGGGACTGAAGAGATTGTCACCTCTCCAAACACTTTGGGAACTCTTCTCTGTCCAATCCCGGTGGTAAACCTACTACCACTAGTCCTACCCACTCATCCAGTTACCTGATAACACAGCACTGGTCTCTCTTATTCCTCTTCATATTGAAATAACAGTTGTCTGCGATGGCAAAGACATGGGGAGGCAGCTCCCCAATTCGCTTGTTACTGTAAAGTTGGATCTGTTCCACTGTGTAGAGAGGCAACACCTGGTATGGATTCACTGCGACCAAAATAGAGCCTGTGTAGGTCTGAAAGAGGAGAGAGTTACCCATAACATCAAATCCAGACCTAGCAGAACACAGCCACAGCCACTCTGGGCTCTGCTCTCGTCAGCGCTCATAAGCTAAGCAGGTTCAGGAAAGGATAAGGAACTCTTAGGGAAAACCCCAGGTGCTGCAGAAAGTTGTGGGTTGATGACTCAGTAGATTGCGCTCTTCCCTCTCAATCAGTATTGAACTCGCATTATGCTATCAGACATAGGGTCATTCAGATGAAACATAAAGCTGTGCTCTTGCTGAGTGATGTTAAACAGCTGTTGTATTCTACCCCAGATGTGGCTGCACTTCAGGGGTAGGCAAAATAACTGGTGTGTGTGCGTACATACCCTAGTTATTTTGCCTATCCCTGAAATGTGTCTGTGTGTATATAGTGTCATTTGGTAAAGTTTATAAAATGCCAAATGGGATCCATTTGGATGAAAAGCACGACAGTATATAAATGCAAGATGATTATATACCAGAGCTTCAAAATATGACTGCCAGAGTTTATTATTGTAATGGTGTCTCATCTGTTACTTTACATTGTTACATTTGCTATAGTGTAGCACCTATTAAAATCAGGGCTTGATTATGCTGGGCGCTGCATAAACATGTTATAAGACAGCCTTTGCCCGGTAAAGTTTACAATCCAAACAGACAAGCAGAGCAAAGTGTGGAGAAACTAAGTACCAATATCCTTGTTTTATAGATGGGGAAGTAAGGCACAGAGAAATTAAGTGGGTTAAGTTGCCCAGGGTCACACATGAAGTCTGTGGCAAAGCCAGAAAATGAAACCATATCTCTTCAGTCCCAAGGCAATGCCTTAACCACAAGACCAACATTCCTCTCAATGTATTTTATTGCATATCAAATTGAACCTAAAGATAAGCCAGAGCATACCATTGCCAAAGATAAAAAATAGAGCATCTGGTTGGACTAATAGTTTGTTATATCTGCAGGTGAATCATTGAAATTAGCATAGCAGAGTGTATGTTGATTTCCACTGCATGCTGTACCCCAGACCTGATATTTGTCTTAATGTTTGGATTGACAGACAGAGGGTCACCACTGGTAACTCTCACTTTAGGCAGAAAGCTAAAAGGCAGCTCTCTCACTGTCCATGCATCTTGCTGTTGAGTCACCCCATGATTTCAAAGTCTGGTGTCAGCTCTTGTCTTTGCAGACAAGGTGCTAGGATGAGATCAGTTATGAGAGAAGAAAAGGGATAATTTCAGAACTGCTGAGACATTAAGGCTTTCTCAGTCCAGTATTTGGCAAAGGAAATCAGGCCTCCACATGTCAGAGGCTGCTCCTTGGCTGACACGTTAGCCCCCCTGACAGAAGTGTGCTGTTTTTCGTTTCTTAGTCTTGACTGAGATTTGCCCATTCGCCTTGGAACTCACATAGATTTTGTGCTCCTGATGGCGGATGAGGAGGTTGTGCACTATGCCTGCTTCATTCAGGTCCCCGAGGCGTATCATGTCTTCTACCCCTTGTGCAGAGGTGGGATGCATGGGACGCACAGCACTGATGTTCCGAGCAGTGATCCAATGTTCCTTAAATAGAACAACACAACAGCTTTTAATTAATCATCTGGGATTTTGTACATTAGCTCAGGGGCATCCAAAGGAGGGAGCCATGTTGCCGTGGAGGGAACCTGAGTGTAACTCACACTAGAACAGTGTGGGTTTAACTGGCATAACACAGAGCAGATTGCAGCAGCTTTATCTTTAATACACAGGTGCAGCCCACTGAGACTAAGACCCAGCATGCAATGCTTGAATCAAGATAGGACATTACAGGTGGAGAATATAGTCAAGATCCTGTGGCAAGCTGGACCTAGGTGAGCCAGCCCTGGATTCTGTTATGCTCCGGTGGAAGTTCTGTGGCAGCTACACTTAAATTAAAAATATGGAAGCTTTTAATTGAAATATGGAAAGGAATAAAACAATCAGTTCAGTAGCCCATATCTTGATATTAAATTCATTTAGTGATTTTTCGCTGTCCCCACATTTTCAGTTTTGCTGCAGATTTGGGTATTGACAAAGCATAATGGCATTGCAGAAACTGTTGAGGGGAAGCCTGAGGTTTGGGAGCTGGGATGTGGACAGCTGGGCTTTGGGTATCAGGAAGGGGTGGGAAGAAGCTTGGGATTGTGGGATAAGCACAGGCATTGGATGTTTCTGATTTTTTAAAAAGATCAGCTGTGAAACAGTTAACAGTATGACATTTAAAGTGTCATCTTTATGTTTGAGTCAACAGTCCCTTGAGATGAATGGAGCCATTCACACCTCCCAGAGCTATCCTTTCAAGCCAGCTGCAGGTGCAGGAACACAACATTGCATCAGTTTGTGCTCGGTTCTTATTCTCAGTGTTCTCTGCACAATCATGAGGGCTAGAAATGGAATGAGAATTTAAATGCTGGAGCACAATTCTCCAGCAAGTATGGGACAAGAAGTACTCTCTGTGGCAAATTCAGCTGCTGTGGATTACACAGAGACTATAGCCTCACAGAAATACAAGCTTGGAGATAGGACCAGACCATTGGCTCATTAAGTCCTGTGTCTTGCCTCTGGCAAGTACTACTGCCTGATTCTTGCAGTTGTGTAATGCTCTGATGGGCCATACGCTAGACTATGGCCTGGTCTACCCTGGGGGGGTGGGGATCGATCTAAGATACACAACTTCAGCTAGGAAAATAGTGTAGCTGAAGTCAACGTATCTTAGATCGAATTAAAATTACTTACTTTGCGTCCTCGCAGCACTGGATCAACGGCCACGGCTCCCCCGTCGACTTTGCTTCCACCTCTCGCACTGCTGGAGTTCAGCAGTCGATGGGAGAGTGATCAGGGATTGATTTATCACATCTACACTACACACGATAAATCGATCCCCGATAGATCGATCGCTACCCGCTGATCCGGCAGATAGTGTAGATGTACCCTAAAACTGGCCCTGAATCATGACATCTAGATCAGATTCTGAAATCCAGTAAAGTTAAAGGGTGTTTGGATATCCAGAATTTTGATTTGGCCCATTATATTGAAAGAAGCTAGCCACAATAGTCAGTTCTGTATCCAGGTGTAGATTCCAGGGGTGAAATCCTGGCCTAGTTGACTTAAATGGGATCTGGATTTCACCCTAGAACTCCATAACATTCAGGAATATTTAGATCTGTAGCTTGGTTCAGGCCAATCTCTTGTTCTTCACCATGTTACATAAAACTTAAGTATGTTCTGCTGAGGAAGTTATAATGTAGCCTACCTTGCCTTCATCATCCTCCACCAAGATCTGTCTTGAGTCAGAGATCTTCACAACTGCCCCAATAGGGACATTGAATTCACTGTTGGACAAGGATTCCAGCCACACGTGATCACCCTGGCGAGAAGGAAGTGCTACTGTTAAGTACTGCTTTACATCTGGGCTCCAACTAACTCTTAGCCATATACCTCCTGGTTTTAATAACTGCGGGATTTCTTTTACTGTACTTAACTGGCCCAGTGCTATTGCCTGGAGGAAGTGTTATCTAGTGGTTAAAGCATATTAGGGAGTCAGGACTCTTGGATTCTAATCCCAGCTCTGCTACTGACCTGCTATGTGACTTTGGACAAGTCATTTGGGATAGCCATTTTATAGGCAGAAATGGCACAGAAGTTATAACAATGACACTGCTTATCTAACTACACTACGTCACAAAGAAGTTCTGAGACTCAGCAACTGTCCGCAAAGTGCTCTGAGATTCTCAAATGAGACAGTCTGTATGTGCAGTTATTATTATTTCTGCTACTTAAAAACATTCAAAGACAAAGCAGTATTGGAAAAGTGGTAGGAGGGCATCTTCAGACAAGATAATGCTGATGGACTGACTAGATATCCTTTCATAATTTTCATAGATTTGTGATAGTAAGTTCTAATTGTACATTCCCTCAACGATCAGTTGAATAATCTGTACATGGACACATTAGCACATTTATCAGCTCCTTCCCTGGGGACAAATCCTGCACTCCTTATTCAGGCAAAACTCCTACCTTGGCATCAATGAAGGACCACACCTGGCACAGCTCCAGTCAGTATTCTGTCTACAAAGCAAACAGGCAGGCAGAATGCCTGTGGTGCCGCAGGAGGGAAGCATACTCCGAGGTGGCTGCTAGACTTCCTTTAGAGAAGTATAGCTAATGCTACAGACAGCACTGGCTGCTGTTTGCCAGGCATGACTGACCCCTCCATCCTGCACTACATCCCCTTGGAGTATCTTGCACTGCTGGTGGTGCTATCATTCCCCCAGTCCTTGCGTCCACAGAATGCAAAGACCAAGATCATGGCAGCCTCTTGCAAGGTAGAGAGGGATCCTTTACACTTTCACCTCCACTAGCCCATGTGCCCACACAGGGTCAGCCACATCTGGCCTGACTGGTTTTATGACAATGGTCAAAACTTGGCTGTAAGTAAAATAAAGACTATAGGCCAGATTCTCCACTGGGGTAAACTGGCATAGCTCCATCCACTTCAATGGAGCTACACCTGTTGAGGATCTGGCTTTGTTGCATATTATTCCAAGTCGGTTCCATAACATTTACTACCATGGAATGGCTGACTATTTAATTCAAACCTTGTTGGCTTTTTTCCCTCTTAAAATATGTTATTGGTTTATATTAAAAGACAAACAGTTGTAAAGTGCTATTGCAATAAATGCTGCACCAGCGAATGGAGAATACCATCTGCAAACAGAACCTTTACTTGCGGTGAAGGGAACCTTACTCTTGAAGGACGTGCACTGGGTTTCAGTGGAACTGCTCATGGTGTAAGGCACCAACTCAGCATGAGCAAGAGTACTGCAAGCTTGCCCAAAATAACCATGGCACCCAGTAAACAGAACCAGTTATCTCTCTGTAATTTTGTTTGGGAAGATTTTGTTTGATGTCTAGTTGATATTGGCTCTCTGTTGCTTTTACTTCTGAAGTGAAATGTGTTAAGTTCTCAGGGACTTCTTTTCATCTCTTTCTGCAGCATCCACCCTCTAGACCAGTAGCTCTCAACCTTTCCAGACTACTGTACCCTTTTCAGGAGTCTGATCTATCTTGCATACCCCCAACTTTCACTTCACTTAAAAACTACTTGCTTACAAATCAGACATAAGGATACAGAAGTGTCACAGCCACACTGTTACTGAGACATTGCTGACTTTCTCATTTTTACCATATAATTATAAAATAAATCAATTGGAATATAAATATTGTACTTACATTTCAGTGTATAGTATATAGAGCAGTATAAACAAGTCTCTGTCTGTATGAAATTTTAGTTTGTACTGACTTCACTAGTGCTTTTTACGTAGCCTGTTGTAAAACTAGGCAAATATCTAGATAAGTTGATGTATCCCCCCGAAGATCTCTGCATACCCCCAAGGATACACATACCCCCGATTGAGAACCACTGCTCTAGACTAACCAGTACACCAGAGTAAAGCATCTGACTTACCTTCCTGAGAACCACCATCCTGCCTCACAGTCCCACATACAGCCTGTGTTCACAAAGAGAAGAACAGAATCAGACTACAGGAGGGCTCAGGGGTAAGAACAGATCAAAACACTGCCAAAAGTGGGGCACAGTCAGGACTCTGCTTAAAAACCAAAAACATAATTTCTTTATGATTCAACATAGGATTAAAGAAAGGAAACATGGTCATTAAAAGTACACACAAAATGTGGAAATAATATAAACCATGTACCTGAAGGCAAGAATCCTCCGCACAGTGCAATGCACAAATTGACTTGCAGGCTACCCTGAGTTCTACCACATAACCTAAGAGGTGAACTAACACAGAAAACATCACTGTGGAATGTTGTTGTTGGGGTTTTTTTTAGCAGAACTCTCTTAAGCTAATGCCAAGAAAGTTTATTGGCAGAGACTCAAGCTTAAATGTAACCCCCAATAACAAGGCATCACCTGTACAATACCGTTATTTGCATTCAGTTGGTCCAGTGACCTAGTGGCTCAATTCCTGTGAGTGGTCAGCCCAGTGACCCAGATTTATTTTCTACTTTGCTAAGCTGCCCAATAGGTCTGGTGCAACATGCATATAGAAGCAGAGATCCATATACAGCCTTCCTCAGCTGTGGCTGCAGTGAAGGGCTTCAAGAAGGATTGTGGAGGAGGGAAAATGAAATGTGTTTGAGGGTTCCAGTTGCAAAGTGGAGAATCCTCCAGGAAACAAACAGAAGCATTGAGCCCACAGTTGAGAGGACTGTGTTGGTGACAAGAGTCCAAGGGACTGCCTGATTTGTTGAGTGTGCAGGCCCTACTGAATCTGCTCCCTTTGCTTTAACGTAAATGATTATATTATTTAAGCCATGAGACCCAGGACAACCAAAGAACCACAGACTACAGAAGCGCAAATGCATACACCTTTCCTTGCAATTGGACTCTTGCAGCAATTTCAGGGATAAACATGATCTGTGGCTTGCCTTACTTGCTACACTGAGATTTAGTCCAGTGTCCTTTCGATATGCACGGGGAAATCATGGCAAAGCTTTTCAGAAACTGTTTGAGCTGGGCTGCAAAGTCTGGCTCTAGAACCAGGTTTGAAGTTTTCCAGAGTTTGAGCATTTTGGTTACACGAAAACCACATTTTAATATGATCGGGGGTCTCTAAGATCATTCACAAATAAATAGCGCTGACTTACAGAGGCCAAATACATCCATTAGCAGATGAGCTGGAAGGCTTTTCAACTGCCAAGGCCCAAGATCAGATGTCTGTGTTATCTCCTGAAACAATTGCTGGAGGAACTAAAACTTAATGCAGCGCAGACTTTCCATTCCTTACATTATGTCAGAAATTAAGGATTTGTTGGAGTTCGATCCCAAGACTCCATTACACAAATCATATAAAAAAACCCAAATAAACATCATTGACAGTCATTTGGAGGGACAGATTATCTGGGTTGCGAAGATGACTCAGCAAACAAAGGGGAGGGGGCAGCCAGGGATCAGCTGAGGCAGTTACATATGCAAAGTCAGGGATGTCATCCACCACTTGATCATGGGTGATATTATTAGTCACTGATCTTATACTGAACAGCATGAGTCAAAGAGCAAAGTCCCTGCCAGGTGATGCTCTGTGTACCCGAGGACCTAAGCTTAATAATTGCTTTCTTTTGCTTAGTCTCCCCAAGCTCACTGGAACATGGTGGCAAGATCTGCAACCGCACACAGAGATTGGAGGTGGGGGGCACTTTTTTGTTAGGTCCAACAAATTACCCCTATTAACAGGAGTTACCTCCCGAATAAAGCTGATGAGTAAATTCTGCAGACTCATTACAGCGGGTACAGCTTGTTCCCTCTGGTAGGTAGAAAGGGAGAGAAGCTTGACTCTCTGGTCAGAGGGAAGTAGGGGAAATTACAGGGAGGCCCTAGGATCCAGCAGGCTGGAGTTGAGATGGATATTCTGTTTGCATTAGTCAAATTACCAGTGAAGCTAAACCACAGGAAGGGGACATTTGGCCCTATATGTATAGGCTTTATTTGGAGCAGGGTGGGAATGCCACTTGCAGCCATTCAATCTTCAAGGCATCATATTCTCAGCTCTGTGTTGCCCAACCCCCCAGGTAGACACTGAAGGGGTTCCACTGCTACAAGGCAGGGCTTAAATTCAGCTGGAGCTCACCAAAGCAGAACTCTGGTAAATATTTTCAAACCTGTGAGAGGCCTGAAGCCCTGAGCCCTGGCACCCTCGCTTCCCCCGGGGGGCTAAAGTCCTGACCCCCGAATGGGGGTGGCTCTGGGAAATAATCTTTGAGAATTTAAGTCTTGGCTACAAGGGACCTCCAGAGCAGGCTACAAGTGCCACCTTTGCCTGTGAACCCTCTCTAGTCCCTAACAATATCCACCAAACCCCAGCCTCGCTCCCACATTCTCACAGGTCTCTCACCATTGTGTCTCTGTGTGAAAAACCACACTCTCTCTCACCGCCTTTCAATCCACCCAAAGGAGCTTCCCAACCCCAGTGGTGCCTCTTTCTGGTTGTTCCAGGACACCCTTAGAAAAAACATGTTTCATTTCAGGGTTTATTATACTAATGAAATATTTGCAATATATTTTCTCCCATTTGGAAACACCTGAATCTAGAACCAAAATACTATATTCCATTTTTGCTGCCATTTATGATGAATTATTGAAAAAAGCTGTCTCAGGACATCATCCTATGAGGGGTTGTTTACCCCATACAGGTGGTTATAGGGTTAATGTGGGCCTGAGAGGCCAATTAACACACCTGGTTGCACCTGGAGTATGGGGCAGGCCTAATTAAAGATGAAGCCCAGCTGAGGAGGAGCAGGGTGGTTTCTATTAAAAAAATAAAAAAATAAAAAAAAAAAGAGAGAGAAAGCTCAGGTCAGAAGGTGGCTGAAGTAAAACAGGGAAAGAACTCTGCAGACCTGCTTTGAGTGGAACCTGGAGAGATACAGAGAAGCTACCAGGTTGGAGTAGGCTCTGGCCATGAGCCCTGACAAAAAGAGCAGGACCTGGGCTTCCAGGGAAGAAACTCAGGGAGGTGCTCAACTAAAGAGGTGCTTCAGGAGGGAGGTTTACACTCTGGGATGTGCCCTGATGGGAGACGACAGCAGGCGTGAAGGAGATGCCTGGAGTCAGCCTGAGAGAAGGCCAACTGAAAGGCAGGTAACCTCGGAGGTAGATGGGAGTGGAGGATCCGGAGTAGAGGCAAGATTAGAGGGAGGTAACTCTTGAGAGTCAGTGAAGGGCTGGGGAGGACCCGGGATGGATTAAAAGTTTCTGCCTAAGGGAGGGGGGCAGAAATTTCTTTTGTTGCAGTTTGTATTTTGCTTTTTAAGTTTGGTTACAAGACTCCAGGGAGAGGCCTTAGGGCTGTTACTCTGAGAGAGGAGGGAATGAAAGAGGAGCCCCAGAGGGGTGAAAGATGTCTGGATGACCAATGATGTGTGGGACACTGTCTGTCTGGGATGTTGATATCCTGGACAGGGAGAGGCTTTAAAGCAGGGTCTCTCAAACTGAGGGTCAGGACAGCTCAGGGGGTTGTGAGCTGTCAGCCTCTACCACAAACCCCTCTTCGCCACCAGCATTTATAGTGGTGTTAAATATATAAAAAGTGTTTTTAATTTATAAGGGGGGGTCACACTCAGAGGCTTGCTATCTGAAAGGGGTCACCAGTACAAAAGTTTGAGAACCACTGCTTTAAATTGATCTGACTGGAGGGCCAAGTCATGAGAAGAGGAGAACCAGATCGACCATCAGCAGGGCTGCATGAGAGGAAAAAGCTGCTACAAGGGGACATAATAGTGGACAGTCCACTCTTCTATACATCCCAAAAGGATTTGTCAACTTCCTGCTTGGCTAGAGCTCAGTCAGGAAATACAGCATCATTTGCGTTCAGGTAAATATTGATTTGATGGCACACCTCAAGTAAATCATTAACAGAACGAGTAAGCGACACAAGACCAAAAATTGATCTTTGGAGCTCACCCCAAACTACTCAAACTTCCTACTTGTAACATCCTCAGCTGAAACAAAAGAAAACCCATTTGTCTGGTTGTACATGTTATGGCATAGTTAAGATTATGTTCACATTTCACTTAAAACTTCACTTTCTCAGCGCTATTTGAAAAATTGTGCTCTTTGGCTTGGTCTTAGCTCCACAAAATGTATCTTTCTAGAAAGTTTAAGCAAAAATGAACCATGCTGGAAGACCGTTTTTGCACATATGCAATACAAAATATCATTAAAGACCAGAGGTCTGATAATTCTACATTTGCTGAATGGTGTTGTATCCCAGGAGTAGTCCCACTGAAGTCACAGAATAAGTGCTACTCTCCATAAATAAAAGTATTGGACCCTAGGTTTATATTTATGACAGTAATTATAAGACTATAATATTGAGGCTACCTATCTATGCTATTCAGTAGTTACACAAGTTTGTGACTTTGTTCAACTGTTTTATTGTGGGATTCTATAAACTTTTGACTAAGACGTTGAACATAAGAACGGCTATACTGGGTCAGACCAAAGGTCCATCTAGCCCATTATCCTGTCTACCAACAGTGGCCAATGCCAGGTACCCCAGAGGGAGTGAACCTAACAGGTAATGATCAAGTGATCTCTCTCCTGCTGTCCATCACCACCCTCTGACAAACAAAGGCTAGGGACACCATTCCTTACCCATCCTGGCTAATAGCCATTAATGGACTTAACCTCCATGAATTTATCCAGTTCTCTTTTAAACCCTGTTATAGTCCTAGCTTTCACAACCTCCTCAGGCAAGGATTCCACAAGTTTACTGTGCGCTGGGTGAAGAACTTCCTTTTATTTGTTTTAAACCTGCTGCATTTGGTGGCCCCTACTTCTTATATTATGGGAACAAGTAAATAACTTTTCCTTATTCACTTTCTCCACACCACTCATGATTTTATATACCTCTATCATATCCCCTCTTACTCTCCTCTTTTCCAAGCTAAAAAGTTGTGGAAACTTCTAATGAAATTATTAGAGATTAGTGTCTTAATCACCATTTTTCTTTAATTACATTAATGCAACATTAAGATCACAATTTCAAACCAGTTGTAAAATGCAAAAGTTAAAGTTCTTATGGAACCTAGCCCAAAGGACATACACAGCATCATGGTGTTGTATGCTGTGGAAGCCATATCAGCTAAAGGTTGCTTTACACTCAACATTGTTGACAAAAATCTCAAAAGCAAGGAAATGAAAATGTATGCCATTGGCACCTACTCCTCTACCAATCATCCAGCCACTACACTGCACAGGCAATGCACCACATAATAGCATAACACCCCAGAAAGAATGCCAACCTTTCAGCTCCCACCACCTCCAACTAGATGAGACTCCTCATCTCTGGAAACCACACTAACTGAAGAGAGGGGGAGGGATAGCTCAGTGGTTTGAGCATTGGTCTGCTAAATCCAGGGTTGTGAGTTCAATCCTTGAGGGGACCACTTAGGGATCTCAGGCAAAAATTGGTCCTGCTAGTGAAAGCAGGGGGCTGGACTTGATGACCTTTCAAGGTCCCTTCCAGTTCTAGGAGATTGGTATATCTCCAATTATTAAATTTTTTTAAAAAAAGATTTGTTTTTAATCATGTGACCCAAACCAGTAAAACTAAGGGAGCTGTTCAAATCAAGAGGCACTGCTGGAGAATCAAGCGGAGAGTGCAACAAGACTAAAGCAAGAGATATCCTCATGTAGGCTGCCCAGATAGCAAGTGTGACAAAATCGGGCCAGGGGGTGGAGGGTAACTGACTCCTATATAAAACAAAGCCCCAGATTTTGGGACTGTCCCTATAATTGGGACACCTGGTCACCCTCCCCTCAAGGAGCCCTTTATCCAAGTGAGAAGCAAGTCCAAACCTATTTAACTTTAAAAAATAAATCAAATGAAAGTGTGAGGACATGACCTGTTTCTCTTACAGCTGTAGCAGGAAGCCAGATGGCAGGATGTTACGGGAGATTCTAGAAGAAACTCTATAGTGAAGCAGAGAGAATGTAGTTTTAGGGATGATACATTTTTGTTTTGTTTTTTCCCCTTTATTCTAATATAATTCCTGTTCAGTGTTAAAAGAAAGCTTTGTGATCCTTTACCATGGCCACCACCTTCTTTCAAGCAACTCACTACTATTCCTTTATAAGTATTATGCTAGAAGGTGTTAATGGCTGCCTTCAGTCTCAGGCCTGGTTAAGCCCAAGGGTGTGCTAACCACCTTTCTTTCCAGATAAATTGAAGGAGCAATTAAGCCCCTTTATGGAGTAAGATAGCTGGAGACAATAAAAGCTACCACACAAAGCAATAGGTCGCATGGGGATGCCGGCGCTGGGCTAAGCCATGTGATCTGTGGATGCTGCAAAGACTTAAGTGCATGCTTAACTCTGCACACAGCAAATAGCCCTGGTTACTTACAAGGGCTATTCACAGTGCATCTATTTAAGGATGCGTGTATGTGGTTGCAGACTTGAGAGTTGGTACAATCTACATCTACAGATATTTGGAAAACTGTACTTGGAAGCATTTTGTGAAGTCAAAGAAAATAAGGGAGTGTGCCTTCTCTGCAAATGATGTCTAAAGGCTACACCAGGGGTTGGCAACCTTTCAGAAGTGGTGTGCCAAGTTTTTATTTAATCACTCTGATTTAAGGTTTTGCGTTCCAGTAATACATTTTAAGGTTTTAAGAGGGTCTCTTTCTATAAGTCTATAATATATAACTAAACTATTGTTGTATGTAAAGTAAATATGGTTTTTAAAATGTTTAAGAAGCTTCATTTAAAATTAAATTAAAATGCAGAGCCCCCCAGACTAGTGGCCAGGGCCTGGGCAGTGTGAGTGCCACTGAAAATCAGCTCGCATGCCGCCATTGGCACGTGTGCCATAGGTTGCCTACCCCTGGGCTACACTTTTACTATTTTGAAAGTACATTTAATCCCCCAAACAAGGCAGATCACGTGTCATCATTCAGTACATGCTAAATCTGGTGTTTGTAAAGCTCCTTTTTTAAATGCCAAAAAAGTCTGAAAATATCCTTAACAGCTAAAAAAACCTTCCTCTTCCCCAACAATATGCTTGTCTATCTTAACTATGATATTTATGCAACTTTTCCAACAAGTAGAATAATTATAATTATGGAATAATTCTAGCTAGTTATCAAATCAGCAGAAATCATGAATCCAGAAAAATATGAATATAAATTTCAGTAAATGACAACTTCCAGCTACTCAGTCATAGATATCAAGTCCTGGTCCCTGACTGATCTGTAACATCATAACACCCTAGCTTATTCAGCACTATCAGGAATTCATCTCCAAGATCTTGGAGACAAGTGCAAGTTATTTTCCTTCCCAATCATTTCTTGGTTTGAGTAGGCTCCCTCTGTCCATCTTTCAGTTGCACTTCCTGCAACTACTTCCACTCCCTACCTGCCCAGAAATCTTTCCCCACTGAACCATTAAAATTGCCTCTCCAGCAGCATCTAGTTATGATCTAATCTCTCTCTCTTCAAGTCCTATCGGGAATTTTCTTGGGAAGCCCCTTAGTTTTTATGGATTTCAGATTCAAATTCAAGAGTAAAAGTTCTTCTTTTACCAAGCATTAGTAGCAAATGCCCTCCCCGCTCCATGCTTGTATTGCTTTTTGCAGTGCCTGTCTTTGCTGCTCTTCTCACCTGAGCAAGCTAACCCTCTAAATCAGGGCCTGAATGGTGCCCAAAAGGATGGGAGGTTACCTGTTCACACAGAAGATTTTGCTGTATGCCTGGTGCTGCTGCGTTTCCTCTCTCTCACAGATAGCAGAGTGGGAAAGAAAAGGGAGATGAAGTTGGTGGTGGAGCCATTGAGAATCCTGCCCTGGGTGTCAGCCCTCCATGGCAAAAAGGAGGAAGTAACTGAAGTGCCTTTCACAGTTATTTATTACGGGACTTTGCCCCCAGTTCAGCATTTATTCCATTTCCACACCAGGGATTCCAGGCAGCAGTGAGGTCATTTGCTCTCATTCGTAATGCTTGCCTGAGCCTCAAACTTTAGCCTCTCTGCTGCACGTGGCTCCTGTCAGACTTCTGAAAGGCATCCCAAAGGGAAAGGCTTTGGGCCTGATTCTCCTGCTTCACAGGCCACGGAGCTCAAGAATGGAAAATAGACTCAAGACGTCCCCTGCCAACCACTGTGACAGAGCAACTGAGGTTTATGCCTGTGCAGCCTTGTAAAGGGGAAGGGATTTTTAGTCAGTTTGTTTAAAACACTCTTGTTTTGTTAACATCAATGTAGTCAAACTCCTGACAAACACCTAGGAGAACAAGTCTCCTTGGGAAAGATTCAGTGACCCTGGATTCAGGCATTTAGATAGGTGTTAACCTCCTTCCAGTCCCTCCCCGAAATGTGAACAGTCTGGCTCAAAGTCCAAGCCATCTTGATTGCTCAGTTTTCAATCTCTTGTCTCATTAAATGTCATCTCACTACCGCCCTAGTCTGCCAAGGAGCCCTCCAGCAACAATGCAGAAGTCAAGACCTGGCTGAAAAATTATCCTTTTAGGCTGTCATTATCCATAATCAAGATGCAAAAAGGGGCATTTTGATTTCCACCCAGAATTCATTAGTGCCTGAGGGAAGAAGAGTGTATTAAGGGGTTAGGCAGTTCTCTGGCTTTGTGAGGGGCTGGGGATGAAGTTCAGGAGGCTGTAGAATACAAAGTGGAGGAGGGGAAGATCTCAGGTCCATCCATCAGGCCTTCTTCCCACTGACACTCCTCAGTGGTACTTCTCTGCAAGGGACTGGATTCCCTGTAGGCCTTATTGTACCACCTCTTCTGTTGACAAGAGGAGATAGCCCCAGAGAAGGAGGAAGGAAGTCGTGTCTAGTTTCTGAGGCTTGGCCAGAAGAGAGATGGAGTTCCAGCATGCAGGAGAACAAAGACTGCCATTCAGGAGAGTCCAACCTTTAGGAGCTCCAGCCCATCCAGCTATGAGGACAGCTACCCAGAATAGATACACCTTAAAGACTCAGGGTCTTACTCTGTCCTCTCAAACCAGAGTAAAACTATATGACTCAATGGACAATACTCTGGATTTACACAAGTGTGAATGAAAGAAGAATCCCCTCTGATTTAAAAAATCTTTATCAGGGATGGACTTTGGTTATTAAAAATGCAGGGCTTAAAAAATCCACTCAGCCACTTCCCCCTGATCAGTGGGGTGCTTTCCCCAGTAAATGGGGGGCATGGAAGAAAGAAGGCATCAACTTCCTCTGTGCTGGCTTTCTAAGGCTGCAGAAAGCAACAGTGCTCACGTTGCTGCTCATCATTTTGCCAAGCTGCAGCACAGTGTAAAGCAAGCAGCGTCTTGTTGGTTTTCACTGGTGCTATTAGTGCTGCCCACAAGGTTCTGAAAAGTGACATGAATCAGGCCTTTTGCTTGGGACTGCTCAGAGCAGCAGCAGAGACAGGTGCTGGAGCTATTCATGGATGAAAAGGACCCAAAACGGAGTAAAGGGATAGGAGCAGCAGAGTCATAAGAACATAAGAATAGCCATACTAGGTCAGACCAAAGGTCCATCCAGCCCAGTATCCTGTCGGCCAACAGTGGCCAATGCCTAACAGGTAATGATCAAGTGATCTCTCTCCTGCCATCCATCACCACCGTCTGACAAACAGAGGCTAGAGACACCATTCCTTACCCATCCTGGCTAATAGCCATTAATGGACTTAACCTCCATGAATTTATCTCGTTATCTTTTGAACCCTGTTATAATCCTAGCCTTCAGAACCTCCTCAGGCAAGGAGTTCCACAAATTGACTGTGCGCTGTGTGAAGAAGAACTTCCTTTTATTTGTTTTAAACCTGCTGCCCATTAATTTCATTTGGTGGCCCCTACTTCTTATATTATGGGAACAAGTAAACAAGTCTCCTCTTTTCCAAGCTGAAAAGTCCTAGCCTCTTTAATCTCTCCTTATATGGGACCCATTCCAAACCTCTAATCATTTTAATTGCCCTTCTCTGAACCTTTTCTAATGCCAGTATATCTTTTTTTGAGATGAGACCACATCTGTACACAGTACTCAAGATGTGGGCATACCATGGTGTGATACAGGAGGGCCAGGGAGAGTGGGAGTGGGGAAGTATATAAACCCTAGGCTAATTAAGGCGTGGTTCCCTATAGACTAGGGAGGGTTGCTACAGGTTAATTGGAGTACCTGTAGTCAATTAAGTTAGCAACCTAATAAAACCCCCCTGCTTCAGGCAGTCAGGGGAGAAGGAGGAAGGAGAGAGGACTGAGGACTGCTGTGAGACTATGAAGATCAGAAAACCGGAGTAAGGGAGATCCTGCCCCAGCAGGGGAGGGAGACTCCCTCCCAGGGGTGGCTCTATGTTTTTTGCTACCTCAAGCATGGCAGTCATGCAGCCTTCACTGGTGTTTCTGTCGGGGGAGCTTGAAAGCGCTGCTTCATCCAGCCCATTGAGTCCAGGGACATATAAGGGGGTCAGTTTGAAAGTGCTGCTTGACCCAGTCTGCTCAGACTTGCTCTGTTAATGTGGGTGGGTGTTCATCTGGGTCCAGGGCTGGAGGAACCCAGCCCTAGGGAACCTAGGTCCTGCAGGATAGCTCCATTGGGAGGGGACTTGCATAAGGGAGAAGTAGAGCTTGATATGAAAACACAAGCAGTACATTGATAGAACTACAGAACCATCTCCCCCTCCCCCCCCCCCCGAAGAGGAACCTGAATAAATGAGCATACCCCAAAGTAACGGGCAAATCTGGTAATAATCAAGAGATGAGTTCTGAAGTGTTGCAATTTGTCTGTAGTAAATTCTACAGGCCAGATCCTAGCATTGGTGGAGAAAAATCCTTTGCAGCGCTGCTGAAGCACTGAGGGACCACAGAGCTGCCCTAAATGTGGAATCGCCACACTGACGGTTGCACGATATCGGATCAGCCTATGTTCCAGTGATCCCCAGCCAGCATAAAGGACCCTTGGGAACCATTATTAGCCCACATAAATTAGAGCAGCTCTAAGCAGCCATGATGATTTAAATCAGCTGAGGATCTGGTCCTGTGTAATCTGAGGTACTATATCTAAATTTTGACCAGATTCAAATTGGCTTAGCTCTTAGTCCCATGACATTGGACCTAGTCAAATAACTATTGCCATATTCTTTCTAACAACCACCACTGCTACTTCAATACCAATTTAGAGACCCACTCCAGAATGCAATTGCACATATTGACAGAACAAGGAGTAATGGTCTCAAGTTGCAGAGGGGGAGGTTTAGGTTGGACATTAGGAAAAACTTTTTCACTAGTAGGGTGGTGAAGAACTGGAATGGGTTACCTAGGGAGGTGGTGGAATCTCCTTCCTTAGAGGTTTTTAAGGTCAGGCTTGACAAAGCCCTGGCTGGGATGATTTTGTTGGGTTTGGTCCTGCTTTGAGCAAGGGGTTGGACTAGATGACCTCCTGAGGTCCCTTCCAACCCTGAGATTCTATGATTCTATGATATAAAGTGTCATATTAAAATGTGCTGTTGCACTAGCTTTAAAGCTGTACAAATTGCTACCTAGGTGACAAGCTGAATTCTGAGGGGGATTATTACTAGAGAGTGTTACTGGGCAGCATTCATCCTGACTGTAAAAGCCAAATGGTCAGCTGCTATATAAATGTGATCAAATTTTGTACGAGTGATGAATACAAAAACAGCATGGATGAGTACTCCATATCTACTACAAACTAAAGGTTCAGTCGTCCTACAGATGTGAGTATATAGCCTAAAACATTGTATGTAGTGGATTAACTACCGTATTCTGTGGCTTTCCTTGCCATTGACTATTCTGTATATCCTTTGTAAACTGTAACTTACTGGCATTACTAAGCATCAGTGACAGCGCTATTGTAATATATTCATAACTTTTATTCTATTTTCTTGTTTCCCAGATGCACTTCAGTTGCTTTATAGGCGGGGGAGGGGGAGAATAAAAACAAAAAGACCTTGCTGTATGATATATGCCCTCTGGTGGCTTTTACTGTAGTTCCACATTCAAATACATATATTGTAGGTGCAATCTTTCAAAGAACCTCAGCAAGAAACATTTGGAGCACTGCAGGTTCATATCTTGTGATAAAATTCTATCCATTCTGTTATGTTTAATACCAAGTGCCTCATCTGAGAGCTCAGTATAGCTTCTGTAGGGATAGGTGTCTTTAAGATATTATTGCAATAACAGAGTACTGTCTCTTTAAGGATCAGAGACATCTAAAAGAGGCAGAAAGGCTTTCCTGAAGTTTCTGAGTGCAAACTCTTCTTGCTTGTGTACTTAAATGGAAGTATGGTGTTGAACTAGTGTGGTGCTATTTTCAACATGACATTTTTTAAGCTGAGGAAATGTATATACACATGCTCAAGAGGTTAGTTTTTAAGCAGTCATATCTTCGTTACATCCAGGTACATGTCTTCACAGAGGTCAAAGCACGTGTTTCTGATTCAGGACTTTACACATACCACGTCTGAAGTTTAAAAGAAAACTCCTTTGAGTTACTAGAGTGAAAAAAAAAAGACTTAGAACATTTATTAATAGCTGAAACACACTTTTCTTATTTCCAGTTCCCTAGCAAATAAGCTGCCTAGCCAGTTTTTAGGAAACTTTCCAAATTTAGAGGGTTTCTGGGCAGAGTCATTTCATTCTAAAATGGTAGGTATTTTTTAAAAGCGTTTTAAGTGACTGAAACTAGGAGTTTAGACTGGAGGTATTTTTGCTAGAACTACAGTGTTTCTATGGTCCTATAGTGCAACAGGAGAAAGAAAAATCTGAACCAAGAGGCATGGATGGCAGGTGAATGTGTGTGTGAATGTGCCCTGCCCCTCCCCTTATGCCCCCCTTGCCCTCAGCACCCCCCTTACCATGCATGGCCTCCAGCCCCACCACGTGCCCCCAGTGGATGGGTGGCATGGCCCCAACCTTGGAGCACCGGGTAGGCAGCATGGCCAGAGTGGCCACCACCCTGGAGCGCTGGGCAGGCAGCATGGCTGGAGCAGCCCCAGCCCGGGAGCATCAGGCAGGTGGTGTGGCCGGAGCACCCCCAGCCCTGGATTGCTGGGTGGGCAGCGCCCTCAGCGCTGGTCAGATGGACGGGCAGCGAGGCATGGCCCAGCCCCAGGGCTTGTGCACACTGGCCCCAGCCTGCCTGCCCCAGCCTTTGTGTAAGGGGACTGTTGCCCCCTTACTAACATTCAGTGGGGGTATTTTGGTTGGCTAGCTCCCAGCACTAAAAGGGGAAGGGTCGATGGGAAATCAGGAGCCTGAGACAGTCCCCAGGAACAATGGGGAGAGGCCAATGCTCCAGATCAGCCTGATTGACAGGGCAGGCAGGCTAATCAGGGAGTCCCCTGACCGCCCCCTTCCAGGACCCTACCCCTTATCCATCTCCCCCCCCCCCAGCCCCTTTCGGAATGTGGCCCCGCAAACATGGGCGGAGGACTCAACAGGAGCAGGGGCAGCCGCACAGCCAGAGAGAAGCGGCGGTTTCCCCTTCAAAGGGCCACTTCTCTCTGGCTGTCTGCGTGGCCTCCCAGTGCTCCCCCTGAGTCCTCCGCCTGTGTTCCCTGCGCTCCCGCCATCTGCACCGCCCACCTGCATATGATTTCAGTGCAGCCAGTGTTGAGTTGCCTGAGTGCCCGGCCCTGGGTCCCCCTGTTGTTGGGGGGCCTTTGCCAGGGCACCCTGTGTTCACTTGTAAATCTGCCCCTGCACCGCGCCGCCCACCCCCGGAGCCAGCCAGTATGCCGCGCTGCCAGCACAGCAAGCTGAGGCTGCGGGGGAGGAAGGACAGCCGGGGAGGGGCCGAGGCCAGCTGGGAGCTCAGGGGCTGGGCAGGATGGCCCCGCAGGCCAGATGTGGCTCGCGGTCCGTAATTTGCCCACTTCTGCCCTATCCACACCCCCGCCCTCTGACCACCACCCCGAACTCCTCTGCCCTCTATCCAACCCCCCCTGTCCCCTGCCCCCTTACCACACTGCCTGGAGCACCGCTGGCTGGCGGCGCTACAGCCACGCAGCCGCCGCCACCGTGCAGCACAGAGACTGGGTCAGGCCGGGCTCCGCAGCTCGCTGCCCCAGGAGCTCGCAGCCCCGCCGCCCAGAGCATTGCGCCAGTGGTGGAGCGAGCGAGCTGAGGCTGCGGGGGATGGGGGATAGCAAGGGAGGGGCCAAGGGTGAGCCTCCTGGGTCAGGAGCTCGGGGGCCGGGCAGGACAGTCCCGCGGGCTGGATGTGGCCCGCGGGCCGTAGTTTGCCCACCCCTGCCCTAGCCCCTGTCCTGGGCAGGGGCGGCTCCAGGCCCCAGCATGCCAAGCGTGTGCTTGGGGCGGCATGCCGCAGGGGGCGCTCTGCCGGTCGCCGGGAGGGTGGCAGGCGGCTCCGGTGGACCTCCCGCAGATGTGCCTGCGGCGGGTCTGCTGGTCCCGCGGCTCCGGTGGACCTCCCGCAGGCGTGCCTGTGGGAGGTCCACCGGAGCCGCCTGCCGCCCTCCCGGCGACCGGCAGAGCGCCCCCCGTGGCATGCCACCCTGCTTGGGGCGGCGAAATGTCTAGAGCCGCCCCTGGTCCTGGGTGACCACAGCAGGGTTGCGGGTCGAGCCCTCCAGAAATCCTGGGTCCAGCCTTGTTGGGGTTACGAGGACTCTGCCAGACAGGAAAGTGAAAGGGGAGTCCTCAAGGGCAGGGAGGCCTCTGGGTAAAGGAAGTCAGAGCGAGGACTCAGATCCTTTCACTAGCCCACTTCACCAGGGTAGTGCAGAAGCCAGGAAAGTTCCCCACAATAGTGGGACCATTCCCCCGCTTACATTTGGGCCACAGAAGAGCAGGAAGGGAACTGGAAGCAGGCAGGGGAGGGGGCTTCAGAGTGGAGCGTGGGCAGGGCCACGCAAGGCTGTTTGGAGAGGAATAGCCTTCCCTTGCCTATGCTACCTGCCGCCCATGCAAGGTTGTCTGAGTGATCCTATGAAAACAAACTGCATGCTTGTAGGAAGTGGTGTTGGCATCATAAATCTGAAGTACATACTGAAAGTGTGAAGCAGCGCCACCGTGGATCAGCACAGCAAGCATAGTACAAAGGAATCAGAAAAACCATAGGCCAGACTGCTCAAGTGCACACATACCAAGGAGAAGCACCTACAAGGGCATTTGTAAAACATGGATTGGGGGGAGGGCTGCTTGCTAAGGGCCCTGCAGTATAAGCCCTGTCTACGCTAGCAAGTTTCTGTGCTGTAACTCCCGAGGTGTACACACTGCCATGCCACTTAGTGCGCAGAAACTGCACAGTTGTAGCACTTTAAAAAAAACATCCTGACGAGAGTTGTAGAGCTTTCTGCACTGGGGCTACAGCACCACGGTGCCAGTGTAGACACTGTGGCAGATTACAGCAATTGGCCTCCAGTAGGTGTTCCAAAATGCCTGTTCTCGCCTCTCTGGTCACTGGTTTGAACTCTACTGCCCTGCCCTCAGGTGACCAACCGTCATCCCCACCCCATAAAGTCCTTTGGAATTTTGAAAGTCCCCTTCCTATTTGCTCGGTGATGTGTGCAGTGGTCTCAGCGCCTCTTTCCAGGTGGTCACCATGCCTGCTCCATGCACCAGGCAATCCCCCGCTTGGAGCAATGCCGAGCTGATAGACCTCATCAGCAGTTGGGAAGAGAAGGTTGTTCAGTCCCAGCTGCACTCCAGCCATAAGAATTATGATACCTGCGGACAAATTCCATGATGCATGACAGAAAGGGACCATGACCGGGACACATTGCAGCGCAGGGTCAAAGTGAAGGAGCTGCAGAACACCTACCACAAGGCGCTGGTAGCAAACTGCCACTCTGGTGCTGCGCCCACGAGCTGCTGGTTCTACAAAGAGCTGGACGCGATACTCGGCAGCGATCCCACCTCCACTGTGAAGATCACTGTAGATACTTCGGTGGCTTGCATGCCAATCGAGAGTGGACCAAGCCAGGAGGAGGAAATCTTGGACGTGGATGTGGAGGGGGAGGGGGACCCAGAGGCAGAGGATGACTCGGTGGTCAGAGATATATGCAGCCAGGAGCTGTTTTCTACCCTGGAGGAGGTTAGCCAGTCACAGCTGTTGGATGTTGGCGAAGCGCAAAGAGGAGAGGAGGCCCCTGGTAAGTGGATTTGATTTTGGGAATTGCTGAAGTGAGTTGTTGGGGGCAGGAGGGGTGCAGAAAGCAGGCTTGTGTCCCAACGCATGCCTAATCTGAGCGGTGGAACAGGCTGTTGATTGACTCCCTCACTTCATGGGAATCTCCCTCAGATTTCCAGGAAACTTTTGTGGAGATACTGGGCAACCTGCTGCCACAGGTTCTTTGGCAGAGCTGCTTTAATGGTAACTTTCCCACGCCAATGTGCTGTCACGGGGGGACAGGAGGGGCCACTGCTGCACACAGGCGAGCTTCATAGAGGCCAAGGCAGAAGCCACAGTCTTGGAGAAGACCCTCCCTTGAGTCCCTGCTCACCCTCAGCAGCAAGACATCTTCCTTAATGATCACATCCTGTGGAAAGTGTGGGGACAGGAATGATTATCAGGCCCCACCTACTGTGCTGGCTCTCCTCAAGAGCCATGTGCCCAGAGTACAGCAGGGTCAGGGAAGAGTTATTTACCCTGCCGCTATTCACCATTTTGGGGGTCTTGTGGCTCATGTGTGCTTGCCTGGGGTCAGCCAGTTAGTGACAGGTGTGCGAGTACTGGCGATGTTTTAAATCACTGAATCAGTGTTGTCTGTGTTGCAAACAATACTGCTTCTGTAAAATGGTGCGTTTAAACTTCACAGAGATGACCTTGGGAGCCCAGCCTCCCTCTTTGTTATTGGCGGCTGAATGGCTGCGCAGAATTAGAAAGTGGCCAAGAAGAACTAAGGAGGACTTCCAGCGTGATGTAATGATGCACTCCACCGCCAAGAAACAGGAATTGAAGGAGTGGCGGACAGTGAGAAGAGGGACCAAAAGGAGAATGCATCACGCCAGAATGAAACTACAGAGCAGCTCTTAAAGGTTATGGAGTGCCAAACAGACGCTCCAGGCAATACTAGCTCTTCAAACTGAGCAGCTCTGCGCCCGCTCTCCCCTGCAGCCACTGACGCAAAACTCTTTCCCATGCTCCCCCCAGACATTGCCAATACACTGTTGTCAATCTCCTGGCTCCAGTCTGTACCTGCTGCATTCCACTCCTCCCCCATCACAGTCCAGCACTGTGGACTTCCACTACCCACCACACTCAACACCCATCCCTCTGCAGTTTGGCTCTGCTGAAGTATAGTACCTGCTGCTTGGTTGGATATGATCCCTGGACATACACAAATCTGTAACCTTCCCGGGACCCCTCCTCCTCCTGGGACCTTCCCTTCTCCCATCTCCCTCACTGCTGATGTTTTTTGTTGTTGTTTGACTCTCTCCTTCAGTTGTTGTCTTTTAATAAAAGAATTGAGTTGGTTTGAAAGCAGTCTTAATTCTATTAATTGAAAGCAAAAAGATCCCTGCAAAGCAACATACAATTCTGTTAAACCCACATGTTGCTTAGTCTGCACCAATCACCTCCTAGCATTACAAGCACTGCACTCCCGAGCATAGCAACAAATATTAGTGGCTTTTAGCTTCAAATTGCTGCCTCAAGGCATCCCTGATCCTTATGGCGCCCATGCTGTGTCCCTCTAATAGCCCTGGTCTCTGGCTGTTCAAACTCAGCCTCCAGGTGCTGAGCCTCTGTGATCCAGCCCTGAGTGAAGCTTTCACCCTTCCCTTCACAAATATTATGGAGCGTATAGCATGTGGCTATAAGCATAGGAATATTGTCATCAGCCAGGTCCAGCTTCCCATAGAGGCAGCGCCAGTGGACTTTTAAACGGCCAAAAGCACACACAACAGTCATTCTGCATTTGCTCAGCCTGTTGTTGAACCGCTCTTTGCTGCTGTCAAGTTGCCCCGTGTATGGCTTTAGCCATGGCATTAAAGGGTAGGCGAGGTCTCCCAGGATCACAATGGGCATTTCAACTTCTCCTACAGTGATCTTCTGGTCCAGGAAGAAAGTCCCTGCTTGCAGCTTCCTGAACAGGCCAGTGTTCTGAAAGATGCGTGTAGGGTGACTAGATGTCCCAATTTTATAGGGACAGTCCCGATATTTGGAGCTTTTTCTTATATAGGCTCCTATTACCCCCCGTCCTCTGTCCCGATTTTTCACACTTGCTATCTGTTCACCCTAGATGCATGTATCATGCACCTTTCTGGACCAGCCTGCGTTAATGTCAATGAAACGCCCACAGTAATCCACAAGCGCTTGGAGAACCACTGAGAAATACCCCTTGCGATTAATGTACTTGGTGGCTAGGTGGTCTGGTGCCAGAATTGGAATATGTGTGCCATCTATCGCCCTTCCACCGTTAGGTGTAAGCAGAGTCAGAATGAGCTCTCCCCTGACATCTGGTGGTGAGCTGTGGAAAAGGACTTCAGGGGCTGATCAGGGGCTGCATTGTTTCCCTTTATTAAAAGGCTTGCGAGAGGGGAAGTATTGCCTCTTAGAGGCACCCAGGGGGGTGGTATGTAGGGTGACCAGACAGCAAATGTGAAAAATCAGGACGGGGTGGTGGGTAATAGGAGCCTATATAAGAAAAAGACCCAAAAATCAGGACTGTCCCTATAAAATCGGGACATCTGGTCACCCTAGTGGTATGTAATTGTCCCAGGTTGGGCTCGAGGGTGGAGTCTCGAGCCGGTTTTGCATTGTGTTATTGACACAGAAGCCCTAGATACTGAACCCGGCCCTTGTTGCTGCCAGCTCTGACGGGCAGAAGGGTTACATAGGGAAGTCCATTTGTGCAAAGCTATCTGCAATGTCACACACGTTGCCCAGAGTCACGGTCTTTCGGAGCAGGATGTGATTAGTGGCCCTGCAAACTTCCATCAAAACAAGTCCAACAGTAGACTTTCCCACTCCGAACTGATTAGCGACCAATCGGTAGCAGTCTGGAGTAGCCAGCGTCCACAATGGAATCGTCACATGCTTCTCCAATGGCAGGGCAGCTCTCATTCTCATGTCCTTGTGCCGCAGAGCTAGGGTGGGCTCATCACACAGTCCCATGAATGTAGCTTTCCTCATCCGAAAGTTCTGCAGCCACTGCTCGTCATCTCAGATGTGCATCATGATGTAATCCCACCACTCACTGCTTGTTTCCCAAGCCCAAAAGCAGCATTCCACTGTGGTCAGCACCTCCGTGAATGCCATAAGCAATCTTGTATCGTAACTGTTACGCATGGTGAGATCAATGTCGCACTCCTCTTGCCTTTGTAGTTTAAGGAATAACTCCACTGCCACTCGTGATGTGTTGGTTAGAGCGAGCAGCATACTGGTTAACTGTTAGGGATCCATTCCTACAGCCCAAATATGCAGGGCGCGCAGTACACAAACCATTGAAAGATGGCGCCAAATGTGGATGGAAGCACAGGGATTGCTGGGATGCAAAGAAATGCATCACGGGGCATTGGGACAGGACCCAGGATGCCCCTCAACCCCCTCCACCTTCCCACAACTCTTAGCAGCAGAAGAGAAAGAGGTGCTCTGTGGGAGAGGTGCCCAGAGTGCACCACTCCGAATACTGCTGCAAGTGCCACAAGTGTGAACATGCTATTGCATAGGCAGCTGACAGTGTGAACACACAACATTGGTTTCCCTTCAGCGCTCTCTGAGTGGCGCTGTAACTGCCGGCACTGTAACTCTGCCAGTGTAGACATGCCCTAAGTGTCTAAGAGTGGGTGTGAGAGCTGTAGTTTGGGAGATTCCTAAACTGTGTGCAAACAGATGTGGAGAGTGTCATGGAGTGTGGGGGAGTCAGGGCCCTGTACCCCCAATTCCTGCAATTCACTGTGACTCTCAGCCAGCCAGTAAAATGGAAGGTTTATTGGATGACAGGAACACAGTTGCAAACAGAGCTGTAGGTACAACCAGAACCCCTCCGTCAAGTCCTTCTGGGGGGCAGGGAGCTTAGACCCCAGCCCTAAGGCTCCCTCCGTTTCCCCAGCCAGCTCTAAACTTAAACCCCTTCCAGCCGTCTCACCCCTCTCCCCCTGGTTCCTCCTCCCTCCTTTGTGCCGTTTCCCAGGCAGAAGGTGTCACCAGGTCCCAACCCCACTCCTGGTCTCTCATATTACATGCCCAGGTATCTTCCCTCAAGGAAAGTCTCCCATCCCCAAAGCAGACAGTCCCAGTAAAACTCCCCAGCAACATTCCCAGGTCAATACTCCCCACTCCTTGCTGTGTCACAGAGAGGCAAGAGGAATTTGTCTAGGACTGCCCTCCAGTGAGTGGACATGTTAATTGCTCAGCACAGTGATGGTTATGAGACTCAGACACATTTATAGATGTAATTTGTGGTGACAAAGTTAAGCAGAGAAATGGTAATAATTTTGATAGTTTGAGCAATTTTGATGAATAAATGGGTCAGAAATGTGACAAGCTACAATCTGTGTAATCCAGGTGACAATAATCCTGCCGCTTTGAAGAACAATAGGTCTATCAGTAAGGACATCCATTGACGAAACTGTTTCTTCCCAGCAGCTCCCTACTTAAGAGATTTCTCTCTGGATCAGAGGGTTTAAATAGCACATGGCACTAGTGTCTTTGGATAAGTCATACAGGCATCAGCATTTCCATATCACAAAATCCCAGATGCTGAGCAGAGGTTTATGTTAGTCCCAATCACATTTCTAGCGGTTCTGAAGAGCAGTGGCTATGGGTGTAACAACTAAATGCTTACTGCTCATCCAGAAACCTGAGCCTTTGGTAACTGCCCATTAACCTCCTCCCTTTACCTAAGCAGATTTGTAGCTGTAAATCACTGATGTCTATAGTTAATTCTAAAGGCACATTGTAAAGAATAAAAGCTGACTGAATAAGAAAAGTACATACCAGCAAAGGACTTTCAAATACGTCCCCAGGTTTTCTTGAGCATCCTGTCTCTTAGGGAAGGTTTATTTCACTCCAGCCACTTCATGCTGTTGGGCTGAAAAGCAGATCCAGGAGGCTTTTGGATCCGTGGCATTGCACTTCTCCACTCACGCAATGTGGGGCTTCTCACTCTGGCTGTTAGAAGGCAGGTCATGCTCCCCTGCCGTGCAATCCCATTATGGTCTGAGTGTTTCTCCATCCTTCTCATTGGAATGCAGCCAACAGAGCATTAGAAGCATATATTATGGGGAACTGAGTGGCAAGCTCTAGCTTGTGAGGCACAAACACACACACACACACAAATAGGCATACAAATACTATACACACAGAGCTGTAACACAGTTAATATATAACTGGAATTGACATACAACTACACAGTGAGGTAGCAACTCATTGGAAGTGACAATTTTTTCTGCAGCTATGCAGACTTCTCACAGAGAAGGAAGAAGTCCATGTGGCTCTTTGCAAAGGGCAGGGAGGGACATCTGTTGACCAGCCAATGAGAGAGTGGCACAGCAGCTGGCAAGTTGTGGTATAGCGGCAGGAGCAGGATGTATCCTGAGAGACATTCATCCCTTCAACTCAGAGGATGTTCATGGATATAAATGCACCAACTACAGATGCTGCAAAATAGTAATTGACATTCATCTGTTCCTTAGGCATTTTCATAATGCCCAGCTCCATAGTATATGCTTCCAGATCATGGTCCAGTGGAGAGGAAATCTCATCTCATTGTATGACTGGTTTCCTAGGGGGATGTGACAAAACATATGCCTCTGTTCGCACCCTACACACTATTGTAATAATTTTTGTACAAGACATCTTGTCTTGTAAGGCATCACTGAAAACTGATAATTTGCTGGTCAGTATCATCCTGGTAAAATATGTGTGGCAACATTGTATGTGAAGTTATAAGATTTCCCTGTATGATATCACGTTTCAAACCCCACAACCTTGCGCAGGCAAAAGTCGGCAGACAGGTCTATCCTAAAAAAAAAGAATGTGTGCTTGCCTTAATTTGGATTTAGGCAGTAAACAGGGTCATTAAGCAAGGATGGAAACAAAGAAAGCTCAAACGTGAGAAAAAGACAGCAGGGAACATCTGTCCACATAGATTCTTTGTGTCCTAGGGCCCAGCTGGAAATGTTTTTCAAGAGGGAGACTGAAACTATAAAAAGGAGGGACAAGCTCCCCATGGGACCTCTCTCTTTCTCTCCCTGCCCATCACATTCACTGCACCTGAAGTGACAAAGGAAGCATTTGTTGGACTCAGGGGGAGGGGGTCCTGACCTACAGGGTTTGGTCAGTAAAACTGCTGAAAGCATGTGGTGAGAAACTTTGCTTGAATCTGATATAGTTTATGTTAGGCATTAGTAAACATTTGATCTTTTATCTTTATTTTTCTTGTAACCACTTTGACATTGCTGAAGTGACAAAGGAAGCATTTGTCTGAATAGTGTCTGAATAACTATTTGAGATAAGAAGATGGCATATTATTCCCTTTAAGGAATAATGTACCTAAAACATTTGTACTTTCTAGGAGAGGGCTGGGCGGTACAAGACATACATTGGTGAGGAAAATCCAGGACTGGTAGTCTTTTGGGGTTACCCTGCAGTATAACCAAGGCTGCTGAGAGCCAGAGTGTAACCAAAGTGTGGCTGGTAGAGTGCATCTAACGTCAAATCTGTATCAAACTGAGTGTCTCCATTTGATGTGTGAAGCATGGGATGATGATAGGATAGGATTGGGGTTGATGTTCATGTCAACCTGCTCCATTGCAGAGGCCCTTGCTGGGCTAATTAGATTCCTTCCTATGCTGGAACTGATGTCATCAGTGCCTATAGTTCTTGGGTTTCCAGGACCCACCCAGATGGTGATTCTTTTGCTTTGCTTTAGATTTTCAGGGCTGCAGTAAAAATCACTGGGTGGTCCCAGGTACTTGGTAGACTCCACTTGCAAGCCTGGGCACACTTTAGATATGGTGTTTTGGATGGGACTGGAAGATGGAAGAATGCATATTAATTACTCTTCTGCTGTTTCCTGTCCAGAACTAAGGGCTGCATAGGTGCATCATTTGGGATGACCTGAGAAGTATTTTGCCATTTATACATATTCAAACACCAGTTACTTATTCATATTAGCAACAGGGCAGTGGCTCTCAACCTTTCAGGAGTCTAATTTGTCTTGTGTACCCCCAAGTTTCACCTTACTTCAAAACTACTTTTTTACAAAATCAGACATAAGGATACAGACGTGTTGCAGCACACTAGTACTGAGACATTGCTTACTTTCTCATTTTTACCATATAATTATAAAAAATCAATTGGTACCTAAATATTGTACTTACATTTCAGTGTATAGTATATAGAGCAGTATAAACAAATCATTGTATGAAATTTTAGTTTGTACTGACTTCACTAGTGCTTTTCATGCTGCCTGATGTAAAATCAGGCAATTATCTAGATGAGTTGATGTACCCAGTTAGACCTCTGTGTACCCCTGGCTGAGAAGCTCTGCACTAGGCTAAGGGCGATTTGGAGTGTGCCACAGAACTATTCATTCTTTCATAACGAGATAAACGCTGCTGATGTCGTTCAGGGTTAGTTTGGGCTCTGCTCCGTGTCACCCTCAGGAGGTGCCGGGCTGGCTGCCACGGGCCGCACTCGGGGGGCAGGGTGGACACAGCACATGCCCGGTGCTGTCCCCCGAGGGGCCTGTGGGGAGGGCCCCGGCCTGTTCCTTGCGGGCGGCCCGCCCCAGGGGCCACTCGGTGGGGGCCTGGTCTCCCCCAGGCCCAGGCTCAAGGGGGCGGACGAAGGCGGCTCTAGCCCGGCTCCCGGCTCCCCCCTCCCGGTGGGTTGGCCCTGACAGAGCGAGCGGGCGTCCACCCCCGTCACTGGCCCCAGTTAGCAATAGGTCGCGCGCGCGCCTCCAAAACGCCGCGAGATTTCTCTGTGCCTGACCTCTCGCGAGCGGAGCGCGGTGTGTCGCCCTCTGACCCGCTGGCCAGTGCAGCGCATGCGCGCGAGCGGTCTGTGAGGGTGCGGGGGAGGCGCCATTTTGGGCCCGCCACAGCAGGAAGCGCCGGGGATTTGATTGTACGCGGCGCGGGGGTTGGAGCGGCAGGTCCCCGGTACCAAGCCCCGGAGTCGGGGCCCTGCCCCGCCCCCTCCACCAGCAGCCTGCGAGCCCTGAGAGGGAGGCGGGGGCCGGAGGCCCGCGATGGAGGCGGAGTATTACGGCGGGGACCAGTCAGGTGCGGGGCGGGAGACACCGTTTTGGGGGGTGGCGGGTAGCGCTGGCGGCTGCCGGGCCCGGGGCAGCTCCTGCAAGGGAGAGAGTCTCATCCCCTTTCCCGGGCAGCGCCGCCAGGCCCGTCCGACCTGAGGGCTGGACTCCTGTCTCCGCACGGCCTGTCTGGGGCCTAGCGCGGGGTCGCCTGGGCCAGGGAGAGGGGAGTGGGCTGTAGGGGACGGCACGTCCTGGGAGTGCGCGCCTGGCTCTGCCCCCGTGACAGGCTGGCTCGGGGGGAGCTGGGAGACAGGCTGGAGGTTGATGGGGGGGGGGCTCTTCTGGGGGCAGCGAGCTGGGTGACATCCTGGCTGCTGACAGGGTTGTTGTCCTTGGTGGGGAACTAGGTGAAAACTTGGGTGCTGATGGGGGCTGTTTTGGCCAGGAGGGAACGGGTGAAAGGCTGGAGGCCAGCGGGGCTGTCTTTGGGAGGTGGTGCCTGGGTGCTGGGCTGGGCGGCAACAGGTCTGTCTTGGGCAGAGCTGCGTGGGTGACAGGCTGAGTGGTGACGGATTATTTAGTACTGCTTGGAAAAGGACAGGCTTGGTTTTGACCAGTATGGGTGAGACAAATTAAGCATGTAGTTGAGAGATGCTATCAAAAGCCAAAGAGATTACCATGTCAAGTTCTCATTACTGTCAACTACCATTTTTAAATCAGGAGGAGTTATGGAAGCTCAGGATCTCTGAGAATCAGGTCATTAAGCTTTCTGTCCCCCCGCCCCACAAATAAAAGTTTTTTCTAAACAAAGTATCCCATTTGTTTATTACATGTGGAGGTTCTATTAGGTCAGAAACACCTTTAAAGACAGTTGTAGATATCTTAGCTTCAAAATGGTGCCTGCATCACATTGGCTGGTGAATTATTGTAGATTGTCTAGGTTGTTGAGGATGTCATCTTCAACCAGGTTGACCCAGTTGAGCTAGCAAGAGGTTTTGCCTAAGCTAGGATTTAATGTTGACATAAGCACATTTTAACACATGCTAGGTACTAGGTTTTAACTTGACTAGTTTAGCTTATACCTTGACCACAATAGATTTTTAAGACTTATTAATTAGCACTGTTGGCTAACATGCTTAACATCTCAAATCTTAGACTAGATGAAGCCTACTGGCTACAGCATGATCAGCTCAAATGATTTAAGGTCCTGGTTTGGTGAGCAAAAAAGTGGTTTTCAAATGTCAGCTCGATCAGGTTATTTTCACACAGTTAAAATTCCTCTTGATTCTCATTAATAGCATGTCTGCCATGGAAAAATGGGGGTGCTTCTAAAAGATGATAGCTAATATGTTTTAAAATCCTAGAGCAGTCAGGGCAAGTTGTAGTTCTAACATGTGTTAGCTGGTTGAGGTGAACCAATACTTGTTAAAACTACAGCTTGTCCTATCTGCGCTAGACTCTTAAAATATGTTAACTATTGCATTTTAAAAAAGACACCCTTTTCCTAGTGTAGATAGGTCCTAAGATGTAGGCCAACATGTTTGAAGGTTTGTTAGGTGGCTGTGTTATCCTAGACTCCTCTCTAGGATACAGCACAACCAGCTAACTTGCTTTCAAATGTGTTAGCCTGCATATTAATGAGTATTAAGGTGACTTTGAAATTGTGTTAAAGTAATTCGATTGTGCTGATACGATGGAAGAAAGCACCCTTTTTGGCTGTTAAGACAGCCATGGCTGAGGGCTTGACTACATGCCACTTTTGTGCAGTTCTTGTATGGTACAACTCTCTAGTGTGGCTGCAGCTACTGGTGTATATAGTATAACTGTGGTTCTCAACCTGTTTACCATTGTGGGGTATATATGCATATGCATACTGTGGTTCTCAACCTATTTACCATTGTGGGTTGCATATGCAGCTCTCTGTGTTATATGTAGGCGGCATCCACGCAATATATATACTACCTGGATGGCCCTGAGGATGTCATATGGGCTGATTGGGCCCTGATCATGGGAGTTTTACCATTTTAACTACATCTGTTTCTTAACAGAAGTTGTTATAGTAGTACAAAAACTATGCAGACAAGCCCTAAAGCATGTAGGTAATTAACATCATTAGATCTGTGACAGGTCTACTTAAGTGTGATTGAATATGAAGTGATTGATTTTATGATACACATAGTATTTTTGATGATCATAGGAGCCTGTTGGTCACATTGTTATACTGTAAGTTTCTATGGCCTGTGTCTCTGAGAGTAGTGAGGATCACAGTGGCAAATTTGCCTCTGCCTCAGATTTTCTTGATAAATTTTGTTCTGGAGATAATCTAAAGTGATTCATTTTAAAAATGTAGGTGATGGGGAATCGCAACCTGTAAAGGAGCTGTTATAAAAGCAGCAAACTTTATTCTTTTGTCATTTAACTGGTAGTGCACTGTGGCTTCTGGTTTTATGCTCTGAAATCCACTACTTGCTGATGTCTTTTTCTGTCTTTTAACTGTGTCTATTGTTTTAATACTGGAACTGGAAGTTTTGGTTGTGAGTCATGCCTGTTGGCTCTCTGATTTGCAGAAATGTCAAAATGCTCATATTATATAGATATTGAAAGATGTTATTGAATCTTACTTTTTTTTTTTTTTTTTTAATTTGGTGTAGATGATGGTGGAGCCACCCCAGTACAAGATGAGCGAGATTCAGGGTCTGACGTTGAAGATGATGTAAATGATCAGCATTCTGGATCAGACAATGAAAGCTTAGGGCATCATTCAGAGGTACCAGTGAAATATTTTTATTTGATCAAACCAAATATGTCTTTCTGTAGCCTGAGTTTAAATGAGAGAGGGCCTTACTCTTAATGGAGATTAATTTTATATTGGGTTCCTTAAACCAGACCCTTAGAGTAGTCTTGCAAAATTTACTTGCCTAGAGAGCCAGGGGATGTAATTTTTTGGTAAGTGAGTAGGATAATAGTTTTCTTATCATGATAAAATAACAGATTCTGTGCTTTAGCTAGTAAAGTTTACTCCTGAGGGAATTCTGCACCAAAAAAAAAAATCTGCACACAATATTTAAAAATTCTTCATGTTTTATTTGTCAAATAAATGTGGAGGCTCCAGCATGGCAGTGGGGAACTCAGGCCACCGGTTGCACAGAGGTGGGAGATCACCTTGCAGCCCTCCCCTCCCCAGGATACGGACTTGGCAGTGAGGCTGCATCCAACCCTGACACAGCACAAAGGCTGGGCCTACCCCAGAAACACCCTGGGGCCCTGCCCCTCCGTGCCAGGTGCACCAAGATAGTAAGCGAGAGGGACAGTCTTACACGCACACCCAGCTCTGGCCCATGCTCAAGGTGTGGGGCAAGCAGGCTCAGCCCAGCAGGCTCCAAGTGTGGAGGTGCTTAGTGTGGGGGGATCCAGGTATAGAGCTAGAGAGTTCTTTGTGGGGCAGTATGGGTGCAGGTGACTCGGTAGGGGGTCTGGATGCATGGGGGTTTGGTGGGGGGTTCTGGGTGCAGGTGAAATGGGACTCTGCAGGAGATCCAGGTGAAGGTGGCTGGGTCTCAACAAGGTGGTCTAGGTGTGGGGGAATGCATGGGGGTCCCGGTGCTGGGGGAGTGGGCTTTGTGGGGTGGAGGTCTAGGTGCGGGGGCCTTGTTGGGGTGATCCAGGTGCAGGGTGGAGGTTGGGGGGGGGCTCAGCAAGGGGTGGCCTGGGTGTAGGGGTGGAGGTCCAGATGCAGGGAGGGTGGGGCTCGGTGGGGGAGTTCTGGATACGGGCAGCTGAGGCTCAGTGGGAGGTGGGAGGGGTTCTGGATGCACTGGGGTTGGGTGGATGGGGGAGCAGCTCCCCATATAGTGACCCCTCCTCCGGCTGAGGAGGAATGTGAGCAGGAAGCGAGGGGAAGGGGTGCAGAGCTTCTTGCAGCCGGGAAGCTTTCTGGGGGTGGGTGTGACCCTGCCCTGGCTGCTCCTTGCAGGGGAAGAGAGAGTCTTATCCTCTTCCAGCCCAGCCGGGACTAGCAGTTGAGCCTGGTGCAGGGTAGAGCATCTCCAGTGCGAGTCCGTTCTCTATCCTCCTTCTCCCTCCCACCCAGCAGTGATTTACATCTCCACTGGCTGCTCCAGGTGCCCAAAATGATGTGCCTGTGCTGCTTGTAAGAGACTTTTAACCACTCTTTTAGCTTCCTTATCATTTTCTGAAGGGAAGAAAAGAAATCTGTGGGGGACATGAATTCTGCACGTGTGCAGTGGCGCAGAATTCCCCTAGGAGTAAAAGTTTCATGATAGTTTTGCAAGGATGCTTTAGAAATATCCTTACAGATATTGCAACACATTAACATATCTGCAAATAATTTCCAATATATTTGAAATGATAAATGATGTTTTTCAGGGATTTGTAGCTCAGTATAAAATTTTGCATGTTTATGCTGAAGTTTTTTAGTACAGGAGTAAATTTTCTTGGGGAAAAAAAATCCCAGAACAAACACATCAACCCTCCTGATCAATTAAGTTACAGAAAGGGCGTGGGGAAAATACATTTTCGCTATTTTGGGTGTGTGGTGATGTTTTTCTATGTCAACAAGCTCATCCCTGTGGGAAGAGTACAGGCGCCTCTCTTGCAGTTCATGGTATGGATGGCTCCTCATGTGGTCTGGAATCCATATTAGGAAAGGGGATAGAGTTGGGCTGGCCCAGGAGTGGGATGGGGTAGACTCAATGTACTATGACTGGAGTTTGGGAGTGGGATGTGGAGAGGGAAGCACTGCCAGAGCTGTTGCAGGGATACAGCACTTTCATGCACTTCCCATGGGATCTACCAGATTAAAAAGCAAGTTTTCCATGGGCTGTAGAGGATTTCCCCACCCCTTCCCCTCTCCCCTCCACCTGACAAGACATTTATGAAGAAATCTCAATAAGGATTTCTTTGCAAAGTTTTCTCACCTTCCTATTGCTTCCTTCATGAGACGGTATAATCTGGGCCTATGAAATTCTTTTCCTAGTCAGTGATGTGGCAAAGGCCTATTCACACTCATTGTGAAATGCCTTAATTACAATTTGGATATATGCTTGCGTACAATAACTTTCTTGTGTAAGTTGGTTCTCTGTTCCAGGTTGACACTAGGTGATGTGGATGTCTCTGGATGTGTATTATGTGTTACAAACTGTTTAAATACTTAATGTGATACACTGTAACATTTCACTCTTATATAGCTTAGCATGCAAGCCTATTTTGTTCTCGCAGAAGAGCTATTCGTGTACTATATTTTATTCAAACCCCAAATGTTGGAAAGAGAAAATAGAACAAAATATTTTTATTAACAACATGAAATATCATTTTTTAAATTTACTTAAGTTCACATTTTAAATTTAGAATGCCCTGCATGGGGGAAAAAAAGTCAGTGCTTGCAGTAGAAGAAGCCAGATCAGAAATGGTCAGTGGAGGTGATCAGGGATGTCTTCTGTGGTAGTGGGGAAGCTTGAGGGGTGGCCTTGTGTAGGAGCAATTTTCTTAGCATAAGTGAGATGATAGGGTCTCAGAGGAATGGCTTCAATAGATGCAGGATGGAGATCAGGTAGTATTTTAGGGAATTAATAGTTTCAGACTATGACAGGAATTGCAAAACAAAAGAATTGCCAGTCTGATCAGGGAAGGTAACATTGGAGCCTTGGGGCCATTAGCATTTCATCTGATGTATGAGGGTTGTATGTATACTGATGTATGTATACTCTTGTATAGTCTTGTGGGGCATTAGTGTTACATACTGCATTTATGGTCATTTGAGATCTGGTTTAAATACACAAGCAATTGCTTTCAGACTGTCCTTTGCATTGACAAATACTTTTTTCACATATGAGAATACTAACATTAGGGAGCTATCATCACTCTTAAGTGACCTTGTTGTACATGCACATGGCACTATGTAAGGGATATGTAGTATGTAAGGCAGTGGTCTCCAACCTTTTTACGCCCAAGATCACTTTTGGAATCTAAGGGAAACCCAGGATCTACCCCACCCCTTCCCCCAAGTCACCACCCCTTCCCCAAAGCCCCATCCATCCCCCCCCCCCCCATCGCTCACTCTCCCCCACCCTCATTCACTTTCACCGGGCTGGGGCGGGGGGTGCGGGCTCTGGGCTGGGGCCAAGGGGTTCACAGTGTGGGAGGGGGCTCTGGGCTGAGCCTGAGGTAGGGGGTTGGGGTGCAGGAGGGGATGCAGGGTGCGGGCTCTGGGAGGGAGTTTGAGTGCAGGAGGGGGCTCCGGGCTGGGGCAGAGTGTTGGGGTGCAGGAGGGGGTTTGGGGTGCTGGCTCTGGAAGGGGGGTCAGGATGGGGTTCAGGGTGCAGGATAGGATATGAGGTGGTGGCTCTGGGATGGAGCTCAGGGATGGGGGTTAAGTGCAGCCTCCCATGGGGCAGCACTTACCTCCGGCAGCTCCCGGTCAATGGTGGGTGCAGCAAGACTAAGGCAGGCTCTCTGCCTACCTCAGCCCCACGCCGCTCCCGAAAGGGGCGGGCATGTGGCTCCATGCGCTGCCCCTCTCTGCAAGCACCATCCCTGTGGCTCTCCCAGCCAATGGGAGCTGTGAGGGCGGTGCTTGCAGGCAGGAGCAGCGCACAGAGGGAGACGCCTGCCCTCCCGGGGCCACAGGGCTGCGCTGGCCATTTCTGGGAGCAGCATGGGGCCGGGGTAGGCAGGGAGTCTTCCTCAGCAGCAGCCAGAGATTATAATGGTCAGGGAGATCCTCTAGGATCAACCAGTCGATAACGATTGACCAATTTGTGACACTGATGTAAGGGGTAGGTACGCTCTGGCTTGCTTGGAGACTCCCCTGTATTTGAAAATGGATAAAATAATCAGTCCAGTTAATTTCAAACAAGACTCCTAACACTAGATTTTAAAGATATTTGGGTAATCTTAAAAACAAATTTATTTTAAAAAGTGTTAATTTTGCATGCCAAGTCTTAAGGTACAGTAATTTCCAGATTTCCTACAAGTCAAGATTAGAGATGTAGTTCAAATTATAACACACTAGAATCGCCCCCCAAAAGGAATGACTTCAGTGTTTCACCATATTCTCCTTTCTGAATTTGTTTTCTTATGTCCTCTTATTTTCTTCATCCATAGGAAAATGTGGGAAGAATGACATTCAAGGGTAATAAAACCTTTGAGAAAGCCTAATCAGATAAGTCTTTTTAATTACTATTTCGTCTCTAAATTAGAATTCAATTAGATTTTTTTAAAACTAACTTTTAAAACTTTTTAAAATTTTCAAATTTCTTTTCCAGGTTCTTAACTTAAAGAAAGAGGGCTCTAGAGGATTTATTTATGTAGGTCTTAGGATTGTGGGTCTCAGGTATGTCAGGGGAGTGGGGGGGTTCTTTCTACATTTCTTTCCTGGCTTTCCTTCCCCCATCCCACTTTATCTATAAATGTTTTCTTTGATGTCCTTATCAGTTTTGTTTTAGCTAAATAGAATTAGATAACACACAGTTTTAGTACAGTAATGCATATTAAATCAAATTTACAGTGTTGGTATGATTTAGGGGCCAGATTCTGTGACCAGGCCCATCTGGAGCCTTATTGACTGCAATGGGGCCCTGTGGGTATAAGGATCCATCCTTGCATATTCAGTTGCAGAATTGGGGTTCTAGGATTTTATGGAAAACATTTTCTTCTTTACCTTGGATTTTTAAATCAAAATTAATTGCCAGATCACCATTTGATGATTATATAAACTTTGATGTAATAATTCATGGGATCATACTGGGTGGCTAACTTTTTAACTTTATGCATTGATCCAATAATCTATTTACTAATCTGTTAATGTTTTACATAGAGGATTAAAACTATAAATTTGATTTTAATATATTTGTTACATTGTACTGTACTAAAGTCTGCTGTTGTTGAATTCTTTCAGTTAAAAAAATATAATTTTAAGAACATCTCAAGTAAAAAGTTCATAGATAAAGAGAAGGAAGAAAAGAAAGCAAAGGAATTAGAGCAAAAAATAGGGTGGGGGACAGCTATCTGAGACCTATTATCATTGACATTGTCTGATCTTTTCTTTGAACTAAGTATTTGGAAAAGAAAAATAGAAAACTTCTGATATTAAATGCATATGTGTTGCATAATTTCTGCTGAACAAATTTTTAGAGACGAACTAGTAAAATAACTGACTATCTCATAAGGCTTAGATACCAAGCTTCTTCCTTGCTTCATTTTCTAGTTCATCATATTTAGTCATTTAACTAAAATAATATCTCTGCAAAGTCACATTCTTAATGTTACACACATAAACTATGTACTCCAAGACAGACTTTCATAAACTGTATTATTCATAAACACTTTTCAGCTGATATAGTTACCTGTGTATTTTCTATTGTATTCTCTGAAACAGGTCTTTAGAGTGCTTGTTATTTATTTCTAGTAAGGTAGGGCCCAGAGGCCTTAAGCAGGATTGAGTGAGGCCCTATGTTGCTGGGCACTCAACAAACAAAATTAAAGACAATTCCTGCACCAAACATCATACAGGCTAAATAGGATGTTAGCTCCTCTTCATTCTCAGGGTTGACCTGACGCTTACTGTCAGTCTGTCATAGGCTTAGAGAGATACGTTGTTTCCATAGGATGCAACATATATTAATGCGGCTGGAATTGCTATGATTTGCTATAGCAGTATGATTTCTAAGATACGCTATTAATGTGTCTGCGTGATTGTCCTGCTTTGATTTCTTACCAACTAATATGAATACCAAGTTACCAAGATCTTTCTAGTGTATTCCGAAAGACAAACCAATAGCCTGCAGTCAACACTATTGACCTGGGGATCGAATAGTTTTACTTTCTCATTACATATCCCCCAAAGAGTTTCCAGCTCTGGCAGGTTGTAAGATAAAGGACTTAAACATTAATGTTTGTACCTCTGCTGCTCTTTCCCTTCCCAGCAAAATCTCATGCTACTGCTGGCATCATGAACAGTTCCTGGTTTCATGATGCACTGTTCAATGAAATTAAATTAAAAAAAATAACTTGAGGAGAGTGAGTGGGAAGGTACAAGGCTCTTCTACCAGAAGGTGACCAGAAGTTCCTCTAATCCTCCCCACCTACAGCGCTGACCAGCATTCACTCTGTAGATTCCATCCTGACATTCTTGATTACAGCGCTGACTGCCACAGGCATTCTTGACCTTTCTCTTCCTCAGCTGCAGCTTTCTTCTTGATCGTAGCTCTCTTCAATAATGTGTTGAGAGAAAGCACGTCAAATGCAGCAATAATCTGTAGATGTACTTGACATGTTCCTAGTACATTACTTAGGAGATACCTTGCAATGGAGGGGAAGAGAATCAATGTTATGATTAGCTAGTTCCCGAGGTAACCTGCAGTGACTTGTGGGAGGTGGTTAGTACTATGGTCAAGCAGAACTACTGGCCCCATGCTGCTGGAGGAATTTTTCTACCTTTATAATTTTTTGTTTACTTTTTTTCTTAAAATTAATATATTCTCTAATTGTGGCACTGTGGTTTCTTATAAACATAGAAAATGGGAACTACTAACATTATCATCATGAGATTCAAATGGCCTCCAATGTTACAGGGAGAGAGAACCAAACAAGATAAAATGTTAACTTGCTTTTGTGGTGCTGCTGAGAGATTTTACACAAGTAACATTCGGTAACGTTTTGAAGATAAATTTGGTCACATGCATGCTTTAATATCATGTAGCTCTGATACTATCTTGCTGCTTCCTTGTGTCTATAGCAGTGATGGAATTTAGCAGGTAATATCTTTGGACTGCTAGTTAGAGATGAATGCATCACGTGAAATCTGGCATCTAAGACTGAATAGTAAAGAGCATTGCTTTTTTAGCTATCATGATTCTGGAGACAGCAGTTGCTAAAATCAAGATCAAATTTCAAGTGTATGTACATGAGAGAATTTTAAGTAAAACTGGAAATTAACAGTGCTCTTCAGTTTAGCTCTGGTGTGAATGCATCTGAAATATTGTATGCCATTCTCAGTTGTAGGGAAAAATGCATGTAGAAGAAATAGGTGAATAAGGAATGCAGCTTCCCAAGAGAGTTAAACTTATGGCCAAGTGAAGACGTGGGGCGAGATATGTCTATAAATGTGTTCGTGGTAAATAAACGAAAGAAGTTAGTAATTTTGCAAAGATGGTAGAGCATGGAGTCTAAAGCTAAGGAGGAAAAAGTTTATACTAGGCAAGAGAAAAAACTTAGTGAGAAGTGGAGATGTCCCACTTGAATCAGTGCTGTAGAAAGAACAACTGAGTTATTTCACTGTGCTATATTCTCTGTTTGGGAGGAAGACAGGCTTATTCTGACATTGGAAGCTTGCTAAACTATTGAATTAGATAGTATCTAGGGGATGGAAGTCTGAAAAGTTTCTCTGAAGTAATGAAAAGAACAGGAGTACTTGTGGCACCTTAGAGACTAACAAATTTATTTCAGCATGCTGAAATAAATTCCTTAGTCTCTAAGGTGCCACAAGTACTCCTGTTCTTTTTGCGGAGACAGACTAACACGGCTGCTACTCTGAAATCCGAAGTAATGGATGATGATGGTGTTTGTTTTTTTTAACAGGAAAATTTAATATTCAGTTTTTATCCTGGTGGGAGACTGGATTATATAAGCTTCCTTTTTCCATCCAGGATAAATTAAAATGTTAGACCTTGTTACCAGCATTCATATTCAAAAGTTTTTTTTTTAAAGATTGGGCTTGTGACTTTTTTCATTTATTTGTGACATACAAAAGACCTGGTAGGATTGGTTTAAAAATGGCTTGTTTTACTTCTTAAATTAAGTATCAATAATGTCAGCTTTGATCTTTGTTTTTTGCTAAGTGATTTTCTGGGTATCTGAGGAGACATATTGTTAGCTCACTGCTTCATTGAAAGGGCAGAGGTGTGGAATCTTTTAAAAAAGATGTCCTTTCCCAAAAACGTTCATTAGTCATTGAACACGTTAATAAAAATAAACAGAAACCACTGTTAAGTTTGATTAAAAATCTCTTCTTCTCTGTTGTTAAGCTTTCACCCTCTTGATATCAATTCAATAGATCTCCAGTCATAGTTCTCCAGAGCAGACAATACCTACATTTCTAATATAACACAGCAAGCAGGATTAAAAATAAAGTAAAATTCAGGCTGCCTTTGTACATTCTAAGGGCTTGTCTACACTTACCAGGGGTTTGAAGCGTGATGATCAATGCATCGGCCGTTGATTTAGCATGTCTAGACATGCTAAATCGACCAGCAGTTGCTCTCCCATTGACTCCTGTATGTCACGTGAATGAGAAGCGCAAAGGGAGTCAATGGGAGAGCGTCTCCAGTTGAACTCCAGTTCAGCTTCAGTTATTCACGTAGCTGAAGTTGCATAACTTAGATCGATCTCCCCCCGTAGTGTAGACAAGGCCTAAAGAACAAGGCACAAACCCATTCTTTTCCCCTTTGCAATATGTTATAATATAAAGAATAACAGTAGCTGTACATGTTATTTTAGTATGGAATATATTCCATACAAACAACACAATCCCTTCTTTGGGAGTTTACAATCTTAAGGCCAAGATTTTCAAAAGTAATTAGTGATTTTTGGATGGCTCAGTGTTTGGGAGCCCAAACTGAAACACCTTACGAGCCTGATTTTCTGAAAGTGCTGTGTGTGCATCTTCTGACAATCAGGTCCCTTAAGGTGTCTCAGGCTTGGTATTCAAAGTCACTATTTTCGTAAATCTTGGCCTAAACAGATGATTGGACAGTAAAGTGGACAGAATTCTCATGGGGATCGTCTTTTAATGTTTTCATCACTTGGAATAATTTGATGATGGAGCGCTGTGATATAATCTGTTTATTTCTGTGTTTAAAATATTTTCAGATTGCCACACTTAAGCAAATGGAAAGTTATTCTTTGTGTTACTGTGCTGTTTAACTTACAGTTTGTCTGGGATTGTTTTTCTTTTCCAGAATGAACAAAGTGATGGAGAAGATGATGGCCAAACTAGAGGCCATCACGTGACAGACTCTGAAAATGAAGACACCCCAAGGCAAAAAGATAGTGATTCTGAAAATGAGGACCCTCTGAATCACAATGCCAGTGATTCTGAAAATGAAGGGGCTCATGGGGACAAAGACAGTGATTCTGATATTGAGGACCATCCAATTCATCATATAAGTGACTCTGAAAACGAGGATGCCTTAAATCACCATGCAAGTGACTCGGAAAATGAAGAACCTCAAAAAGTTCACAATAGTGATTCTGAAAATGAGGATCTCCATAAGAATCTGCATAGTGAGTCAGAAAATGAGGAACATCAAAAAGGTCATGCTAGTGACTCTGAAAATGAGGAACCCACACAACATGTAGCTAGTGACTCTGAAAATGAGGAACCCACACAACATGTAGCTAGTGACTCTGAAAATGAGGAACCCACAAAACATGTAGCTAGTGACTCTGAAAATGAGGAGCCTTTAAAACAAGCAGCTAGTGACTCTGAAAATGAGGATCTCTTGAAACATGCTGCCAGCGATTCTGAAAATGAGGAGCCTCCGAAACAGGCAGCCAGCGATTCTGAAAATGAGGAGCCCCCGAAACAGGCAGCCAGCGATTCTGAAAATGAGGCGCCCCCGAAACAGGTAGCCAGCGATTCCGAAAATGAGGAGCCCCCGAAACATGCAGCCAGTGACTCTGAAAATGAGGAGCCCCAAAAAGTTCATGCTAGTGATTCTGAGAACGAAGAACCTCAGAAACATCCTGCAAGTGACTCTGAGATCGAAGATGTTCCCAGACGCAAACAAAAAATAGAGTCTGATGACAGTGATGGAGGGAATGGGAAAGAGGCAATGCAGAATGACTCTCGGCATTCAGATAGCGAGCAGGCAGGAGAAGGATTTCATGCGTCTGACAGTGAGGAGGAAGGTCCTAAGAGACGGAAAATAACAGACAGCGATGAAGACGAGGAGAGAGATGAGGACAAGGCAGTCAAGAGGAAAGCAGCAGTCTTTTCTGACAGCGAGGATGATGAGAAAACACGTAAGGAAATACTAACTATATGAGAAACAGTTGTGTAATGGATAACTAACTCTTTCTCCAAGGATCAAATTTCGGTTTAAATAATAATTTAAACTAATAACTGATAAGTTGTGGCTACATATCTTGGAGAAGGAAGGTATACACTAAATGCTTCCAAACTGTTGCTGGAAAAGTTCATTCTATCAGTTTTTCTTTTCCCACCTCTTTATTAACTATACTTCATTGTTTGAGATCCCCAGATAAGAGAAGTTCAGCCTACTATTGTTGTTAACAGTGTGAAATTACTCAGATGTCTTTTGAATATTTATTCTCAGTGTCCATCTTTCCCATAGGAATTCGATGTAGCTAACTTCCTGGGGTTGATAGTCCCCTGTCTTCAGATTGTTCTTTCTGGAAACCCTGTTCTATATAGGAGCAGTTGCTAGGTGGCAGCAACTCTTTTTCTTGATGTATGTAGCCAGCTAATCTATGAACCACTAAGCAGTATCCCAGCTGATATTTTTTCATACACTTTCTTCAAGAATGATTCTGCCCTGAAAAGTGGCTTTGTAAAAACAGCACCTTCTTACCAAAACAGTCTGCTCCCTATATGTATTTAGAATTGTATTTAATTATTGCCTAAAACAAGTTTTTACTGCTATCTATTTGGGAGTGACAGTGAATCAGGGAATGAACAAGAGTAAGTACTTCTGTAAATGTGAGTTCCCATATGGTAGTGAATAGTGAGGTTTGCCTCAAATGAAAAGAGATGAGTCCCAATAGCAGTGTGAATGTCCGCAGTATGAACTTCAGTTCTTAAATGTTTTTCAGATATTCCTACAGTTGCGTTAGTAATTGCCTGGCAAGCTAACTTATATTACCCCCTGCAGAGTTGTTACAGCTATAGGAGAATGAGGTAGATTCCATAATGGCTTGTCAACAGGAGAATTGTTCATTAAGTTCCTGTTACAGAATTTTTATTGTTGGTGTTACTCGAATGAGAGAGAATCCAGCTTGACTTCTAAGCTTGACTTCTAAACTCCAAACTGAGTGTTTAAGACTTGCAGAAAGACATTTTTTTCCTTGAAAATTAAGTAGCTTTCACATAGGATTAAATGAGAGACCACAAATATGAAACTCCACACCGTAGTTTTTAGATAACTGCACTCAAAAGGATCGTTTGCTAAAAATTGTACTGTTCTCTTAATTTTTTATTTCTAATTTACAAGTAACATAAGTTTATTAGAACTATAAGAGATTAGAGAAAAGTTTTTTGGTTTTTTTTTTTGCAGTATGTTCACCCCATGCATTTGACAGCACTTTGAATAAAGTCACTTTCACTGTTATCTTTATATAGACTGTTTCTCCTCTTTTTCACACAACGGGAGAGAGAAACAAAATTTTGAAAATAGGAAAATGATGGTAAAACTACAAAAATTGTCAGTGGGGCTCTAGGTTAAGTGTAGCATCTAAAATCACTTTCTTTATTGAATTGGCTAGATTTCAAGATGACAGTCTCCCTTTAGAGAAGACATGCAGGAGTGTATAAATGATTTTTAGTGAAGGTTATGTTTTAAAAATGAGTATCAGTGGTGACATGGTTAGGAATGCCACTGTGTCTGCACAAAAAATCTCAGCTAAGAGATTGCTGTCAAAAAAGAATTGGGCAGTTTCCATTTCTCTCCCTTGTCTTGTAGTTTTTCTTGCCACAATGTAGTTAGTTGGGAGGACCACTTGTAATTGAGACAACTTAGTCACTATGTGTCCTGTAATATGTTCCTGTGTGTTAGAAGCTGCAAAGAAAGGGCGCGTCATCTCAGATGTGGAAGAATCTGATAGCGATGCATCAGAGAAATCTGACAAAAGAAAGAAGAATGCTGTAGCATCAGATAGTGAGGAAGAGGAGGAGAGCAAGGACAGCACTGGAAAGAAAAAAGAAGAGAAGGATCTTTTTGGGAGTGACAGTGAATCAGGAAATGAACAAGAGTAAGTAAGTTTCTTTCTAAATGTGAATTCCTATAGGGTAATGAACAGTGAGGTTTGCCTCAAATGAAAAGGGATGAGTCCCAATAACAGTATGAATGTCCACAGGAAAATCACGTTAGTTCTTTGTATGTTTCAGATATTCCCACAGTTACATTAGTAATTGCCCAGTAAACATTGTTCTAGTCATTGTCATATTATTCTTGGGTTATCTGTTAGACATGGAGAATATAAGTATATTACTATTACTTTTGCAGGAACCTGATTGCAGATATATTTGGTGAGTCTGGTGATGAAGAGGAGGAGGAATTTACAGTAAGTATGTAAACCCCTGGACAATGGATCTGGTTCAGTTTTGTTATTATTAACTTGTATTTTAGGAGCCCCAGTCATGGACCAGACCCCATTGTGCTAGGTGCTGCATAAATAGAACAAAAAGACAGTCCTTGCCTGAAGGAGTTTACAGTCTTAAGTATAAGCCAAGAGTCATCAGGTAGATACAGATAGACCAATGGGGGAGCACAAGGAAACAATGAGAGAGCATTGGCTAGCATGATAGCTAACCATTGTTTTAGAAGCTTGTCTGTATGTAGTGTTAATCCAGAACAGGTGTTCCACTTTAAAGTCACACTTTACCTTATTCCAGATTAACTTTCATGTGTAGACAAGCCCTGAGTCTGTGTCAGATTCATTGAGGCAGTTCATGAATTAGATGGTCTTGTCTTGCTGTTTGGAGAGTACTGTCTGTGTAAGAATCCTTGTTGTAGATGAGAAAAGTGTTGGCCTGGGTTTAGAGAATAGCATGAAGAAGAGAACAGTAAAAAGATAGTGCATGTATTGTGTAAATTGAGAAGATGTGAGTAAATATACAAAAATAACTCCCCATATTTACTTGCACTGTCTATACCACCAGGGTTTTAACCAGGAGGATTTGGAAGAAGAGAAAGCCGAGGCAGAGATGAAAGAGACAGCAGATGATTCAGACTCTGATGACAACATCAAAAGAGGGAAACAGTAAGTCCATGTGAAGACACGGCAAGGGGTTAATTTTATTTTCTCTCAGACAACTATATATCCCCCTTCCCACCATCCAGCACATGATTTCATGTGACAGGGATCCTCAGAGGCTGAGTGGGCTGCCCGCTGGCTTAGAAAGGCAAGGGACCATATTCAAGTAACATGTTCTGCCACTGGGCCACCAAATCAGCTCCTCTTTCTTTTCACTTTCTAACCTGGTTTTGTCAGTAACTTCTGAGCCCTTAGCAAACCACCTGTGCTGTTCCTGAGGATAATAATTCCCCATCAGAAGTTGAGTGAAACTGACATCTAATCAGTTCATTCTCAATTTTTGATGGCCCACTGGTGAAGTGCTACATGTAGGAACATTGGAGGCATAGGTGTGATATTCTATTAGTGCAGGTGATGAGGTGTGGAAGGAGATGCAATCGGTACGTTTCCTCTTCCTTCCTATGCTTTTGCATATTGCTACTCTAGTAACAGAGCACAACATCTGTGTTGCAGCTGCTTCAGCATAGAGCCTTTCCCCTACAAGTACAGCAAAGTGAAATGGATCCTTGTCAGTTTCATACTGCTGCTATGGGCAGGTGAGAAAAATCGGATTTATTTCCAGATTATAAACCAGTGCATAGGATAAGGATCTACTACACATATCTCTCCAGTGTAGCATTTCCACAATTCACAGGAATCCAGTTCTATATCACTTACATTAGTTCAGTCCTGGGTAGCTTCTGATCAAAAGTGGCCAATAGAGCTGTGAAGTGTCTTGGGAAGGCTGACACAAATGTGTGGTAGGGGCTAAATTAAGTTTCCTACTTTCATTTGTATTCTTAGCAGATTTGAACTCTGGACTTTGTATGTGTATTTTCTTTGATTGTTTCAACAATCAGAAGGTTCTTACTGTAGATTTTGTCTATGCTGGATGGCTTACCACTCACAATCCTTGTTTACCCATCCTGTGAGAAACCCTGCTAAATGAAACCTTACCAAGTTCACAAACCCATAGAATACAGTACAATTTTTATAATATCTCCTTTCCTTGGGAGTTTGAGAGAGAAATATACATAAGCTTAGTGGAAAACTATTTCAGAAGAACAAAGCTAGTCCAGTTTTGACAAAGATTTCTGTGAGACCATGGAAATCACTTAGCCTCTTTCTCTGCCAGTTTTTCACACTAATAGGGATATTGTTTACCTCACAAGGACGTAATGAGGCTTGCTCAGTGTTTGTAGAGCACTTGGAGATCTTTGGATGGATTGCATTATAAAAGTGTGCAAAAGCCATTACCTGCAGAGAGAAAAATGAAAGGGGAAGATTCCTTATCAGACTTCCAGTAAACTCTTTTCTTGCATTTCAGTATGGACTTCATGTCAGATTTTGAGATGATGCTGCAAAGGAAGAAGAGCATGAGTGGCAAGCGCAGACGAAACCGTGATGGTGGGACATTTATTAGTGATGCAGATGATGTAGTCAGTGCTATGATTGTTAAAATGAATGAAGCTGCAGAGGTGAGTTTTCTCATGTGCCAGGAATATTGGTTTAGTTCCCTTTTTGCTCACTGGGAAAGTAATTGTTTTCAGCATAATATAAGACGCAATCTTGTGTTCAGTTGTAGTACACTGCAAATAGCTGAACATTTCAAATATCCAAATACTTTCACTTATCTGAATTTCAAAGTTTTCTGCTGTTGAAAATGAGAATAAAACTGGTGCTTATGGTCTAAACTTTGTTAAACCAGTTATGTCTAGAGTTTTGTATATTTACTTGTTTTTTTGTTTGTCAGCTACCTTGGATACTCAGAATGTATTTCTCAAGTTTCAGTCAATGTTAATTTTATTATAACATTACTTGAATATATAGCACCATTTGTGTTTGCTCTTCTAGACAAGCTTCTTGGGATTGAAACCGTCTTTAGATTACCTACAGCGTTGCTAGTAACAGCACACCATGGTAGATGATGGCAAGACAACAGAATTATGGGAAAGGAACAACTGATGGCAGAGCATCCTTTCTCAAGGAAAGCAGATTATGCATATTTAGTGTATTTTTGTTGCCTTTTTTGGCTCTGAGTATCTATGTAAGGTCATACTCTAGGGAAGAGTATGTAGTGTAGAGGTTGTAAAGGTAACCCAAAGAAGTTTTAAGGAAGCAATTAGGTCGTTTGAAGCATGAGAAGGAGCAAACTTTTCCAGGCTAGATAGCAGAAAAGGCAGTGAATCACACTGAGAAAGTGAGACTGAAAGAAACAGGAAGTGCAGACATTGTGAGAGGGAAAAGTATGGGAGATGAGAAATTAAATATAGAAGAAAGCTGTGTAGAGCCTTGATGTTAAGGACAAGATGCCAGTGAAGTGTCTCAAATGGAGTGATAAGGTTGGAACACTGGAAAGAAGAAAGATTTTCAGTTCCAGCATGTTGGATAGTCTTGAGAGTAGGAGGTGGGAAAAGAAGTTGTTGTACTAGTCAACATGAGGTGATCAAGGCGCAGGTCTGTTGACTGTAATGGGATTTCTTTGCGTCTGTAAAGTCAGGCCCTTGCCACAAGTCTTTTTAGGATCAAAGCTTTTGATAATAAGCCCTTTGGAACTGGGACCACGTCTTTCTATTTGTTTTTTGAAGTACCCAAGCACAATCTGGGTGGTGGTAAATTAGTAATATAATGTGTTGTGCTTTGCCCAAAACTTCTAGGTTAAATTAGCTCTTTGCATGCATTTTACATAGAACGCATGTGTTGTTTTATGTTTTCTGTGGCCTTGATACTTACATTTTATATATATTTGAGTAGGTTTTTTGTGTCTTTTATTAAATAGCTCTGTAGATTGGCTACCCATGTATAATGTGCAGAACTTTTTACAAAACTCTAAATTGGAATTACAATAGAACTGAAGCAGAAAAAGTGAATAATTTTACTGGGAATTTCCCCTTTCCAATTTACCATGTTTTAAGGAAAACGTTGACTGACTAAGTTTGAGACTTCTTAGAGAAATCTTTCTTTAAGCAGGTTTTAGGGCCACATGAAGGCAAGAGTTGCTTCACAACTGGAGTTTGGGTACATCTCAATTAGTGAATTGTCCACCTTCAAGGGTTAATGTCGTTTCCCAGATAGCCATTCTCCTGCAAGAGAATACAAATCATTTTGCTATGACTGTCTGAAGAGTTGGGGTTTATTGCTACTCTTCTCTTCTTTTGAAATAATTATTTTGAAATTCTCTCTTCATGAACTCCCCACAGGAAGATAGACAGCTGAATACACAGAAGAAACCGGCACTAAAAAAGCTAACTTTGCTGCCAACTGTAGTTATGCACCTTAAAAAGTAAGTGTTTGAGTCTCCTCATTACTTATTCTCCTGGGGGAATACTGGGAAGGCTACATATATTAACCCTCTGGTGCTGAGTGTGTGCTAAAAAAATCCGATTCCTTTCTGTTCTAGCTACAATGTGCTGGAGTTTAGGTGGCTTCTCAGAAAGATAATTAAAAAAAAAAAATCCCTTATCTTGAAATGAGTTAAAATGTGTTGCCATGCTGAGGATACAATGTATAGAAACCACTTGCTGTGAAGTAATGGCTGCCTGGCTTTCCCCTATTTAATCTATGCTGAGATGCTTGATAGCTTTGATTTCTTTCAACAGCTTGAGTAGTTTTATAGATCTCAGTTGCTGTTTGGAACAAGTATTTCCTTTAGTTCTGTAGCTTATGTCAGGGCTTCTCAACCTTTTTCTTTCGGAGGCCCCCCCAACATGTTTTAAAAACTCCACGGCCCACCTGTGCCACAACAACTGTTTTTCTGCATATAAAAGCCAGGGCCAGCATTAGGCAGCAGTAATTAGGGCAGTTGCCAGGGACCACATACCACAGGGCGCCCTGCAAAGCTTAGTTGCTCAGGCTTCAGCGTCAGCCTCGGCTGGGAGGGCTCAGGGCCCTGGCCTTCAGCCCCATATGGCAGGGCTTCATCTTTCTGCCATGGGCCCCAGCAAGTCTAATGCCAGCCTTGCTTGGCGGGCCCCCTGAAACTAGCTCGCGGCCCGCCCATTGGGCCCCGGACCCCAGTTGAGAACCACTGGCTTATGTCATAAGTTTTTTGGGGTAAGAGAATGATGGGGTCACTTTCTCTGTATTCGGGAGCCACTATAGAATAATGTCTGTTGTGGAGAAACCAAGAGCAAGGCCCAAGTCTTGTAAGTGGATGTATCTGTGCAGCAAGAGGAGTAGGTGGTTTTTAGAGCTTGCATTAACCAGGTCTCTGAAGTGGGACATAGCTGTTCTTGAAAGGCTGACCTTCCTTTATTCTAAACTTTCCAGACAGGACCTTAAGGAAACTTTCATTGACAGTGGTGTGATGTCGGCCATCAAAGAGTGGCTTTCCCCTCTTCCAGATCGGAGTCTACCAGCACTAAAGATACGTGACGAGCTCTTGAAGATCCTGCAAGAGGTTAGAAGCTGGTGCCTAGCTGTTTGCCTTGGTCTGACTTGCATCCTGCATGCTGAATCTATTCATTAGTGATGAGTAAGGCTATGTTTTAGTCACGGGTATTTTTAGTAAAAGTCATGGATAGGTCATGGACAGTAAACAAAAATTAATGGCTCGTGACCTGTCAATGATTTGTACTATATACCCCTGACTAAAACTTGGGTGCTCTGGGGTAGGGGGCTGCCCGGGGGCATGTGGCCTGGGACCCCTGCTGCTGCTGTGGGGGACGAGGGAGGACTCGCAGGCTCCCTACCCGGTGCCGCAGGGCTCCCAGAAGTGGCCAGCATGTCCCTGCAAACCCCTAGGCAGAAGCATGGCCGGGGGTGTATGCGTGCTGTCACCACCCCGACCACTCGCTCCACAGCTTCCATTGCCTGGGAACCGCAGCCAGTGGGATCTGTGGGGGCAGTGCCTGCAGACAGAGGCAGCACACAGAGCCACTTGGCTGGCTGCGCCTCCGCCTAGGAGCTGAGGGAGGGACATGTCACCACTTTTGGGGAGCCTCCTGAGGTAAGCGCCACCCCAAGCCCTCACTCCTTCACATGCCCCCGCCCTGAACCCCCCCACACCCAAACTCTGGCTGCTGCTGGGGGCGTGGGCGCACGGGCGTAGTAGCCCGGGACTGCCCCAGCAGTGATAGGTACGGATGGCCTGGGGGCTGCCTGAGCAGCTCAGGCAGGCCACAGGCCAGTCGTATCGGCTGCTGAACTTCCCAGACCTCTGTGACAGACTCGCAGCCTTAAAGTGATGAGCCTTTATGAACTTTTAACTCAGAACGTACGTTTCAGGAAATGGCATGTGCAGGTAGTAGTGAGATGCAGTATGGATGCTGCTATCAACTGACCATAGTGGTGAGGCATAGGGAGGATCAAACTCTGAAACAAATGTTGAGTTTGCTTTAAGAGGCTTTTCCTGTCTCATACAAATGTCGTCTGGCTGAACAAAGCTTGGGCAACTAGGGCAACTAGGAAACTTCAATTCTTTAATCCTGATCACTGTTTTGATTTTTCCCTTATTTACTCTATTAAACAAGTCATTATGCTAATCCCTGGCCGTAAAACTGAAAGAAACAACCCACCGAGAGGTCTTTTTGTCATTATCAACAAACTATTGCTTCAGAGCCAGATAGTGGTAGACGGCAATTCCAATATAGCTGTTTGATTAAAAAAGGTCTCTGGAGTGTTTTTGTAGCTATGATGACAATAGCAAGTTAGTAACAAAATATATACTCTGCTTTCAGTTTTGTACGCTAACTATTGGGCTTAGTTTTTGTTAATATCTGGCACCAGTAAGATCAGATGTCATTTATGGTTTACTGAGTATTTTTCTCTCCTCCAGCTGCCTAGTGTGAGCCAAGAGACCCTGAAGCACAGTGGAATTGGACGAGCTGTGATGTACCTCTACAAGCACCCCAAGGAGTCAAGACCCAACAAGGACATGGCAGGGAAGCTAATCAGTATGTAAACCTCCCCCTACAATGCTGTGTCTGCTCACAGAGGTCTCATTTTAGTGTTTAACCTCTGTTTCTTCCACACACTGATTTTCTGTTCTATGTAGAGCAAATTGAACTGGTGATATAAGAGAATCTATATGATCATAGATTAATCTGTGTAACATTGCTTTACATGTTCAAATCTCTGACAAGACGTGTTACATTTAGTTCTTTGGTTTTTTTTATAAAAATTGAAGGACTGCAAGTTGTAGTCTGTATGGAGCACAACAGGTATACATTATCTTTAAGGCTACGATTTTGCCACGGTGGTCGCTGGAAGTCACGGAATCCGTGACTTCCAAAGACCTCCATGACTTCTGCTCCGGCAGCTGGGAGCTGCAGGGTCCCGCTTCATCCCGCAGTGGCAAGGAGCTGTGAGGCACCCCCACCACCTGAGGCAGTGGGCCTCCAAGCCACCATGGACAGCGAGGGACCCCCGCATATCCCCAGCCAGCAGGGCAGGGGGACCCCCGCAGCTTTCTGGCCAGCAGGGCAGGGGGCCCCTCGCAGCTCCCAGCCACCTCGCAGCTGCCAAGCCCCTTCCCATTTTATCATGGATATTTTTAGTGAGTCTGGGACAGGTCACAGTTTCCGTGAATATTTCTTTATTGCCCATGACCTGTCTGTGACTTTTACTAAAAATATCCATGACAAAAACTTAGCCTTAATTATCTGAAACCACATCTGCTATGACATGTTGTAATTCCTTGATACTCATGACACTAAATGCTTCTTCCAAAGCTCTATAGATGGGCAAGAACTCACTTTATAATCCAATAGGTTGGGTTTTAGAAGTCACCTCATTCTGACATGAGACACTAAAAGTGGTTAAAACCCTATTAGTTAAAAAGACAAGCAGCACAAACACTAGCCTTAAGCTGTTGCAAGTTGCATTTAGACCCATTGAAGTTCACTGCAAGTAAAACGTATGTGCCCAGTGATACTGTTTCTGCATTGAAATGTTTCTTTTTACAGATGAATGGTCTCGACCCATCTTTGGCCTTACCTCAAACTACAAAGGAATGACAAGGGAGGAAAGGGAGCAGAGGGATTTGGAACAGATGCCTCAGCGAAGGCGATTGAGCAGGTAGGAGTTACAAATATGGACAAACAAAGAATGTTGTGAATCTGAGACTCTGTTTAGGAAACCTGACCAATATGGTAGATCAGATAACTTGCTAATAAATTGTTAGGGGAAACCTGCAGGCTTCCTCTAAGCAATCCTTTCCCCTTAGTAGATTGCTGTTGTCTTTACCCATGTCCAATTTAAAATGTGTTGCAAGATTTTCTACACTGGATAATGAACTGAGGTTTTCCTTTCTAAATTGGGGCCCTCCTGACTGCTCTCTCAGCGTGAAGCCCCATGTGTGATGGTAGTCAAGTCGCTGTTATTTTAATCTATCCAGAAAATCTACTCCTTTTCTGAGACAGACAGACATAATTGTTCTGTTGCCGCTATCACAACCAGGAATCCTGTGCAGGTTAATTCCTCTAATGTGCTGCTATAGCACTCTTTACTTGAAATTCACCCAGGTAGTTGCTCTGGTTCCTTGAGAGTAGCAGTGGTGTTGGTTATGCCTGCTCTCCATAATCTGGACTGAGTGCCAGCATGCCAAAGGGATATAGTTGAAGCACTTAGTATTGGTAAATATTGCTATCCATAATCTTGGCTCTAAGAAGTTGTGTAATTACTTCTTGCTTTGTCATCACCTGGCAGATGAGTCAGCCTAAGTCACAAGCCACCACTTGTTTTTGCATTTACTCTTGTTTATGGTTTTGGCCTCCTCCTTTGTTCTGCATATTTTTTGTATCTGTGAAGCCTTTTTTTTAAATAGACTTGGTCCCTTTTTATTTGGAGTGAATTTGCCCAAGAGTTATGGGGTTTGCCCTTGTAGCACTCCTTTAGGTTGGTTTGTGTTCTGTTTGAGCTGGTGGATCTTATTTTAATGTGGTGGGTTTTTACTTTATTGTGTAGTTCATAGATGCAGCTCCAGAGCAACATCAGATATTTTGAATACGTGGGGGAGAGGCTGCTGTGATAGGTGGTCTTTGTCCTATGGAGGAAACCCTGTATTTGTCTGCAGCTGTAACATTCTGCTTTGTCTGTACAGTTCTGGTGGTCAGACCCCTCGCAGAGACCTGGAGAAGGTGTTAACAGGAGAAGAAAAGTAAGTTCTCTTTTTTCGCAGCATCCTAGCAATGATGACAAGACTGTCTGTAGGCTCTTCACTGCAGCTGTTTGTTTTCTCTTTGTAATGAAAATGCAGATGCTTGAAGTGGTGGTGCTTTGTGTTTTTAAAGGTGTCAGAAAATACAGCTGATTGAAGGGATTGTATTGATTGTATATCTTTCTGTGTGAGAGTGATCTATTTAACATACATACTTTCTTTTGTTCTCCCAGAGCTCTTAGGCCTGGTGATCCTGGATTTTGTGCTCGTGCAAGGGTTCCAATGCCCTCCAACAAGGATTATGTGGTCAGACCCAAGTGGAATGTGGAAATGGAATCTTCCAGGGTAAGCCACAGAGCAAAGGGAAGAAATTAGTGTCTTATGCTGTCTTAGTGTCTTATATCTAGAAACTCTGTGGTTAAGACTGAGAATCAGTTGATCCTTTAATCACTGCTATATTATTTCAGGTGCCATTGGCCCTTGTGCACCACTTTACTGTTACGTCTATTGTAGTCTAAGGACCATAAGTCCTGCTCATAGGTGGACTCTATAAATCCTATTAAATGGTTTATCTCGTATAAGATCAAATGAAAATCAATAACTGACACAGAGGAACAAGCTATTTATATCAAGGTTAAGACTCTGACTGAAAACCCATTGCTCTAGACCATCTTGGAATCAAAGAAATCTCTTACTATAACTCCTCTTACCCACTTCCAAGTTTTAGTATCATGGCCTTCCTGTTGGCTTTCCCAGAGCTATGAGAAATCAAACACTTGGTAAGTATTAACATTCTGCCACTAAATGTGGCCCATGCATTCCACCTTGGTTCATCCATTTATCTTGTACTAGTTAATTCGTAGCGATGTCAGTATCTTCATATGGCAAACAAAATGTAAGAGGAAGGAGAGATCATTAGATTCTGCTGTCATAATTTTTCCTTCCTTTCATTAATTGAGATGTTGTTCCTAGCCCGGGAGTGTTAAAAAAGGTATTAGTCGCTTGGAAAAGCACAAGAGACGATTTGCTGAACAGAAACGACTCAGCAAAGTGCATCGAGCCATCAAATTCAGCATTGAAGGCAACAGGATGCCCCTGTAGCCCTGACACTCTGCCTTCCTCAAGTTTTAGAGGTACCTTTTAAGGGAGGTATGAACAGTGCATGTGCTTCAGTTGGCAGTCTGCACATCCAGTGGAAGTAGTGTGAATTCACTAACCTGCACATAGGCAGCTCGTCTCTTTTAATCTCCGTAATGTCTGTACTGTGACCTACAATTGTGCAAATTGATTCAGAAAATAATCTGATGTAGCACATAACTTCTGCCATGATCCTGCTACTACAGCTTCCACATGCCCTGATGGCAGGTATTATTTAAAATACCCACCCACAAAAATATCTTTGGTAGGCAGCTAAGTAAAAAGGAAGCCACCTCTGAGTAATCTGAGATGAGCAGGTGTAACGTTGTAAAACATGTTTATGTTTTAATTAGGGCCTCCAGTTTAATTGAAACAGTTACCTAGGAAATGACACAGAACGAGCATTCTTAGCCCTTAATTTAGTACCTCATTGTCACTTCATAATAGCCTCTGTGGCTGAGTTTTTAGTAGTATGAACAAGATCTAAAAGAAGAAACCCTTCAACCCTTTTTGGTCTAGGAAGTTATTTGTGTTGCAAGGCCTTAAGGAGTAAGTGACAGTATAAGGCAAGAGAGTCTTCTGGGGACTGGAGGAAGGCTGATCCTCTGCTGAGGATCTGAGGTGGAGAGAGAACAAGTAGTAAATATTAACCAGAATTTCTTTTGACAACTTAGTTTCTATATTCCAGTTCTTTGAGCGGGGATGGCAGAAATTGATGGCTAGAAAGGATAGTGCAAATAGTGCTAGAATATCCCTGCCACTCTTCAGCTTCATATTTCATTTTTTTTAATTATTGTAGAAAATAAATGAAAAAGCAGAGAAGCCCTGCATATAATTCCAGTCAAGAATCAGTTTTCTCTCTGTATTGTGAATAGAATGTCTGTCTGGATCCAGGTGTTGGAGAGCTGCTACCTTACTAATGGTCTGAATCTGATTATGGACTGGGTACCATTTGGATTCCCAACAAGTAAAAGCTGAGCTTCTGAAGACATCTCCCAAACCCTTTTCTATCCAATCTCCCAAACCCTTTTCTTTCCATGAGTCTCCATAATTTATTATTACTGCACGTTGTGTTGGGATACAGTCTGAATACTCATCTTTTCAAGGAAATATTGCTTATTGACTGAAAGGGCCCTGCTGTCTTTCTGTTGTACAGTTCTGCAGAGCCTTTACAGTTTGTCTATGCAAAATAACTTACCTACTGCTGCATCTCAGCCTTCTGGTTGCAAATAGTCAAAATACAGAAATGAAATGCAAGCACACCTGTAATAGTAATACTTTGTGGACAGTTTTTCTCAGGCATTTTTTCTCCTTTCCACTTACATTTCCCAGTATTCTCCAGTCTTGTTGGTGCCTATTACGGTGACCTGTAGAATCACTTTCAGTTGACCAATTAACATCACCAAGTATGGTCATGTCCTCACATTAGCCACCACCAGGAAACCTGCAGTTTATGAAGCTGTGATGTAATGTACTTCTGGCACTAGATCAACGTTTCTCAAATGTGGCCACCAGGGGCTTTTCTTGTGGTCACAGCCTCCTGGGTGGTGGTTGGTGGGGGGCAAAGCAGCGGCCCCTCCCCCAGGGTCACCAGCAGGTGTTGTTCCCAGCCCCCTCCTGGAGCCACAAATACTGTAGGAGCCAGGTGACCAGTGGGCGTTTCCCCCCCCCCCTTTCCTGGGGCGGTCAGCTTGGGCTTTGGGCTTCAGCCCTGGGGTGGTGGGTGGTCAGCAGGCTCTGTCCCCTAGCTGCAGGGTTTCGGGCTCTGGCCCCAGGCTCTCACCCACCCCACCCCCACGTCGCCCCTAGCTCCAGCTGCCTCCTCCAGCCCCCACTTGTGCAGCAGGACCGCAGGCCTGGACTGACCCCCCACTGCCTCCTCCACCCCCCCCATTCAGTCCCCCCTGGCCCTCCTGCCTCCTTACCTACCTCCCCATCCAGGTTTTAATTTGTCCCCCAGTCTTCTGTGAAAAGTGATATTAACAAATATCACTTTTCAGAAAAGCAGACTTACTAGCTAGCAAGTCTTAAAGAAGGAAAAAAAAACCCACCAGAAAAAGCAAAACAGGCAAAACACCTTATTTGTGTTTCTATTCTGTATCAGTCCACTAAGGAATAGGGACAATTGTACATTATTTGTATTATTGAGTCTGCAAAAAAACCCCTACATAAATAAATTACAAAGATTTGGACATGTATATGTGCATATTTATTTATTTTTTTCCTAAAGTTAATTAAGTATTTTAGGAAAAATTGTCAGCGTGACCACCAGCAAGAATTGGTGGCCGCACTCTGAGGCCACCTAAAATTTTGTTGTGAGAACCCCCTGCACTAGATTATGTTTAATGCAGTTTCTAAGAACTATTCTAACTATTGTGCATTTAGCTAGAATGTGGACAATGAAATGGCCACTTTATTTTCTTTATTCTGAAAGCTTTTATTGTGTGCTGTGTGTGTTTGTAGTGCATATACTTGTGGGATTCTTCTGTCCCAAAAAACCTGTTGGAATTTTTCTGGAACTTTATCAGAACCCTCATTGCAGGGCAACAGGTGCTGGAAGACTTAACAATGCATGCTTCATCTTTCTTGAATCTCTGGGCTTGCTTCTGTTTTTTTCAGTGGTAATTTATGTTTTTTATTTTTTTTTAGTACCAAGGCACCTCTAAGAAGGGGGTAAGTCGACTGGACAAACAGATGCGGAAGTTCACAGATATCAGGAAAAAAAGCAGATCAGCCCATGCAGTGAAAATCAGCATTGAAGGCAATAAGATGCCGTTGTGACCCTTCACAGAATACTCCTTGATCTCTGCTGAGAGATCTGCACCCATAGACTCTTTGGAGACCTTGAAATTTTTTAACGTTGTTTTTTTTAGTGTATCTTTAAATTGTTTGTTCAGCTTCTGATATAAAATGTTGTCTGAGGATTGTGAATCCTGGGACTTTTCCCCTCCTGACTGTATTTAAATTTGTTCTGTTGTGTCCTTTGTACAGATCAAATACTTGTTGTACTGCTGCCCACTTTAGACAATAAAATATACTTCTGTTTTTTGGGGGGTGTCTGTTGATCGGTCAAAGGGGTGGGGTGTGGAGACAGCCAGGACAAGACAGTAAATACCTAATGTTTAGAAACAAGCATTCACTTAGTAATTGTGAATTCTGTTCATACCATCTAGCTCTTCAGTTTTTTCCTTTATTTTGGGGCCAGTGATTTTATTTTAATTACCTATTCTGCCTTTTGACATCAAAGCTGACACTTGCAGCTCTCCAAACACCTTAAACAGTGACTGTCTCCCACTAGTAATTTTTCATCTCATGATGTAGACCCCAAGAAGGTAAGACTTATGTGCATGTCTAAAAATTTGAAGCTTTGTAGAGCTGAAAGTTCCAGTGACTAAAATGATTGGTTGACCTAAGATTGCACAACATTTAGTCATCACTGATAAAAGATCAAGGCAAAATCTTTAATCTGTGAATGATACAGAGCAAATAGCTGCAGTTGGTGAGCAGTACTGTGAAGTATGATGTCATCTTAACTAAAGAAAATTGTCCTTAGTTCAATTACTTTCACTGTCTTAAAAACTGAGCTATAAGGGTGAATCTTCAGGATATCAGGGGTGCTCAAGCAGCCTGACTTAGAGTGCTGGATATTTTCTTTGCTAAATGGCCCATAAAACCCCTAGATGATCATGTTGTTATTTCGTCTTTGCTGCAAAAAAGACTAGAGTGGAATTGTGTACCTCTATCTCTGAAACTGTTCTTGGTGTCTGTAAAACGGGCTGAGAGAGAGGATGCTGGTCCCTTCAAGAGGTTTGGTGTTTAGTGAGAAAACAATGATCTTTCCAAGTAAGCACATAACACTTTACAATCAGAGTGGATACACAGTGAGTTCCTTGAGGCAAGAGTTCTGTTGCCTTCATAGAATATCAGGGTTAGAAGGGCCCTCAGGAGGTTATCTAGTCTAAACCCCTGCTCAAAGCAGGACCAATCCCCAACTAAATCCCCAGATCGCCCCCTCAAGGATTGAACTCACAACCCTGGGTTTAGCAGGCCAATGCTCAAACCACTGATGTGGAAAGCACTTAACATGCTATGGCTTCTGCTAGAAAAAATTAGAACTCCAGGCAACTGGATGCTTCCTCTTCCAGTTTGTTCCCTCTGAAACTGAGCTTGGACCATGGTCATGAAAAATAAAGGCCTGATGTGAGAAGTAGCAGGGAACTGACAATGATGCAGAGAAGCAAACCCATAGATTCTGATCTAGAGCCTATTATTTGAACTTGAGTTGTCGACTGTTGCATTGAATTGCATGGCTTTCTGTTAAGGTACAGTATCTGTTCAACTACATCCTTATGGTACGCTGAGAATTGATTTAGTTTATTAAGAATTCCTTGAAAAAAGGTGCAGCCAAATTCCATTTCTGCTACAGAAGTAGGTGCAACTCTATGGAAACCCATGAAGTGATATAAAATATCAGGGCTAAATGTGGCCCTTAGAGCTTCCTTCAACTAAGCTTTTTCCCCTGTCATTGATGCATGAGTATTTTAGTGCTATTTGCTTCATGGTTGAATGAAGCAGTCTGCCACTCCCCACATGGGGAAGGGTTGAAATTTAAAATTGCAGATTGTGCTGTAGCTCTACATTGTACTTTCTTCCACTTATCAACTGCTCCAAGAGTTGATGGCCTTTCCTGCAATAGGAAATGAGCAGACTTTTCCTTTCAAGTTGATGGGAATCAAATAATCGTTAAAGTTGCATTTAATTTTCTCCCAGGGGTTAAATGCTTTGAGGAGTGAGGGGGAAAGGACACAGATTTCTATTAATTTGAATGCCTATTATTTTTGAACTCTGAAAACTTAATAGTAAATTTGAATGTTTGGTCTCATGCGACCTTAAAAAAATTGAAGTGGGAAGGAATTCTTTTCTATCACTTCCAAATACTGCACAAAGGTACACAGGAAAAGCTTTGGGAACTTTTGAATTTCATTTCCTGTTTGGTCAGCGTGATGAACTCAGCACCACGTAGCAACACAGGTGACCATGCAGTCCTCCCAGAATCGTAGAGCGTAGAATGTTTCTATGCTCCCCGGGATCATCTCAGTCCCTGAGGTCATCACAGATTAGAAGGTGATGACATGTTTTCCAAGCGCATGCAGTCCACCTGCACTGATAGGGCACAGCTTAATGCATGGAGGCATTCAGTGGCAGAGGCTAGGAAAGAATTGAGTGAGTGCGAAGAGCGGAGGCAGGACACGATGCTGAGGCTAATCAGGGAGCAAATGGACATGATGAAGCATCTGTTGGAGCTGCAGGAAATCCAACAAGAGCACAGATCCCTGCTGCATCCACTGTATAACAGCCTCCCCGCCTCCCCATGTTCCATAGCCTCCTCCCCCAGATGCCCAAGAACATGGGGGCGAGGGGAGGCTCTGGGCACCCAGGCACTCCACTCCAGAGGATGGCCCAAGCAACAGAAGGCTGTCATTCAAACAGTTTGATTTTTAGTGTGGCTACAATAAGCAATGTGGCCTTGTCCATCCCTCCTCCCCCCACCCCACCTGGGCTACCTTGTCCGTTATCTCATTTTTTTTTAATAAAGAAAATGCATGGTTTCAAAACAATAGTTACTTTATTTTGAAGTGGGGAGGGTGGTTGGCTTACAGGGAATTAAAATCAACAAATGGGGTGGTTTGCATCAAAGAGAAACGCACACAACTGTCACACCATAGCCTGGCCAGTCATGAAACTGGTTTTCAAAGCCTCTCTGATGTGCAGTGTGCCTTGCTGTGCTCTTTTAGTCTCCCTGGTGTCTGCTCAAAATCGGACACCAGGTGCTTTGCCTCAACCTCCCACCCTGCCATAAATGTCTCCCCCTTAGTCTCACAGATATTATGGAGCACACAGCAAGAACAATGGGAATGTTGGTTGCACTGAGGTCTGACCTAGTCAGCAAACATCGCCAGCGAGCTTTTAAACTTCCAAAAGCACATTCTACCACCATTCTGCACTTGCTCAGCCTGTAGTTTAACTGCGCCTTACTACTGTCCAGGCTTCATGGGCCATGGGAGCAAGGGGTAGGTGCGACAGCGCAGTGCTGCCTGAGGCCTGGTCTACACTACGCGTTTATACCAAATTTAGCAGCGTTAAACCGACTTTACGCTGAACCCGTCCACACAACGAAGCCCTTTATATCGATATAAAGGGCTCTTAATACTGATATCTGTACTCCTCCCTGACGAGAGGAGTAGCGCTCAAATCGGTATTGCCATGTCGGATTAGGGTTAGTGTGGCCGCAAATCGACGGTGTTGGCCTCCGGGAGCTATCCCACAGTACACCATTGTGACCGCTCTGGAAAGCCATCTGAACTCAGATGCACTGGCCAGGTAGACAAGAAAAGCCCCGTGAACTTTTCAATTTCATTTCCTGTTTGGCCAGCGTGGAGAGCTCATCAGCACAGGTAACAATGCAGTCTCCTGAGAATCGAAAAAGAGCTCCAGCATGGACCGCACGGGAGGTACTGGATCTGATTGGGGAGAGGATTCCGTGCTAACGGAATGCTGTGCCAAAAGACGAAATGAAGAAACATTTGAAAAAATTTCCAAGGCCATGATGCAGCGAGGCTACACTAGGGACGCAGTACAGTGCCGTGTGAAAGTTAAAGAGCTCAGACAAGCCTACCAGGAAACCAAAGAAGCAAGCAGAAGGTCCGGGGCAGGGCCGAAAACATGCCGCTTCTACGCTGAGCTGCATGCAATTCTTGGGGGGGGGGGGGGGGGTGTCCGCCACCACCACCACCCTGTCCGTGGATTCCGAGGTGGGGGTGGTAAGCGCAGCCATGGCTGAGGATTCTGCGGACGGGGAAGATGAGGAGGAAGAGGAGGACAAGCTTGTAGAGAGCACCCAGCACTCCGTTCTCCCCAACAGCCAGGAGCTTTTTCTCACCCTGACGGAATTACCCTCGCAGCCCTCCCAAGCAACTATCCCAGACAATGAAGCCATGGAAGGGACCTCTGGTGAGTGTACCTTGTAAATATAAGACATGGTTTAAAAGCAAGCGTTTTTTAATGATTAATTTGGCGTGAGGACTTGGGATGCATTCGCGGCCAGTACAGTTACTGGAAAAGTCTGTTAACATGTCTGGGGATGGAGCGGAAATCCTCCAGGGACATCTCCATGAAGCTCTCCTGGAGGTACTCCAAAAGCCTTTGCAGAAGGTTTCTGGGCAGCGCTGCTTTATTCCGTCCTCCATGGTAGGACACTTGGCCACGCTATGCATGAAGCAAGTAGTCTGGTATCATTGCATGACAAAGCCTAGCTCTGTATGGTCCCGGTGATTGCTGGCATTCAAGCAACATCCGTTCTTTATTTCGCTGTGTTATCCTCAGGAGAGTGATATCGTTCATGGTAACCTGGCTGAAATTCAGGAATTTAAGTAAGGGGACAGAGATGGCCATTCCTACTGGGCTGTTTGCCTGTGGCTTAAAAGAAATCCTTCCCTGCAGGTAGCCACGCGGGGGGAAAGGGGGCGGGCACGATTGGCACTGCTTTTTTCTGCCTTTGGCTGGCAGGGATCTTTCCTGCTACCAGCCACGCGGTTGGGGGTGGTGGTGGAAAGGGGGGGTGTTTAGCAGCGATCTTCCATGATACCAGCCACAGGGTGGTTTCTGCTGCTGCACGTTAACAGGAAAGAAGCAGCACTCAATGGGCTTTGCTTGCTATTTGGGAAAGGAGGGCGCTGGATAGATGAAGGCTGCACAAGACGAAAGACAATGGCTTACCATGGCCACATGCAAGCAGAATTCTGATGCCCGGACCTGCGTCTGTGATCTGTAACACCAAAGCCGCAGGCACTCAATATTAAGAAACAAAATGCGACCTTGTAGTGAAAACACATGTGCTATGTAAGGTGAATAATGTTGTTCACCGTGAAAGAGTATGACCCTTGTTCTCTAAAATGTATCTTTTTAAATACTTCTCTCCCTTTTTTCCCTCCCTCATACAGCTGCAAATTTTTCAAGCATCCCTACTCCGTCCCGAAGGCTATCTCAGATAAGGCGGCGGAAAAAAAAGACACGAGAAGAAATGTTTTCGGAAATCATGGAAGTGACCCGCAATTAAAGAGCGCATCTGAATGAGTGGAAGGACGTGGTAGCAAAGTACAGGAAAGATGCCAGTGACCGTGAGGACAGGAGGGACCAACGTGAGGATAGGAGGGACGAACGTGAGGACAGGAGAGACGCTCGAGATGAGAGGAGAGATGCTCAAGATGAGAGGTGGCGGCAGGAAGATCAGCGGTGGCAGGATGCAATTCTGGGGCTGCTGCGTGATCAAACTGACATGCTCTGGCGTATGGTGAAGCTTCAGGAACAGCAGCAGGATCACAGAGTGCCGCTGCAGCCCCTGTATAACCACCCTCCCCCCTCACCATGTTCCTTAGCCTCCTCACCCGCCAGACGACAGCCCAACCAAAAGGCTCTCATTTTTATAGTGGCCTTTTACTTCCCTACTATTCTCCTCTGAAACCCCACCCAGGCTACCTTGTCAGTTCTCTCCCTCTTTTTATAATTAAGTAATAAAGAATACATGATTTTTAAACAAGAGTGACTTTATTTCCTTAGAAAGCAAGCTGTGATCGAAGGGAGGGTGGGTGGCTTACAGTGAATGAGTCAATCAAGGGGGGAGGGTTTCATCAAGGAGAAAGCAACACAACAGTCACACCGTACCCTGGCCAGTGATGAAACTGGTTTTCAAAGCTTCTCTAATGTGCACCACTTCCTGGTGTGCTCTTCTAATCTCCCTGGTGTCTGGCTGTGCGTAATCAGAGGCCAGGTGATTTGCCTCAGCCTCCCTCCCCGCCGTAAAGGTCTCCCCCTTACTCTCACAGAGATTGTGGAGCACACAGCAAGCAGCAATAACAATGGGGACACTGGTTTGGCTGAGGTCTGAGCGAGTCAGTAATGTCCGCCAGCGCGCCTTTAAACGGCCAAATGCACATTCTACCACCATTCTGCACTTGCTCAGCCTGTAGTTGAACAGCTCCTGACCACTGTCCAGGCTGCCTGTGTATGGCTTCATGAGCCATGGCATCAAGGGGTAGGCTGGGTCCCCCAGGATAACAACAGGCATTTCAACATCCCCAACTGTTATTTTCTGGTCTGGGAAGTAATTCCCTTGCTGCAGCCATTTAAACAGAGTAGTGTTCCTGAAGATGCGAGCATCATGAACCCTTCCTGGCCATCCCACATGGATGTTGGTGAAGCGTCCCTTGTGATCCACCAGTGCTTGCAGCACCATTGAAAAGTACCCCTTGCGATTTATGTAGTGGGTGCCCTGGTGCTCCGGTGCCAAGATAGGGATATGGGTTCCATCTATCGCCCCACCACAGTTAGGGAATACCATTGCAGCAAAGCCATCCACTGTGACCTGCACATTTCCCAGAGTCACTACCTTTCGTAGCAGCAGCTTAGTGATTGCTTTGGCTACTTGCATCACAGCAGCCCCCACAGTAGATTTGCCCACTCCAAATTGATTCCCGACTGACCAGTAGCTGTCTGGCGTTGCAAGCTTCCAGAGGGCTATTGCCACTCGCTTCTCAACTGTGAGGGCTGCTCTCATCTTTGTATTCTGGCGCTTCAGGGCAGGGGAAAGCAAGTCACAAAGTTCCATGAAAGTGCCCTTCTGCATGCGAAAGTTTTGCAGCCACTGCGAATCATCCCACACCTGCAAAACTATGCGGTCCCACCAGTCTGTGCTTGTTTCCTGGGCCCAAAATCGGCGTTCAATGGCTAGAACCTGCCCCATTACCAGCAGGCTCTCCAAAGCGCAGGGGCCCGCAGTTTGACAGAATTCTGTGTCCATGTCCTCATCACTCTCGTCGCCGCGCTGCCGTAGCCGCCGCCTCCTTGCCTGGCTTTGCAAGTCCCGGTTCAGCATTGAGTGCATGAGAATGCGCGAGGTTTTTAAAACGTCCATGATTGCTGTCTTGAGCTGAGCAGGGTCCATGCTTGCTGTGCTATGGCGTCTGCACAGTTCACCCAGGAAAAAAGGTGTGAAACAGTTGGCTGCTGCTGCTTTCACGGAGGGAGGGATGAGGCTGTACCCAGAAGCACCCGCGGAATGTTTTTTGCCCCATCAGGCACTGGGATCTCAACCCAGAATTCCAATGGGCGCGGGAGACTGTGGGAACTATGGGCTAGCTATGGGATAGCTACCCACAGTGCAACGCTCCGGAAATCGACGCTAGCCTCGGTACATGGACGCACATCGCTGAATTAATGTGCTTAGTGTGGCCTTGTGCACTCGACTTTATACAATCTGTTTTAAAAAACCAGTTTATGTAAAAGCGGAATAATCCTGTAGTGTAGGCGTACCCTGAGGCAGAAGCCTCCAGCTTGCATGATATTCCAGGCAGGACTGAATCTCCATTACACAAAACTTAAAGAAGAGAATGACCTGGACTCTGTGGCTCCCATTCGGTGCTCTAGGAGGAGTATAGCCATATCTGTCCAGGCGCCCCGATCACCCTCACCAAGGTCTGCCAGGAGCACCCAGGAGACATACAATGGCTATCAGTCCTACTGCACCATCTGCCGTGAAGGCAAGGAACTGCTGCTGTGTAGCCATGCTGTACCCTATCTGCCAGCAGCACCCAGGACATGTACGGTGATGGTGAGCTGAGCAGGCTCCATGCTTGCCATGGTATGGCATCTACACAGGTAACCCAGGAAAAAAGGTGCAAAATGATTGTCTGCCATTGCTTTCACGGAGGGAGGGTTGACTGACGACATGTACCCAAAACCACCCGCAACAATGTTTTGCCCCATCAGGCGTTGGGCGCTTAATCCAGAATTCCAATGGACAGCGGAGACTGAGGGAACTGTGGGATAGCTACCCAGTGCACTGCTCCACTAGCCACGGTAGTGAGGATGCACACCACCGACTTAATGCACTTAGTGTGGACATACACAATCGACTGTATAAAATCGGTTTCTAAAAATCAACTTGTATAAAATCGACCTAATTTTGTAATGTAGACATACCCTTACCTCTTTTTTGCTAGAATGTGTAAAAGGGAAATACCAACAGGGAAAACTGGCTCCATGATATGTTCTGTTTCTGACCCATGGTAGGAAACTACTGCCGCAGCTGCTGTATACTGATGGGCAAGGTCCCCTGGGAGAATAACATGACGGGGAAAGGAGTTGAGGAAAGCTGGCTGTATTTTAAAGAATCCTTATTGAGGTTGCAGGAACAAACCATCCCGATGTGTAGGAAGAAAGGTAAATATGGCAGGCAACCAGCTTGGCTTAACAGTGAAATCCTTGCTCGTCTTACACACAAAAAAACCTACAAGAAGTGGAAGATTGGACAAATAACCAGGGAGGAGTATAAAAGTATTGCTCAGGCATGCAGGAGTGAAATTAGGAAGGCCAAATCACACTTGCAGTTTAGCTAGCCGGAGATGTTAGGAGTAACAAGAAGGGTTTCTTCAGGTATGTTAGCAACAAGAAGAAAGTCAAGGAAAGTGTGGGCCCCTTGCTGAATGAGGGAGGGAACCTAGTGACAGAGGATGTGGAGAAAGCTAGTGTACTCAATGCTTTTTTTGCCTCTGTCTTCACAGACAAGGTCAGCTCCCAGACAGCTGCACTCTGCAGCACGGTATGGGGAGGAGGTGACCAGCTCTCTGTGGAGAAAGAAGTAGTTCGGGACTATTTAGAAAAGCTGGACGAGCACAAGTCCATGGAGCCGGATGCACTGCATCCGAGGGTGTTAAAGGAGTTGGCCGATGAGATTGCAGAGCCATTGGCCATTATCTTTGAAAAATCATGGCGATTGGGGGAGGTCCCGGATGACTGGAAAAAAGCTAATGTAGTGCCCATCTTTAAAAAAGGGAAGAAGGAAGATCCAGGGAACTACAGGCCAGTCAGTCTCACCTCAGTCCCTGGAAAAATCATGGAACAGGTCCTCAAGGAATCAATTCTGAACCACTTAAAGGAGGGGAAAGTGATCAGAAACAGTCAGCATGGATTCACCAAGGGCAAGTCATGCCTGACTAACCTAATTGCCTTCTATGATGAGATAACCGGCTCTGTGGATGAGGGGAAAGCAGTGGATGTGCTATTTCTTGACTTTAGCAAAGCTTTTGATACAGTCTCCCACAGTATTCTTGCCAGCAAGTTAAAGAAGTATGGGCTGGATGAATGGACGGTAAGGTGGATAGAAAACTGGCTAGATGGTCGGGCTCAACGAGTAGTGATCAATGGTTCCAGTTGGCAGCCAGTATGAAGAGGAGTGCCCCAAGGGTCGGTGCTGGGGCCGGTTTTGTTCAATATCTTCATTAACGATCTGGAGGATGGTGTGGACTGCACCCTTAGCAAGTTTGCAGATGACACTAAACTGGGAGGAGTGGTTGATACGCTGGAGGGTAGGGATAGAATACAGAGGGACCTAGACAAATTAGAGGATTGGGCCAAAAGAAATATGATGAGGTTCAACAAGGACAAGTACAGAGTCCTGCACTTAGGACGGAAGAATCCCATGCACTGCTACAGACTAGGGACCGAATGGCTGGGCAGCAGTTCTGCAGAAAAGGACCTAGGGGTTATGGTGGACGAAAAGCTGAATATGAGTCAACAGTGTGCCCTTGTTGCCAAGAAGGCTAATGGCATTTTGGGTTGTATAAGTAGGGGCATTTCCAGCAGATTGAGGGACGTGATCATTCCCCTCTATTCAGCACTGGTGAGGCCTCATTTGGAGTACTGTGTCCAGTTTTGGGCCTCACACTACAAGAAGGATGTGGATAAATTGGAGAGAGTCCAGCGGAGGGCAACAAAAATGATTAGGGGGCTGGAGCACATGACTTATGAGGAGAGGCTGAGGGAACTGAGATTATTTAGCCTGCAGAAGAGAAGAATGAGGGGGGATTTAATAGCTGCTTTCAACTACCTGAAAGGGGGTTCCAAAGAGGATGGATCTAGACTGTTCTCAGTGGTAGAAGATGACAGAACAAGGAGTAATGGTCTCAAGTTGCAGAGGGGGAGGTTTAGGTTGGACATTAGGAAAAACTTTTTCACTAGTAGGGTGGTGAAGAACTGGAATGGGTTACCTAGGGAGGTAGTGGAATCTCCTTCCTTAGAGGTTTTTAAGGTCAGGCTTGACAAAGCCCTGGCTGGGATGATTTAGTTGGGTTTGGTCCTGCTTTGAGCAGGGGGTTGGACTAGATGACCTCCTGAGGTCCCTTCCAACCCTGAGATTCTATGATAGTAGTTTAGAGTCTAATGTGCTTAAATGCACTAAATGCCTTGCAAGAAAAATCAAAGGACATCACATGAGCAATAAGATGATTAAACCTGCTTTACTGCATGTTGTTAGTTTGAATAATTGCTGCTACTGGGAATTCTAATAGTTCCCCACTAGTTACTATATTCTGTTTGTTCCTCTCCCTTCTTACTGGGTTAAATGTCCATGCCTTTGAATGCTGCTGCTGCTACATAAAGTTTCAATTTTCTTTAGAATAAAATGGATATTTAAAGTTTTTCACCTTATTTTCCTGATTACCATAAAGCTAACAAATGATATTAACATGTTTCCTTCACTCAAACTCCAACTCAGTCTTATCATTAGACAACTGGATGAATTCTGAAGCTTCCACATTGCAGATAACAATCATACTATAAAGTGATTAACTCAGGTATATCACTGTTAACATAGTGAACTGTCCTGATTCTTTTAACAGTTAATGTACTTTCACATTGAGTGGAATAGCTGGAGAACAAAGTTATTTCCTTCCACGGCAACATAAAGACAACAAAATCCCTAAAGCTGTTAAACCCTACACTTTCAACATTTCTAGTGCAGTGGTTTGTATTACAAAAGTCTCAGGAGCAGCAAATACTGTATTACATTTATTAGCAGAACAAGGAATACTGAATAGACTATATTTAGCTTCATATTGAATAAGCTACTTTTTAAAGTTAAAATTTCCAGTTTTATTACTGGTAGCATTTCTGATGTTTTAGAAATGATCCTCATTAGAATGAAGGTAAAAATCTCCCTGCATCAGCTACGTTTTCAACAACCTCCTTTATCCATGGTACATAGTTGGCTACCCGCGTATATGCACCATATTTCCTTTCTTCAGCACAGCCCTCACCCCAACTGACTACCCCTAGAAGGTACCAAGTGTCGTGGTAAGAGACAGCAAAGGGGCCTCCACTGTCTCCTTTACAAGCATCGTGGGCTTTGGCAGCATAGCCTGCACAGAACATATTATCAGTAATGAGCTTTGCTGTTGACTGCCTACAGGTTTCCATGCTTACTATGGGCAGATTGACTTTCATGAGGAAGCGTGTTCCAGGACCCCTGTGATGTGTGGAACCCCATCCACTCACCATCCCCCTAGTCCCTTCTGCAGTCAGCAAGGTTGCCAGGTTAGGGTTTGGAAGGCAAATGGGGAGTGCATACTCATTAAATACGACATCGCTGCTCAAGTAGAGCAAAGCAATGTCACCATTATAGTTATCTGAGTCATAGTGTGGATGTATCCAGCTCTGTTGCACTTCAATCTTTTGTTCTTTCACTTCCCTCTGGTGTTTGTCAAAGTCTCCTGCAATTGAAAACAAAGGTGTTAAAGAATTCTAAATCCCTTCTATAAGAGTTTCATGGGGGAAGCAGCTATGGTAGTAGATTAATGCTTTAACCTCCCAAATTAAATCAAAATAGGTTACAACACCCATGAACCTAAATATGGAGGTTACAGTCTAAAGCCAGCATTGCTACCACTTTATAATTTGGCATGACAACAGCTATGCACAGCAAAGGGTGGGGAGGGGGGAACTATCTGAAATTGTTTAGTGTGAGAGTTTATTGAGTCCTCACTACCATGCTCATGAAGAATTTAGATGCATTTTAAAACACCCACCACAATTTAACTACAGGCTCAAAGCTGGTTGGAACTAGAACTAGCTGGTTTATTAGAATGAACACTGGACTGTTTGTTAATTTGCATGGAGATACAAGCCTGCTCAAAGTAGATAATGAAAGTCACGTGTCCTTTGAAATTTCACATCCTATTTTACGTCTACATGGGTATAGATAGATTAAGAGAAGAGGATACTGATTAAAGTTTCCAGTGCTGCAGGTATTCAGAGCAACCAGTTTCCTCTCCAAGAAAACATTACTCCATCTTAAGAGGGAAGAAAAACTCACTAGCCTTAGTATGGTGGCTTGACTCTTCATAGGGATACAGGGCTCTTCTAATTAGGAATCTTAATGACTCCTAATACAACCCGTAGTGGATTTATCCATATAACACGTTGTAAGGGAGGGAAGTACTATCCTCATTTTATATAGGAAGAATTGAGGCACAGCATAGATTAAGTCAGGGGTTCTCAAACTTCACTGCACCGTGACCCCCTTTTAACAACAAAAATTACTACACGACCCCAGGAAGGGGGACTGAAGCCTGAGCCCTCCAGAGTCCCCTCTACCCTCGGTGGGGGGAGGGAGGGGCACAAAGCCAAAGCCCAAGGGCTCCAGCTATAATCTGAGCCCCACCACCTAGGGCTTCAGCCCCAGGCCCCAGCAAGTCTAAACCAGCCCTGGCAACCCCATTAAAACAGGGTCACGATGCACAGTTTGAGAACCACTGGATTAAGTGACTTGCTCAAGAAGTCTTTGGCAAAGCTGGGAATTAAACCCAAGTCTCACCTTTCTGAGTCCCGTGCCTCAACTACAGACTATTTTCTTCCTCATCATCCAGTCCCCCCATTCCTGCTAAAGGAAATTAGAATCCTGCATACAGTTGCTAAGTAAGTTCTGCTGATTCAGTGAGGCAGATGTGACTTGTTACTTTCACCATGATAGACCATAAGAGAAACTAGCATGTTCTGCTTGGAGGGAACTAGATGCACACACTAGATGGTCCTGCAGGAAACCCTACGAACAGCCAAACTTGGGCTGAGGTTTGTTTTGTTATCAGTGACTCTGTTAACCACAGGTTTGCCCTGTCAGCTGTCTGCGGAAACCTGAAGCTGAAAGTAACTCAATTCCTGCTAGCTGGTTCCATTACCCTGGTCACAGCAGAGCCGGCATTTGCAGGGCTGGGAGTTAGAAAAAAATTCTTTCTATTTATAAACTGAGCAGTGAGAGTCAAGGAACTGGAACACCTCCGATGCCTTTCTAGTCACTTTTCAGAGCAGACTCATGCTTTCATAGTGTCTCTGGGAGCGTAGAGACTTTTCCAGTTGCGAGTTCACTCACCTACAGTAACATGATGTGGCTTAACAATCTCAAGGCAGTGGGCAGCAGTGACCACCCAGCGGCTGCTGATTAAACTCCCGCCACAGAAACCATAACCTCTGCTATTTCGGATAAATACCTACAGTGAAAAAACAAGAGCAAGAACACACTCAACAGGACTTATTTAAATGTACTGTAGTAGTTCCCTAGAAAAGACTACTAATTTTATGATACAGAGGATGAAAATGATTAGGGCTAAATCCCAAATACTACACAGGTGTTCAGAATTAATCAGTGTGATATCACGAGGGTGGATATGTCTAAGGAGTTTAATTGTGGAAAATGATAATAAGATTGTAAGAACAGAGCAGAATAATCACCAGACCAGGTGATTCAAGCAGAAGGCGATAACCAAAGTGAAGATGTCAGTCTTGTAGGGAAAACAAATCTAATGTGAGGTCCAGTACTGGTTGCAAAGCTTTGGGAGATCCTAGAACAAAAGCAAGCAAGGTCAGCGCCAAGAGACTATGATAGCCAAATAGTGCCTAGTTTAAAAAATGCTGTATATGAAGCTGCACAAGAAGAGCGAAAGTTAAGGGCCAAGACAAGAAACAGAAGTATTAGAAATAATGAAGAGGAACTGATCCTGAGCACCCGCAATTTTAAGTTAGTGGGAATTGGGGACACTGAGCCAGCACCTCACAGGTCTCCAGATTTATAAAGTTGTGCAAAACCACACCAAAAAAAGGGCAAGGAAAAATGATATTGGACTTCAGGGTGAGCTGTAAAGGGTAAAAGTGTGTGCGGGAGTGGGGGAGGGGCGGATATCTCCCTAGGCCCCTCTTTTTAATATTAGCTGTTCAGCTGTTGTCTACCCTGCATGGAGTGCTGGCTTTGCTAAAGAATCAACACCATAAACACTTTAATTAAAAGGGCTGAGAAAGATCAAAACACACATTCCCTGAAATTGCAAATAAGTCCTTCACCAAAGCTAAGGGAAATCAGACTTGATATTCCTCATATTTTTAAAGTTAAAATTAAAGAGGCAATGGGGAAGAAATGACATTTTTTGGGGGGAAAACAACAAACTTTCATGCCCTTTTAAAATACAGTATCGTAAAGAAATAAAAAAGGGAACACGCTATAAAAGAAAGCAGTACTAAGGCATAGCTATATGTGAACAAGATTAAAGATGAGCATTAAACCTGAATGTTTGGTATTTCACGACTTTTGTGAGCTTGATGCTTATACATTTTAGCCCTGATTCTGAACTCTTTTACGGTGCTTTGGAACAGGAGTAATGTCACACAAGTCACTGGAGTTACGTCTGTGTAAAAGAGCCAGACTCAGGCCCAGTTATTGTACTGTTAAAAAAGTAAAATGTGAACACAAAAGTGGCAAAGGACAATGAAGCAAGGGATGGCACTACCTTGGATTCTGTATTAGATCCGGGAGGGAAATTATTCACAAAGGGGTCAAAAGAAAGCAAAGGTACAATGTTGTTAAGATAGACCACTATAACAATGGTGTGCATTCAGAAGGAGGCAAATAAGTTGCAGTTCACTAACTATAGAGCAGTCAATCGAGTGTTAAAAGCTGAAAAAAATCTTTAGCCATCAACTAATGAAGAGAGTACAACATTACTGGACTTCCCGCATTGATTTAGATGTAACTTTTCACTCATGGATCAATGAGCCATCATATATGACTTTATTTTGCTGGGATTTTCAAAGGAGCTTAAGAGAATTAGGCAACCTTTAACCCATATGAGACTCCTAATGAAGTCAATTTTTATTGGCTTTAATAGGAGCCGGAGGAAGCCCTTAAATGAGAGTAGAAGGAAGTATGTTAAATCACATGTACCTAACTAATTGAGAGGTACTTCAGCTGACAAAGTGGGTGAAGAGATCGGGTTGGCAGTAGAGAGGTAGACAAGGAAATATTAAATGAAATGCTTCTTCTTATCTGTAACATGTTGCCAGACACCTTCAAAGGGAAACTCGCTTGACTAATCTATTGCTCTGAAAATAATAAGGGATCCAGAAGAACTTCTGATGACATTGTCACCTTGCCAAAAACACCTCAAAGTTCTAGAAGCAGTGAACACGTAAAATAAGAAATACAGATGAAGAACAAATATGGAGAAGGCCAAAATCATTTTAATTACAGATATGGCCAAAATCACAATGGATAGGAAAGGCTTAGGAGTCTTTTTCCCTGGGTTCACTGTCACATGCTGTTATAAGATAGGAAAATGAAATAAAGAGAAGCATCATGAGTGAATATAAAGGTCTGTGAAAAGCTCAGTATCTAAAGAGTAAGTGCCTTTTCTGCTGACGAGAGATGGTATTCGAAACCATGATCCTGTCAGGCAGGATGCATGGAGCAGAAACACAGCCACATACCAAGCAGATGATGCAGAAGTTAAAATCTGAACAGTGATTCATGAAAATATTTGCCACTGACCATTGGGTAAGTAAGTAAACTAAGGTGAAGGACATGTTGGAGCCTGACGATGACTGGCTGGCTGTGCTGCAAGAAGAGGAGCTATAAGATGGACTATATTTAGGATCCCATGTACACCAATGAATGAGGCACAGTAACGCCTCACTTAACGTTGTTATTAACATTGTTACGTGGCTGATCCATTAGGGATCAAGCTCGTTTAAAGTTGATCAGTGCTCCCTTATAATGTCGTTTGGCAGCTGCCTGCTTTGTCCACTGCTTGCAGGATTCTCTGGAAAAGCAGCCCCTCCTTGTGGGGATTAAAACCAGGGGGGGCCGGCAGCCTCCCCCCATCAGCTCCCCTAAATTCCCTGTAAGGTCTGTGGCTCAGCAGCTGCCCAGCAGCAGTTCAGCTGGCCCTCCCCACACTGCTGTGCTGCTCCTGCCCTCTGCCTTGGAGCTGCTCCCCGGAGCTTCCTGCTCGCTGGAGGAGGGAAGGAGAGGGGTGCTGATATCAAGATGTCCCCCGCTCCTGCCCCCCCCACTTTGTACCCCCCCCTCCACAAAGTGGAGGAGGCCACAGGGCTCGGGGACAGAACGGAGGGAGCTTGCTGGAAGCTGGTGCTTCCTGTCAGAACCAGCTGATCTGCTTAAAAGGGCAACATATTTGAAGTGGGGTCACTGTACTTAAAGGGGCAATGCACATCTCGCTCTCTCACTCATGTATGCACCTCCCAGCACTCTGGAAAGTCAGCACCTGTGCAGCCGTGCATGTGCTGTCAGGAGGAGGGTGTGGTGCACCCCAGCTGGATAGTGTGGGCTCATCATCATATTCAGTTTTTGCAGGGAAGTGTTTGCAGCTACTGACCTGCATCTATTGTGTTTCCTCCCTCCTGCCTCAGTCCATGCTGCCTTGTAGAGTGTGAGGCTACATTAACAACAGCGTATTAACCCTTGAGGGCTCAGCTGAGTGCTAGTTCATCATTTAGCAGCAAGGCATTCCCTGGGAAATATTCCACCCTCTTACTCCACCACCTCAACCAGGCTTCACAATCATTCATTGCTGTGTATAATATTAAACTGTTTGTTTCAAATTGTTTAAAACTTATATTGTATATGTATATAATGTCTTTTGTCTGGCGAAAAAAATTTCCCTGGAACTTAATCTAAAGGGGTTGGGGAGTAATTCTCATGGGGAAATTGGATTCGCTTAACATCATTTCACTTAAAGTTGCATTTTTCAGGAACATAACTACAACGTTAAGTGAGGAGTTACTGTAACTACAGTGTGGGTCACCAAAAAAGAAGCTTCAGAGATACACTGAGGATCTACGTGGTTCTGGGTGGCCCTGAACAGGGATACTTGGCAACACCCTGATGAGGTCCTGGCTGTGGCACAGAGTGAGCAGTGATAAGGGAAGGAGATGCCGTGTTCATGACTCAATATGCAAAAGAAATGTTACCTGCCAGGGACAATGGCCACGACGGCACAAAGATCCCCCAGTGATCCTGGTATCATCATGCTCTGCAGTTTGGTAGTCACTTGTCCAGCTGTGTAGATCTTCATCTGTCAGGTTTCCTTCAGCTTCGGTCTGATTGAGGCCGTCATGCACATTCTGCCCCTCTGCCGATGTATTGAGTTCAGGGGTGCCCCCCGCCGCCGACCCATTGAGCCTGGGGGTGCCCCGCTCTGTCATCCCGCTGAGCCCAGGGGCACCCCCCTCTGCCGACCCATTGAGCCTGGGGGTCTCCCCCTCTGCTGACTCATTGAGCCTGGGGGTGCCCCCCTCTGCCAACCCATTGAGCCTGGGGGTGCCCCCCTCTGCCAACCCATTGAGCCTGGGGGTCTCCCCCTCCGCTGACTCATTGAGTTTTGGGGTGCCACCCTCTGCCAACCCATTAAGCCTGGGGGTGCCACCCTCTGCCGACCCATTGAACCTGGGGGTCTCCCCCTCCGCTGACTCATTGAGACTGGGGGTGCCACCCTCTGCCAACCCATTGAGCCTGGGGGTGCCACCCTCTGCTGACCCATTGAGCCCGGGGGCAGCGCCCCCCTCTGCCATCCAGTTGAGCCCAGGAGTGCCCCCCTCCACCGACTCATTGGGCCCGGAGGCGCCCCCCTCCACTGATTCATTGAGCCCGGGGGCACCCCTCTTCACCTTCCCGTTGAGCCTGGGGGCTCCCCCCTCTGCCATCCCATTGAGTCCAGGGGCAACTTCCTCCAAAGCATGCATGGATCTTTTAATCAGCCCACAGGGAAACTGAGCTGAAAAATAAGAAAAACAGCCTTTGGGTTTAAGTGTAAAGTTTTGATCCCTAAACTAATTCTGCTCCTCTTCAGCTGTCTGAAGATGAACCATTGACCACCCATTAATCCTTTCCATCATTCAAATGCAAGTGAAGAGACGTACAATGGGTATCAACTCCTGATAGATCAAACACATTGCATCCACTGGTTCCTAGGCTCTAGGAACCCCGTTACTCATGCCAAGTGCTTTTACTCATTGTACTGTGAGCAGCTGTGTCTGGTACCTCCCCAAGCTCCCTGTCTGGTCACCGAGTCAGCGGTGTACTCCCTGCACTACATAGCACAGTGTAATCTCCTTTTCCTTTGCCCAGGAATTCCTCTCTGCTGAGATAATGTTGGCAGAGCCTGTAAGTCCTAGAGCGATATTTGGGCTTCGAGATCAGAGTTTGCCTTCAGTAAAGGGAGTGGAATAAACACAGTGGAGAAAGCCAGCTTTTCCAGGCTTGCTGGTGTTTCCATTGGCAAATGAATATACTTCAATTCTACATCACAGCAACCAGTTTTTCCCATTGATTCATTGGTGCATGTGACAGTCCAAGGGCAAGTGGGCAACCCAATGAAGAGGGAAGGGCAGCGGCTGTAAACCTGTCCTGCTCTTCACTCTAAGCAACCCAGAGTCCCGGAGCCATTACCTGATTGCGTGCACCTCTTCCTGTCATCACCCAGGGCATAACCCTCCGCACAGGAGCACACCACACGAAGGGAGTGTGCGGTGTCTTGGCAATACTGCCAGCAGCCGCCGTTCTTGTACCAGCATTCAGACTTCTCTGCAGGGGAAAGACATTGAGTCGTTTTGCTTATTGTTAGGAAAGGGCCCAGTAGCACATCAGCGTCTCAGCAGCAGCAGCATCTCAGCCAATGGCAGAGAAGAAATACATGTCTGTGCTATTTGATCTACTGCTTTGGAGGACAGAAGTAAAACCACATCCCACAATTTAACTGAATGGCCAAGATTTGTGTGATTTTGACACACGCTGTCTTAATCCTTTCCCTCCCCTTGCTCATTTATTATTTGCATTACAGTAACATCTAGACACTGCAAGAGGATTGGGGCCCCACTGTGCCAGGTGTTATCCTGACAGAGTGAGAGGCAGGGCTGGATTAATGCAGGGGCTTTAGGGGCTGCAGCCCAGAGCCTCAGGCTAAGGGGGGCACCTCAGGCCTGCGGGCCAGATGCGACCCGCTGTTTCTTTTCATCTGGGCCACGGCAAGTCTCTGCGCTGCAGGCCAGACACCAGTCCCCGAGCCTCGGTGTGTCCCCCAGGGCTGAAGCCGCAAGCACCAGCTCACCAAGATGCCCCTGTGGCCTCTAGGCGAAGGGCATTCAGGGAATCTCTGCGTCCTGCCCCCAGCACCAGCTCCACAGCTCCCATTGGCGCAGAGCGGCCTGGACCCTCTGCCTAGGGACCAGACATGCCGGCCACCTCAGGGAGCAGAGCAACGCGGAGTCAGGGCAGGCAGGGATACTGCCTTAGCCCTGCCGACCAGGAGCCGCTCAAAGTAAGCACCTCCCGGCCAGAGCCTGCACCCCGCACCCCCTCCTGCATCCCAACCCCGTCCCATCCTTTGCCCCACCCCAGAGCCCACCTGCCCCAGCTGGAGCTGTACCCCTCCCTCACCCCAATCCCCTCCCCAGCCGTGAACCCACTCCCTCACTCCAAAACCCCAGCAGCCCCACAAAATCTAGTAGCCCGAGGCGAGTTAATCCGGCCCTGCCCTGAAGAGCTTACAGTACTATCTAGCTCCCTTCTGCGGCTAGTCTGTAAGCGCCTGGGGGTAGGGAAGATGCCTTCACTTGTTTCTGGGAGGTGCTGAACATATTGGTGCATGTGAAAAGATAATAAATAATAGCAACATTGCTCTAATGAGATGCATTTGGCAAATATAAGTGAATGAAACTTCACTGGGAGATCATTGCGGACAAAGAAAGAGTGATTAGTAATTTTTCTTAGTTCCCACTTATAGTTATTCTGGGCAGTAATTTCCTGCCGTGTTCTTTCTTGCAGACTGTAGATGGTGTTTGACAGGGGAAAGAATCAGAAGGTTTTTTTTAAAAAAGGCAATAGTGCCACCATTTTGTTCTAGAATAGTTAACGAAACATGAACTTAGTACATATGGTTTCCTCCATGTTTGTACTGTACACTGAGTGTTGGCTAGCATGTCTGATACATTTGATGAAGCTGATTACTAAGATAATGGAGCCCCAGTCCATGCAGCTCTGTGATCACAGCATTTGTTTCTGTGGTATTAGGGCACCGGAGGAGCTGTGTCTCAATCAGACCAATGGCGTTAATAATAATGTCTTCTTTATAGGTGAAATTCAGCCCTGCTCAGATAGCCAGCACAAGTGCCTACGGTGAATTTCACCCTTTATCCTTTGTTCAGGAGAATGCCTGTGTGCATTTCCACACTCACCTATTTCACACTGCTTTCCTCCGAACAGTGGGGGACAGATACAGAAATAATCATAGTGTTTCAGTTTGCAGACGCCACCGTTCTTACAGGGATTTTCTTTACAGGGATTTAAATCTGTTTGGAAGAAGAGACGCACATTGTGCTACCTTGTCACATCACATACAGTTCCGTGACTTAGCAAAGGCCTGGCACGAAGAAGCTGACATGCATTCTGTCTGGGTCTTCTCTCCACACTGCCTCGGGGCAACCAACAACAGCATAAGAAACAGATAAAACATCTCCCCCGCTCCTACCTTTGTAAACAAACCAAAACTCCATCTGCAAGAAATAATCACAAGAGGGGAAAACATTAGTTAATAGGGCAAGACACATTATCTACTGACTATAGGAAATAATGATCCCTGTAGCATTTTTCCTTAACTAATCTATATTGTGGCAGTGGGTTCACCCTTAGCTGCTGAGAGTGCCTCTTTCGCTAGCCAGTTAACCACTGGGCCAAAGTGACAGTTAACTAGTTAAACTAATAGCGAACCAGGTAGCGAGTGACAGATGATTTTTCTTGCTTTTGCTTTGGAAAATACAACATGGAACGGCATAAGGATTTCCACAAAGATTTTCCTTTTTTAACTTGCCAGTAGCCAAGCGCCCTAATTCCTGTGTTCAGAGACTGAAACTTCTGATCTTCTAGCCTCTTAATTGATCACCTGGGGCTCTCAAATAAGATTCTATTAAAGAGTTTAACAGGTAACCATCCAATCACCTGGTTGTAGATCATTCTACGTCTCTTTGTTAAGTGCTAAGCTTGTCCATCTCTGGTCTTGACAGATCCTGTATCTCCTTTATATTGTTTCCTATATCTGGGGTGGTGAGGGGGGCTTCCCAAACCCCTGCATCTGAAGTAAGCTGGTGGGATCTCCAGAATCAGCAAGGTCAGTATTGACATTGGCCAAGTTTTTCAAAGTTAATTAGTAGTTTTGGCTCCCAACCTCAGGCACTTTAAAGGGACTCAATGTCCTGACAGTGCTCCACATCCACCCACTGAGAATCACCCTTCAACATGTCTCAAGTGGGACATCCAAAAAATCACCTGTTGCCTTTGAAAATTTTGATTTCCTTTATGGCATGCTTCAGTAGCACTGAATTATTCAACCAGCTTTCTTGGCACCATATTTGATGCTTTGCAATTCATCAGAAACCTGGAGTAAAAACTCATGTTCCTTAGAAATGGGGGAATGGGACGTCATAGCCTGTCTGTGCTCTTTTGTTAAGGTTACATATTTTCTGGGTTGTTTGTTTTATGCTTAATTACATTTTTGAAATTAGCTAATAGTAATGATCAAAATTATAATTTTTTTCTACCATTAGCATTCTGGTGGCCTTTGGCCTTGTGGTTTATCGTATATAGGGCCCTACCAAATTCACAGCCATGAAAAACGTCACGGACCGTGAAATCTGGTCTCCCAACGTGAAATCTGGTCTTTTGTGTGCTTTTACCCTATACTACACAGATTTCACAGGGGAGACCAGCATTTCTCAAATTGGGGGTCCTGACCCAAAAAGGAGTTGCAGGGGATCACAAGGTTATTTTAGCAGGGATCATGGTATTGCCAGGGCCAGCTCCAGACCCAAGCGTGCGCTTGGGGCAGCGTCCCACGGGAGGGCGGCAGGCGGCTCAGGTGGACCTCCCGCAGACGTGCCTGCGGAGGGGCCGCTGGTCCCGCGGCTTCGGTGGAGCATCTGCAGGCATGCCTGTGGGAGGCCCACCGGAGCCGCGGGACCAGCGGACCCTCCGCAGGCACGTCTGCAGGAGGTCCACCGGAGCTGCGGGGCCGGCGACCAGCAGAATGCCCCCGCAGTGTGCCGCCGTGCTTGGGGCGGCGCAAATCCTAGAGCCGCCCCTGGGTATTGCCACCCTTACTTCTGCGCTGCTGCCTTCAGAGCTGGGCAGCCGGAGAGTGGCGGCTGCTGACTGAGAGCCCAGCTCTGCAGGCAGTAGCGCAGAAATAAGGGTGGCAATACCATACCATGCCATCCTTACTTCTGTGCTGCTGCTGGCATCTGGCTGGGGGGCCGCCCAAGTGGCTGGCTGTGAAGCCGCTCCAGCAGTGGCTGGTGTGGCTGTCCCCGGGCTCACCTGAGCAGCTGGCCCCAGAGCCAGCTGCTTGGACGGCCATCCGGTCAGTCACACTGGTCACTGCAGAAGTCACGGAGGTCGTGGAAAGTCACAGAATACATGACCTCTGTGACCTCCGTGACAAACACGGAGCCCTAATCATATCAATGAAAATCCTGGGTGAGAACAATCCCAACTGATCAGCTTTTGCTTGCTGCTTTTTCTGAAGTGAAATGCCTCACCGTTTTCTCCTGCGATTGGAAAATCTCCTTTGCCTCCTCGAAGGAGCATGTTTCCTCAACGCATTCTCTCTCCAAGTTCCCTGGGTGAATTTCCTCCAGGAACTGGTTAGCGCGTTTACGGATCTTCAGCACCTGGTGTGCTTCTTCTTTTCTCATAAACACTATGAAAACAAAATTGGATCTGACCATTAATGCTGTCACAGGAAGCCAAAGCTTCATCTTTAGGATAGAAATGAGTAATTTTTGTTTTAACTTGGCTAAATAATGCAGTGGAGGAGATAATTTAAAAAAAATCAAAACAGACGTAAGGACAACTTCATTCAGTCTATGCCCCAACAAAGAGTCAGTATTTCTCTAGGCGGTGAGCAGCTGGATAGTATTTCAGTGGATTAAAAGAATACTTCATTTAAAAGGAGCCAGCCTCAAAATTCATGAGGTTGGGTTAAAGTTCATTTATTTGTGTTAATGGCCAGGCATAGTGTTAGGCAGGTCTCAGTTAATCAAGGACTTACTGTGTCCAAATGAAATAAATAAAACTTATCTAAATATGTTATGTCCAAAATATAAAAACAGAACATTCAGTCTCTCTGCTGTGTCACCTCAGAGATGAAGCCAAAACCCAGGACAAGAAAAAAACAGTAGAAATGAGAGAGAACACCCTGAATATATATCAATAAAGCATACCCATCTTCCCCCGTTACAATGCTTCTTGGCAGAACATTTCTTCCAGTGTAAAGCAACTTTGGACAAAAAAAAGCTTCTGATAGAACATAGCAGTGGAGGAAAGTCTACAATATGTCACCTCCACCTGCTTAGCTATTGCTTACAATCACCTTTCTGAGAACATCAGTGCCTATAGATAATACCTTAAAAGAAAACTGCTACCACTTGGCTTCATGCAGCATTGTGAAAAGTTCCCCACCTATCCTTTGCTTGGGCAGTGACATCACTCTCTTCCCATTTTGGCTAAAACATTCTGTAGAGATTGTCAATTGCATGTCAGATGTTTGGTTTGGCATATCTGAATTTCACAGGGACTGTTGTCACTCTCCTGTTGAACAGTGGCCCTGGAGAAATGGGGAACCGATATCAGAGGTTGTTAAGCAGTTTTTAGTCTCTTATAGTTAAGCAATTGTATCACTGCACCTCTGCTGGATGAGATAATAATGCAATTCCTGAGTCGGTAAATTACTAGTTCTGGGATCCTGGAACCCAATGAAACAAATTAGATTGTTATTATTAGCTCATCTTAAAAGAAACCCCAAAAATCATAGGAATCGTAATCAGCAGCTTCACTGGATGAGTGAAAGGGAACTTCCCGCTCACTGAGCCAGGAGGAGCTGTCCAAAGCTTGTCTCAGCTGGGAGTCTCTGGGCTAAATTTTCAACCTGGCTGCCTGAAGTGAGCCACTTAAATACAATGTGAAGCACTTAAATGCTGATATACGCTCTGATCCTTCAATCAGATGCGTGAGGCTTTTTGTTTCCTTTGCCATTCCAGTTGCAGGATTGGGTCCTTTGTCAGGAGGCACTGTGGAGTCTGGGGGATAGCGCACTGGGCTGAGAGTCAGGAGACCTGAGTTCTGTTCCCATCTGACCTGTGTATTTTGGCAGGTCACTTCATTTCTCATTACAGCTCTACAAAACGGGGTTAATGATACCTGCCTTTGTGAAGCGCTTTGTGGGCGACGTAGGAAAAGCACTACAGAACAGCAAAGTAGTAGTATTAAATCACCACAGGTTCCTAAAACACAGATTTAGGTGCCTCACTTTGGTCACCCAAGTCTGAGAACGTGGCCCTCTGTGCATAACTCATTGGATCCTATAAGTCCAGCATCACAAAGAGGTTATTGGGCCTCAAGTAGGAAGCTCAGATATGGTGAGTTCATTAATAACTATGAATGAATTCAGGTATCAGAGGGGTAGCCGTGTTAGTCTGGATCTGTAAAAGCAACTTTAATCCTGAGCTGATGGTGTCAAATTTGCAGATGAACTCTACAGGTTTTTGCATATTGCCATTCCTAATATCTGATTTGTGTCCATTTATCCTTTTTGCTGGCATATGATGGCATATATTACATGCAGTTACTGGTGAGAATATCTTGGGTCAGTAATGTTAGTCTATAAGGTGCCACAGGATTCTTTGTTGCTTATGAATGAATTCTCATTTTTCTCCTGTGCATTTCAGGAAGTGCCTCTTGCGAGCTGAACCTTCCAGATGCTGTGCTCAGAAAACGGGTGCAGTGTAATTTTAAATGCAGGCTCTCGGTGTGAGAAAGTGAAGTTAAAATGTAGGTCAGAAGTTCCTACCTGAAAATGAAACTGACCAGCTGCTGTAGATGGAACACATTAGTAAGAGAAATGTCACAAGTAAGGAACCTCTAGCCATTTTCGTGATCATGCAGAATCCTCTGGTTTACAGATGGTCACCTGCTGGGAGAAAAGGAGAATGAAGTAGACAGATCCTGGACAAAAACAAGCAGAGAGCAACACATAGTGAGAGAGAGAGAGAGAGAGAGAGAGAGAGAGAGAGGGAAAATGGACTCAAGGGAAAAAAGGAGGAGGCAATGCAGAGAAAAACTAGGTTTTGTTAGTCTTATTCATTTGTATTCTCTCTGACAATGCACATTGTACTAGGAAGCCAAATGCTCCGTTCACAAGGCAAAGGGTGCAGACTGGCAGAACCCAGGAAAGCTGCAGAGGATAAAGAGCCTGAGCCAAGTCCATGGAAAGACACTGAATGACTTCAACGGGCTTTGGATCAGGCCCAAGCTGAGCAGAAACCAGTTCTGACAGCCCTGTTTAAAGTCTATGGAGAACCGCACACCCAGATCTGGCTCACACATTGGCTAGTCGAGCCTGGTGTCTCGTAGCTGCTGTTGAGCTCCTGATGGGCTTGTCAAGTGAGATCCAAATGCTAGACTTTTACACAGTGAGCCACCCGCCAATGCAAGTCCAGAGGACAGCAACACACCCCTGCCAGTAAGGGCTCTGAGGGAACGATGGGATCTCTTCACACTATCATCAAACGCTAGGGAACCTTGCGAGTGGGTCAGTGCAGACTGTTTTGGGACACCGACAGCCAGGGCCCAGAATACATTCGCATTTTGAAAGCGCTGTAATTATAAACACTTACCGTTTTAGGGCACTAGAAGTAATATTTGGATGAACACCAAAGACAGAGATGGGGCCTAGAGGTTGATCATTAACCTATCACAAATATTGACAGAGGAAGCAAAGCCCTTTTGAGCCCATGGAGCCAACCTGCACTCTAAAGCAAAAATGTTTTGTTCCATCTTTAAATCCTGCAGTAAAGGCTGTTTCCCTGAAGCGTGCTTCTTGGGGAGGGTTTTGGTTGTATCATTTATGCTTTTGTGGGAGGGCTTCTGAAATCCCGTCTTTTGGCGGTGCATTGGTATCACCTGGTTTGAATGACCCATGAACCTTTGAGCTCTGTAAATATCTGCTGCAATGGGTGACCCTCAGATTTGTGTGTGGGCAGAAGGATTCAGAGGAGCCATTTGCTGAAAGGCAAATATTGCTCTATGATAATCATGGCTATTCATGTTTGCTGCCATTAGTTGGAACCTTGGCTTAGAAGCTTTGACAAGGTTATTACTTATAGACGAGGCAGATCCTTCTAGCTCAGTAGGTAGCAGCCCCAATACGCTCAGGTGCAAAGGTCCCTGGGGTTCAATTTCTTGCAAATACTTCCCTATCAAGACAATCCTGCATTAATATCCTTAGTTACTCGCACTGCCTTAATTCTAGTCAGGACCAGCTCTACTGTTTTTGCCACCCCAAGCAGCACGCCAAATTGCCGCCGCTGACGGCGGGGGCAGTCTGTGTGCCGTTAGGGCAGCACGGGCGTTTCCGCCGCAGCGGCAATTTGGCAGCAGCTTCTGTTGAACATAGAAGCTGCCGCTGAATTGCCATCGCCGCAGAAACGCGCGTGCCGCCCTGATGACACACAGACTGCCCCTGCCATCCGCAGCGGCAATTCGGCACACTGCTTGGGGGCAAAAACACACAGACTGCTGCCCCTTGTAGATTGCTGCCCCAAGCACCTGCTTGGAATGCTGGTGCCTGGAGCCGGCCCTGATTCTAGTCCCAAATGAAACACACTGTGAAAAGAGCAAGTGTGTTTCAGAGGAGTCCAGGGCAGCACCAAGCATTTGCCCTTCTCTAGCATTCCACTGGACCTGCTCCAGGTAAGCATTTAAGTGCATGCTTAACTTTAAGCATGTGAGCAGTGACACTGGAATCAACGCAACTACTCACATTCATTAAAAAATGTGCATTGCTGAATGGGGATTAGATTTCTTACCAGTATTTGCACATGTGCGCTACAATTGGATCACCACATTCCCTGACCCAAGCTGGGAAAGGTGGGTGGGTGAGATGCTATCATCATTCACCACAGTGCCTAAATTGTTTGATTTCTTGAAGGCTCATCTTTACTCTCTGCAGTAACAGTTATTTTACCAGGTTTAGGGACGAAGGCAAAGCCTACAAAATGTGATTATGTTTCATTTTAGTTTGACTTTGAGTCAATCTTGTGACGCTTACTGATTACACAGATCTGTAAATAAAGTAACAGAACTGGTTGCAATCTCTAGACCAGTGGTTCCCAAACTTTAACAACCTGTGAACCCCTTTCACTACAATGTCAAGTCTCATGAACCCCCTCCTAAAAATGAATATTTCCAGGAATTTTCTCCTTTTCCTGAGTATAAATTATAAAAGCAGTGATGCTGGAAATATAAAATTTGTTTTATGACATGCTTACACACTATTTATTATTATTATTTATAATTACAGTATTTTTATTACATTATGAAAACGGCAACACTCTCCCAAGATCTCACTTTCGTAGCTTGTATCACTTTGAATAAGCCTGTTATAAGACAAGGCTCCTGTGTTTCATCAAGGAGTATCAGATGTGAAACAGCAGGAAGGTGTTTAAGAAGCCAACTCAAAGAGCTCCTCCTACACAAGCATTCAGGTCTTGAGCAGTCCAGGCAAACAACACACGTTACAACAAAGCTTAAACTTGTTCTTCATAATCATTTTAAAAACAATACTAGCTGCCTATTTAATTTAAAAAACAGCAAAAAATATCCACCTCCCTTTCCATTTCTTATAAGAAGTCTTGAAGTTTAAATCTTCCCGGAGTGATAGATAAACTTGCTTTGATCTGCTTAGCTCTTGGAAGTCCAGGGGCTCTGGGCTGCTGGCCTCCTGTTGCCTGGGGTCCCTGGGGACAGCTCTGTCCACCATGAGGGAATTTTTTCCCCGAGAACCCCCTGTAACATTTTACGAACCCCAGTTTGGGAACCACTGCTCTACACCAACAAAGGGACATTAATAAAATACACCTGGTTTTGTCCAATAGTTGCGAGACAAGGGAATCACATGTGCATCATTCATCTGGATGGTGCTGTAAAAGTTAGGAATTAAAGCTCTTCTCCTGCTCCTTTTAGAGTCAACAGCAAAACACCCATTGGCTTCGATGGGAGCGGCATCATGGCCTGAATTTGCAAGTAACTAAATCGGAGGGGAAGTCTCACTTAGCTCACGAACTCTGAACACTGGGAGAAGACATGGATAAACGAGTGGATGCAGCAGTGTTATAATGGCAGCACGGAGTTGAAAGACTGGATTGACTGTGAGGGAGCAAGCTGAAAATCGTGAATAACTAGTAAATGTGCCATGCACAGCTGAAACAGTAACCCGGGTTAACGATGATAGAGTTATCTATGATATCGTTTACTGTTTCCCGAGTGAGAAAGTACCTCTTTAAATCTTGCCTTTTAAAACTGAAATAATTTCCCTTTAACCTGGCATATGAAAAAAAACAAACTCCCACTTAAACTTTAATTTTAAGAAAACACTTTAGGAACATAACATTTAGGGATTTTCAAAACTAACCCAAGGGGGTTAGGTGCCCAGCCTAATAGGAGTCAGTTCCTCTATTTCCCTATGCTGCTTTCAACACCTTAGTCTTATACTGCTTTAATGTGAACTACTGTTATGTTCATCTGGACTGTTCAACTTGCACCTCAGCCCCCAAACAGCTCAGGCGACTACATAAGTCAATTACAGGTTGGTGCATAACATCATATATTTTGTCTCATACTTGGATTGCAAGTTCTTTGGGTCAGGTCCCATCTTTTTGTCACGTAATTGTATAATACCTAGCACACTGGGGGCCTAAGTCACAACTGGTGCCCCTACAGATGAATAACTACCTAAGAAGGGGGAAATAGCAAGGAAAAGAGTACACACAGTTAACATATTCTTGCTTTATATACTCTAGCTTTAATACCAGAAGACATGACAGCACTTTGTACTGTGTATTGTCACTAGCATATGGCCACAGTGGTCCCAATTCCTCTTAATGAGAATCAGCCCTTAGATGAGACGTCCATTGTTTTAATTTGCTGGTGGATCCACTCCAGGTATTGGCTGACTTTGGTGTAGACTCCAAACTTCTCCAGTTTCCCACAACCTTCTCCCCAGCTCACCAGTCCCACTAGGAACCAAGTGTTCTTGAACTTAGTGATCATGGGGCCTCCGCTGTCCCCACCACAGGCATCCTGCTTGTCTCCAATAATCCCTGCACACAGCATGTTCTCAGAGATGTCATGCCTCATAGCTTGGGCACACTCACTCTGTGGGACCATGGGAATTTCAATGTAACGCAGAACAGACGAGTAATTCGAGGAGTCGCCACTTTTGCTCCCCCAGCCAGTCACCACCATCTGCTTCCCATTTGCCGTCAGCTCCTGCTCTGCCAGTTGCTTGGTGGGAAGACAAACAGGGAGCACAAATTTGTTGAAAATCATGGGCTGAGCCAGATGCAGTATGGCTATGTCATTATCGGAGGTCATCTTGCTGTAGTTTTCATGGCTCACTAGCTTGTCAACCACAATGGTTTGCTCTGTTTCCTCATTCCGCAGACGGTGGTATTCCCCTGAAAGAGCAATGAGGAAGGAGATGAGAGATGTTACTGGGCTCCTGGACCTCCAGCCCCACCCCCTGCATCAAACCACATTAGGACTAAAATACATTGAGAGCTCAGATTTGTCCTTGTTTTCTTAAAATGTGAGTTTGCTCAAGTTACCCTGTTCTATCTTAACAGGATTATACTTAACTGGCCTCCCACTCCTTGCTCCACAGGGCAGGGACATCATCTTCTGATTTGCCTATAAAGTATTGTGCACATATCATGCAGAACTGCATAAATATATCAACAGAATGAAGACACTGAAACTCTTCAGTGATGCTCTAGAGTGTCCACATTACAATGGGAATTGGACAGCTGGAGAGAATTTCTTGGGTGGTCCTTTCGTGGGACCCAGCATAAAAGTTTGGTGGAACATGCCTATAACACAGCAAAAGCAATATGCTTGTACAAGTTCTTTGATGTGTTTTTAGTGGCTGATTGGTTGAACTCCCTGACGTAAAGGCCATTAGGGACTGACTTCCTGGACTAGTCCATCCTAGAAGCTGGGATCTGTATTGTAAGAAATCCATGACCACCTAAGACTTTACAATTGTCACTGTGCTGCACACCCATTGGTGATGAAACTTCATCACCCCAGGGTAGTGACTTTATGGACAATTCCAGGAGGACAGTTCCATACCTAAAGGGCTACATGGAAGACAGAGTGAAGGGGCTTATGAGAGAAGTGTACAAACTGGGGGTAGAGGTTTGCACTGCTGGCTCAAAGTGGAGGCAGTTAGGGGCAACACAATGAGATACAACAGCAGATTAACAGGGAGGGCCCAGACTGTGAAGAGCCTTAAAGGAAAGGACAAGAAGATGCATCTGATGCAGTGAAGAAAAGAGAGCCAGTGAAGGGGCTCAAAGCCATGATCAGAGTGGTGGGTCAGAAAAGATGCTCATAGTGGTTTTAATGCCCATGCTGGCATCTCAGATTTTGGGGCAGTGGCACCATTGATTCCCTTATTGGGTACTTCATACCTGTATCTTCTGTACCACACTTAACAAAAAGTATTTTCACTGACTAAGCAGCTGAGGCAGAGGCTGTATTATCCCTTTGCTGTCAGAGCAGATAGGTAGAAAATGCTCCTCCGGAGGGGTTTTATTTGAATGTGAAAGGAACAATGCTTGTGGTGGTTTTTGTTTGGTAATTCAGGGGTAAATTTGGTGGACATTTTCCCATGCTTCGTATACTTCGTATATGTGCAGAGATAGCAGCGCTGGCTATGGCAATGTACAGGGCCGTCTCTAGGTTTTTTGCCGCCCCAAGCAAAAAATGTTTTTCCTGTCCCCCCCCCAGCCCTGGGCTCCCCCACACACCTCCCTGCTGCCCCAGCCCTGGGCTCCCCCTCAGCACCTCCCTGCTGCCCCAGCCCTGGGCTTTCCCCCCTCACCCGCACCCCCTGCCGCCCCAGCCCTGGGCTCTCCCCCCCCACACCCCATGCTGCCCCAGCTCTGGGCTTCCCCTTCCCCGACCAGTGCTCCCCACCCACACACCCCCTGCCACCCCAGCCCTGAGCTCTGCCTCTTCCATCCGCACCCCCTGACGCCCCAGCCCTGGGCTCTCTCCCCCCACACCTGCACCCTCCTTCCGCCCCAGCCCTGGGTCACTGGTAACCTGCTCCCAGGGCAGGTCATTCAGCAGGAATTTTGGATGTGCACAAAACACAGACAGGATTGGTTCCCATATGGTTACAGAACTGCAGTAAAGTGGAACAATTTTCAGCTTGTGTGATTGGAGGATATCTGGATGCATATTATAAGACTGTCCTCCATAAATGAGGAAAAGTTGAGGTGCCTTTATTATTCTTTTGTTCCACTCTTTCTTTCTATGGGGAATTTGCCAATGCAATATCACTGTCTTCCTTTTAAACAAATAAAAGTAAAGGCAATGGCTGTTGAAAATAGAAATTCCAGTCCTAAAAACCACTGGGAAGCATTTCTTGCTCAATTTTATCCTACTTTTTCTACAGCAAATTACAGTGGATCAGTATATTTGATTTGGGAGAAATGAAGTAACAGCTGCCCAAATTGAACTTGAGCACTCCTGAATTTTGAGGTGTTCAAATCTGGAAGACAGGTGCTAGATTCCCTTTCTGAATATTAGCTAAATCTGGAAAGGAAAAGTCAATTTCTGTTTCCATGGCTCAGAAATGGAAATCCTCCTAAGTGCTGGGTACTGTACCTAAAGCTGCCCAGGTCCAGTAGAGCCTCCCCTCCCTTACTTTTCATTTTAAATTCTAGTGGGATCCACGTACCTCCCTTGCTAGGCTTCAGATAGAGAGAGGCACTGTCCATTTAGTCCACTCAATTCCTTCTTTGGGGGCTGCAAGGCGAGGTCACACCGGTATCCCTAAGCCAGTCTGGGGATGTCTTCTGAAGGGGATATCTGGGCCAAAACCTTCTACTCCTTGGGCACACTTGTTCCCCATTCACAGTGCCACCCCGCTCTAGCAGTGAGCTCTCCATTCACAGCGAGCTGCAGCATGAGGTTTTCAGCTACCATACTCCCTCCCCCCCTTTGCTGTTGGTAGTGGCCAAGGGAATGCTGGGAAATGTAGTTCTTTCCCTGCTCCAGGGCTGGTTCTATAGGCATGGAGCTAACCAAGGAACTACAGCTCCCAGGGCCCCTGTTGGTTCTCACCTCCCAGGCTCGATCCCTGCTAGCTGCCACCCCTGCAAATGGGCTGCCCCAAGCAGCTGCTTGCTTTGCTGGTGCCTAGAGCCGCCCCTGCCTGTTGGGTAGTTTTGCAAGGTGGATACATGCCCAACTAAGTATAGATTAAGACTCCTCTGCACGTCTAGTACTCATGGCCTATTCCAGATTTGGGATCAGGAATCTAGAGATGCTTCCTAAGCAGCAACATTCTCATTAGCCCTGGGGCACTGAGTGCAGGCCCACTGCCCCGCTGTTGGGGTGCAAGTACACAAGGTTTGGGAGTAGAAACACAAACCAATCCAAGCTCCAGAGTGTGGGAACTTTACTTCCCCTTTACTTCACTTCCAAGATACGCAGGAGTGCTCACAATGTATCAGCCCACTTAGTTCATAGTCAGGCTCTTAGCTGCTCAAATGAAATCAGATGGGTTTAACAACATATTTTTTAAATCTCAGGTAGATCCGACGGGCTTCCTAGCCAACCCAGTTCTATATGCAGAATGACATGCTCTCTCTATAATCTGGCATCCGTCTCCCAAAAGGACAAGCCTCAGGATCCTGAATTAGAATGTAATATACTAAAAGAGGGTAGCACAGGAGCTGGTCTTTTTTCCATACCAAGTTTTACTTTGAACCTCCCTTTCTCCTCAACGCAGTGTGCTGCCGTTAGAACCCAGGAGGGATGGATGAGAACACCTCCGCACATAAACTTTCCCCTGCCATCTAGCAGCATGGTCTGAAACAAATAAATAGAGAAGAAAGGCACCACAGGATCCAGCTCAGACACGTAGGATATGATATATTCCTTCTGCATGCAGCAGTCTACACTGCATCTTCAGGTACCAGAGCATGTGACATTAGCAGAGGTCAAAGCTCCTCGCTTGGTGGACAGAAGCATCCTAACAAGATATTTACAGTCCACATGGAATGAAGGTTTGGGTTTCGAGCGTTCCATCTAAATCAGTTTTCATGTTTCTCGCTGGCTGGGCTCACTGCTCCGGAGATGCTGCAGACCAGCAGTTGGAAGCATTCTGGTCCTTCTGAGTTTTGGAGATTCTTAGCTCAAGCAAGAGATGGTTTAGCCCAACAACCACCGTGTGCCTGAAGTGAGTAAAACATCTTGGGCTGATTCTCATTTATGCTAAGAGCTCTTTATGCTGCCACAGTGGTGTAAAGAGATCTTAGTCTACATGAGACTCGGGCTGGCAGAAAAGCACTTTCTCTAATGCCCTGGTAGGGTCCATACGGTGGATCCTTCCTCTGTGAGCCCCCAGCATGCTCTGTAAAGGTCTGGTATGTTCTGTTAGACTAAAGCATGCTCTGTAGCTCTAACCGATGCCTGGCAAGGCTTGTTTTACATTTATAAAAACAAAGCTGTCCTAAACCAACAAAGATTTCATTCAGATGCTACTGTGATAGTACTATGATAGCCAGAGTGTGCTGCAGGAGGTATTCAATACGTTCATGACGTGGCCATCCCCCTCTTGGTGGGACACCACAGGCAGGTACATCATGATGCTGCTTGCATTGGAATGGTTAGCAAGAACAAATATAGCTTGGCAAAGAGTGGTAAGGCTAATAAAATACAACAAAAGTTACATTCACTTCAGCTCTCCAACTTTTGATTTGGCCTTGGAAAGCCTAAAATAAGGGGAAGCTTAGCTTGCAATAGCGCCATCATTTGTGACCTAAGTGCTTTACTGTGCATATGAAGCAGTTCTGGGTACAGACTGAAAGCTCCACCACAAAAGATTATGTATTCCTCACCTGCCAAGGGCTGTCTCCTTTTTTTCCCATTTTCCCTGCAATGAGTCGAATTTGGACACCTGATTTGAGCTCCATGCGATCTGCCTTCACCCTTCCACAGGGGAACTCCACTACAAGAGATAAATCAAAAAGAGGTTAACCCGCAAAATTCAGACAATTCAACACAATCACTGTCAGCTTATTAAACAAGAAACTCTCCAACTCACTACTGTTCTAAAAAACCCTCACCCTGTCTCCTTATTTCTGTGAGATGCTCGCAATGGCTTCTCTGCATTCCCTCATTGTTTCACCGAGGGGGAAATTCCCTGATCCTGTGGAGGAGTTTGACTATGTGAGGAGTTCCTAACACAGAGATAAATGATTGATTTCTAATTCCAATAAAAGGAGGTTATTTACCTGTAACTGGAGGTTCTTCAAGATGTGTGGTCCCTATCTGTGTACCACCAAGGGTTATACACATGCACCATATGTCTGGAACCAAAGATTTTGAAAGCTGTAGTATCCATTAGTCCATGCATGTGCCCTTCCTCCACCTTATGTTTTTGTCTGAAGTGATAAAGGGCAAGACGGACTGACCATGCCTTCAGTTTCTTCTCCACCGCAAATGGAAAAGATCCGCAGCAGCGGGGAAGGTGGATGGGGTTGTAATACAGATAGTGACCATACATCTCGAAGAACCTCCAGTTACAGGTAAGTAACCTCCTCTTCTTCTTTGAGTAATGGTCTCTATTGTATTCCATTGAGGGTGATTAACAAGCAGTACCTAGTTAGGAGGACAGTGGAGGAAGATGATGGAACTGTGGAATGGAGAACAAGGCATCCGTCACAGTCTCACACTAAGGCATAATGGGAAGAGAAGATACGTACCAAACTCCACAGGCCCTCCCCCCACATATGTAAGTGGTATGTCATGAAGCGCGGCCGAAGTCGATGTTTGCACTCTCGTGGAATGGGCTCATACCCCAAGGGGTGGAGACAGTCCCAATAACTGATAGAGTGTAATGCGCCCCAAAACCCACTTAGAGATCCTCAGAGTGGAGATCGCTTGCCCCTTAGTCCCTTCTGTTAGAGCGATACACAGTCATGGGGATGTCCTGAATGATCTTGTCCTCTGCAAGTAGAAGGCCAGGGCTCTGCGGATGTCGAGGGAGTGAAGGTGCCTTTCCTCCGTTGAGGTGTGAGGCTTTGGGAAGAAAGCAGGTAAGTGTATGGGATGGTTGAGATGAAAGCAGGATACAACCTTTGGCAGAAACTTGGGATGCAACTGCAGGGAAACCTTGTCCTTCTGAAATGTGATAAAGGGAGAGTCCATCATGGCCCCCAGTTCGGCTACCCTTCTTGCGGAAGTAATAGCTACCAGAAAGGCAACCTTCACGGAAAGGAGCGACAGGAAGCAGGAAGCCATAGATTCAAAAGGTGATTTCTTCAACACCCAGAGGACAAGGGTGAAGGAGCAATGGGATGAACGGGTGGATAAGTCTGGAGGAGGCCCTTCCAAATCCTGGTAGTCAAGGGGAGACTTGGTTTTGTCTGAGGTGATAAAGACGGGGGTGGCGGGCACCGAAAGCAGCTTCATCAGGGGTGGCCAACATAAGCCTGAGAAGGAGCCAGAATTTACCAATGTACATTGCCAAAGAGCCACGGTAATATGTCAGTAGCCCCCCATGAGCTCCCTCACCCCGCTCCCAGTGCCTCCCACCCACCGGCAGCCTTGACAATCAGCGCCTCCCCCTCCGTCCTCACACCTCCCAATCAGCTGTTTCATGGCATGCAGGAGACTCGGGGCGGGGGGAGAGCAAGGGCACTGCAGGCTCAGGGGAAGGGCTGGGAAGGGGTGAAGTGGGGGCAGGGCCTGTGGCAGAGCCAGGGATTGAGCAGTGAGCACTCCCCAGCACATTGGAAAGTTGGTGCCTGTAGCTCCAGCCCCGGAGTCGGTGCCTATACAAGGAGCCGCATATTAACTTCTGAAGAGCTGCATGTGGCTCCATAGCCACAGGTTGGCCATCCCTGGGCTACATGCACCTTGATGGAGTTGAGAGTGAGTCCTGACGCCTTCAGGGACAGAGGTAGTCCAGAAGAAGAGAGATGCCTACATTCTCAGGGGAAAGACCCCTCTTGCTGGGCCCATGAGGTGAAATACTTCCACTTGGCTATATAGGATCACCTCATGGACTCTTTTCTGCTACACGAGAGGATGTCTTGTATTGCTGACAAACATTCTCACTCTAGCGAAAATGCCCATTGAAAAACCAAGCTCGTAGGTGAACTGTCTGCAGATTGGGATGCCTGATCCTGCTGCCATGTTGTGCAAGGAGTCACAGGAAAGCTGGCAGTGGAAATGGGGGATGCGCTGACATGTGGAGAAGGAGGAGAAACCAAAACTGGTGAGGCCAGAATGAGGCGATCAGAATGACCGTTGCTCTCTCCTGTCGGATCTTGTGTAGGACATGCAGCAGGAGCAGTAGGGGAGGAAAGGCATAATTGACCTGGTCCAACCAGTGGATGACTAGGGGATCGCCTTGGTAAAGGGTGCCGAGGCATCCCCTGGCCCCCCGGTGCATTTGCTGTTGGTGTGGGAGGTGAAGAGGTCCCTGGTCAGAGTCCCCCAGTCGTTGAAAATGTCTGTGGCCATGGTGTCATGGTGCTCCCATTCGTGGTCAGCCATGAATTTCTTGCTGAGAGTGTCTGCAGTTACATTCTGAGTCCTGGGAAGATATGCTGCCAACAACAGCGTCTTGGGTGTAACACACCAATCCCGAAGATGAACAGCTTCTGCACAGAGTGCTGAAGACCTCGTGCCCTCTTGTTTCTTGATGTAGTAAAGGGCAGTGGTGTTGTCTGATATGATGAGAACATGATGGGAGTGAATGGATGGGAGAAATGTGCAACATGCTGTCCGCTTTGCCCGAAGTTCCAGGATGTTAATGTGCATCCTGGATTCCCGAGCACTCCAAGTCCCCTGTATCATGTGCTCACCCATGTGGACGCCCCATCCAAGGAGTGATGTGCCTGTGATGATCGTCGTGCTTGGGGAGAACAGGAGGAAGGGTATCCCGGTGCAGACCTGACCAGGGTCCTTCCACCATTGGAGGCAGGAAAGAACCTCGTGGAACTGTCAGTAGGAAGTCCATGGTATGGTGCATGGGAGTATAGGCCTTCTGGAGCCACAGCTGCAGGTAGTGAAAGCGAAGACGAGCAAAGGGGGGGGAAGGGATAGCTCAGTGGTTTGAGCATTGGCCTGCTAAACCCAGGGTTTCAGGGGAGGGAGGGATAGCTCAGTGGTTTGAGCATTGGCCTGCTAAACCCAGGGTTGTGAGTTCAATCCTTGAGGAGGCCACTTAGGGATCTGGGGCAAAAATTGGTCCTGCTAGTGAAGGCAGGGGCTGGACTAGATGACCTTTCAAGGTCCCTTCCAGTTCTAGGAGATTGGTATATCTCCTATTATTAAATTAAAGGCAATAATGTACATACAGGCCACCAAGAAGGGAAAGGCAAGTCCTGGATGGACCAGAGACCACCTTGGTAATCAGTTCTTGTAGGGCCTGGAACCTTTCCTCCAGTAGGTAGGCACGTGTCGAGATTGCATTGATGCAGGCCCCAGTGAATTCTAGAGCCTGTGTAGGATCCAAAATCTATTTTTCTATGTTTACATTCACCCACAGGGAGGAGAGGCATGTGAGCAATATGGAGGTCAAGGCTCGAGCCCTCCTTTGGATCACACTGCTGTCAGCCAGTTTTTGAGATAAAGTAACATAACAACCGCTTGATGCTGATGGTGGGCCACCACCACAGAGAAAACTTCAGTGAAAACCTGTGGAGCAGAGGTGAGTCCGAATGGTAGAACCCTGTACTGGAAGTACTGAGGACCTGCTGTGAATCTCAAGAAATGTTTGTGGGTAGGGTGGCTATCTACATGAAAGTAAGCATCCTGCATATTGGGAGCCATAAACCACATGTCTTTTTCTAGCGAAGGTATGATGGCTGCTAGGGTGACCATACAAAACTTTGCCTTGCATATGAAGTGGTTGAGATGACGGAGATCTAAGATTGGTCTCCACCGATCACCCTTTTTCTTGGGAACCAGAAGGAATAGAACCTTGTGCCCTAATAGGTCACGGGAACAGGTTTTATCACTCCCTTTGGAGTAGGGAGTCCACTTCTAGGGTGAGGATACTGTCATAAGAGTGATCAATGAGGTGAGGCAGCGTCATGAACTCAATTGTATAACCATGTTGAATGACATCCAGGACCCACTTGTTATCAAAATCCATGCTGGTGAGAAGAGTGCTAGATGCCACCCCAAAAGGGGGTGGGCTGGGTGTAAGGCAAAAGGCAAGGTGGTTGGTGGAACACCAGATGCACTCAGAAATATCAATTCTGCAAAGACTGAGTATGAGATGCTGAAGGCTCTGACGATGAACTGAGAGGATGGGGCTGTTGGATCTTCTTTCATTTGTGAGGAGGCTCACTAGGCCACTGATGGAAGGATTGAGAAGCTCTGAATTGTTGTGTCGGTGGTAAGAGGTAGAATTTGCGCTTGGGTGCTGGTATGTAGATACCCAGCAATTGTAGAGTGGCTCTGGAGTCCTTTACTGAGTAAAGGGGAATCGTCAGTCTTCTCATTGAAGAGATGAGACTCATCGAAAGGGAGGTCCTCCATGGTGTGCTGGACTTCCCTTGGGAAATCTGATGAAGTAGCCACCATGCCCTTCACATGACAATCCCCTTAGCCATCGTGTGTGAAGAAGTGTTTGCTGCATCCACTGCAGCCTGAAGTGTTGTCTTCATGACCAGTTTTCCCTCCTGTAAGATAGCCTGGAGGAAGCTTGTCTGCAAAATCCACCACCTTGCCACAGTAAGGAAATAATATTTAGCAAATAGATCCAAGTAATTTGAGATTCCAAATTGAAGGCTGGCAGAGGAGAAGACATTGTGATCCAGAAGATCCAGTCACTTGCCCTCTTTGTCTGCCAGGGTAGAGTGTGGGTGTTGTTGCCACCTGTATGATGAGGGAATTGGGTGGGAGGTGAGAGAACAGAAACTCAACCTCTTCGCTGGTACATAGTACCTCTTCTTAGCCCCCTGGGGGGGGGTGGGTGTGCAAGTGGTTGAAGTGTGCCAGACAGTCTGGGATGGTTGCAGAATGGCCAATTACTGTGGTTGGTACCGAGGCATGCAAGATGTCAAGCAGCTGGTGCTCTTTGTCCTGTACCGCCTCCAGTGGGATGTAGAGGTGTTCAGCCATCTTATGTAACAGGTCCTGGAACTGGTGATAGTCTGGGGACAAGGAGGGAGCTGAAGACACTGTGGCATCTAGGGACAAGGAAGGGAACTGCTCCGGTTCTGGTGGTACTGTTGGAGTTGGACTAAGCGGTTCTTCCTCCCAGTATTGGAGTTCTGAGCACCTGCTCAATGATGGTTGAAGAGGTGAGATGGGGAACTCCTTTCAAGCTGAGTGGGAAGGTTCTGAAGGTAGGTACTGGGGCTGGAACCCCCAGTATGGCCAGCAAGGCAGATTTGATGGTTGCTGTGGAGGGCCCCAAGGAGTGGTGTACCAATGACTTCTTTGCTGGGGATAGGAAGGACACTGCCACTGAGCTGTTAGAAATATTGGTACGGGAGGGGCGGACTATGCGCTTTTGTCTGAGTCCTCCGATGCCGAAAAGTCAGAGCCTGGTTCAAATCATGGAATTCTAGGGAAGTGGGCGGGAACACAGCCCGAAGGGGCTAAGTACAAGGTAGAACAGCCCACCCCCTTAGGTGGCGACTGAACCTGAAGATGTGGAGATGTCACCTCCTCCAAAGCCAAGAGTTCATGAGGCTCAGGGGCCAACTCAAGCTTCCCGGGCATCAACAGTATGTGCTCCGCAGTCAGAACTGGAACCAGAACAGAACTGCCTTTGAACTGAAGGTTCCTTTGACTTTGGCGGTGCCGATCTGGAAGGGGTACATGGCTCAGTGGCAGGGCCAGCTCTGGCTTTTTTGCTGCCCCAAGCAAAAAAAACAACAAAACAACACCTGAGGGGCGGCCGGAGTGGCGAAGCAAAAAAAAAAAAAAAAGGAAACCTGTGGGGCAGCTGGAGTGGCAGAGCAAAAAAACCCGTGCAGGGCATCTGGAGCGCGGGTGCAGGGGGACTCCCAGTGCTGCAGACGTGTCCTGGGCAGCGGGGGGGGGAGGGGGAGAGAGAGAAGGGGACGGCCAGGGCTTCCGCCGCGCCACCTGCTGGGAGGGCTCCGCGCTGCTTGGCGGGGAGGGAAGGACGTGGGCTGCCCTGCCGGGCTTGCTACAGACCTCGCACCAGCTGGGGCAGACGGAGGGTGCAGCCCGCTCGCAGCAGGACGCTCCCCTCCTCCATGCTGCCGCCCCCTAAAGGGCGGCCGGAGCGGCGAACCAAGAAGAAAAAAGAAAAAAACTTGCAGGGCGGCCGAAGTGGCAAAGCAAAAAAAAAAAAAAAGGATTTGAGGGAATGCCGCCCCTTAGAAGCTGCCGTTCCAAGCACGAGCTTGCTCAGCTGGTGCCTGGAGCCGGCCCTGCTCAGTGGACAGGACTAGCTTTCTGTGCAACTTCTTGTCATTCTTGTGAGATTTGGAACATGCCGTTTTCTGTGGCTGGAACTTGTGGATGGGACAGTGTCCTTCCTGGGCCCGGAGGAAGATTTACTGCCAGGCTTATGCACATACTTCTTTGCCTCATGATTAGGTCCCGGCATGGGGTCATAGCACTGGTACCAATGGAACCAGACTGGATCTCTGCGGTAGGAGGTGTGCTCCTTGACTGCTCAGACTGATGTACAGGGGGAGTTCCCCAGTCTGGATCCGACTGTGGCCTCATGGTGACTTCCACAAAGTGCTTCTTGAGGCGGAGAGCCCGGTCTTCCCAGATGTGGTTTGGGAAGGAGAGGCAGACACTGCATCTGGATGCAATGTGGGCTTCTCCCAAGCAGTAAAGGCAGCATTGGTGCTCATCACTGACTGAGAATGAGGGAGGGCAGGAGGCGCAGATCTTGAACCCTGGTATCTTCGGCATAATCAGGTCTGGGTGCTGGGGAGGGTGAGGGTGAGGGGGAAGTGGAAGACCTTTAAAATGGCATCCCAAAATCCTGAAAACTATCACTAATCTACTGCAAAACAACAAGAATACTAAGCATATAGAAGTATAAAACAGTCTTTTTTCTGTGTTTTAGAAAGCGCATCACAAGAGATGAGAGAACAGGAGAGGTCTGACTCAGACCATGCAGCGGTGAGAAGGAACTGAGGGCATGGACGGTACATCCCACCCTTTATCGCCTCCGACGGAACCACGAGGCAGAGCAAGGGTGCATGCGTGGCCCAACGGACACTACTACTTTCCAACTCTCTGGCTCTGGACACATAGTCCATGTGTATAACCCTCAGTGGAATACAATAGAGACCATCACTCAAAGAAGTGGAAAAATCCCAAGCAGAAAATCACTCTGCATGGAATAGATGCATTGGAACTATTAGAAACTGTTGCATATGGTTCTCACATTTCAGAAAAGAAGTGTCCCCCCCATTCTCTTGTTTGAAGAACGCTGTATAAAATTGGAATTTTGGGTGTCCTCCCACCCCACCCTTCCTTCTTACCAACGGGCTCGCACTTGGAATGGTCGTCCATCAGCTGATAGCCTGAGGCACAGCTGCAATAGCGGCGCTGGCTCTGCTTCGGATCCTCATGGCAGAAATGTTCACATCCCCCATTATAAGTGGAGCAGTCGGTGTAGTTAGCCTCTGGGAAACAGAGGAGGGGAAAAGAGATGCAAGGTTAGAAGGCCTAGGAATCACCTGATGGTAAGGTCTGAGCTGGACTTGATGTTCCCCTTTGAAATTGGAATAGGTGCACTGTGAGAGGGAATTGTCCAGTGCCTTGATTTGAAGGAACAGCAGTTGATGGATTTGGGATTCCAGCTTCTGTTCTGACTTTGTGGCATTTGAGCGGCAGATTGAAAATGGGGGTGGCCACTGGGAGTGCTGAGGGAGAGGCCAGGGGCATGATACCAAGGAGTGTGCCAGGAGGTAGTAGACTGAAGGTCTGATAATTCTGCTCCTTGCCATTGAGCATGAGTCTACTGCATACACTGGTCAGCAGTTCGCCGGGAAAGAAAAACAGCTCTTTTAAAAGAGTTCAGCTCAGAATTCACTCATCTCTGCATTGGATTGTGATGGGTTTTTTTTCATTATCTTGCAAACAAAATCCATCCTTTCTTGTTTTGCTGACAGCTTTAGCAGTTGTGGCAGACCCTGTTTTACAGGAATATTTTCATTGGCGAGAGACTTAGACCTCTCCCATGATTACAGATCAGCTTTATGTTATTTTAGAAAACAACAAACAATCCACTGGCAGGCCATGAAATAGAGAAAAACAGCATCAGAAGCAGACAGGTTCTGCAATGACATAAGTGTTGGTTTTCCTATACAGGCAGAGGTACTTCCGCCCCTTCCCCCCAGTTTTATTTCTAATATTAAAATGGTGGATTGAAGCCAGAGTTACCATGTTGGCACAGGCGTCCCTCCCAGCCTTGGTTGCAAATGCAGTTAAATCGTCCAATATTGTCCAGACAGGTCCCATTGAAACAAGGATTGGATAAACACTGATCTCCATCTGAAATACACATGCAGGGAAACCCAGATCATGAACCCTACATCTGACCTCTTCAGTCCCAACCACCCCACATCAGCTCGGCAACTGGGCATTGCGAGCTCGATATCTTTATGGTGCTTTTTTTTTTTTTTGCCTGTTGTATATGTCGCTCTAGAGGTTCTCCAAGGCACAAGGACAATGTGATGGACTCTGAGTTACAGCTGTAGGGCATGTGTGCTGGGGGCAGGAAAGAGGGCAGACAGGCACTGAATGCAGCGGGGCATGGCCTGGTTTTCTTAGAACTAGAGAGCAATGGTGGAGTTCATCCTTTGTGTGCACCAGGGAGGTCTACAGTAATCACCGGGATTAGGAAGGATCCCCCATCAACTTTGACCAGTGACTTGGCTCTAGGAGAGGATATGGAAACAGGCATAGAGGTGTTTGGAATCTGCCCCTACAGTCCATGTAGTAGACGGGGAAACACACTGTGACATGAGAACATAGACTTTGATGCGTAAAAGCTGGAACGAATGACGTAGAGAGAATTAATATACAGTACATGGCAGCAAGGATGCAGAGGTACCCGCTGTGGAGGGGAGGCGGCGTGGAATCAGAAACTTTTCCTTACTTACCAACATACTTAGTCCAAAAGTTTAGCTGTGGAGAAATAAAAACAGGGTTAGGGCTGGAAGTAGACTGTTCAAATGAATGAACTTTAACTGTCTCTCTGCCTTGGGGCAGCGGAGTTCAGGTCTCCAGTTAATAGCAGTAGTATCTCCCCCTTTGACACAGTAGTAATAAGACTCAATTACCTGGCTGGGTGGAGGCTAGGATGTGATGCTGCAAACACAGGTCATACTATCTTCCTTGTGCAGGTCCCGCTCCTCCATTCGTCACACCTCCCCACCTGCCCCCAACCAATCGCCAGCCCAGTACACTGTACCACACCAATCCCAACCAGCCTTTTCCCAGACCCCCCCACCCCCGCCGCAGCCAGCAGCCAACCCCCCATCACAGCACACACATCTTACATACTGCTGAGAGCTCAGGGACATTGGTGCTGGCTGGTCCTGAGTGTGTGTTTGATTCTGCTGATCCAGAGGGGTTGATCCTGGTGGCTCTGGGAGGACCCAGCCGTATCAGTGATGGGCCCAGCTGTGCCCCTTACCTCCCCTCAATCTGCATCAGCTTCTTTGCTGTCAGAAGGCAACTGCTGACTGGGTAAGTCCCCTGTATTTCTGGTGTACAATTACAAGCAGTGCCCAGCCAGGCAAAAAGACAGAGGACAGCAAAGCCTTTTCTTCTAGGTGATTGGCTTGAATCCCACCCACTTTGGTAATGGCCACATGTTGTTACCATACATTCTCCCTTGTGTTATTGCCAATAAAGCTCACGGGGACACTGAAATGTGGGCCTCACCGTGCTCGCTGCCAGGCATGCACATGGCCAGAGGCAGTCTCTGCCCCAGAGAGCTTACCATACTAGAAAGACAATACGCTGAACCCTGGATGAGGTGAATAGTGCAGGAAGGAGGAGCACATGGAAGGAGAAAGTGATTTAAATAAAAGGAGGCTGTCAGGAGGGATTTGAAAGAGGAGAGAGGGGATGGCGCCTGGCAGAGGCTGCCAGATGACTGTAGAAGCTGGGAATGGGCAAAGAGGAAAAGTTCAGAGGGAAGTGACAGCGAGATGTCAGTGGGGCAAGCTTCCAAAGGCCTCCTAGGGGAGGAGGAGGAGCCTGAATGTGCTGTGGTAATAGACAAGAAGCCAATGGAGGGAGTCAAGAAGGGGCAAAGTGGCTCCGAGACTCAGGCTGGCAGGGGAGAGCTGGGGCAGGAGGCAGACAGGAAAAGGCTACCGTGGCCGGGGAGACCCACCAGCACGCACAGGAGAGACAGGGCTGGCTTTGGTTTTGACAACCAGAACTGCGAGGAATAGATGGAGACTACGGGCCAGATCATCCGCTGGTGTAAATCAACACAGCTCCATTGACATCAGCGGAGTGCTGCACATTCACACAAGCAGGGGCTCTGGCCCTAAGAGAGAGGAGGGGTATTTAAGGGAAGCTCTCGTTATGCTCCTGACGTGGATACATTCCCCAAATCAACATTTCACTGGTTAATTCATTCTCACATCCAGCTTTAGGGGGAACGACTTACAGTTGCTTCCCTGGTTTCAAATATCTCATGGGCCTCCTCCAAGTCACACTGCTCCTCATTACATTCTCGCTCCACAGAGCCTGGCTTGAGCTCCTCCAGGAAAGAGTTTGCCCGCTTCTGGATTTTCAGGATTTGGTTTGCATCTTTGCTGCTGTAAAATACTTGAAGCCGAGAGAGGAGAACCAACACAGGGCTATGCATGCACTGAATCTTAGTTTGCAGCCCCTTTCAGAGATATTCACTTATTTATTATCTCCAGCTTAAGGTGCCTGATTTTTAGAGGTGCCCAAGACCACAGAAGCACCTCTAAAAGCAGGGCCGGCTCCAGGCACCAGCTTATCAAGCAGGTGCTTGGGGCGGCAACTCCGGAGCGGGGCGGCACTTTAAGGTATTCAGCGGCAATTTGGCGGAGGGTCCCTCACTCCCGCTCGGAGTGAAGGACCTCCCGCTGAATTGCCGCAGACCGTGATCGTGGCTTTTTTTTTTTTTTTTGGCTGCTTGGGGCAGCAAAACCCCTGGAGCCGGCCCTGTCTAAAAGTCAGGCACAGAAGGTCTGAAGCTGGACACCCAAAAAACCAGAGGGACATAGACTCCGTGACGTTTCCTGAGAACATTGGCCCTGGTTTGGTACTTCTCAGAGACCACGTTCAGGTGGGCAGTGGGAAGATGGCTGGGGTAGAAATATTCAAGAACAGACTGAAGGACAGGCCAATGGTGTGTCTGGGTTTGAGACACAGAGGCTGCATTTCCATTAGAGAACTGAATCATTGGTAATGGAACCACTGGGATTGCACGGTGAAATTAGCAAGTGCTGTGCAGTCACGCTAATTAGTCTGTTTTGGGTATAGTTCTCATAGACTTATAGACTTTAAAGTCAGAAGGGACCATTATGATCTTCTAGTCTGACCTCCTGCACCACACAGGCCACAGAATCTCACCCACCCACTCCTGTAACAAACCCCTGACCTGACCTATGTCTGAGCTATTAAAGTCCTCAAATTGTGGTTTAAAAACTTTGAGTTCTGCCCCATGTCAATGCACAGTACTGCCTTACAAGTATTGCAGGGCCTTCCACCTCTTGCACCTTTCCCATAATGCCTGGTACAGCTCCATGGGGCTGGTACCCCTCCATTCTCACCCGTTCACAGGTTTGGCTTGTTCCTATGGATGTTTCAAGAGAGTTCACTCCTGCACAAATTGCTGCGAATGTGCCGTGAGGTGCAGGGCTGCACCCACCCATTGCAGACGCCGTGCCAAAACACTGTCCAACTGCCTCTGGTGGCCTGGAGCATATTGCAAGAAGCACAGCTTCCTTTGGCTGGAGGGTCTCCAGGAGGCAAGAGGCCTGGGGACTATTCCTATTTGATGTTGTGTTGCAGTCGGTTTGCTTGCTTGTTTTAACTAAACAATTCTTTTTTGTATTTGCCTCACAGTAAGAAGCTGACTGAATGTTGTGGTCACTGTGCTGGTCTCAGGATATTAGAGAGACAAGGCAGGTGAGTTAATGTCTTTTATTGGACCAACTTCTGATGGTGAAAGAGACATGCTTTCGAGCTACACAGAGCTCTTCTTCGGGTCCTGAAGACAAAAGCATGAAGAAGAGCTCTGTGAAGCTCGAAAGCTTCTCTCCCTCACCAACCAAAGGTCCAATAACAGATATTACCTCCCCCAGCCTTGTTTCTCTAGTAAGAAGCTGAGATAGGAGTGATTTAAGCCTGGTTTCAGAGACAGGAAATACTACCAGACCCTGAGGCCAAGCTGTCTAGACTTCCAGGCTTGGGCTGGCGCCCCCTCCCACCTCACAGGGTCCTGGAGCAATGAAACAGCCCTGCAGCCCAAACCCATGAATCCCAAACAGTTGGCCTGGGCCAGTCATGCATATTTAGTTGCTGTGTAGACATACCCTATACCTGTATTACAGAGGCAGCAGGCATGACTCCTCCATGTTCTCACATGGCTTTCCATGGGCCATACACTGGTTTCTCCACATGGGGTGTCCTCTCTGTGTGAAGTGTTAGGTTTCTGGTTGGGTAGAGTCTGAAGTAGGGCTCTGGCTGAAATCCGACAGGGTTCCCTCACAAAAGGACATTACCTTTATCATCAGGATGAGCCTTATCTGACCGTGTGAGGGCTCCTTGCACTAGGATAGCTGTTCTGTCAGCATTACCAATCACTGGGCTGCTGCACTGTCCCTGGGGTACCTCCACCACAGCCAGTGGTGGGGAGAGCAGCATATGCCGGACTCAGGGTTTTAACTGCCACGTCATCTCAGCCTGCTCTGGGCAGGATTAGATACGATGGCAGCAATGCAGAGGCCTGTCTGCAACAGTGCTCTCCCCATGGATACCACAGTGGTAGCTGCACCAGGATAGCACCAAAGGAGACTAGCACAGGGAGAAACTCAGAGTGGAACTTACCTGAAGTCCCATGTCCACGGTGCACAGAGCAGGCAGCCACCAACACCCAAAGAGTACAGAGCCTCCACATAGTGCAGAACGGCACACCTAGGAGATTAAAAGGGAGGAATGAAAGCGCATGTCCCGACGAGGCCCAATGTACTCCCCGAGATGGAGGAATTTCTAGCTAGGCAGCAGGTCAGACTGTTCCCTCCTTTGTTTTCCAGGCCGCCGGAGCCCATCTGAAAGGCTGACTTGCTCCTCAGCTGGAGTGCAAACCAAAAGCAGTGGATCGTTAAAGTCCATCCTAACGGTTCCGCTAGTTCCCTTTGTTCCATCGTCAGCCTCCCCACATAAGTCCTCTCTCTCCTCTTCCCTCCCCAGATTCAGGATTTGCCAAACAAGCCTCCCTTCTAAATCGAACAGGGTATAATACTTTGGAAGCACTTACTGACCGACAAGTTTGAATCACTGCTCTCTACTCTTCTGCCATGAGCACTGGTGGAGGCTAGTTAATCCCTAACTTCAAATATTTACTTATCCCACACGGGCCTTACTTTCAGTCAGTCAACAAACAGGGACAGCTCCTGGGACAATTCCTTGCTCCAAGGAGCACGAGTAAAACGGCCCCTCTGGGGGTCTGAGTTGTTCATGTCCAGGCTTCCTGTTGCTTTATTTTTTGCCACTGACAGGTAAGATCCACTTGAAGCTGATGGTGGTAAATGCAACCATGGCAGAACTGAGAAACCTTCTTGGTGAATGCTAAAACCTGCAGATAAGGATCCACTGCCTTCTCCACACTGGGTGGGTCCCATTCCCAGTATTATTCTACATGGGGGCAAGTGCGTTAGTATTCTCCCACTTTCTTCTCACCTGGACAGTCCCTACCCTGCAATGGGACCACCTTTTGAGCTGAGGAGGCTAGCGCCGACTCCTTACAGCCACATGGGGTCACTAGAGTGCCATAACATGCGCTTTTGCCATCCTGGGAGGAAGAGCTCTGAATGCATATTTCAGAGTAGCAGCCGTGTTAGTCTCTATCCGCAAAAAAAACAGGAGTACTTGTGGCACCTTAAAGACTAACAAATTTATTTAAGTATGAGCTTTCATGAGCTACAGCTCACTTCTTCGGATGCATAGAATGGAACACACAGACAGGGGATATTTATATATACAGAGAACATGAAAAGGTGGAAGTATGCATACCAACAGGCAGAGTCTAATCAATTGAGATGAGCTATCGTTAGCAGGAGGAAAAAATGCATAGATTCCCATGCCAGCACCCCCCCAGGAACTCCCATTCTGTGATTAAATAACACATCATCCTCCCCACTTCACCCTCACTGATGTGATCAGGAGGGAGATCTTTGCTATAATTCCATAATAAATATGTTACAAAATACACACACACATAATCAGAACCACAATAATACACCCTTCACCCCCGTTTTTTTTTTAAATGTCCTCCTTTCAGGAGGACCAAAAATGTTAATTTTTATTCTGATTTAGGTTGGGTAATTTGAGAGATTGATCTTCTCTCTGGAACCCCGAAAACTGCATATAACTCTACATGTTTGTCCCACTGTCCTATTTTATCATTTCAATAAAATCTGTATTATAAAACAGTGGAGAGATCCTAAGAATGAAAAAAGAGAAGCGAAACTATTCCAAATGTGGTCGCACCAGTAGCCGTAATAATAAAACCCTCTGAAAATGGTCCGTGTTCAGCTCTGGTTCAAAAGTTGGGAGAAAGGGGCTGATGGCTACAGTGGGGGAGGAGCTTCCAGTCCCCTGGATCACCAAAGGGAAAGCAGACTCTGCTGACTTAAGAAGGGATGGAGGAATCCCTAAGATCAGAGTGGGTGGGTCTGACCCCAAATCCCAACTCCAAACATCCTCCTGGCATTTAGAGTGATTCAGATCAGGATACAAAGGCCCTGGCCCTGCAATTGGATCCATGCAGAAGGCTCTTGCACCTGGGCAGAGCTACACTGACTTCACTAGGACTCCAGGCAGGTTTAAGGGTCCATCTGTGTAGATCTGACTGCAGAATAGGGGGACAAAGTTTTCAGCTGAGCCCTTCTCTACCTACAACCAGGGTGTGACCTCTGAGATGCAGAAACCTGGGACATCTGGGATGACCCTGAGCCAATAACACTGGACAGGTGGCAGTGTGTACTGACCACCCTTACAGATTGCCTGGGACAGTTACCTCCAAAAAGGGACAACCCTGGGAAAACCTTGTCAGGTGGCAAGTCTAGTCAGCATAGGACTCAAGAAAGAAGGTGCTAAGATAGCCAGGATGGTTAGTACCATTAGAGGCATTAAAGGAAGCCTACACTGTTTGGTAGTAATTTCCATTTTATGGGATACATTTAACATCAACAATAGCTGCACAAAACCAACAGGGACAACACATACCCGGCAAGGGGCTGAGTTAACCCTGCGGCTGGAACCTTAACCTTTGCATTCCCTGATTTTTCAAAATTTCTGCTGTCCCTAATGGGACACAGTAACACGTGCAATTGCCTGATCTGACTCCCCTGAAGTCAGTGGAAATACTGATTAATTCAATGGGTGCTGGATCAGCATTGAAAACATTTTGGGCCCTCCTTGTAGTGACAGTTCTAATACTTGACTGTCTTTTTGTTCATTTGTGCAGCATCTGGCACGAAGGGTTCTGGTCCATGACTGGTGCTTCTAAGTGTTACAATAATACAAACAAAAAATAACAGTATATCAAGTACCTGTTGGACTACATTACCCAGAGGTTGGGTGCGTCTTTTTTGGAAGAGAGAAGCATGGTAAGATCAAGGTAGCTGTATTACCTTACAAAAATACATGCCAGCTGCATAAACTACATGTATTATTGCATGACTGATGGGTTTTTTGGTTTTGCATTTAATTAATCTGATAGTTGGAAAATAGCCCTTTTTTATTTTAATACAACTTATTTAGTGTGGACACCTCTCCAACTGACCGTCTTTTTGGTATCTGGGTTTATGATGTTAAAGTCAGTATTTCTGCTGTTTGAATTTTGACTGTATCCTGTCCATTGATAGCCAAAGCCAGAAGACAGCCTGCTTAAAAGCCATGTGAAGCATGACCTGGGAAGTGAGGGGGACACTTTGGGTGGGATTTTTCAAAGAAGGTTAGAGGCCCGAATCTCACCTAATTTCAGTGGGTGCACAGCCACCATAGTCTCCTTTGAAAGTGCTGGAATCAGGGCCGGCTACAGACCCCAGCACGCCAAGCACGTGCTTGGGGCGGCATGCCGCGGGGGACTCTCTGCTGGTCGCCGGGAGGGCGGCAGGCGGCTCCGGTGGACCTCCCGCAGGCGTGCCTGCGGAGGGTCCGCTGGTCCACCGGAGCTGCGGGACCGGCGGACCTTCCGCAGACACGTCTGCGGGAGGTCCACCAGAGCCGCGGGACCGGCGACCGGCAGAGCACCTCCCGCGGCATGCCGCCGTGCTTGGGGCGGCGAATTCGCTAGAGCCACCCCTGGCTGGAATGATGCAAAGTAACTGAGTTTTAATCACATTGTGCAGCTGGAAGCCAATTTTAGTGGTGACTGGTGGATTAATAAGTAGGAGTTGCTTGCATTTTTTAATTCTTTCTAATGTATAAAGGTGACCTGAAAGGGTTTGTTTTTTGGAGACCTGGAGGGTTTTGGTTGGTTGGTTTTATTTTGGGGGGAAGGGAGGGGGAAGGAGGGATAGTAAGATTTTTTTTCTGCTTTACGTTAGAAAGTCAGGTGCAGTTTGGATTGCAGGAGCCCATTACAGCTGCAGACCTTGTGAAACAGTAACACCAGCCAAACCAGGAGTATGGTGAATCCCAGCGACCCAAAGGAGGACACAAATCAATTCCTCCCATCCCCTCCCTTTGCAGGTCACCTTAAGGCAGCTTTTCTAGGGGTCTGCAGCGTGCTGAGTGGGACTGTCCATGCTAATTGTCCGCACAGCAGCCCATGCTACCGGGTCTGTGATCAGAGACTATGTCATTGCCATGCCAGAAAGAGGTGGGGCTCCACTGGGTCCCACCAAAATAAATTCATTTGATGGTCACTGAATATGCTCAGAAGTGATTTTTCAATGGCTTATAACTCTTATTCACCACTTTTTCTGAACCTGGTCATGGGCAGTCTCTTTGCATGCCAAGGTTGACGGTTCAAGGGTCAGCCATTTTTGGAGTTGTGTGAAAAACACTGTGGCAGTTAAAAGTTGAAGAAGTTATTTTTTTCAACTGTCCCAGGCTTGCCGCGGTCCAGCCGGAGCTCCAACCGGGAGAGCGGGGCCGCGAGGCTTGCCGCACTCCGGCCAGAGCTCCAGCTGGGAGAGCGGGGCAGTGGGGCAGCCGCGCTCCCGCCGGCGCTTTGGTCGGGGGAGCGGGGCCACGGAAGACCTTGGAGCAGACCGCAGCCGGGGTAAGTAAAAAAAATTAAAAAGGCCCCTAAGGCCTAAAGCCAGCCCTGGTCCCAGCAAAGTTTTTCTTCAAAGCTTCCATTTAAAAAACAAAAACTTTCAGCTGAGACTAAACATGGAGGATTTGGGGTGAGGGAATGTCCAGAAAGTTAAGAGCAAATGAAAACAGGGGCTTATAAATGATACTATTGTATTACTTTAACTACTGTATCAGGTTTATCCACTCAGCAAACAGTAATATATTACATGGAGCTGGACTAATTGCCTATAGACAGTGCTCTGTGTTACCGTGTAGGAAACCTGCATTTGACTGGTAATCACATGACCCCAGGAGCTGGAGGTTTAAGAAAAAACACCAAATATTTCACGATCTGTGATAAAATCCTGATGAGTTGGCAACACTGCTCAAGCCCAAGGGCCAGACAGAGAATGGCTTGAGCAGGGCCGTCCTTAGGCATCCGCAGCTGCGTAGGGCACCATGAAATTTGGGGCACCAAATTGCCCCACATTTCATGGTGCCCTAGGCAGCTGTGTGTGCTGCATATGCGGCAGCACCAGCCGTGGCGACCAGCCCTATCCCTCGACTGGCCCCCCTGCAGGCTGCGCCCAGTGCAAGGGGCAGGGCCATCCCTACTGGGTGTGGGGCCCAGGCCAGCTCCCTCCGGCCGGCCCGTCCCCATTCCACCTCGTCCCCCAGTGACCCTGCACTCACTGGCAGCGGCAGGAATCGCAGCAACCTGACCCCAGCCCGCTCCACTCCGCCAGTTCCCAGCTGCGGCGCTCCGCTTCCCGACGCTGGTGAGTAGGGGGAAAGGATCGCCCCCACCACTCACCGGCGGGGGGAAGTGGAGCAATGTGGCCCCAGCCCGTTCTGCTTCCCTTGCCCCAGCCATGTCACTCGGGTTGGGGAAAGGACCACCCCCGGGTGTCACTGGCAGCAGGAAGCGGAGTGCCGCGGCTGGGAGCTGGCTGAGTAAAGCGGGCTGGGGCCGGGCTGCTCTGCTTCCCACCGCTGCTAGTGAGTGTGGGGGGGATCCCTTCCCCCAAACCCCCTCCCCTGAGCAACACGGCTGGGGCCGGGGCGAGGGAAGCGGAGCGGGCTGCTCCCAGCCCCCTGCTAATCCCCTGGGCCACTCTGGGCCTGTGGGGACCCCAGAAGTGTCCCCCCACAGCTTCTGCCTCCCAGACCCTGGGGGGGGTGGGAGGCCTGGGACCTCACACAGCCCCCCTGTGGGAGGGCTGCATAGGGCACCCAAATGGCTAGGGACAGCCCTGGGCTTGAGTCATAAGAAATGATACAGGGACTCCTAAGGGCAGGTCTACACTAAGGGCAGGGGTCGAACTAGGGTACGCAAGTTCAGCTACGTGAATAGCGTAGCTGAACTCGAAGTACCCTAGTTCGAACTACTTACCCGTCCAGACGCCGTGGGATCGAAGTCCGCGGCTCCAAGGTCGACTCCGCCACCGCCGTTTGCAGTGGTGGAGTACTGGAGTCGACCGGAGCGCGCGGGGAGTTCGAACTATCGCGTCCAGATTAGACGCGATAGTTCGAACTCCGAGAAGTCTAACTCACCGCGTCGACCCGGCAGGTAAGTGTAGACTAGCCCTAAGAGACTACTTTCTGGTCCCTCTTGGTCAGAAGGATGGTTAAAGTTTGAACTCTGAGGATGAGAGGAAGATAAAGGGGAATAAAGATAAGGATCTTTGGCAGACTGACAGGAAAGAGGATCCACAGCAAAAATTAAATAATACTGTAGTGAGAGATCACATTCCGAGGATATTATAAATAGATAAAGGCATTAGAAATAGACATCACAGAGGAAAACAATCCTGTAAAGTGAAAAGAATTATGGATCATAAGATTTTTTAGCTCAAAGCCATCCCCTCACAAAGCTGATCTGCAAAGGCAAATGATGGGTTTGGGCTCTGTTGCTTCTTTCTCTTTGATAAAGAGAGCTGAAAGGTTTATTTTCCTTTACACTTCCTTTTCTTTCTGTGCTTTTGCACTAACAATATCAAGTCTGGTGTTCCCTGGTTTTTCTGGAGGACTCCTGAGAGTTCTTAAAATGTGGCTCAAGAGCTCTCTCAGTCCTTTACAGGAGGGGTAGGGTGCTGAATCTTTACCAAAGACATCTTTTCTGTCCAGTGTTTCTCAGGTACTTGAGTTAAATAAAAAAAATGTTCAACAGACTAAGAATCCCTTTCCCCCTCAATTAATCAGGTTTCACTTGCATGATTCTTCTTGGTATCCTGTGTTCTAGTCATCTATTCTTAGGAGATACAGGGTAATAATAATAATGGCTCGTTCTTATTTAGCACTTCCCATCAGCAAATCTCAAAGTGTTTTACAAGAGATGTCAATATTATCCCCACTTTACAGAGGGGAAACTGAGGCAAAGTGCCTAAAGTCACCCAGCAGGCCAGAGGCAAAGCAAGAGTAGAACCCAGCTTTCCTGAGTCCCAGTCCAGTACTCGTAAACAAGACCTGAATTTGCAATGTACAACAAACCACACAACCCTCAGGGCTTCTTTACCCATGATCAAGCAAAAGGCACAAACACCTTTCCCCTCACAGGTTACTTTTACAAGCCAAGTGCTGGTACAGCGCATATGGGAGCAGAGCAGTGTGTCCACAGGATCCTACAGCTACCCCTTCAGTGAATGTACCTAGTAGGGAGGCAGGGCAGAAATTGTTCATTCGCTTGTGGCTGAGAACTCCAGCTTGTCATGGCTTGATCCTAGCACTCATGTTCTTACCAGGAGAGGAGCATTTAGATGCTGTGGAGGGAGCAAATTGGTCATATGACACTCCAGTCCCAGCCTAGCACTCAGTTGATTCATGGACATTTGTTCTACAAAACACCTGTCCAAGGCTCTAGCTGCTCATAGATATTAACAAATGCACAGAAATAAGAGACTAATAGCCACACTGCCAACACTTCGCTATCCACTCCAACCTGACTCCTCCCCTCACAAGACTGGTCATCCTTTGTATGGACCCACTGTTCAAAACTACCACCAGACTCCCCTGACAAACCACCCCTTCTCCCTCTTCCTTCCACTTAATGAAAATACTGGGTTGCGCAGTATGTCCTGAGTCAGCCAATACAGGTTCCCTGCTGTGTCTTTTCCCCCATTGTGATGGAGTGCCCATGTCACACAAGGCCTGACAGGGTAAATTAGGCCAATTAACCTATATGCTGCACCTGGAGGAATGCCAGGGTGTGCTATGGCCTAATGGGCAGATGACGTTGAGCTGAAAGAGGAGTTCGGCTGAGTTTATAAAGCTAGGAAGCTGGCACTAGGAAAGGGCTGCAGAGACATAGTCTGCAGTCACTCCCTGGGAGGAGGGTGGTTTGAGCTGGTACACTGGGGGGGAACGGGGACTAGAAGCTGTAAGTAGTCCAGGGAAGGCGCAACAGGGAAAGCAGACCACAGTTGCCAGATATAGGGTCCCTGGACTGGAACCTGGAGTAGTGGGTCGGCCTGGAATTCCCCTGCTGGCCACTGGGCCATCAGGGCAGTGCTGGAGAAGGCTGCCTGAGACCATTGGTGCAGAAGTGCTTGGGTACCCCGGAAGGGGGAACTGCGTAGTGACCTGGCCAGAGGATCAAGTCACAAAGAGGCAGCAGCAGCTCGTGGGGCGAGAGAGGGGCTGCAGACTAGGTGAGACAGAGATATGGGATGCAATCAACAGAAGGGGTGTTGGCCTCGCAGATCTAATCCCCAGAACTGTGAGGAGGTGCTGTCCAGTGGTGAGTAGCGCACCCACTCACACCAATGTACAAATGTCTCCATCTGTCCACTCACTGTGGGGATAGTAATAGTTACCTACCTTGCAGGCTGCTTGGGAAGTTTGTAAATCTTTTGAACTCCTCCGCTGGAAGCTGCTAGAGAAACGTAATGTATAATTACAATGGGGAAAATACACCATGCCAACTCACTAAATGTAACTGCCCGGTTATCTGCCCACTCAGGAATGAAGGCCTCAAGCCTTTCTACTGGAGCTCCCCTAAGACGTGGGTGCGGGGCTACACAATATGCCAGTAGACACTGCCCACTGCAAACGCCTTTCTCACAGAAGAGCAGCCTTCTGAGTGCTAGGATGTGGGGAGCCACTTCCCTTCCCTCAGTCACTTCTGGTGCCCTCTAAACCAGTCTGCTTCCAATGCTGCCAGCACTGCAAAGTGAAGAAGGGTCTCCAGGGCCTCCCCTCTCCCCATTTTTCACACCAAGTGAGAAAGAAGGTGTGTGGGATGAGGAGAGGTGTGTAGACATGCTTGAATGACAGAAAATCCATTGTTGCTTCAGCACATTAAGGGCCTTCCCCAGTTCACACTGAAGAAATCCACTGGGCCATGTTCAGCCATGTCAGTGGAGTCAGAGCAGTGCTAATAGTGGCCCATTATCCCTGGTGTGACTACAGCTGTATATGGCAGAGATTTGGATATGAGGCTTCTGCAATCCAAAGAAAGAGATGAACTAACCTAAAAATGTGTTTGTCTTAATGGTCTAGCTAAGTGGTAACTCATCTGGTTCGTCCCTGCTGGGGTTTGTCTTCTTTGATAGCTCTTTCTATAGCACTATTTACTGCCCAGTGACCTAGACTCAGACCTGGGTAAGTGGTTCAATTCCACTGAAGAGAATGGCCCTTAGGATGTTATTCTGATCTGGGGGTAAGTGGGTGCATATTTTAAATTAAAATCTGTGCTTTCTTCCCTGTTGTTAAGACTTTGGGGGTTAGTTTATAGAATACAACATAATGTGGTGGTTAACCATTTCTATCTAGCATCAGGCCTACACAACTGCTAGGATTTCTAACATCCCTGATACATTAAAAATATTCCACCTTTTCAGTGGAAAGGCTCCAGCAACTTTCACTCTGTAATTCTTGCATGTGAAGCTCTATTTTCCATCTGAAAATATTCATAATTTATTCAAACAAATATTACTGAGTTTCCACTTACTTTGAAATGTTGTTAAACTGTAAGAACTGTGCCCTAAGGTCAGGAATAACTTGTTGCAAGGTTCTTAGTCTTACAAACACATTGATCGTTATCTGATTACACAGTTGGAAGGAGAATGGAGTTAGAGCGTGGCCTATGTCATTGCTCACTCAAATCCCTCTAAATTTTTAGGTTTGAAGTTTAAAGATTCATTGTTTACTTTTGATTGCAACTGATTTCTACATTTCCTTGGAAAAAAGTATGTTTCTTGCTTTACAAATACATTTTCGCTTATCTCCTGAGTCTAGAAACTGTGTCCGCAACAAGCTGATGATCCAGGAGCCTGCATGATCAAGCTAGAGATAAGTTACAACAGAATTCAAAAAAATTGATGCAGAGCTATACTAGATCACAGGAGGGGAATAACCTCTCATGTTTAGGAAGGTGTTGGAATTTCTCTTTGTCACTAAAAAATACAGCTGGCACTTGAAAGGGAAAAGGGACCTAAATGCCTCTCAAATCCCTAAGGGGTCTATGCCCATTCTAGCAGTGGGTCTTACACCCACAGAAACTATGCAGTAGCATTTGCAGTGTTAGAACCAAGGAATTTGACATTTTTTTTCCTCTTTACACTTCCTGCTATAGAAACTTGTCTAATAAAGTTCAAATAAATACTTCCTCCTGCACACATTGATTAAGCTAATGTGATGAGGAACAGCTATAAATTAATGTACACCAATCAGAGCTATGATGGCTTCACTTCCTTGATAACCCGCAACCCACCCCAGAAGCAGCTTTGAAGCCTCTGAGCTTTTGATGCTATTCAGGATAAAATCATTGTCCCAAAGCAGAGCTTCTTGTTGGGAAAGAGCAATAAGTGGACTTTGTAGCCCACTTGCATGATGAAGATAATAAGAGAGGAATTCCTTTCCAGAAGTTCAGAAACAGGTTTGCTTTATATACAAGAACAACTTATTTACAACAATCAACTGCAAACTATGTACATAAAATACAAGAGGCGTTTCCATGGCAATCACTGTATAAATTATGATAATAAATAGGAGGGGAGCAGATCCCATTCTTAAGGCACAAAACCTTCTTTCCAAGACTGTACAGAGATCCAGGTGCTTCCCTATGCTTTTGACAGGATCACAGGAATGGTATGGACACCCCTGAGGAACAACAGTTGGTGGGCAGCGATACGGACATGCGATAACTGCCGACAGCCTTATAAACAATATTATTTTTCATCTTTCTTTTTTACAGTACACACGTTTCTGAAGATACAAATTTTTTTTGTGTAAACAGTCTTTCACTTTATCACACAGCTCATATATGCATCTTTAAATACTAAAATAACAAAAGAAGCTTTGAATAGGAGTCAGGAGCAGTCCAAGAAATTCTGGGACTAAGCGGCTCTGTACAGTCTGTGAGATTCCTAGCTGCAGAGGCGCCTTCCTAGAGATGGGATCTCTCTAGTGAAATGTATACTGACCAAGTCTTCATTGTCTGACAGAGTACAAGTCACCACTAGAACTAAACAGAATAAATAATACACTTTACCTACACTGAACAGCTGGCACATGCAGCTTTTGGTCAAATGTTTATAGTCTAAGCACTGTAAAGGAACTCCAGCAAAACAGGTAAGACCATGTTATAAATAAAAACCCTTTCCTCCCCCAGGAGGCCCACACTAGGACATTCTTGATCAGCTAGTGGGCAAATCTTGTTCTAACTCATACTGCATGCAATCGCAAGAATTGAATAGGGTGACAGGGCAGAATATGCCACCAATGAATAAATTTCCACTGCAATGCCTGGTAAACGAGGCACTGAACTTCCATTATTGGTAACAGAAACCACACGCCCAATTTGCCACAGTAAAACACTGCTCTTCCCCTCCCAAATCATTGTCAGGGCAGTGGAGTGATGAGGCAGAAGGTGACCTGAAGCCTTGACCCTAGTAACATTTTAATTAAAAGACTGAACTTGTACAAGAGAGCAGTGAAATTCTAACTTTTCCCAAGTGGGTGTTTTGCTTGACAGGGCAGGAGAGTTTTGTTTTTGGCAAAATAGCAATGACATTTTTTTTCAGTCTGGTTTTCCTGAGTTGTCCAAGCCATTTTCTCTCCTACAGAAAAGCTTATCAGATACCAGAGGGACAACTCTGAATAAGTAAGCTAAAACCTCAGTCTGACCACCCAGCACATGGAGACATCTTTCAGTGATGCTTGACACCAGTGCTCCCATTTTAGGCCCAGAGCCTGAGCTATAGAAAGTCGGCATTACTCCCAGTGGCACTGAGGTACACCCTCTCTTTAGATATGTACCTCATGCACAGCCAAAGGCACTCGGGTTAAATATAAGATCCCATTCTCTAACTCTTAAAAAGAGGCAGAACGTGTGTCTCCATTCTCATGGGATGCTGCTGGAGGATAGCTAATGCAATGGAGAGTGACACTGCTATAAGCGTATTCGGAAAAGTCACCAATGAAAAGAAATATATTGGGATACACAGAGGGAAATAAAGAATGCAGAGTTTAACTCCTTGACAAAATGGACACATTGCCAAAAGCAGATGCACAAGTGACCTTCAGTCCTCCTAGGCTAAGTTGCTGTTCTAAGGAGTATGTCTGAACAGGAGGGGACCTGCTAGGATCTCACCATCAGTCTGATTAGGAAAAAAAAAATACAGAGGAACTGTTCCTATTGAGACAAGAACTGAATCTATCCAGGACTAAGTAATGCAAGCATGGTAAGCACACGTTGTTCCTCTAACCATGAGACGTCTTAAAGAAGCATAATCAGAAAGAATTGTGGTTCTTTCACAATCTGAGCAAAAAGAGAGAAATCCTCTTTCCTTGCTGCATCTTCACCAGAATTATCACATGGTACTTCTCTTCCCTGATGTGTTCTCCTACCTGTGCATACACTGCTACCAACACACACACTCTTGAAGATACCATGAAGCAGGCGCTAGTTGGTTATCATCAGTGAGAATGAAAATGTGCAGCAATACTCTTTATTAGGTCCTACGGCTTCGCTTACCCGTGGGTTTTCCTAACACTCACACAGGCCTTGATCAGCATCCAAACAAGCAAATGAAAGCAGCTGTAAGAGAACTATGATTCTTACTTGTTCAATACACTAGGGGAGCCAATGCAGCAAGAGGGCTTTGTACTAATAATTTAAAAAAATCACCGTGGAAAGGGATGATAGTGAAAAGTAAGGAGGGAGAAGCCCTGGGAGCAGAGTTGCAAAATTTCCTCTCTCTGCTCCCTCCCTACAATGGCTTATATCAGGGGTTTTGCTATGGGAATCAAGCATAAGCAAACCCTGATGTCCTCTGTTCGAAAAGGAGACGTGTAGGGAGACATGAACTGGAGAGAAAACAAGACCGTACACTCAAGGCCCAAATAACCCTTGGAGTAATTCTCTTGAATTCAAAGGAGTTGGCACTAGGGAGACTATGGGCCAATTTAATCCCATCACAGAAAACATCATGTCTGACACTGCAGATTCAGTTAACTATACAGACCTTATGAAGAACAGGAAAAAAAAAAAGTTGCTCTCAGAAATTAAATTGTGTGCCACTGTGTATGTGCTCATTTCCCTGTCTATGGGCAGGGTCAGCCAAGTGCCACTCATTTAAAAAAAACAACAAAAACCAAAAACATACAAGAGATGTAACAAAACAGTCCTCCCCTCTTTCCAGCTTTTTGGTGCTAACTGCCAGCAAGCCCCCTCCCCAATGATAATCACACAAACTGAACTAGGTCTGCTGGGCTTTGGGCTTCGCCAGTCACTTGACAGAGGTTAATCAATAAAACAAGAATCTAGAAGCAGTCTATAACCTCTGATTCAGAAGTGCTGATTTTCCCATCTTCCACATGCTGGCATCAAAGGCTAGTTGCCAAAGGGGCATCACTTTTCAACATGATGCTCCTCTGCCATGTAACACTAACTCCAGATGCTTCTACAAAATCCCTCAATGTTCCAAGGCACATGCTCTCTTAGTAGCAGGTACAATGCCATGAAGAGTAAGTAACCCTGTTTCCTTTGGCATCCACCAGCACCGTTGTGAGGGAACAAGGCAGCTTGAGAGAGACAGGAGGGGGAGCAGCAGCACAAAGACTTAAATAGGGGAAAAGATGCAAGTTTCAATGATAGCTTTGTATCCTTCAAGAGAGGGGAGTGTTTTCTGCCCTTGTATACAAATTAAAGCCACAGGTCTATTGTTAGTATCCATTCACTTGTGGTTATGGAAGTGGCACTGACCTGAAAAGAAGCCACTCCTAACCGGCTCCAATCTGGTGCCTGACATGCTGCTCCCCTAACAAGGTGGGTTGAATTGTTTCTGTATCCCATTTGGCTAATTTACCCCTCCTGCCATGAGTGGCTCTTCCCCCCAGCCTCCTAAAGATGAATACTGAATGGGTGATTTAATAAGTGAACTGCCTGCAGGGGCGGCTCTACGTTTTTGGCCGCCCCAAGCAGTCATGCGCGGGAGGCGCCCCGGAGCCGCGGGAGCAGCGGACCTCCCGCGGGCATGACTGCAGAGGGACCGCTGGTCCCGCGTGGCTCCAGCCGAGCCGCGGGACGAGCGCCCCCTCCGCAGTCATGCCTGCGGCAGGTCCGGTCGTCCCGGGGCTCCCGCGGACCTCCCGCAGGCATGACTGCGGCCGGTCCGCCGGCCCAGCCTGCCGCCCCGCCCTGGCCGCAGGGGACGCCCCCTAGATTTTGCCGCCCTAGGCACCAGCTTGTTTTGCTGGTGCCTAGAGCCGCCCCTGACTGCCTGTACTATTTTTGCTCTATCGTCAAGGTATAAGGGGCTAGCCAGAGAATGTCCTTTGTGACTGGCTGGAATTTTCACCTAACTCCAGTGGCTGTGAATTTGGCTGCACCACCATCATTGGCTGAAGAAGGACAGACACAGGCTGAGGGTGAGACTGTAGGCTGGTGCAAAAGGCTGTAACCACATGCATTGTTTGTTGCAAGGCATAAGTGACAGAGAGAGAATCACTGGAAGGGCAGACTTGCACTGGCTTTGAGCTTCTCTTGCAGATCACATGCAATTGAAGGATGTATCCAGAAGGGGGCTCCAATAGGCCAAAAGGACAAGTGTCGCCCCATTTGAGCAATATCAGATACAGCTGTCACATACAGACCAGTGGGAAAGTCTCGGATCTGAAAAGACTATGACTGGCCAATACATCTTTTGCCCTAATAATTCCAATACGATGAAATCACACACTAAAGGTAGCTGTGTTGCAATTGTCAGTTGTCCTGCATTGTCACCAGAACTAAGACTTTCCATGTCTAAGGACAGAGTTCTTCAAACGTCTGATGAGTTCTCTTCTGGGAGGCTCCACCCCCCTCAGCAGATAAGGTGCCTCCTGCTGGATGCAACTGTACCCCACATGAAAAAAGGTAGCACCATGACTGGCTGATATGAACTCTGAACAGTGACAGTTTTGAGCATAGCTGTTCTGGGAGGTGAATGCTGTGCAGAAGTTAGGGGGAATGGTAGACACAGGCTGTGAAAACAGAGGCTAAACCTCGCTGACAAGAGTATTCCGGCTCAGCTCCTTGATCCCGTGTAATATCCTCTTCATGTGACCCACTTTGGTCACTCCCAGGTCCTGGAAGAAAAGAGGAAAGCACATCTTAGATCACAGAAAAAGAAAAAAGCTAGACAGCCAATCAACAGTTACAAACTAATCAGCCGATCACGAATAACAGAAGGAAACCATATGGAAAGACTACAAACCTTACAGTCATATGAATGCTTAAACCAAGCATCAAATGCTTACCAGAGTAAGACAAAGTAACCAACAATCACAGAACTGGAACAAAGTAGTGACTAGCTACAGCTGCAAACCATGTGGCCAGCCGCAGATGCAAAATACATGGCTAGCCAGGAGATCAAACCCTGTGCAGAAAGGACTATATATATCCCAGGGAACTAAGTCAGCAGCCAGCCACAAAACACATGGGTAAAGAACACAACTAGGCACAGATCACACAGAATAACTATGGGAACACTCAAATACCATGCACAGAAATCACAGAAAATAGTTAGAGATCATGCACAGGAGTCATATTATCACTCGTATATCACATTAATCACTGTACAGACAGAACATAAGGCAAGTCACAAATTAAAATCCTATGGACATTCATTTATATCACACACAACTCATGGGCCACAAATACTCTTGTATCACATGCAAGTCACAAAGTCAGTCACAGATCTTCCCAGAAAAAGCTTCTCCCGATGATGGGAGGAGCGCTGTGAAGTATTGCAGACTGGGTCTGCGGTACTGTTTTCTCTCCTCTAAGGATATGACTGGCTAGTCAACAAGCAGCATAAGTAACAAATCTCTGTCCAACTGTCTCATCTAAGACTGTGGTTGTTTCTTTTTAAAAGCAAATGCAATGATCTGCAGGCCCTCAAATATAGCCACACACTCAACTCCAACTAGTCCAAATCGTGACTCATACTGTAAAGGGCTGGTAGTGAGGTGAATATTGAAATCCTCCTGTTACACAGTGCTCCAAAATAAAGAGATTCTCAACAATGACTAGTTTGGGTGTTGGATTGGACCACAACTTCAGGAAACTGGGAAAGAGCTGGACTGTTGGCCTATGGGCTAATGGCTGACTATTTATTCTAGCTTCCTACTATACATTTTAATTAGGGACCTGAGAAGAGAGTAGAATGAGGCCATGATGAACCCATTCATCTAGCCAAAGCCACAGGGAATGGATGGGATGCAGGCCATTTCCAAGCACATTCAGCACAGAAGCCATGCAGATGCAGCTGGCTATTTCTGATGAGCTGATCATGAAAGTACCTTGAGGTCCCTCCGTTCGAGATGCAGGAGCTCAGAGCCCCGGACGTCATGCCGGATGAAGATATCCTTATACTCACAAAGACTGAGATGCTCAAGCCAGGCCGCAACCTCCTCCGTTCCCCAGAGGTGAACTGTCGGAGATGGAAAAGCAGGAGTGCATTGAGTACCCAGAAGCCCAGAGGAAAGAGAGAGTGAGAAAGAACACCGACAGTAGCCAAAACCAAAAGGAAAGCCAAGGGAGAACGTCAAGCAGGACCACAACCCCAAATGAGGGAGAGGAGGACTGACAACAAGATCTATAATCTCAAACAAAGAAGGAGGTCAGATTAAAATCAGAGCCATTCTCTTAAAAAGAGACTAGATGTAATGAACCACAGGAGTCAGTTTATGTCCATGTCCAGTCACTGCCTTGCTGGGACTGAAACTTTACCACCATGTCTAATAAGAAACTCAATTTCCCTCCAATTAAAAAACAAAACAGAGCCATGCAAAATGTTTAGGAGAGAATCATGCCCAGGTTAATTTTCTATTGTTCTTTTAGAGTAAACAGTACATACTGACACTTACATTACTCTTTACATTCATGGCTCATCAAGTGTTTTATAGACAATATGTAAAATCATGCGGGAGGGAGGACTGGCAATGAACACAGGGTGACCTCCAGCTTCCAGATTAGTCTCTAAATAAGAGAAAGAAAAGTCCCCACAAACCCAGTGGAGAGAGATGTCATGGAGGAAAGACTGACAGGACCCACAATTCCATGGAAGAGGACAGTACCCATGATCCCACAGAACAAGTAGTACTCCCAAATTTTAGTGGCAGAGAGTCTTCATAGGTAGAATATAAACCAAAAATCAACTAACCCAATTGGAGAGAAAGTGTCCTGATAACAGTCAATTTGTTGATTTCATGGGCCAGGGTTTTAATCATACTGACCAATAGGATTAGAGCTCAGGGTGCACCAGTGGTGATGCAGGATCCCCAGCCAATTAGACATGAGACTTGATTAAACCCTAGGGGTGAATCAATGAAAGAAACATCATTAACCACATCAGGGAGCATCAGCAGTGGGAGGTTTGGAGTTATGCGGATTTGGGCCCCACAGTCATTTTGATTTCTAAAAGCCTAAGTCCACTCCCACAGCCCTCCCAAAACATTCCAGAAAACAGTCCAAGTCTTGGTAGACCTCTTCGGAGGGTGCCATCAGATTGTCTTTGGGAATATCCGCTCAGTGCAGGGTGTTACAGTTCAAGAGAGAGCACAGCAAAAAAGCTACTTTGCTAAGTGAAAAAGAAACACACTAAACAGAAGTGAGTGTAATGTGTGAGTAAAAGTACATGAAAGGGAAAACAGAGGAAAGAGAGAGAAAAAGACACAAAATGGAGACACAGGCAGAGGAGGGGCAGAGTGTGTGTGCACAAACAGGAGATGCAGGGGCACACAGAGTGAATACACAGCCAGTTGGTACCAGGCAGTCCCATGCTGCTACGAGTCTCCTTATTCTTGTTGTTCTTCTCCTTTTTAAACTTGGTCACCAGTCGAAATTTGCCACTGCGGCTGCGTTTGGAATAATCCAGCATCTGGTTCTGCAGAAACACACAGGGAAATCAATGTAACTTATGTCTCAAATCCATACCAGCTGAATTAACCTAGCATCTAGTGCAGCTCAGAGTCCTCGTGGAGAGGAAAGAGCTTCCAATCTCATGGTCATGAGCGGGGAAGAAAAATGGTCAGTTCCATGTCAACCCAGGGACCTCTGGCAGTAACTCCATGGAGGTTTTTTCTGAACTGATTCTGTCTCACACTGTGACCCACCCACAGGAAGTCACTGAAGCAAGATGAGCAGAGCTAACTAACTAGGACAGCACCTAAGGAAACTGTTTTGCTTCTGTATTTGAGAGTTATTACTTCATCATCACTGGGCTCCATGAGTTGCCATAGCCAAGGGATGTCTGCTAGCTTCCTCAGCTGAAGGTCCATGTCTGTCAGCGCTGCTAGGAGCTGCTCCTTCTGTGGAGGATCCAGCTGCTGCATCAGAGACAGAACCAAAGGCAAACAGCGTTCAGAACCACAGGCTAGAATGCAGAGCATGTTATCTTCTTCAGGATATTTTTAAAGAAACCACATATCAAGACATTCCTTTCTAGACAACATTAAGTTTCCTCCCTCTCAAGGAACCAGAGCTCAGAGCTAACCAGCCTGATTTTGTCGTATAATGTGTAACGTTACCAAACCATGGACGGAATGGACGGCACAATTTGTTTAAATCCCACTGGTAAAGTTTGCACTGACTTGTTACAAAGCCAAATGAGTCCAGGGGCCACCAAAGCTTGTCTTCGTGCCATGGCCACAGTAAAAGAACAGAGGAAGTAAACGGACTGAGGGAAACTACCTCCAAGCCCGTCCCTCCTGTTTAGCCCTCCTTACCAGTGCCATCTTGCCAGCCAGCAGAAGCTCTGTCTCACTATGCAGGGCTTTAACGTTATTCACCATCTCTACAACAAGGCTGCAGTTCAGACCCTGTGGCAACAACAAACATGTGTAAGGGCCAGAAAACACAGCAGTCAAGTGGCTAGAGGGAAAGGAGTCTCAGAGAAGTGAACAAGAACCAAGTAGAAAACAGTAACAAAATTGCGGCAAAGCTTAAGAAACAAACTGCCTAGAAGTACCTCTGTCGATTTGGATTTGGCATATACTTTGTCCATAGATTTGGAGCTGGCATTGACTGCATGAGCAAGTTCCTGTTCCATGTCTTGATAGGACTGGGCTATTTCCCGAATGCTGGGGAGAGAAACATAGACCATGTCAGCTGATCCTCATTCTTTTCTATTCCAATGCCATTCTGGGTGCAGAGGCTATGGACATAGCAGCATGGCAGTGCTCATGTAGGTAATCTGACCTCTGGCAGATCAGTTCCCATCCAGGTGATCTGCCATGGATAGGGCAAGGCAAGCGAGGCATCCCTTTTATATGATCTAATGAAAAGTAGCACAAGTCTAACCCTGGCACGTTTTACCAGACCACAAGCAAGCACAGCCCTAAGACAGCTGAGCTGATTGCAATACCTGTACTTGTATGTCTAAAGGGATTTTTGAAAGAATACACTAATTTATACACTTTGGCACTAAATTGTGCCTGAAAATGAATACATACATGCAATTACTTACACAGATGCAGGGCATGTGCACATTATTTTTTGCAAAGCACAAATTAGGGCTAGATTTTAAAATATGGCCCTATACTACACGTAGGCTGTGATTTTAGCAGCAGCTATGTACATGGTAGTTCAAAGAAAACTTCTGTGGTGTTCCGCTCTGTGCATTTTCTCCTAAATGTTAGTATCAGTGAGCAGGACACCTGCGAAAAGAGTGCAAGTGTGTGTATTGGTGTGAAAGTCCTCTTTCACCAATCTCTGCTGTGGCTCTGGGTTAAAGGTCCCCAGCAAGTCTGGCTTCTTCCCTGAGAAGCAGCTGTTTCACTTCTGACAAATTCACTGGCAACATCTAGAGCTAGAACAACAGATGAACCTAAGTCCCCATGTTCTTTAAAGATATAAAATTAACCTCAGCCTGAAAGAAGCAACAAAGGGAGCTGTGCTTGCTTGTGTCAGGACTGAATTTGGTCCACAGTGACTGAAAAAACTTCACTTTGTAGATTTAAATTCTGGTGCAGCTGCAGTAGCGCAATGAGCAGATGAAATTATACACTGCTCTAGGCTATTCCCAGGGATACAGATGAGCACTGCAGGTGATCAGACAAGACAGACTGCTTTGGAAGGAAAGGGAATGTGACAACAAGCACCACACTCAGAAGCCAGGAGGGGGCCTCGTGAGCCCAGAGGAACAAGATACCACAGTAGGACTGTGAGCCCCAGGAAAAGAGAAGCGGGTCTCACCTATGAATCAGAGCTCCTGCTGCTTGACCAAACTGGTTAATCTGGGTGGACTCTTCTTCGGACATGATCTCTGGGTGCAGGGAGAAAGAGGAGGGCCGGGGCAACTCACACTTCTGTTTATCTTCCCAGGACTTTAGGGTGCTCTCAAATGCCTACAAACAAGGAAAATGCACTCAAAACTACCTTGCAAATCTCCCAGAGAAAGCATGTCAACGTTTACTCCATCAGCTTTCCCACTGGGACTGTGTCTGTATTACAGGCAGGGCTGGCAGCACTGCCGATTATGAAAGTTGCTTGACACTCCCCGTTATAAGACCCTCCTGTTTTCAGTTGCTTACAACTGTGACAAACATTTGGGCTGAAATTTCCCATGCTGGACATTTGACTCAGACTCATTCCTTTTTTTCTGTGTTGGAAAATTTCAGTCCAAACAGTTCAGATATTCCTGAGAATGAGTTTAGGGAAAAATGCATTGTTTTGGCCATGTCAAAAAATTGTGGCCACCTTTTCTTGGAGAAGCTTTAGCATCCCCATGCTTTGGAGCAGGGACTTGAAATTTGGTAGGGGGTGGCCTTTATGTCAGGAACAGGCATTTTGCTTTCCCCATGAAAATCCACACAGAAAAACTGTAGGTCGCACATGCTCAGTAGAAACTTGCTAGAGCTTGACAGGTGCCGTCCTTGAAGATTCCATCCACACTGGGCATACTCCAACTTGGGGCTGAGCAGGCTTTCCCTGGGGCCAGGTATCAGAATGGAGAGCAGGGAGTGACCCCACCTTTGCTGGCAAGGCAGCATGGAAAAAGAAGGCTAAAAATGTGGGGCTAGAACATGACCTCAGGGGATAGGGTATTGAGAGGGGGTAGGGTGAAGGCTGGGACTGGGGAAGAAACTGGTCTGGGACAGGTTGGAGGGAATGGGGCAGAAGGGACCAAGCTCAGGGAATGGACAGAAGAGTCAGGGCCCACTAGAGCACGCTCCCATCCAGAGCCTGGAATGGAACCCTGGAGTGCCACCTTAGTTTGCTAAGCAGTCTGAAGGTTAAGTCTCACCGTTTCTCTGCTGTCAACTAATATCTGTGAAACCCACTACCAAAGTGTCTGTCCATTCCCCTCTAGTGCTGGTCCATACAGAGGATGACAACCTACTACTGCTATCAGTTACTCTGTTAGCTCAAATGGCAGAGGTCTAGGTGATGAATCTGAAATTTCCAACCCCGCTGATGACCCATGTAGGTGTCAAATACTAGAACTGTTTTTCCAGTTTGCTTTTAAAAAAAATAAAAAACAGGAAATGAAACACACAAAACTACGTTAAAAGAACATTAAAAGTCAAGCACTCAAAAGTTAGGGAATGACAGAATTAAGGTTGCTTGTGCCACCTTAGTTTGCCCTCCCTTGTGTATATACATTATGATACAGCCTTTAATTACATGATCATATACTAATTTTCCACAGGACCATTGCTCTGCTTCATTCAGTGCACAGGATGGGCCTGCTCTGGGGATGACGCAGGGTTGTGTAGAAAAGTAGACTTGTCTGTAGGCCCCCTACATTTGTTGCAGAAGTTGGGAGGTGTGTACAGAATGAAACAGGGGACTGCAGGAAGAGAAAGGACAGTTTCACAGTTAAGGCCCTGTCTTTGCCACTGAGTTCTTAGCTGATGCTGGGCAACTCACTTAAACAAAACTTTTCACAGATGATCACTAACTGTGTGTTCCTCATTTTCTGAGTGGCCAACTTGGTACCCTGGAGTCTGCTTTGCAGAAGGGTTGAGCATTTAGAGCTGCAACTGAAGCCAGTGGGAACAGGGCCTTGAGCACAGAAAGTGCTACAAATGCTAAGCAGTCTGAAGAAAAATCAGGCCCTAGGTGTCTCCAATTGGGCACCCAAAATGAGTGGACACTTTTGACTGTACTCTCTCCATGCCTGCGCTCCCAGCTGTAAAATAGGGATGAGACCCTGTGCTGTGAAGATAGAATGATTAATGTTTGTGAACACTCAAGTGATGCACACCATAGAAAAGTCCAGGAGGAAATTAGCACTACTCTCTTAGTAGTGTGCAGTGAACTAGAGGTCATCCACTTTGTTGCTGCTGTAGGCCAAGCTCATCACAGACACCAGGGACTCCAGGCACCCCTCCACTCCCCCCAGAGGCTCCCCATGTGCCACTCTCCCCTCTCCCTCTATTTAAGGGACTCTCTGCAATGGCTCTTTTCCCCGTATGCCAGGGGCTTTGAGTGTCTCTTATGTTCCCCTCCCCCATACCATAATCTCACATTCTCCCCCCCCCCATTCCAGGGGCTCTGTGCACCCCCCATCTGTCACATGCCTGGGGCTCTATGTGCCCCCAATTCCACCCCTGCTAGGAGTTCTGTGTGCCCCCCATTTCTTCACTGTCCTCTTTCCCCTTACCATTGTCCCCCATTGTCTTCCCATGCCAGGGGCTCTGTGCAACCCATTCCTCCTTCCCCCATAAAATTGGTTTTGTGTTCCATCATTCCCCGGTTCTCCCAACACTCCCTTCTCCACCATGTCATGGGCTCTGTGTCCCTCCCATACCATGGGGTCCCCCATTCTCCTACCAGCCAGGGGTTCTGTTTGCCCCCTCCATTGCCTCTTCCCCCATACTAGGGTCCCTCATTCTCCCCACAGCCTAGGGTTTCTATGTGCTTCCCCAATCTTATATCTTTTTTGGTCAGGGATAGAAGACATTCAGGAGGTCAAAATGTTAACCTCTACTGAGAGCTCACATGGGGAGTGTTGTTACTCTGGAAGGTGTCAATAGCTGGCCTCAATGGTCTATAGTCAATGTCAGAGCTGGCTGAAACTGCTGAGTCTGCTAACCAGATGCTAGTGGCTCCGTGTGTCCACATTTCCTCCTTCCAGGTTTCCTCCAAATCACTGGGGTTCCGGACAATGATGCCTAGAACATTCCCTCAAATTTTGGAATTGATTGGGTACAGCATTCAAATATTATCATGTTACAGACAGAGAAATGCCGTTCAGTTGAGTGTAGGACAGGGCTGCCCAGAGGATTCAGGGGGCCTGGGGCAAAGCAATTTTGGGGGCCCCTTCCATAAAAAAAATGGCAATACTATATTCTTGTGGGGGGCCCTGCGGGTCCCGGGCAAATTGCGCCACTTGCTCCCCGCCAGGGGCGGCCCTGGGAAAAATAAACCTTCCGCATCTCGGCACAAACCCAGTTTTGAGAAAACTTCTTTACAAGGTATCACTGGTTCTCAGCATCAGCTAGTGCTAAAAGGCACTAAAGCTCATTAAAAGGGTTGGACAAATATTTTCCGTCAAAACTTTTTTTGGATCGAAAACTAGGGGTTTTTAAAAAGCAGAAAAAAATCACGGACAATATCTGCTTTCCTTCAAAATTTGTTGTGGTTTTTTTAATTGAAAAGCTGAAGTTAGTCTGCCAAAACCTGAATATGGTTTGGGGTTTCAGAAGTGTGTGACCAAATATTTGCTGCTTGCTGTGTTTGATTGTTTAAAGAAACACTAAAAAATTCTGCTTAAAAAAATCGAAAACTTTTGAACCACCTCAGCTTGTGACCAAATGCCTGAGCCCATCCAGTCAGAGATTTTTCCAGGTTTCTGATACTCTGATGGCTTCCTTGACTTATACCTGTCTCCATAACTTTGGGTTCATTTAGGTTAGAACATAAGAACAGCCATACTGGGTCAAACCAAAGGCCATCCTGCCCAGTATCCTGTCTACCGACAATGGCCAATGCCAAGTGCCCCAGAGGGAGTGAACCTAACAGGTAATGATCAAGTGATCTCTTCCCTGCCATCCATCTCCACCGTCTGACAAACCGAGGCTAGGGATACCATTCGTTACCCATCCTGGCTAATAGCCATTAATGGACTTAACCTCCATGCATTTATCTGTTTCCTAGAGACTGGCTCCATGGGGTCCCTCACAAACTGGAGACGGTTACTGTGGGTTTGTCTTTAGTATAGCTTATGTACATACTCCACAAACTGAGCATTTGAGCTTGCTCCAGAATCTGGGATGAGCCTATGTTGTGAAAACTGACATGCTCAAAATAGCACATGCATGTGAATGGACACAGGGTGCTAAAATTAAATTAACCCAGGGGTTCTCAAACTGGGGGTCGGGACCCCTCAAGGGGTCACTAGGTTATTACTGGGGGTTGCGAGCTGTCAGCCTCCACCTCAAACCCCGCTTTGTCTCCAGCATTTATAATAGTGTTAAATATATAAAAAAGTGTTTTCAATGTATGGGGGGGGGGTCGCACTCAGAGGTTTGCTACGTGAAAGGGGTGACTAGGACAAAAAAGTTTGAGAACCACTGAATTAACCCCTCTGAAGCCTCAGGGAATGCAGGGGAGGGAGGGGGTCTCCCTTGGTAGGGTAGGGAAGGAGGTACGTGGTGTAGGATATTGCTCTTCTCATGTGATCCCTCCCCCAGTGGCTAATTTTAAATGAAGCTACCCTCCCCTGACATGAATCTCCCTATGGCACTGAAATTAAATGTAGACTATAATTTGGCATGTGAGAAGTGAAAGGGATGGTAGCCCTAATGGAAAAGCTAACAGCTTGGCTCTTCTGCAAGCCTCAAACTGCTGAATGAGCTTTAGAGTAGGGAAGGCTGTGCCTCCCAAACAGCCTGGCCCTGCTCACAACTGCCCACCCCCCGTCAGAATCCCTGACCCATCCTGCTCCTTGCCCCCTCACTGTCCTCCAGAGACCGCCCACCACCACCACCACCCTGGGACCCCACCCCTGCTCCCGGTCCCCTGACTGCCCCAACCCCTATCACCCCCTCGCTGAGTCCTGACAGACCCCCAGAATGCCCACAATCCAACCCTCCATTCCGTGTACCCTGACCCCCCAACCTCTGCACCCTCCCTATCCCCTGACTGTCCCCGGGACTCCCTGCCCCTTAGCCAACCCCCCCGGCCCCGGCCCCTTACCCCGGCGCCCCGCTCACCCGGAGCCTTAGCGCGTCGTATCCAGCAGTGTCCCTGAACAGCGGTGCAGCATGGCTCCGGCGGGGCTCCTGAGCTCCGCCTCGCGGTAAGGGGATGGGGCTGGGAGCTCCAGGCCGAGTGGAGGAAGCTCAGGCCCCCTTGGAGCACGCAGCCCCGCCCCTTACCACACGGCTCTGAAAGGGGGTGGAGCTCAGGGGCCCCGCCGGAGCCACAGTGCACCGCTGTTCAGGGACGCTGATGTTTCCGCTGAGGCTCCGGGTGAGGGGCGGAGGCGGGGTCGGGAGCCTCACCCGTTCTCTTGGGGGCCCCTGCGGAGCCCGGGGCAAATTGCCCCACTTGCCCCCCCCTCTGGGCTGCCCTGGTGTAGGACCTCGCTTCTCCTGGCCAATAAGGCCTTGGGCCACACACTGAACAATGAAGAGAAAACAAAACATTGACTAGCTCTTCATTAATTGAGTCTCATCCATCCAGTGCACAGAATGAGGCAGGGGTCCTGCGGAAAAAATAGTATGTGATCATGTTATTAAAGACAGTATGCATACGCACAAGGGGGCCAAGGTAAGGTGGCATGGACAACCTTAATTCTAGCATTTCCTGTTTGATGAATGCTTGATTTTTGCAAAGTTACCAATATTCTTTTAACAGTGTATATGTGTGTGTGTATATATATAAAAGTATACATTGCACACCTGTCAAGTATCAGAGGGGTAGCCGTGTTAGTCTGGTTCTGTAGAAGCAGCAAAGAATCCTGTGGCACCTTATAGACTAACAGACGTTTTGCAGCATGAGCTTGCATACGAAGAAGTGGGTATTCACCCACGAAAGCTCATGCTGCAAAACATCTGTTAGTCTATAAGGTGCCACAGGATTCTTTGCTGCTTCTATTGCACCTCTGATATGTATGTCTCTCTCTACAGTCTGTCAGGTTATTGCATTCCTCTCTGGGGTATATATGGTGTTAAAGTACATGTACTGTACTGCAGGGTTACTCTTACCCTGTCTCTAGTTAGTGTCTGTGCCCTGTTCTTATGAACAATCCAAATATAACCAGGGGGTTGAATCCAGGCTTCTCCATCCACTTGTACAGGCACTCCCTCATCTCCCAGGATTGCTATCTTCACTGTCCGGCACTGCGAGAAATAAATGCATTAAATAGGTCCCAAAAGACAAGACATGTTGTATACATTTCCTCTCAAAATGTTTCCCTATGTCTGACAGCCTTGTTCTAATTGCTGCTGGTGGGGCGGGACCACCTGATTCAGTTCTTCCTGTGCAGGGCAAACTCCCTTGGGGCCCTGGCCTTCAATGCATCATCCCTTGGGTTATCTAATGGATTGCTGTGCTAGTCAGTGTTTCAACTGCCACAATCTATCCAGATCACAGTGAACAGTGGAAAACCACTCCATGATCGATACCATCTGAAGCTACTAGCTCTGATCCCTGTAGGCCCCCACATCAGGACTAGGGGAGTCTAAGAGCCACAGGCTTTGATTTCTCTGCCCTGTTGGGATTGACAGCAAGCAGAAACACATTGCAGCCTTCAAACCAAGTGTTCTGGGTGAGGGGGGCATGAGGTTGGCCAAGAAGTTCACAAAAGCAACAGATACCTGTGCAATCCGGTGATGCTGTAGATTTATCACTCGTGACACTGCCATCTGCATGCTACCAAACACGGCTACCACCTCCAAGATCTTGTCATCAAAGGAGGGGGCTGTAAATGTCTAAGCAAACACAAAGGGAGAGAGAATTCAATTCCCATATTTCTCTGTGTTAGAAGAGCTTCCTTCCCTCCCATGGATGGAGGTTTGTGGCTTTCTCTTTTGCTGTTTACTCACTATATAATTAACAATGAGGCTACAAGGTGGATTCTGAAGTGATCCAGGAAGGAGAAAAAGTAGCCTCTGTATTCCCAATGGGCTTCCAAAAGCAGCTAAAGGATCATTCCTGCACAGTGATGACACAAGCCTCTACACAACATTCTTCTTATTGGACTTAATTATCTCCATTATTTGACGTCAAAATTTTGGACCCTCACGCAAAGCCCACTGAAGTTTAAGGAAACACTGCCCTTAAATGGGCTTTAGAGCAGGCCTTTTGAGCGGAGAGGAACAGGGGGGCATGCCAGAGCTCATCTATCGCGCTTCATGAAAGTCAGAAGGATTGGAATAGGATCTAGCTCCAGTATGAACCCCTGTGGCTGACAAGTTGCTGAAGTTTGACTTTTGGGTAGCCACACATTTCAAAGAGAAACCTCAGCCAGACATGCTCTTGTTCCAATTGTCAGGTCTCAGGTGCTACTGGTGCACTCAACAGTAAATACTGAAGAAATTTGTCATGTTCCCATTTGCCACCTTCAAGGAATACTCACATCATCTTCTTTGGTGCCTCCCCAGAAGTTAGTGCCTCCAGCATAGCTGGGAATGTTGAGTACAGCAATCCCCTGAAGACTGGGCAAAGGGATCGGACGCCCATCACACTGCACAGAACAGAAGATAATGTCACATTTATAGCTATGCTGATGTTAGCTGGCAGCAATTTTAAAGCCTCTCCAGATTACTCAGTCATCACTAGGCAGACTGCTGAAGAGAGTAGAACATTGTCAGGATACTGCTGAGGGCACAGTCACTGGGCTGGCACTGAAGCACACTGCCTGCATAACAGGATGAATTCCTAGGACTACTGGCCTTGTCTACACCAGGAAATGATATCATGTTATAATATCAGGGATCAAACAGCTGGTACATGCTCATATGCTGTCCCGGCACTTCTCTGAGTGACTGGCTTGCTTTCCAGAGTCTCAGCTTTTATTTAAAAAGAGAAAGCAAGTCTCCAGCTGGTATGGTGGCAAAAAAACACTCAAAAATGTGAGCCAAGAGTATTTGATGCAGAGAGGCATAATAGCTCTTGGGGTAATGAAGAGCCCTATTCATGTCACCGAGATGTTAACTCTTGATGCCTATTGATGACAGTTTAAATGGCAACATTACTTCATTCCTCATGTAAGAAAGAAGAGGGAGGGGCAAAATTTCCCGTGAGGGCTGTTTCATTCTGGTGACACAAGCAGGTGTCACCACCCCTTTTTCCCCCCAGTCAAGCATGAGCCACGGCTTAGAAATGTAGCAGAGCTCTTGGGCACATTTAAGCCCCAAGTGAGGGGGGGGGTTCAGCTGAGAGAGCCTGGTGGAGCCAATGGCATTGCGATCTCACTTTGAACATCCGTACAATTTGCTGAGAGTGGTGTCGCATTTTGACAACTCATGGATGGAGCTAATGTTGTGGGGGAAGCCTGGAAGAATATCACCATTTTCTTCCCCAATCTGACCCCCGTAGAACATGTGTTAACTAATACAATGTTAGACAACCAGAGTAGATAAGGACAATGGTATTTACAGGAGATACAATGTTAAACACAAAAACCCTTGTCTATGCTGAGGGCTAAGTCTTTGCTCAACAGCATGTTAGTCAACGTTTTCTAAAACGATGTAATTTCCTATCACAAGCACAGATTGCATGTGTGGAGAATGGGAATATCTTCCTAGTATCAGCAGAGGCTACTTTCATCAGACTGAGGGTTGACGTATGCTAATAGTGCAGTGGGGTTGGGGGTGGGGAACCCCAAGGACTGAAAATGGAAATGTTCCTCTGGAATCAACAGGTTGGGTCAGATTCAAGGTGACTGACAGAGATGCTGGAAGGGCTTTGTGTGTTCACTTAAAGACTGATAAATGATGCTAAAATAAATGTGCCAGATCAGAAGCGAAAAATTAAAAATTGACTGGGATGGGAGAAGGAGAGATTTAACCACGTAAGGACATTTTCTTTCTCACCTCCAGCAAGACTTTTTGCTCCAAGTTCTTGTATGTTCTGTGTAGTAGCTCCTTGGTCCCAAGCACTCCATACCACATCATGTTTTTAGTACGACTTCTTAGAGGGGCAAACAAAGAAATAAGAGATACAACAGTCAGCATGAGGCACTGTCATTTACTGTCTGATTGCAAGAAAAGATTATTTCAATGATACCTCCCAACCCGTAAAAACAAGAGTCCTCCTCTTTCAGAAGACACAAGAACTGGAAATTGCCACCCCTTGTATTCTGAAAAGAGGCTGCCCTTGAAAAAAATGAAACAGGAATTAGGGATGATCCACTAACATGAGCTGTCAGAAACATGTGCAGATGCTCCCAAGAGGGAGATGCAACCAGTCACACATATCACTGAGCTAAGGGTGTTGCAGAACATTGCTCAGGACAGAGAAAAACCTATTAACCGCAAGTTGCTTGAAGGACCCTGTTTCTATACAGGTATCCTGAACACTATAGAACTTAGGCTCGATTTATAGGGCAGGGTGTGGGCTTAGAATGGAGTTCCATGGCATTTGGAGTTGGGACACAATTCTTTCATAGCTAAAAAGCAGCCACATGAGAAAGGCTGCTAGTGAGGTAATGAAGTAAATGCCTGAACCACTGCATTCAGTCCATATCAGAGCTAGCTACCTGGATCTCCCATATTATTTACAATGTCTTGAATTAGGAAGTAATCAAGGTGAAACTACTCATGCCGGTTTCAGATGACCAGCTTCAAGGTGCCATAGTAGATTATAAACTGTAATCACTTCTGATGCAATCACTATAGACCGAAAAGACCAAAATCTGCCTCCCAAACAGGGGCGGCTCTAGCCATTTCGCTGCCCCAAGCACAGCGGCACGCCGCAGGGGGCGCTCTGCCGGTCCCGCGGCTCTGGTGGACCTCCCGCAGGCGTGCCTGCGAAGGGTCCGCTGGTCCCACGCCTGCGGGAGGTCCACCGGAGCCGCGGGACCAGTGGACCCTCTGCAGGCAGGCCACCGAAGGCAGCCTGCCTGCAGCCCCTGCTCCCAAAGAACTGACCTACCTGCACTTCTCTGGGTGCTCATCACGTTTGTTGTTGAAGTCCAGAGAGATCTTTGCATCCAATCCAATTCCAAAATAATTATTCATGACACACTTCTCAGTGTAACACTCTCTGTCAAGTTAAAGAAAACAATTTTTGTTAAAGTGACCCATATCTCTTACACCCCTCTCAGCCATCCCACATCTACTGACACACAGATGGTTGAAAGAAGAGGAGGAGACCAGCAGGAATTTCTGTAGTCTAGTGAGAGCTGATTCAACTACCTCATAAGAAACTTCATAAAGAGCAGTCTGGACACACTGTGTTGGAGTCCAAGGTCCTGTGGATTCTGCCAATCCCTGGCCACAGAATCTGCAGTTGAATCCACTCCTGTGCCCCAGAACTGTGCTCAAGAGTCTATGATTTCATTTTGAAAACGTTACATTTCTAGCCCTTATGGCTGTGAAGAAAACCTCGCAAGTGTGGACAAAGTGTAACTGACAAGGTGATAGCTGCCTGACTCAGCAGAAAGCCTGAAACAATAACTCAGTGTGGTCAACTGCTCAGCTCAATGGGGTGAAACCTAATGACGATGATTTAAATATCAATATTTAGCTATTTTACTGCTAAAGATTTGAGTGGAAACATCCAAAAATGGGTTTATCTCACAATTCCAAATCCTTTCCCACTCCCTTTCTGGACACCAAAAGGCCCAAACATCCCGTTAGCCCACAGCCAAACTCCCCCTGTACAGCTTCATCAGACATACCCAATACAACAATCTGCAGCACACCAATTGAAAATTTAGGGACACGGGTAAATGAATGTGATTTACTTTGGGGACAAACACCACAGGGGGATTGCATTTGTCACTTTCACAGCTAAGTCAGTGAAAAATGTGTCATTTTTGCATTTTCATGAAGCTGCTGAAGAATTTACAGATTGCTGCAGAATCTAAGGGGCCTTATTGGAGAATTTAGGTCTTGCTTGCTGAACAGCTAACTGGACTTTGCCCATATCACACTAACTGGGAGAGAGAGACACTCCCTCACATCCACAGGTCCTAGGAGGAGACTGGCCTTGGTTAGATTCTCTCACTAGAAGCCCCATATCTTCTGCATTGACTCCTCATGCCCATACACCTTGATAACTGACATCCAACATGGGAGGGCTGATTTACACATCTCTTCATCCCAGTGCCGCCTACATCCCCAATTAACTCTCAAAACCAACCCTCTTCCCTCACCACAATTTACTGATGCTGAGGTTCATCTGGAACCATTCATTCCCATCTAGCTCCTCTGCATACTCACAGGTTTTCTGGCTCAGAGTTAAAGGGATCTGCATTGATCAACAATCGGCTGATGACCGAACTCCCAGGCAGAGAACCAGACATACCAGCACGAATATCTGGGGGAGAAATAAAGAGGGAATAGTATGTAGAGCATATCATGGAGTTTATTAAATATGGAGGCCAGGGCATGTTAACACTGGGCAAAGAACTGCTATTTACTGCCAGAGCCAAGAGGACAGGGGTGAGAGACATATACCCCCGTTGGAAAAACAATAAAATCAGACATATGACAAATACTAGTCTCAGGGCTCAACCCTAACCAGCACTGGATCCAAACATAGGTGTTAATTCTTCTATTTGGGATCAAAACATTACAATGCGCCAGAAAAGGGCTGTCATCGGGTTTGGCTCTTTCTGGAAACATGAGATATCACTCACTCACTCACTCACACACACACACACACACACACACCCACACCCACACCCACACCCACACACACACACACACACACACACACACACACACACACACACCCACCCACCCACACACACCTCTTTATGGTGGGAAATCCACCTTTGCCTTTTCTTTTTTTTAAAGGAAAAAGGCAAAGTAAAAAGCCCACGTGTCTCCGTTTGTACAGCCCCCAGCACCAAGGAGGGCTCCAGAGCATTCTTCTACCCTCCAGCAAGACACAATCAGCAATCAAGCTGTAAAGGGGGTGGGAAGGGAGTGCATAAGTCTCTCTGCTGGTTTGGGTGTGGTAGGGTCCGTGCCTGGGGAAAAGGGGACAGAAGCAATCTTACTGCAATAGCTCTCTCCTGCTGCTGGGGCAAGGAGCGCAGCTGGGTCTCTGCCTGACTAGACTGAGGGAACAGAAGTGGGGCTCAAGGCTGCACACCGCTCTTCAGGAGCTGCTGCATCTTGCTCCCCACATTATCAGCTATCAACAAAGACATGCCAGGTTTAGTCAGGGAGAAAGTGACCCCGACGCTTTCTGGACAAGAAAAAACCAATGTAAACAAACAAGTCAGGATTTGTGGTGTTAAAAGTTATCAGTGAGTGACCTGCTAAGAACACCAAAGGCTAGAAACAGCTGCAGGATCTCTGAGATGGGAACGAGGGAGACTGAAAGTACTGCCAGTGACTTTGGCCTTGACTTGGAAGGACCACCCTTCACTCTCGGGCCTCTCTTGAACTCAGACTCCAGGACTGTATTGAGAATTTTACACTTATTTACCATTGCAACAACCTCCTGTTAAGCTTATGTTGAGGTTGTTACCTTTGTGCAATCATCAAGACCTAAATCCGGTCTCTGCACTGCACCCATTACATCTGTGTCTCGGTCTCAGCTGAGGGTCGTTCTAATCTTTTCCCAACATCTTCACTATTCAAGCCCATTGGAAAGTTCCCTGAAAACAGATTACTCTCCAACTTGGCTCTGGCAACGGTTTATCTGCGAGAACGGATATCAGGCAAACATTTCATGCCCTCAGCTGGAGAGCTGAAGCTATGCTGTTGTCACCCCAGCTCAGCAGGCTGCCTGAATGGGAAGGGGTGGGTGAGACACTCACTCGGGTAGAGGATCTTTGTGTTGAGCATTGGCAGGTTGTCCCGGTTTCCTGTCTGGGGAGGAAGAGATGCAGAGCTGCCCAACGACAAACTTCCTTTGTTTATTAGCCTTTCACAAGAAGATTTGGACACTACAAAATACAACACAAAACACTGCAATTGACAAACATTGTGTATTGCTCAAACAAGCATACACCAGCACTGCACAAGCAGTAAGGAACAGGGGACAGAAGGTAAAATTACCAGTCACTCAACATCAACACATTCCAGACAACACAAAGCACAGTTACGCAAAGAGACAGAACCAGACTCATGAAGAGACAAAAAGGTTTGGCCCAAGTGCAGCAGACAGACACACAAACACTTGGTACCAGCAGTGAGGCACACAAATACCTTGAACTAATACTAGGAATGGAGATGAGAGAGGTCTGGCTTCAGCTGAAGAAGAAAACAGATGATGGGTATTGGCCTAGTCCACAGACCCAGTTCAGGTCTGAATGTATTTGGAGTGAATAGGGCTCTCTTACAATTTTCTCACTTAACAGTGATTACAAGCTGGTTCCTTGCTTTAGTATCTGTGCAGGAAGGCCGGGGTCCAATAAGAAAATGTCAAAGGGGGAGTGGAGTGGATGACACCTGAGAGCATGGCAAGCTGACAGCACTGGGAAGACTAGCTGCTGCTATCAGCATAAGGCTAATGAATCTCCTGGGTCTTACAAATTGCACACTAAGATCATGACCAAACCCTCAAAAATCTGAGAGGGGTTCCTCTTTGAGAAGGAAGGAGACTGTTTGGCAAAGGGATTGAGCATGGAGAAGATGTGAAGCCTCTGAGCTGAGGTTATAGAACTATCGCCAACCTCACACAGGAGGAAAACGGGTTCCAAGAAAAGATGAGCACAGAAATATTTTAAAGCGCCTATAGAAAAGGGAACCCTAGTGCTTGTCCAAATGCAGGAACCTGGGCTGTCCGACAGCGACTAGTACCTTTCCGATGACTCCTCCCTTTGGGAACTCCATAGTTGCCACTGTGCAATGGCTGCAGGGAGGTTTTATCCTCGTTCCTCAGCTCCTTTCCCTCCTCAGAGGTGGAAAGCCCCAGGATGAAGCCTTCCTGCTCCTGAGTCTGGGCATTCTGCTCATCAACAGCTGGACAGAGAGAGAAATCAGATATGTATCTTACACCTCTGTCATGAGAGTACAGAGGGAAGGGGGAAGGCTGGAAAACAGCAAGGAAATACAATACTGCCCCAAAATTCTATTCCCACACCAGAACTAATCCAAACAGTTGCCCCAGGGTCTTGAATGGGGCGATCCACAGAACTCCTTGCTTAAAAAAACCCAAAACACGTTAGTTTTCATGAAAGATAACAAATTATGAGCCTGATTCAGCACCTATTGATGTTAATGACAAATCTCTCTCTGAGTTAAATGACAGTAGGATGAGGGCTCTGACGGCACTGAATTCATCTATCAATGAATGGCAGTGAAAATGCAGACTTTCCCACACCGTTTAACATGAGTCAGCTCTGACCTGGAGGACTCAACTGTTGGGGTGAGGGTACTTCAGTCTCCAGGCCCACCCATTTCTTGGTCTCTCTGCTGAGACCACGATCAAGAGAGCTTTGATGGACTGTGAAAAAATGTGTCCAACTTTAATGCTTGCCATAACTGTATTTATACTACCTAAGGACCTATCTCTAATTTGAGCTATGCTACAAATAAAGGACCTGCTTTTATTTGCATGAGTTCCCCGGAACTGCTAGCCAAACAGAAGGATGCTAACTGATGTGCATGTCAGATTTCTGTTGGCTCAGCCCAGATTGTGACAATAAAATAGGCCATTTGAAGTGACCACCAACATTAGTATCATGTGGAAAAAAGAGAGGTCTTGGGCATAAACCAATAAAAAGGAAGGAAGGAATTAAATGTGTGTGTGTTGGAAACGAAACGGCACAGAGGACTTAATCAAATATGTTCACAAAATGCAACGGAACTTGTTTGTTCAAGGGATGGTGAAGTCAAATTCTTATGTATTACTCGGAGAAGCCAAAACCTCCTCTGGATGGAACTAACACAGACACAACCTCTCCGCATCAGTTCTTGTTTCTCTGACAAAGGACAGTGATCACCCAGACTATTACACTGTTGTAAATCCAGGTAATATTTCAATGATTTGCAACTTCAGGCTTAGTGCCAAGTTTAAGGTTGCTTACGGTTGTACTCATTTAGGTGTGCAGACTTTAAATCTCTGACTTTTATGCTTTTCTCTCCCTTCTGTAACACACCAATACATACTTCCTTCTCAGTTCAACTGGGATTTCCTGCTTGACTTTTGAAGGGACTGGAACTTGGAGCTGAGGGGAGGCAGGGAGAGGGGGATAGGTCATGGCAGCTGGCATGTTCCACTGGAGCTGGGCCACAAAGGGCCAGTGAGCACACAGTGGGCCTAATGAGTATGAAATAGTCAGTCCAGGTGCCAGTTAAAAGCCAACCATGATGTTAGGTTTTGGATCCAATCTATCTAAAGTATTTTTAAAGCACCTCCCCTCGGAGTATTTACACATTGTACATGGGTTGCGGAAAACAGCAGGCTAGCCAATTTGCCATTCTACTCTTTGGTTTAATTGTTGCCTTCTACCTTGGAGTGTGCTGTGCGATCAAGTAAGCCTGGACAGCTGTAAGAGAACGATGGAAGGCAGGTATTTTAGCCCATGAATGATAAAGGCCCTTCCCGACAAGCTGAATAGAGGTTACCTCAGGTCAACTAGGGACACATGGATCCAATTAAGGGCTGAGGGCAACTTTTCAAAACCTCTGGGGGGCGGTGGAGGGGGAAACAAGCTGCTGCAGGGCCAGTGGCAGCAGGGATAAAGGCTTCTCTAGGGTGAGAGGCTGCTCTCCCCTCTATGGGGGAAAACAACCAACCTGACTGCCTGTTTAGGAGAAGGACTGGCACTCTGGGGCCAACAACAGGACAACACCCCCAACCCACAGAGAGGGGTCAGGGAAAGGTATCCCCCTTTTATTTTGTGTTGTGAATTTGTTTCTTTTATTCACTGGAGAAGTGCTCCTTGGGCTGGCCCCGAGGCCTGCCTTGGCAATACTGATAAATAACCCTGAGGGGAAAGACAAACGCTGTCCAGGCGGTGCTGATTTACCCCAGTCCCCACCACCACCAGAGGGAGAAATGCTAAGTCAAAAGAGACGGAGGAGGTGCCCAGCTGCCAGGTTTGGTTCTGCTCTGATTCTTTAGGGAATGCTTTACTGGAGAGGTGGGTCCTACTGTGCGATATGAAGATGGAGAGGCTAGGACTCTTACTATATGCCTTTGATGTGGGCCCTTTAACTGGGGCCAGACTGAGAATAGCACTGAAAAGATGGCAAAGATTTTCTAACTGTCGGCCTAGGGGTGGAAGGTCAATCCTGTAGGAACCCTTCTTTGTATGGGGAAAAATGCATACAGGCTTACTGGAAGATTGTCATACAGCTCAGGAATGTTGTGGTTAAATCATGAATCCTGCTCCTCCCTGGAGTAAAGGCAGTGTACATGTCCCAAGAGCAGACAATGAACTGCAGGCAGGATCCCCCACCTCTTACCTTTTTCTGCATGCTCTATAATCTGACGAATGGCTTTTTTCAGGCTGTTGGCTCTCAACATTAGCTGCTCCCTAGGCCGGAATATCTGGGGACGGGGAGTGCATGATGATCCCATGGAGTGGTCACTAGAAGAATCACAAGCACTGCCAGATCCATCACCATCTTCTGTCTCCTCTGCAATGGTGGGAGGTGGGTTTGACAGAGACGAAGAGGCTTGAGATTCATCATTTAATGTCTTCAAAAGGGAGTCCAGCTTCTCCTTCAGGACAGAGCACTGCAGGTTAAAGCAGAAGGTTTGTGCACAACCATACCAGTGGAACTGGGCAGCCTGTTGGATTGCTGCTGTACGCGCACCAGCTGGGTCTCTCTGACAGCAGAGTGGTTTTCTCCCATACCTTTCTACATTTGAAGTGCTCTGTTCCCAACATACCTTCCTGGCCATGACCTCCGACTCCTCCGAGCTTTCCGTCGCTTTCTCATAGGCCTTCCCTACTCGAGCCACAAAATCCTTCACTGTCTCACAAAGCACCCTAGGCAAAGGAGGCAGGCAAGACAGTCATTCACAGGTTTGTCCACCATTCTCAGGGTGACTTTTCTCCCTTGATCCCCTGCAATGGGCTCTCCTGGACATACTCACTTGGCTGAGGAGATAACCACAGAGTGTTGGTCAGAAGTCAAGATTTTGGACAAATGAGCAGCCACAGAGTCTTCATAGAAGAGAATCTTCTGCACCTGGTGACAGTCAGAAACAAGCTGTTAGATTACTGTTCCCATGGTGCACCTAGGCCCATGGCCAGGGTTACCATATGCTGTGTTACACTTGGACTTCCCACAGTGCTCTCTAAGGTGCAGGGTCATGATTTCTATTCACTCTATTTTCTTTGGGTTTCCTCTGAGAGCTCTATGGTACAGATCACAGTTACTGGTCTGGCGTGACTATCTGATCAGGAAACGAATTTCTATCAGCTTGTCAATGTGGTACAGAGCTGGGGCTCAGGACTATCCACTTGGGAATAGAAAACACTGTTTTTTATGATTCTGAGAATGTTGTGCAGTTTTCAGTAGCTCCTATAGCATGCCAGCTTGTATGGCAGTTTATGGAAAAGCCAATATAATTTCCAATCCAACCTGTCTTCTTCTACGGCCCTTCACTTGCCTAATATGGAAGCGTCCCCATTTCTGCAGCAACCTATCTCCTATCATGCCTCCTCAGGAGTCTATTGCTTTCGTTAGCCCAATTCCCATCCTTCTCTACAGCAGGTCACCCCTCTGATGTAGAGCCCATGCCCACTTCATTTAAATTCTCTTCTCCATAGCCCGCTCCCTTGTCTGGTTTGAGCCCATCCGCTGCTGAATCCCCACCCAGTCTTTAGCCCTTTGCAGCTGGCTAAGTACCTCAGAATCCTCACTGAAATCTTCAGTGACTGTGGAAGTTGATGACTGACGAGGGAGTTTGGTTTCATACACCATGATGCTCCACCTATTGAAATAAAACCATTGCAACTATTACTACCAAGCTGATGGCCTCCTTGCCATGAGAAATACAAACAACTGGGGACTAAGACAGAATGAAAGAGCTTTTTATATGACCTGAATGAAAGGCTATGCACATGCGCATTCAGAATAAAAAAAAGACCGCATTCCTATAGATGCATGTGTCACATACAGGGGTGCTTAATGTCACAGCATGTCACCTGTAAAGGGGTTTGAACTGGGGGAAGGGAAGGAGTGATACCCTCCAAACAAATATCCTTTTCCATCCCCACATCCCTAGTATTCCCTATTCGCTACCCTCACCTTCTCTAACAGAAAAAAACTGCAGGTTTTGCTATGAGAATTTCCATGGTGCAACTCTCAAAGGCTGCTGCAGACATATTTTTTAAGTGTCAGCTTGATCTAGAAATAAACACTAGCAGTACAGATGTCCACTTCAGCTTTCAGTTTTACTTTTTGATTCAGACATGAAATAGCTATTTCAAATGCTGAGTGAACACCTGATGGCAAAATCACAGACTGTAATGCAGCCAAGTTACACTGAGAAGATTTCTGGAGTACAGAGATTGTGGACCGTGTCAATTTCACTATGCTATCGAACTCCACCACCCAACTTCTAGACATGACATAATGCTCAAGACTATACCGGGGGATAGGGAAGCGGATGTACAAAATGACATAACATCCTTGCCATATCTAAATACTATGAGTTTATTGCAGCCTTAGATCTCCTCTGACCATCCATACCAAACTGTGTAGTGGTTGGGACTACGTTGAAACCACCAAACTCATTTTACAATCATCACTGATGCATGTGTAACTCATGGGAAGTAAGGGGAGGCCTCTGCCTCTCTCCTGCCAGGTGTTACTAGTCACTTCTATATTGCACAATATCTCCTTGGAGCGACTATTCTGCAGGGGTAATAAGCAATGTAAGGCTGCTTTGCCCTGATAACTGGGGGCAGGAGTATAATGGGGAACCACTGGTGAAACTAGTCAGTAATTCAGGCAAATAATAGTCAGGAACAGTATAACTATCCTGGCAGGCTGATGTCTCAGAACAGAGCTTAGCGCACACTCCGGTGGCAGAACTTGAGTCAGAGATGTGAATGTGTGGTTGGGCTGACACTCACCTGTCCAGCATTTTGGTACTGGCCCTCTCCAGCTTCTCCAGGATCTGTGGTAGCTGGGTGTCGTCATCACATGCAGATCCCCAGCCTAGCACCCGGGCAAGATCATTTCCTGTACCCAGGGGAAGCACTCCCAACTGGCACTGCACCAGGAGAAAAGAAACCAATATGGATATCCAAAAGAGAAAACGCAAGCCCCATCCATCCAAAAATAACACTGAGAAGAACCTCACTGATTCCCAACCTAGATCAATCCCTGAGAGAAAACTAGTCATAAGATAAAGAGGATGCCAGCTAGGGCTGACCACAACCAGAAAAAGCTGTGAATCGAGAGAGGAGTAGATTCCAATGATACTCCTGACCTATTCACTACAAAGAAAACCTTTCAACAGCTGGGCAGAGCTCAATATTCTCATTTTACACCAGGTGGTGCTGTTGCCTTTCCTAATGAAATGGCACAGGGATCTCCAGGAGAAAATCTCCAGAATTAACACAACACACAGAACACTCACTTTGGGAAAGTATTTAGCTATTCCTGGACTCTGATACCAAAGGGACTCACACCCTCTCCTAGAATTATTAGAGGGACTGGAGTAGGAGCACTGGCCTTTTGGGAGCTAGACCCAGCTCTCTTCCGGGAGAAATCTATGTAGGGAATGGTGTAGGAGCACTGACCGAGCGAATGCTCAGAGCTACTCCAATACCTGGCTGTCACAGGAGGGAACTGTGTAGGAGCACTGACAGTGAGGGGTGTCACTGTTAGTGTAGTGCCTGGCCCCATTCAGCAGAAGTTACTGCAGGAGCACCGGCTATGGGAAGCTTTTAGTTGCTTCACTCCTGGCACAACTGTATTTCTGTCTGATCAGACTCCTCCTCACCCGTAGTTGTCTGTTCTTCATGCTTACACATGGACAAGCCCTGTGGGCAGGTACCTGTTTGTGAAGATTGAGGCTGTCAATTTCGGACAGAACCCATCCAACACTTCCATCCCCACCACAAACCAGAATCCGGAAAGTGTCAAATTTCTGGAATAAACGTAAACTACAGGAGGAAAACAAAAAACAGATGGGAAGAATAATGTGCTACTAAAGAAACAAGAGTGATTAGCTATTTCAATCTGGGTTACAAACTTTGCTGGGTAGCTTTGACTAGGCTGGTTTTTTCAATGAACACAAGTCACTGCTAGATTTTAGGTGAATTTGAATTCTTCATTGTAAAAAGGAAGTATAAATACAGCTATGTGCAATGTTCATATCTATTCACTGTACAGAATGGAGAATCTATACCAGGGCACTCCACTTCTGCATCAGCCTACTTTACTCTCAACAGTAGAGGAAACAAATATTTGGCAGTTGATAATCTGCTGAATTAATACCTGTCTGCAGATTTTTGGTGTTCTGTATACAGTTAGGTTATTTGTCATGGCTTGGATTGTTCTGAATTCAATATTCAGAGCCATGCTAATTAAAGAAAGACTGCAAGAATGGGGATTCACAAGTGTTCAGGAACAGGAGATTAAACCTCACAATTCTCTCACAAAGGTACTCTGCAAATCATTGCTCTGCTGCCTTGTCTGCTTTGCAACCAGGAAAACAACTCACCACCAAGAAAAGTGTAACTTTCTCATTCATCTGGGCTAGTATGGACACTGTTCAGAATATTAGGCCTAAAAATCAACCATTTTTAAAAGCTGTCTGTGGTTCTTACTGTAAAGCATCTAAGGGTATTGCCTGTACTAAATAAATTTGCTACTGCACTACAGAAAAATCCTATTACTGAAAGCAATCACCACCGCATTGAGAAAAAGCTCTCATAGAGGATGGCATTTTGTGGTGCACAGTTTGACTGGCATGAGTTTGAAATTACTCAGCGAACATTATACCACACCATCATTTATTTTGTTATTGCCACTTTCTTTTTCTACAAAAAAGCAATTAAAAAAATTTGATAAAATTATTTGATACTATATTTCATATCCCTCTCCTTTGAAAACATGTGCCTTAGTACCACAAATTCAACCATACAGGCAGAGAGAAGAAATAACTAGCACTATTTAATTTTATAACCCTCTAAAAATGATCTAATATAACTTTTCCATCAATCAGGGTGCTTCAGTTTTCTGGTCCACTATCTTGCAACCTGCTAAGGTGAACAAAATGTCTATGGTAGCTACAATAGTCCACGAGCCATTAGATTTTAAAATGGTCATGGTCCAGGAGTGGATGCTGCCTGATCTCGGACCCCAACTTAGTATGGTTTGAAATTCCTGCTTTTACTAAAGCCATATTGGGGGAATAGAAAAGGAAACATGTGTAATGGGCTTTTTTTCTTTAAAAAGGCATTCTCCCATGTGAACGAGGCTCGAGATGTTAGAAACAGCCCAGGAGCAATGACTTAGTGGTCAGGGTGGAGGTCAAAGTTTATTCCATGGATGTAATTTTTATTTGCAGCTATTTCTATACAGCTCACTTTGACAGCATCCAAGTACCATCTACAATATCCTGTTTCTCATCATAGCAAATGCAACAGTAATAGTTAGATCAGGATGGCTCTTAGAAGCCTGCCTTCACATAACTTGCTTTTTGGGGCTGAAGCTTTCCATGCTTGGTCTCATCCCAGAGGGGAGCTTCTGGAATCTCAGGGAAATCCTTAGCTGTTTTGCAGTTATTGGAGAATGGAAATGACATATTTCAACATTAACATATGGTTTTGGCTGATCAGTAACTCAACAACAGCTAGGGAAAGCCCCTCCACACTCTTGCTAGATTATTTTTTTTTTTGGAGTGGGAGGGGGGAAGAGAGAGAGAGATTTCAAATCAAAGAGTTAATCATTGCTGTTTCTTTGATATTTACAAGGAATCTGCTCATCCAGAGAATATTTCCCTACCCAAGGTGAGGTCCTCCATTCATAAGATCAAAGACCTGTGCCGGATTCAGCAGCTGTTTGAATCTTCTTAGGAATTTGACACCCTGGTTGTCTCCACTTTTTGAGTTGACAAAGACCAGCAAGGGGCTTGTGCAGGACGGAGGGCAAGTGGCTTTCCAGAACCCTGAGTGGGAAGAAGGAACACAGAAAAGGTGAAGCTGCACTAGGGGAGGAGCAAAGAAAAAACCTCACACCTAGCAGTAACGTTCCCCAAGCACAGGGATGAAGAAGTTAATTCTTTCTCTGAGGTGCTGACATATGCAGAGTAAATGCCAAATGGACACAGCACTGAATCCAGCACGAACCACCTTCCACCAATCATGAGGTCAAATGTTGCAGTTCTTCTAGCCAGATGCTTGAATTGCCAGCTTCCCCACCTCCCCAAAATTGCATTTTGCAGTATGAACAACAACAGCTGCAGCAAACTTTGGGGGCAATAGCAAATAAACTGAATGCAATATCAAAATAAACAGCCCAAGGAACCCAATGCTGATAAGATCATTCATTCTCATGCTTCAGTCAAAACCTCCAGTTTGGGTTTTACTTGAAATTTTAGCAGAATTCATTTTAGGGCCTTGGAGTAAAAATATCTAGTTGAAAGGCCTGTAGCTGAAAGCGAGAGGGGAAGATATTAGTGGATACTTACCATCTGAATCAATGCTGTTCAGAGCCGTGGGAGGGATGACAGATACTTTACAGAGGCCAAGGGGGCACTTAGTTGGTAACAAGTCTTTACAGGTTGTGTGTACCTAAAATAATAAAACTGTATTCAGCCAGCTCCTTCTAAATCTTATTCCACAATGCAGAAACCCATCCCACTTTGAAAAGAGGTCTTGAACAGCCAGGAAAGAGGGAGGGCATCCAAAGAAACGGGAATCAACAGTATGAAGTGACCAAAGATATTTTAAAGAAAGCGGTCTAAAGGCTTGTCTACTTGAGGATTTAGGCCACTTAACTACATGCGTGAAGTTAATGTACATAAATTGAAGTGCATGAAAACTATGTGGACACTCATTCAGAAGTAAAGTTGCCTTAATTCATAAGCTACATTAAACACAGGTTTAAAGCATTTTCACTTATGCACATTAACTTCACACCTTTAGTTAACTGTCTTAACTTTCCTGAGTAGACAAACCCAAGGGTATGTCTACCTTTCAGCTGAGAGCAAAACTCACGCTAGCAAGGCTTGAGCTAGTGTGCTAAAATTAGCATTGCGGATGTTGCAGCTTAGACTTTCAAGCACACTGATCCCTTGGGGTTCAAGCTCTTTTGGCTAGTCCAAGTCTCTGCAGGAGCGCAGTGTCCACAGTGCTATTTTTAGCATGCCAGCTCGAGCTCTTCTAATGAGAGTCTGTCTACCTGGGCTAGGCAGATCACTCCTAGCTGCAGTATAGATACACCCCATGCAGCAAACTGGGTTCACAGTTCATTCATCTCTTCTGTTAGCTTTCCTCAGCCCTTCCTGTTTATACACGCTGCCTTTCCTTTCGCAATGGGCACTTGGCACTCAGAGCACATGATAACAAGGTTGGACCCACAGGGCCAAGTTAATCCCTGGTATAACTTCACCCACCTCAGTGGGAACAGCTGGGTGCTCAACATTTTTGGAAATCAGGCCACTTAGTTAGGTGCCTAAATCTGGATTTAGAAGTCTCACTTCAGGCACCCAGTTTTCAACATTTTGGCCCAAGTGGGGACACAGAAAGTAGGAATAAAATGAAAAATTGGGAAAGAAAAAGGAGCAGTGGAAGAGGGAACACAGAGAATGGGAAAGCACGGAGAAGGGAGGAAGTAGGGTAAATATACAGTGTGGGTGCAACTTACATGGTGTGGGGTAAGATAAGAAAGAAAGGAGGGTGATAAAGTGCCCTGCACAGGTAAACAGAAATTAGGTTAGTGACCTTTTTGCTCCCTTCTGATGTATGGAGAAGGCCCAGCACAAGGGATATTTTGTTTTTAATTTCTGTTGTTGTTTATTTTTAACATGAGAAATTCATGTACTGCTTTTTTTCCTTAATACCCCTGTAGCCAACTGGAAAACTAGCAGGATTTATGATGTCACAGATATTAAGCAAGTGAAATCTGTTGAATTGGGAGGGGAAATGGTTTTTATTGCAGTGGTTTAAAACTCCCTGATTTGTTGTTTGTTTCTGTTAATACTTACTTAGCTCTAAACAGTGGTTTGTAAAAGATTCATCATCTCTACCCACTGCAACTAAGGGCCAAGGACACGCCCTCTACACTTTAGATTCTTTCATCAAATACCTCTGGTAGAAGGATGATGGATAGACATGACAATCCAGGTATTTCTAAGGGAACACATGGGCAGAAAAAAATCCAGAGTATTTTTGGTGTGAAAAAGCTTTTCAGACCTTATATATTCACATCCCAGTGAAGCAACTAGGCAGAAGCCTTACTTCTTACCCTTTGCAGGCCACCTATGACATAGAGAAGAACATGGATACATTTGAATGAGAGCTTGGCCTGAACTGTCGCTTCACACAAACGGCAGCAACAGAGCACACAGCCACGTGTACACTGAGCAATGAGGAAATGACACTATCACAGAGGTGCACCACGTTCACTCAGCTTACCATGGCTTTGCACCAGAGGCAGCGCCAGTCTTGTAAGCGCAGAACGCTGCCACATGTTTTATCGCACACCATGCATTTGGCACTCACGGGGAGGTTTCCTTCCAGCCACTGGTGTGGCATTGAAATCTGCAAACCAAGCACAGAGGGATCACTGTGAGATTCCAGACTACAACTCTAAGAATATAAGACATGGTGTAGCAATGAGACACACACAGATGTGATGCTTGAGGCCAGCAAGGGCAATCTCTAGGAAACACCTATTTATCGATCTTAAGTACTTACATGGGACTGAGGCACAGATAGGCTAAGTGACTTACCCAAGGTCACAAAGGAAGTCTGTGGCAGAGCAGGAACTTGAATCCAGGTCTCCCAAGTCCTAGGCTAGTGCCCTAACCACTGGACCATCCTTCCTTTCCCAAGACTGAGACATAGGGAACCATACCCTTAACTAATCAACCTCAAAGCACCATGTTCTGATGGTCCATAAGTCTACAGTTATGTCTCTGGCCAGCATGGAATCCTATCAGTATAACACATGAGTAATAACGGAAGGCTCTTTCATAAAGAACACCACTTTCTGACACCAAGTGGCTTTACATACCATTCGCATTTAAAGACAAAGTCGGTTATTTCCACAGGACAGTTAATTGTACAGAGTATTTGCCAGCCCCGGCCCATGCAGTTCCGTCTAATTTTTCCACCTCAGGACTTGGGGAAAGAAGGCTTCAACTGCTTCTAGTCATTCCACCCTGATGTCTCAAAAGCAGCATGTGTGGAGGGACATATGCAAAGTAGACTCCACAGTTCCAGCTATTCCAACCCAGCGGGGACATGGTCTAGGCCAATACATACCCCATCTTCATCTTCAATGATATCCTTCCCAATAGACGCCAGTGTCGTCCATTTGCAGTTGTTGGTTGCCCGGACAGCACACCGCTTGTGAGCCTTAAACTTGCATACTAAAGAGGAAGAAAAATAAATTAATCCTGCCACTGAACACATACAGAATGAGCATAAAGGCTGACTGAGCAGTGAAACACAGAGCTTCAAATGTCTGCTCCGAAAGAGAGCACCCTCTGCCTCGTTAGCAATGGCAAAATTATCAGAGCTTAATGCACTGAGTTGGTTAAAAACCTCTATTTTGCTCTAACTGCTAACTCTTGCTCCTCATTTTCACCACTGGATTGTACAAGGGTTAATTATCCCCTTGTTAAATATGACATGATATGTACAGTAAAATATGCCTGCACCCCTTTATACATCATGAGTGTAACCTTCTCCACGCTAGAAGTATGAGCTGCAAGAAGCTGTGAATGTCTCCTATGCCAAAGCTGAGCAAGATTAACCTCCTGCAATTCAAACACTTACATGCACTTGCTGCTGTGGATAATAACAAACACACTTTCAATTTGATTCTTCAAAAACGGATACTTTCACACTTTGGATTTGGAAAATTCTAATATTCTATAGAAATGATTTTGGCAGATCAAAAATAAGTGCTTCACCACACCACTGCCAGATCCAACAACATAAGAACCCGCATTAAAACTACACACACTGTCATCTTCATACAACCCTCTAAGGACCAGATCCTGCATTCGTTATGCACCCAGCAAATTCCCCAGGAAGCCAACAGGAATCTGAGAGCAAAAGGAATGTAGGCTCAAGCCCATAAGAGTTCCATTCTTACATACTCTGTAGCTTTCTGAGTGATCGGTGTCACTTTTCTTCTGGCCCATTCTGTAGACAGTGAACAACAATTCCATTGTTTTAAGCGATCTTTGGAATACAGTAGCGAGTCACCATGGCAATATGCCCTGAGTGAGAGACAATAAAGTGCTTTTACCTTCACATGAGAGTCCATGCGACGTGACCCCAGATAATGCCTCCCGGCACACATTGCAGTACGTTGGCCGAGCATGTGAGCAGGCGTACCAGTTATGCATCCCTGAGAAATGGTCCATACTGTACTGCGTAGACTTAAAATAAATACAGTACAGTAAACCCTAAGGTGGAGGTTGAGAGTTTTCCTAAGAGAGAAACTCAAACATAACAAACAGAAAAGGCAAAAACAGCACAATCTTTTCTGGGGGGTAGGGAGAGTGCAGGCTTTGTGCAGTTAACACACTAGGCAGGCTAAGCACGTAGAACAGGGGTTCTCAAACTGGGGGCTGGGACCCCTCAGGGGGTCGCAAGGTTATTACATGGGGGGTTGCGAGCTGTCAACCTCCACCCCAAATCCTGCTTTGCCTCCAGCATTTATAATGGTGTTAAATATATAAAAAAATGTATTTAATTTATAAGGGGGAGGTCGTACTCAGAGGCTTGCTATGCGAAAGGGATCACCAGCAAAAAAGTTTGAGAGCCACTGACGTAGAAGGACAAGGAGTTAGGTTGCTACGGACCAAGCACCTGGCTACACTGCAGTTGCAAGAGGCTGAATCCTGAGCAGGTGTGACAAGTAGGGCAATGGTGATAGGCTGACCCCAAGCAGTTGAAGACAAGGGGTGCGAGGTATGTGTTCTGTACCTACCTATCCTGTGGTAAGTGTTCTAACACTCACCAAGAGGGGAGTGTACAGAGTACAAAAGTCACTGTAAGAGGGAGTTGTACACAGGCAGCAGTTTGGAGGTTTTGTATATATGATCTGATCCAATGCCCACTGAAGTCAATGAAAGGACTCCCATTAATGGGCACTGGGTCAAGCCTTTAAACAGATGCTATTTGGGAGGAACTGCACAAAACGCAGCTGGTAAATAAGAGGGTTCTTCTATTACCTCAAAATGCTCACGGTTCTGTATAGTCTTCAGTGCTGCAATCCAATCTTCCATCTCTTTTCTATTATCTGCACAGAGGATGAGCTTCCGACACGGGGTGATAACCTGACAGGACAGAGAAAATCACTACGGTGAGTCCCAGGGCTGTCAGGAAGAACAGAGAGCAGGGAACATAGAATAAGAACAACCTTTATCACATGAAATTAAACTGCTTCTGAGGACAGCCTCAGCAATCAGCTGTGTATCTCTCAGCAAAGAGCAATGACACTTTAATGGTATTGCTTGCCTCTGAGGCTAATGCTCTTTTTCTGTAGGGTTTACAGAGCTGAAGAGTTTTTTGTTCCTACTCTGACTCCTGAATTCACTAATAACTAGAGTTTGAGAAAAGCACTGGAGAGTCATCCAAAGAACAGCACAATACAGAAATCAATCACATATATAACAGCAATGTCAACATATTAACTGCATGGATATTGCATGAGGTTTTTTAAAAAATAAACATTTGATGGAATTTTTCATATTAATTTGAACAATATTAAACCAATTTCTATTTTATTTTGTTTACATGGCAACATGCCAACTTCTACCAGTTAACATTCCTATGTAAAATATGTGGCACACTGAAGTTAAGGCTGCAACTCTCAATTACTTAAAAACCTCAAAACCAGGATATGATCCTGTCCTACAACAATACACACTTTCATCACATGAGTGACTGTGAAAGTTGCAAAGCAACCTAACTGACTGTCTCACTCTTACTGCCCTTCCACTCCATGTGGTTTCTCTCCTGCTGCTTCCTCCATCATGGCCACCTGCTTTGCGGCCACATGGAGTTTATAAACTTCTCACGGAGTCACCAGGCCAAAGCTCTGGACCTAGGTTATATGAAGCCAGTCAGGACTCTGGTGTAGCATGCCTCCTCTTTCTGAGCATTCTGCCACCAGGGCAAGAAGCTTACACAGCTTTGACCTTCCTGGATCTGACCTCAGAGCATTCAGCATCCCTTTCCAAACCGTGCGCTTCCTGCAGCGAGTCTGCTCAGGCAGGACTCCTGGGGAAGCCAGAGGGCCCTGCACCTCAACTCGTCAGCAGTGACTCTCAGCCAGCATGTAGAACAGAAGGGTTTATTAGTTGACAGGAACACAGCGTAAAACATAGATTGGTAGCACAGAAATCAGTGACTTTCTGCCAAGTCCATCTTGGGAAGTCCCAGGCCAGACGCCCTGGACTTCCCCTCTTTCAGTTCCTGAAGCAGATTGCCCAGCTACCAGCAATCCGACCTCCGAGACCCCCGTTGCTCCTCCTCCTGGTCTTTGTCTTGCTTCCCGGGCAAAAGAGTCACCTGGTCGTCACCTGGTTGCATCCCCCTCCTGGGTCTCAGGTTATGAAGGGCACCTGCCATAGCATACATGCAGACAGCAGGAGCAGCCTCACCTACCCCAGAGAGTCCCAGCCAAATTCACACATCCTTATTCCCGCCACCTAGGCACTGGTGTAGCACACAGGGAAACTGAGACACACACAGTATTCATTCTGACAACAGCTCTCCCAAATGTAAATTCTTGCTAAAACCAACAGACTATAGATTAATCAACCCATTTTGGAGCTGGGACAAGTGAAAATAAGTTTAAAAATTAGGGAAATATTCCAAAATTGAGATCATCATATTGTCCTATTAAAACATTCAACAAGGCCATCGGTCTGGGGATGGTAGACCGATGTTCTTAGGGTCCGTATGTGGAGCATGGTACATAGGTCCTTCATCAGTTTAGACACAAAGGAGGTCCCTTGGTCCGTCAGGATCTCCTTAGGTATTCCTACTCTGGAAAAAATCTGGACTAATTCTTTGGCTATGGTCTTGGACATGGTATTCCGTAGGGGTATGGCCTCGGGGTACCGGGTGGCATAATCTAGCACTACCAGAACGTACTGATGGCCCCGGGCTGACTTCTCTAATGGCCCTACTATGTCCATAGCTATTCGCTCAAATGGAACCTCGATAATTGGCAGAGGTACCAGAGGAGCCCTTAAGTGTGGTCGGGGCCCATGAATCTGGCATTCCGGACAGGAGGTACAATATCGCCGGACTGCCACATAATTACCTGGACAAAAAAACCTCTGTAGAATTCGATCAAGGGTCTTATCTACCCCTAGATGGGCCCCGAACAGATGACTGTGGGCCAGATCCATTACCGTCCTCTGATGCTTCCGGGGGACCAAGAGTTGTTCTATAACTTGCTCTTGGACCCGGACTACTCTATATAGCAGATCCTTCTTAATCATGTAATATGGCCCTGGGCCCTTAACTCTCCCCTCCACTGGGACCCCATTTACCTCGACTACTTCCTTATGAATATTGTGGTATATGGGATCATTGGCCTGATCCTGACCAAAATTCCCGCGTGCGGTCCCCATTTGTCCAAATTCTGGGGGGGTCTACCTCTGTCTCCCCCTCGGGGAAAGCCCCTGGGGAACCAGGTCCAATGATAGGGTTGTTGATGGCCAACCCAGTCCCGCTGCCACCTGAGCCCCTTCTTTCCCCTGCCAGCGTAGACTACTGGTACTGGGTCAGGATCCTCATCCCCCTCCTTTTATTCACCCTCCGTTCCCTCCGAGTCTTCCTGGGCTTCCCCGGCGGGGAGAACAAATTCTGACTAAACTCATGGAAGGCTGGGAAAGAGTCATCTATCTGGGCCACACCTTGGGTCCCAGGGTCATTATTTTCTTCTACCTCATCCCCAGGGGGTAGGCTATCAAACCCCGGGAAGTCTCGTCCGATAAGGACAGGGTAGGAGAGTTTTGGAACTACTCCCACTGTCAACTTAGTGGGGTTTCCGAGAACTTCTATGCTTACAGGGATGGTTGGATAATAGTTGACATCCCCATGCACACAGGATATTCTGGCACCTCCCTTCCTTGGTGGTCCGAGAAAGTTCTTGGGCTGCTAAGTGTCTCTCTACGAGAGCAACTAGTTCATCATAAGAGGAGGGATCATTTTGGCGGATCCACCCTTGTATGTCTGGTGGCAACCCCCTCATGTACCTGTCCAATACCAGGATTTCCACTACCTTCTCCGGCCCATGGGTGTCGGGGCAGAGCCACTTCCGGGCGAGGTGTATCAAGTCAAATAGCTGGGACCTTGGTGCTTTGTCATCCCGGTACTTCCACTCATGGAAGCGCTGGGCCCTTATGGCCAGCGTCACGCCTGTCCTCGCCAGGATTTCCGCCTTCAGCTGCGGGTAATCCATAGCTGCTTCTGTGGTCAAGTCAAAGTAGGCCTTCTGGGCTTTCCCACACAGGAATGGGGCCAGGAGGCCTGCCCACTGGTCTTGGGGCCAGGCCTCCCGCAGGGCCGTCCTCTCGAATGCAAGGAGATATACTTTATATCATCATCTGTTGTCATCTTCTGTAAATAGTTGCTCGCCCGTAGCAGCCGGGTCCCCTGGGCCCTGTGTGTCAGCGTGGCCAGGGCTTTCAATTGGTTCATTACTTCATTCAGGGTGGCTCGATCTTGGGCCACCTGGTTCATCAGCAGCTGGTTTGTCTCCTGTTGGACACGTACTGACTCTTGCTGGGCTGCCACCTGTACTCTGGTAGCCTCTTGTTGGGCCGCAGTGGCCTGTATCAACGCCTTCACTACGTGCTCCATTTTTTTTTTCTTTGTGATTTACCTTGCCCTGAGATGGCTTGCCACAGAGCCTCATAAAACTATCACATCCCACCCCTGACACCACATGTGGCAAAGTACTTGCTTTTCCTCAGCTGGCTCAGTCCCTTTTAGCCTTGGAGACACAGGCTTGGGCAAAGCAAAGTCCTTCCCGGTCACGCAGGGTCTGGCTGATCCTTTTCTCAGTCAGTCCCTTGCTGTTTTTCTCCCCTTCTGGGGACAGAGTGCAGTCTTCCTTGCTGGAAGAGGTCAGAGTCTTGCTGCACCTACTTGCTGGCAGCTTCTCTGCTTCTCTCACTCCACCCTTTTTCCCTGCCAGGGAGGGTTTAAAAAGGTCTCCAGCAATTGGGGCCAACTGAACCTAATTAGTTCCCTGGTAACCCCTGTTCCAGCTGAACCTAATTTCTCCATGGCTCTCTCTCCTCAATGGATAGGGAGAGGCCTTTTAACCCCCCTGGGACTAATTCCTACCCCTCCCTTTGTAGCCATTTGTCCTGGGTTTGCCACAGTCCCATATTGGCCTCTCACTATTCTGTCTACCTTTCCTTTGCATTAGGATAGTTTACAGTTTTGCCTTTAATACTGTCTCCTTGAGAAACTGCAAGCTCTCCTGAACTCCTTTTTCCCTTAGATTTTCTTCCCATGGGATCCTACCTTTTTTTTTAAAACCCACTGTCCTTATTCTGCTGTTTTTATTCCTTCCCTTCCTTAGAATCATGAAATCTATCCAGTATCATCACAATAGCTAATATCAATTTTTTGTATCCTCTTAAAAGAACAAGAATCTGAAATATTGGCCCAGTAGACAGAAGAATTGAAGCTGCTTTTTGTAACAGATAGCCCCCCAACCTGAAGCAAATACTCACCAGCAACTACATGCCACACCACAGAAACACTACCCCAGGAACCAATCCCTGTAACAAACGCCATTGCCTTCTCCGTCCCCATATCTACTCTAGCGACACTATCATAGGACCCTACCACACCAGCCACATCATCAGAGGCTCATTCACTTGCACATCTACTAATGTGATATATGCCATCATGTGCCAGCAATGCCCCCCTGCCATGTACATGGGCCAAACTAGACAGTCTCTACGTAAAAGGATAAATGGACACAAATCAGACATCGGGAACGGTAACATACAAAAGCCAATAGGAGAACACTTCAATCTTCCCGGACACTCAATAACAGATTTAAAAGTAGCCATACTTCAACAAAAAAACTTCAAAAACAGACTTCAAAGAGAAACTGCAGAGCTACAATTCATTTGCAAACTTAACACCATCAATTTGGGCTTGAATAGGGACTGGGAGTGGCTGGCTCACTACAAAAGCAATTTTCCCTCTATTGGTATTGACACCTCCTCATCAATTATTGGGAATGGACTACATCCACCCAGACTAAATTGGCCTTCAACATTGGTTCTCCACTTGTAAGGTAACTCCCTTCTCTTCACATGCCAATATATATTTACGCCTGTATCTGTAATTTTCACTCCATGCATCTGAAGAAGTGGTTTTTTTACCCACGAAAGCTTATGCCCAAATAAATCTGTTAGTCTTTCGACTCCACGTTGTTTTTGCTTTTGGTAAAGGTTCAGTTCTGGGGTCTCAAACTTCCTGCATTTCCACAGAGAATTGGTCCAATGAAGAATGTTAGATTCTAAAGCCATATAATGCAGCCATGATAAAATGCCAAAATCCAGCACTGGGACAGATTTGTGTTCAGAGAAGTTTACATGCTAGGAGACAAAAAATGGGTGAAAAGATTGTAAGCTCTTTGTAGCAGGGACTGTCTTTTGTTCTGTGTTTGTACAGCACCTAGCAATATGGGGTCCTGGTCCATGACTGGGATTTCCAGACGCTACAATAATTAATTAATTAATTAAAGGTATTTTCATACCTTATTCTGCTAGACAAGAAATCACAGATCTGAAACTAGAAGTCTGGCACACCAACTACAAGCCCAGAAGTGAGGATAAAGTTGTAAATAGGTTTCAGACAGCAAAATTCCCAACTTAATAACAGCTCTAGAGAAACATTTAGCTTGAGATTCTTGATGTCATCGTGATGGGAACTGATGGAATGAGTCTAAAATGCTTGCTTCCAAACCAAGAATATCACAGCCGACTTCCAGTTTAATTAGAAATCGGGTGATATTCAAGATTTTTGTAAAACTTTGTTAGAGATTTTAACTGTAGCAGCTTTGTCTAATAATTCCTGGAAAAGGAGTATGAAGACCTATCGTAGTTGTGATATAACTATCAGCAGTGAAATAGTGAACAAGGTTATATATAAACAATAACGGTGACAAATAAGAACCCGGAAAACACAAAAGAGGTATTTCCCTATCAGAATAGGCCAACAGTTCATCTAGTCCTATATGTAACCTGTCTCTCATAGTGGCTAATGCCAGATACCTCACAGGAAGACGTATACCACTCATTAGGCAGCTAATTGCTCTTACACTGTCTGGTACACCAGAATCCTCAATGATAATCTACTAAGGCCTGGTCTACACCTAAAACTTAGGTCAACCTAGCTATGTCACTTGGAGTGTGAAAAATTCACACGCATAAGAGACGTAGTTCAGCTGTAGACACTGTTAGGTTGGTGGAAGAATTCTTCCCTCGACCTAGCTTCCTCTTCTCAAGAGGTGGATTTACTACAGTGATGGAAAACGCTAACACTCAGGCAGGGGGAGTAGGCAAATCACAGGACTGCTCTTGATGGAACAGGGAGCACTGAACTTGATGGAAAAATTGTCCCCACTGAGGAGAGTGAGGAGAATGGTTTGGGGGGAAAAATGGGTCCAAGAAGCCAAGTGGGAGGAAGGCCCCATCCTCAAACATTTGTTTGTGCACATTTAAACTTGAAATTTCAACCTGAAACTCAGGTTTCAGAGAGGTAGCTGTGTTAGTCTGTATCAGCAAAAAAACGAGGAGTACTTGTGGCACCTTAGAGACTAACAAATTTATTTGAGCATAAGCTTTCATGGGCTAAAACCCACTTCCATCAGATGCATGCAGTGGAAAATACATACAATGTGCCATTTTGCTCAGACTGCTGATTATCCAGCCTGATACCCTGCTGCCAGAAGTGGCTAATTTCTGATTGTTCAAAAGGCGGCAGTGGCCCTCCACCAAAAAAAAAAAAAACCCCAAAAACCCCACACCTTTCTAATCAGGGAATTGTATACATTCATTTCTCACCATGGCAGTGATCAGCTGACACACTGACCCATGAGATTTGGTTACCCTCTCTTGGCTGACATGGCTACAAATATTAATGGTCCGACTATTTTTTTAAGTTCCAGTTCCAGTTTTTGACTAACACCCTGGAACAGCAAATTCCACAGGATGATCCTGCACTATGTGAGTAGCACTTCCTTTTATTTGTTCTAAATTTACCAAGCAGTAATGTCATCCAGTGACCTCTTGTTCTCATATAATGGGATAGCACAAAAACAAGGGACTGATTCACTTTGAATGAGGGAGGGGATTGCTTCCCCCGACAGTTTAAAAAAAAATATCAGAAGACAGAACAAACAAACAGAATCCTGAGATTATTAATAACCCTTTTTTTTTTGGCCTATTTTGGGGTTGGCAGAACTCTGAGTAGTCAGACCCTGAAGTGGCTCAAAGGTTTATCATGATGTGAACTATTACGTAAATTAAACTGGCTTGCTCTTCCTAAAAAGGGAATGCCAAATACCGATGCAGCTGTGGAGCTTTCTGGCATATGAATCTCAGGTTTGGTCCCTAAAATGGTTAGCTAGCATTAGAACACAGTCTATAACAGGGATCGGCAACCTTTTAGAAGTGGTGTGCCTAGTCTTCATTTATTCACTCTGATTTAAGGTTTTGCGTGCCACTAATACATTTTAACGTTTTTAGAAGGTCTCTTTCTATAAGTCTATAATATATAACCAAACTATTGTTGTATGTAAAGTAAATAAGGTTTTTAAAATGTTTAAGAAGCTTCATTTAAAATTAAATTAAAATGCAGAGCCCCCGGATCGGTGGCCAGGACCCAGGCAGTGTGAGTGCCACTGAAAATCAGATCGCGTGCTGCCTTTGGCACGCGTGTCATAGGTTGCCTACCCCTGGTCTATAACATCACTGCTGGTGCATAAAGCAATTGCCTGCTAAGGCCAAAGGTACCATGGCATCAGAGTTAATCAGTAGTGGCAAGGAATGTGCCATTCATTAACTCCATTCTGAAGAGTCATCAGAATGGATGGGAATGACAGAAAATGCTTAAGGATATTGGTGGCAGAGAAACTCTTATTCACTTCAGACAGGACTCAATTTAGTTTACTAGTACCACAGAGAACGTCATCACACCGTTTATGGAAACCACAGTAAGTGTGTCGCTTGTTGGAATCATGGTAGTTCGGCCAACTACCCCTGGGCAATCAAGAAGATTCACAGATTCTCCAGTGAGTCTTTGCAGACACTTCCAGCTGAGGCATCTCAATCCCATCACAGAAAACCTATTCTTCAAGCCATCCAATTCAAAATCATTGACTGAAGCCAGTGCCAAAGGTACGTCTACACTGGGTTTTAAAATGATCAGCAGCAAATCTCAGAACCTGGGCACAGACTTGGGCTCATGCTATGTCACTAAAACAGCAGTGTAGGCATTCGGGCTCGGGCTCGAGCTCTGAGCCCATACCCACAGAGTCCCTGAGGCTAGACGCTGACACTACCCTAACACTTCTCAGGGACTCAGCATCATCTCCTGCACCTTTTCACCAAGAAGTCCATCCACCAACCAGGTTTGTCATCTCCCTTCTGGCTGATGATGCCAATTAGGTCACCATGATACTTCTCTGTCCAAAAAGTTATCACCAGTTTAACTCAACTGACTTTTCAAGTCAGGCCAGCTGGCAAATGATGGAACCAAGTGAGGAAAATCTCAAATTTCACATTCAAAAAACAGACTGAACTCCCCTGGATGTCAGTCCCCAGTGAACAACTGTGAACCTCTACATTAGAAAGCTAACCCAATAAGGATTCCCTTCCTTAAACCAAAATGTAAAAAGAAATTCTGCTACATTTCAACCTTTTTGTGTTTTCTTTTACTGAGCCACTTCCCTTCTTCCTCCTAGCAGTGAGAGTGAAGCCTAATCTTCATTCTCTCAGCTTGCTTCCCTCAAAGGAGTCCTTACCCATTGACTTCTTCATTCTGGTCCTTCCCCAGTATTTCCTGGCTGCCCAGAAACTTCTCAGAGCTGAAGTGGCAGCTTTGGCCAAACACAGTATGATTCTGCTTTATCAGAGTGGATCTGGTGAGCTCAGTGACCACATGAGACAGAAAAACAAGTTAACACTCTGGCCCAATCACAGAGCTGGTTGCAAAAAGACACAAAAGGAGTGATAGAGGAACTTGAAATGATTCTGCTAAATATAGCTGTCCTGGTGCGATATACTGTTGAAGGTAGCCAAAAGTGGGTGTATGACAGGACCTGATAATTTTGGCTGCTTCCTTTTGCTCACATCCTGTTCAAACACACAGCCCTGCACACAAATTTATGAACCCTGAATCCCCCAAGAGCTCCTAACATATTCAAAACAGCCAGTGATTTAATGTACAAAGGGAGGGAGCTGGTCGGGAGCTCAGGGTCGGGCCACTGTAGTTTGCCCACCTCTGATCTTGACTTTAGCAAAGCTTTTGATACGGTCTCCCACAGTATTCTTGCCAGCAAGTTAAAGGAGTATGGATTGGATGAATGGACTATAAGGTGGACAGAAAGCTGGCTAGAGTGTCGGGCTCAATAGTTAGTGATCAATGGCTCTATGTCTATTTGGCAGCCGCTATCAGGCGGAGTGCCCCAGGGGTTGGTCCTGGGGCCAGTTTTGTTCAACATCTTTATTAATGATCTGGATGATGGGATGAATTGCACCCTCAGCAAGTTCACTGATGACACTAAGCTGCAGGGAGAGCTAGATACATTGGAGAGTAAGGATAGGGTCCGGAGCGACCTAGACAAATTGGAGGATTGGGCCAAAAGAAATCTGATGAGGTTCAACAAGGACAAGTGCAGAGTCCTGCACTTAAAAAGGAAGAATCCCAAGCACTGCTACAGGCCGCAGACCGACTGGCTAAGCAGCAGTTCTGCAGAAAAGGACCTGGGGATTACAGTGGATGAGAAGCTGGATATGAGTCAGCAGTGTGCTCTTGTTGCCAAGAAGGCCAACGGCATATTGGACTGTATTAGTAGGAGCATTGCCAGCAGATCGAATGAAGTGATTATTCCCCTCTATTCAGCACTGGTGAGGCCACACCTGGAGTATTGTGTCCAGTTTTGGTCCCCCCCACTACAGAAGGGATGTGGACAAATTGGAGAGAGTCCAAAGGAGGGCAACGAAAATGATTAGGGGGCTGGGGCACATGACTTATGAAGAGAGGCTGAGGGAACTGGGGTTATTTAGTCTGCAGAAGAGAAGAGTGAGGGGGGATTTGATTGCAGCCTTCAACTACCCAGAGGGGGGGTTCCAAAGAGGATGCAGCTTGGCTGTTCTCAATGGTGGCAGATGACAGAACAAGGAGCAATGGTCTCAAGTTGCAGTGGGGGAGTGTAGCGGCGCAGTTACCCTGCTCCGGCCCTGAAGGGGTTAAACCAGCCCTGGGAAAGGGCTGCTCCGGGGAGCCAATAGGGTAGGCTGATTGGGGAAGGGACCACAGCTGGCCCTATAAAAGGGCTATGAGGCAGGTGCTGAGAGAGTCTCTCTCTCGCTGGAGAGAGAAGGACCGGGCTGCCTGGGAACTGAGCAGGGTACCTGAGGGTGAGTAGGGCTGGGGATGGGCAAAGGACCGGGGGAGTTCCGGCCTGGCAACTCCCCAGGCTGCAGGCCTTGGTGAAGGCCCAGAGCAGGTACTGGGGTTGCAGAGGTGCAGCCCAGGGTTAGGCAAAGGCAGCAGGTCCAACCCCCCCCTTGCCAGTGATGAGTGGATTACAGACTGCAGTCTGCCCCAGTGAGTGGGGGGCCTAGATGATGACTGGCAGTAGCCACTGAGGCAAGATGGGGATAGAGGATTGGGGGTTCCCCTGGGAGGGGAGACCCAGAGACTGCGGGGGTACTGCAGAGGACAGAACCCTGAGGGAAGGGGCACCGGGGTCCGGGAGGCACACGGGGGTCTGAGGCAAGCGGGACATGGGCCAGTAGAGGGCACTCCAGAGCTGGAGAGCTAATTCCCAGGATGACCAGCAGGAGGCATCACACCGGAGAGTCTCACCTCGCTATAGGGAGGTCTAGGGTGGATATTAGGAAACACTATTTCACTAGAAGAGTGGTGAAGCACTGGAATGGGTTACCTAGGGAGGTGGTGGAATCTCCATCCTTAGAGGTTTTTAAGGCCTGGCTTGGCAAAGCCCTGGCTGGGATGATTTAGTTGGTGTTGGTCCCCCTTTGAGCAAGAGATTGGACTAGATGACCTCCTGAGGTCTCTCCCAACCTTAATAGTCTATGATTCTAATATTACAGTGGCCCAGCCACTTATCAGCTCCAGCTCCTGGAGCAGCTACAGTTGTAAAGTGAATAATGACATACCTAAAAACAGATAGTTATGTTTACCAGCAAGACCAGTAACTCATCAGCACTAACATATTTCAAGCACGCTGCTGCTAAAGCTCATAATGCACAATATTGATGGGACTGACTGTAAGGAGTTCCCTGGTGTATGGCAGATTCTCTGCTTGACATGCTGCTAAGCCAAAGTATAAAGTGGACTAAGCATGGCTAAAGCAGCTCCTGTTCCTTCAGTGAGTATGTTAATTCATACAGCAGGCAATGAAAAAGGGAGCATAAGCATAAACTTCAGCCTTGCATTAGCAATTTACACTTCAGATTAGGAGCGTGTGTCACAGCTCTGGTAACACTCAGCAGGCTGCTGTGTTTGGGGACTGCAGAATTGGAACTGTGCGCTCTTAAGCTTCCCTTGTTCCGAGTAGGTGCCTTGCACTGTCTCTTTCTCTGGCCTCTCTAGCACACGCCCCAGGCACAGACTACATTACTCCTTCACAGAAATGGGACCTCAAGGTCCAGCTGCTCTATACCCCCCAGGGTACCCCAATAGCGACAAGATAGCACAAGAAATCTACAGATCCAGATAAAACAACACAACATCGATACACCCTTCCCTGCCTCGGTCTTCTCATCCCTCGAGCACTCTTTGGGATTCGGTCACCATTACCTAGGGTGTCCAGGATCCCCACTTCTGCCCATCGCATCTCCTTCGAATCATGCAGTGTGTACATCTCGCTCTTCTCCCCATCCCACAGCAGCCAGCTTCCTTCTTCCTTGACTGGTCCTGCAGTCCAAAAAGGGATCCCTGTGCTACACAAGCACACTCCTTTTGTTCCTCTCTCTCAGCCTTTGTGGTTTTTAAAGGCTAGCACTAATGCCAAGTTTCATAGTTTCCCTTTTCTTGGGAAAGTCCTCTGCTTCAAACCCCAGCCCCCTGCAAAGAAGCTGGAGACAACTGTTTTCACCTAGGGTGTGTCCATCGGATTGTCCTAATGTGCTCCCATCTGAATGGGAGCTATTCTTATCCCTGGTCTGGAACATGCCACCATTCCTGATGGCACAGGGCTGACACCACATCCTCTGAGCTATTCAATGATACAGCAAGTTATAAAATCAGCCAGAATTCATAAGCTGTACATACACTGCTCTCCCAAACTGTCATAGTGTATCTCATTAATGTCAATTAGACAACTGAATTTGGAGGCTGAGATCACAATTCTACAGGCTGGAATAACAACGTGACACAATTTAGGCAAGACTCTCTCTTTCGGGAAGCAAGAAGTAAATTCTGTTGAATTTTCATGCTTCAGAAGATGAGGGATTGAAGCATGGCTTCCTCCACACATCTCTGTCAATGTGCCTCTGTCCTGCTTTACAATGCACCCTTCACACAGCTCTGCCAATGCACCCAAACCCTGATGTTCCAGTGCTGCACTCCAAGAGAGTTCAGTGAATTAGAGCTTTATGAAACTACCTATGTTTGGGATATTCCCAATTAGCATTCACAGCCTAATTGTGCCATACCTCTCCCCTCATCTCCAGATGCCACACTGAACATTCTTCATCCCAGACAGAACTCACCACTTTCACAGAGAAATGTAGTTATTTTATAATGAAAATATCTTTTCCTGACAATCAGATAGTTTCCACCTATGGAAACTACCTTTCATTTCCATCTGATAAAAGACAAGTTAATATTTTAAAGAACCTTCTAAAGCCTGAGCAATACGATTTTTTTGGTAGAGCTGCACTCCCTACCTGAATACTAACCTGCAGCACCCTTGGTACTTTGACCCTGGACTTAGAGGTTTTTAAGGCCCAGCTTGACAAAGCTCTGGCTGGGATGATTTAGTTGGTGTTGGTGTTGCTTTGAGTAGGGAATTGGACTAGATGACCTCCTGAGGTTTCTTCCAACCCTAATCTTCTCTGATTCTACACAGCTCTTAGACTTAACTCTGAACAGGCAGATTTCAGGTTAGACCAGATGACAGAGAGATAGATAATGTTTTCACCCCTCAGCCACGCACTATGTTGCACCACTTTTTGGGGACTAGATTCAATTAACTAGATGTGTTTCTCTTCTGATATATACCAGATCTGTTAGGCCTACATGCAATAAATGCACTAGCCCCCTGCCTTTGATAGTATTTGTTGGCACAACATGTCCCCAGATAAAGTTTAATTTTTGTTTATTCTACATCTTGATGTCTCATCTTCTTCCCTGATGCCGGAGTGGGAAAGCTGACAAGACAGAGCATTCTCTGGGAAAATGACCATCTTTCATCCCAGGGTCACATTCCTATATGCCTCTGGAAACTCTGTTCCTAAACAAGAGGCATTCCTCTTCCTGGCAGTCAGCAGAATGAGCACAGACAAGGGTAGATTCCAGGACTCCTATAATCAGAAAGGAAGTGTGTTGAAAGGTCCTCATCACTGGTCAGCAGGTATAAAGCTCAGTCAGTTCATATGGTGAAAATCTCTGCCTACTCACTTATTCCATAGAGCACTGGGAAAACGCCCTTTCTTCCCTTTGTACTTCCACAGGACAAAGTCCTTCCAGAAAAAATGTTCCCAAATGGAACTACACAATTCTGAAATAAAGGTGAAGTTGGGAAGCTAAAGACATTTCAGAGAAAGTTTCCAAGTCATTCACCCTGAAGCAAATAATCATGAACTGAGGAACAATTCAATGCTCCCTATTGTTATTAGCTGCTGTCTTGGTGGTATAATACCTGTCACGGCTAGCAGCTAATAAAATCTGAGCAAGACAAGACTTTGCCTACAGTAGGAAAATGATCTGTTGCTGACAGCTTACTGTTAGCAATAGCTCCCCACAGCCCCTCACTTAAATAGTGTTGAAAACAGGTTAGCTGCTAGCACAAAAGGAAGTACACTGTTTTCAGCATAATTACTGAAAGCATGACAAACCGAGTGGCTTACCACACTTAGCGTCATGGTGTTCAGGATGGTTTTGTTCTGTCTACAATAGCCGTTAAACCATTTTGAACATCAGTAGAGGGGGGAATGAGAGGAGAGCCTTTGCTGATAACTGTCAGCTGCAAGTCCTTTTCCTGGCTGTAGACAAGGCTTCAAGAGTGTGCATCCGCACAAGAAGCCCTTTTCTTCTACTGCAATTCCAGTTCAAAATTACATCTGCCATGTTCTGAAATGGCTTCTAGTGTCCCTCAGACTCTTCTGGCCTTTTCCTGCTCTTCAGGGATAGGCAGAGAGTTTGTAAACTCACTCAGGAAGGTAGATTAAACACAGGATATAACGCACTAAGGTTACCAAAGAGCAAACAAAGTAGAAAACAAAAGCTGCTAGTGTTCAGGCACAAGGGCAGGAACAGGTGCTAATTCCATACCAATCAATTTCCTTGTAGGGGAATAAAATCCCTTTACAAACAGACATCCTCATAGCTTTCTCCTTCACTTAAACTCCCTATTTATCCTGCCCCTGAGATGTGTCAGAGATGTGGAGTCACATTTCACCTCTTCCAAACAGCATTTTCATCTGTCTGAGAAACACCTAGCACATTTTCGGGTGTTCTTGTAATCTAAAGAAGAAGAAGAATCACCAATCTCAGCAGTACAACTTCTTATAGGGACCATTCAGCTCTTTCCTCTGTATTTGAAGCAATGCCCCACAAGACCTCCCTTAGATGGCTTCTCTCTACTTCTGCATGTCCTGTGTGAGCAGACTAACAACCAGTTCCAGCAAGAGATCAGATTAAAAGTCCTGGAATCCTAGACAGGAAAAGGATTTCTAAAAGATTCTTTTCATAGGCTAGCACTGAGTCAGAAATGTCTGTTTACCAAGGGCCTGTCTCCAGCACAATTTTTTTTTTACTGAGGACTGGAGTGCAAATAACTAAAGCAACAGAGTATTTAGAAACTCGAGCAAATATAATAGGAACTGGGGACAGCCTGCACTGAATGAGGGGGAAAAGCAGTGACACTCTCATTAGTTAAAATGAAGACAGCATTTCCTGTCTGCAGCCTTATTTTCAGTTCTTATAACTCTGATAGAGAGGAAAATCTGAAAGCAACCACTATTACTATAGATATTAAACGTATCAGCAGAGTACGTACAATTTTTTAAATTGTGTATGCATGCAGGAGTGGGAATGACAACAATCCGCTCAGGAGCCTGGTTACTCAAACTGCATTGTGATCTTGTCCTGTTTATAGAAGATACTTTGACAGGGAGAAGATGGGGGGATTTCTCCCTCTGTTTGTGAGACTATGCAGCTGGTCCCTTTCCAACGCCCACCCTCCCAGAGCCCACTACCTCCCTGACGCACACCGTTTGTGTACAGAATGGTGTGGTTGGGGGCAACCTCCCCACTAAGTTTGGTGGCTTCCTGAAGTATGTGACTGTATACGTTATGGAGTATGCATTGGAATGGGGAAACTCTCCTCCCCTGCTCTGTGCCTTCATCCTCATTACCCGGAAGAGCCAGGTTACTCCCTGAAGCATACTGTGCTAAGCTTGTGTCTGTGTGCTGAGGAATTGGGGGCGGGAGATTCCCCTTCCACATACAACAAGACTGGTTATTCCCAGAAGCGCATTATCTATGTCCCTGACGTCTTGGGGAGTTCAGGGTAGTTGCAGACCACAAGGAATTCTCTGCTGTATCCTGACACAGTCATGTCTGACCCTGGTCTCGAGGGCTGAATCTGACTTCTTGCAAAGAGCTTACAACAGAAGTTCCTATATTTCTTCTCCTGATAAAAACAAGTACACCTCTACCTTGATATAACGCTGTCCTTGGGAGCCAAAAAATCTTACCACGTTATAGGTGAAACCGTGTTATATTGAACTTGCTTTGATCTACCCGAGTGCACAGCCCCTCACCCCCGGAGCACTGCTTTACTGCGTTATATCCAAACTATATATATATCCATTCTATGCATCCGAAGAAGTGAGCTTTAGCTCACGAAAGCTCATGCTGAAATAAATTTGTTAGTCTCTAAGGTGCCACAAGTACTCCTGTTTTTTTTGCGGATACAGACTAACACGGCTGCTACTCTGAAACATATCCAAATTTGTGTTATATTGAGTGGCGTTATATCAAGGTAGAGGTGTAACATGTTCTTCCTTGGTGCTTACATTTCAAACCAGCTCAAGGAACCGTTGATCCTGGTTCCTCTTGTTCCAGCAGTGCCTTACAGACACCCAGCTAATGAGCCAACAAACTGGGAGCTGACTTCCAGCCTGATAGCTAGCTGCAACAGTTCTGAGTAGTCCTTCATTCAAGGACAAGCTTCTTCAGCGAAAACATTAACACCAGCTACTCTCCAGTGGCAGAGTGCAGGTTACTCTGGGACAGTACAGCACACACATTCACCTTCAGGGGAAAATATCCGTTTCCATACCACTTCATCAGGCAGGTGCTGTCATCTTACTTGCCTGATGATGATAGTGTAAAGTAGCAAGAAGATAGCCATATTTGCCTCTTGTTACGATCTCACATGCTTCCAGAGAGGAATGGCTGGAAAAGGACAATGTCCTATGTACCCTCCCCCTCACAAGAAATGACAACATGCTCTCATTTGTGAGTGCAAGCAATTCCATACACGTCTTCCTGAAATTTACAGCAACTAGTCCCTTTTCCCCATACCAATGAGAGAAGATGAGAATACTCCACTGGAGTAAGATATTTCTCTAACCTGAATTACCATGCTGCTCCTTTCCCTGTGACCCTGGTTCAGGGGACTCATCAGTTATGAAATAGGATGTACTTCCAACTGTACCACAGGCAACAACTCACTTTTGCACACCCATTCCAGTTCTATATAACTTTTACATATGCATCAGCACAGAAGAGGAGAGTATAATTCACTTTACAAGACAGAGAGCCTGAAGTACACTTACTCCAAAGAATCTGAATTCCTGGTGGGCGGTTGTCCAGGGGCAAGTGCTGTCTTTGTTGATGCCTAGTCCAGCAAACCCTGTTCACTCTTCTGGTCTTAAAGCTGAAGATCCATATTCAATCCTTTTCTAAATTAGAGGGTCCTGACCATATCTCCTCCATCTCAGAACAAACACGATCGACTGTTTGACATAAAATTAATAGGATTATTCCTCTCTGCAGCCACTCTCTTGGAGCACTGGTCCACTCTCCACAAGATGATTAGCTGTGTGCGTAAGGAGGAGCTGGGACAGATTTGCTTCTGCTGGCAGTGAAGCCGGGAGGCAGGCGCTGAGTGTAATAATATGCTGTTTCCTGTTTTATGCCAGAGCTGAGAGGTACGTCCCAACGGAGAGGGGGTGGAGAGGAGTTTATGGAGGCGTCCAGGAGTTCAAGCTCCACCTCTTCAACAAACCAGACTTTAACAGCAGAGGAGGGGTCAAGAGGAGGGCTACTGGCAGCCCCACTGTGTGCTGTGTCTGGGCATCAGCTCCAATCAGCAGAGTTCAGGACAGTATCAATACAGGGGGATCAAACCACTAAGGCTCTTCACACATACACTGCCTGCTTGCCACAGCTGACATCTGGGAACTTTCTCCTGCAGAACCGCTAGGCTCTGAGTAAACTGACGATGAATTGATGTTGAAATCTGCGTAAAGGTCACTAGAAGCAGAAGTTGAATGAAAGTCCAAACAGATCCCAGAGAAGAATGTCTGCTAGAAACAACTGGAAAACCAGTTCCACAGCTGTTGGCTGGAAGTGACACAGGATCTGTGGCTGGAAAGATCCAATGGCCCATCTAGTCCATCCCCTGTTATGGCAGGTACATTTTACTCTTCAGGAAATACACAATCGATTTTTTTATTTCAGCCCTGGGCTTTCCTTTAAAAAGCATTTGTTAACTGCTCCCATCACACCACTTGGCTCCACAGCCAAATCTGGGATCGGAGTGTTTCCCAATAGGCCTCCTAACTCCTATTTCCAGTTCAAACCTGGGCGACATACACTAAAGAAACCTAAATAAGATAAGTAAATAAATAAAATCACATTATACCCTTTCCTTGCTCTAGTTCTCCCTTTTAGCTACCTCTACACAGCAAAGAAATCAGCTGCCAGATATTACCAATGTCTTACATAAAAGACTTATCAGTATCTTTATATCTGAATTGTATTCCTTTATTTATGCAACAGATCACCATGTTGGCCCTGGTCTGCTGCAGAGCACTGTGATCCTACCTGCATTGTGTTTCTAATCATCAAGTCTGCCTCATCTAATTCACATAAGCATTCTTTGTTCTTGTTGCCTCTCCCCAAACGTATCATCTTACAATTCCCAGCATTTAAAAACATCTTCTCTTCTGCCCATTTCCCTGATTTATGGGCATTACCTTTTCCTTGGGCTAAAACCAAATCAAGCCACTCTCCTCCCAAAATGGAACCAAAATCTGTTGTGCTAGTTATCTTAGGGCTTGTCTATATGAACATTTAGTTTTCAGTGAGCTGGGATGTAAATCTACACCAGACTAGCCTGCCATGGACTAACTGTCCTTGTGGACCCTGCTGCAGTGCATTAACAGTTTTAGTTCACTTTGATCTAATTCCGTTTCAAAGATGTCTAGATCAAAGCGAATTAGTAAACTGTTAATGCATTGCAGCAGGGTCCACACAGACAGTCTGTGGCAAGCTAGTGTGGGGGTAGTTTCACATCCCAGCTTGCTGTAAATTAAAATGTTGGTATAGACAAAGCCCTTAATCTTCAGGTACTTCTCCTGACTGCCTGATCTCTCCCGATCCTGTGGCTTCTCTTCACACCAGGTATCCCTCCTTCCACTCTCTTTCTTGCTTCTTTTACTCCTTGCTTTTTCTCCCTTCCTCCCAGTGTTCTGTCCCCTCTTTCCTCACAACCTCTTCCCCAACTTCTCCTCCTACTCCAGTCACTCCTGCCCTGCGTTTTTTGCAATCTCCTCCCTGCTTGCCATCTCCTTCATTAGCTCCCATGCTTCCCAGGGGCGGCTCTAGGAATTTCGCTGCCCCAAGCACAGCGGCACGCCGTGGGGGGCGCTCTGGAGGTCCACCGGAGCCGCGGGACCAGCGGACCCTCCGCAGGCACACCTGCGGGAGGTCCACCAGAGCCGCGGGACCAGTGGACCCTCCGCAGGCACGCCTGCGGGAGGTCCACCGGAGCCGCCTGCCGCCCTCCCGGCGACGCGCCCCCCGCGGCATGCCGCCCCAAGCACGCGCTTGGCGCGCTGGGGTCTGGAGCCGGCCCTGATGCTTCCTCCTATCAAAGAGTGTTGTTCATGCAGCTCTCACACAGATGATCCACTCTTTAGTGCCTCTAACTGTACCACTCTTTGTAAGACAAGAGGACAGAGTAGGGTGCTGAGCTCTGGCCAGCTTGGAGACCAGATGTAGTGTCAAGAAACAGGTCACCCTGCCTAAATCCAGGAAGATGGCAACCTTTTTATTATTAAGGGTAGGTGACATGGTCAGTAGATTTAGGAGCAGAGGCAATACTAACTGGGAGTTGGGCCCATCTCCTGAAACTAAGTCAACTGCTAGTCTGAACTTGAAGTGCAGTATTTACCCATTAAGCAGCACAACTGCTTGGATGTTGGAGCTGCTTTTCTCAGAGAAGGGCCAGTCTTTGCCAGGTCAGAAATTAAATTTTCCATTACAGTGAAGACAAATGGAACTTATGAAATGCAAGGACAACTGCCTTTGTTAGATAACACTAGATGTTTGATATCTCGGATCTAAACCAACACTTGTTAGTAAACCTCTTTGCTTTGAAAAACCAGGAAAAAGTTCTCTCTTAAGTGCACTTTTAAAATGGATCCAAAAACTCTGCATTTGGGAGGGGAAGCGAGCTGAGAAGACACAGAAGGGAAATCAGAGAGCACTCACAAACAGAACTGGAGAAAATTGTAGGGCTCTGAGGAATCCAAAGCAATGACTGCAGTGATGTGGCAGACCAAACAGTATAACAACTACCCAACCTTTTGATTAGCAGAGTAGTTTTTATAGCTCAGGGTGGACCACAGTCAAACCCACGTATGAATCTCAATAGATAGAACAGGCAGAAAGCCACAGAGGCCAGATATTTTCCTACAGACTACCTGAGCAGCCATGATACATAAGCCAGAGAGACAGAGCACCATTTGCTGTTTCCTGAGAACCAAGCTAATTCTCCTGTTCCCTGAGCCCCTAGGAAAGGCAGGGGAGTAGCATGGCCTGGTGCCACTGTCCTGGAAGTGATTCCTCCTTCACAGCTGTGCTCAGATGCAGGAAGTTGTATAAGCAACATGATGATTCCCTCTGCCTCCCCACAATACATCCATTGCCCCTGGCAGAAATGAGAGATGTTCCCAAATTATCACAACTAATACAATAACAATGTTGGCACTTCTACAACGTTTGCATTACCCGAGCACTGTACACATTGTAAATAATCCTCACTAGAGTTTTTACCTATAAAATTATTCTGATTTATAGATTGGGAAGCTGAGGCAGGCATTGGTGCTTTCCCACAGCCACAGGGAGAATACGTGTCAGTGCTGAGATTAGAACTCAAGGGTTCTTGATTCCCTGTCCTGTATAGAAATCACTGGACTCTGGAGAGTAGTTTGGGTACTCACTCTCAGACTCAGCAAGGCCATCTCTGAGCCCTTGAATATCAGACTGGAAGATGCCTTCTATGAGCAAATGCTGGAATTTAACCAGATTCTAGGATTTATGCCATAGCCACTTTGTCCAGATCCATCTGATCAAAGGGCTACAACTTGGGATAAGGCTAATACCTATTGCCAGGATCCTCTGGCAAAGGCATACACAGAACTAGCCCCAGTTCTGCAGCCTTACCTTAACTATCCCTTATCTTCCTCTACTCTCACTATACACATCAGTATGCAGCTCGTTGTGAACTCTGTAGGATCTCTTTTACTTCCTCCTCTCCCTAGGGGTTTATAGCTACAATTTGTAATTTGGCCATGACACATATATAGATTCACACATTCTAAGGCCAGAAAGGACCACTACGTTCATTTAATCTGACCTCCTGCAAAGCACACGCCACAGAACTTCACCCATAATTCCTGCTGCAGAGGGAATTATGCTGTCCTGCTATATAAATGAACAGTATTAGAGAGGCCCAATAAACATGTGTTTAACAAGTGTATCTTTAAAGATATAGATTTAACAGCATACTCAGTCATCCAAAATATTTCATGTATGAAGGGGGATGATTTACAATTGCTGTGGGGAACATACATTTATATTTCTTGACTTTTCTGCACAAAAATCTAGCCATAAGGTTGCACTCATCATACACCTGCATTGAACAGGAACATTCAGTTGTGTGTACCATAATGTAGAAACAACTGCAACCCTCAGCAGGTAATAATGGAATCTCTCTGCCACAAACCAAACCACGTACCATGGTCCAGCATCTTCCTATGGCTTGGTTAGTACAGCAGCTGCCCTTTCAACAATGGCTGAACAGCACTGTTAGACTTCCCCCAGGGAGGGGGCCATGAATGGAGCTGAGAGCTTTTCAAACCAGGCAGAATCTTCAGATTTAGAAAGTGAGGAGAAGGGGGGAAATGGAGGGAGGATGGAAGTGGTCTGATAAATCCTACCGTGAAGCTGTTGTTGATATTCTTAGTGCTAGATTCTGCCACACTGGCATCTGTCAGATCAACCTCATCAAAAATTATCGACTGAGGGAAAAACAAAAAAACAAAAAAAGGAACAGTGAATCAAGTGTGTAAGAAACATCCCCAATGGGGTTCCTATATAAATGTCAGCCCCATACTCTCCAGTAGGGATCTGTGTTGAAAGGGACTGGGACTGACGGTATGAAATGGGACACACAAACAGTTCCATGAATGCACCAGTGCCCACATTTGCCCCAGCCTCCCTTCTCAGTCAACACTCAGGGATCACTTTCATGACATAGTTACATTTTGTTGTTGTTGTTGCTGTAAATGTAGTACTTATGAAAGGAGTAAAATTAACAGCCCTAAAGAGTAGACACGGTCAGTCAAGATACTGACAAGGTGAGTGACAAGGTGGGTGAGGTAACATCTTTTATTGGACCAACTTCTGTCGCAGAGAGAGACAAGCTTTCGAGCTTACACAGAGCTCTAGGTCGCTGATATGGCAAATTCTAGGTTCCCCAGGTCTTCCCTTCATCCACATTTTCTCCCTCCTACTTCAGTTCCTATTGGGTTTGAGCTCAGTCCCAACTATAGAGGATGGAGAGGTAGGTCTGACACACAGCATCACTGCTGGAGTCCCATAAATTCATTGTGTTTTAAATACAAAGGAGCATGGTATTTCAAGCTGTGCAGCTGAGTAAATGAAGGCTTCTGTTGTGATAAAGCCTATGGACAGACACCTCAAGGGCCGCTGCTCTCTCCTGGATCGAGGGCTCACTGCTCACATACACCCATACACCTTCATCCTCCCAGCCGCCCTTTCCTCTGGCTCAGATGCACACTCAGCACCTCACCTTTGCAGTTTTTGCATAGTAGAGCGTTCGTCCTCGCAGTTTGAAATATCGCCTCTTCCAGCGCTGGAATGAGCTGGTCTGTTTCATCAGCATCCCCTCTTTTATGACAGTCTAGAAGCCAAGAAAATATAGGGTGAAATTTTATTTACATACAACCCTCTCCAATACACACCACAAGAGGACTACTCAGATTTATATCAGTATTCTTAGCACCCTCTGCTGGAAACACTTCACAAATTCATTCAACTGAGCAGGTGATTTTATCAATGTTTTGGACTGTAACAGAAAATGTAGCAAATCCTGGGGTGGCATTCAAGCCTTGACACTATGATGTTATGATTTCACAGGGGCACAGATCCTAGATTTGTTCAGGTGATCTTCTCCAGGTGTAACTGTGATGCAGAATGTATAACAGTCATACTCACTGGGGTCACACTCCAGCCATGTCCAATCAGAACCCTTTGATCTTAGAGTGACTATGAACACACACACCTGGTTACACCAGGCCTGTCCATTCCTGCTATATGAGGCCATCAACATTTAACTAGCACAGGAGGTAATCTGCAGGCATACAGGGGTGAAGAGAGAAGCAACAGCAAGGCAGGAAAAGCCTACAGCTTCAGCATTTGGCATTTTTCAGATACTCTTGGCATTGCCTCAGTGTTCTCTGGCTGGCTGCCATTTCCCAGGGCTGACGTGCCAAAACTCTCTACGCACACTGCTCTGGGTTTTTTTCATTGCTCCATAGCTAGAATGACACACAAGCATAGACACACCCCATACACTCATTCACATACTATGCATATGAAGGCTACACAGCTATATTTACACATTCATTTCATCTTACATCAACAAATATATCTGTTACTCCAGCAAAGGGTAGATGCTGGATACCAAGAGCTACATTAAAATAACCTCCAGTTTCTACCTTTAAAATAGAAAAAAGCAAAAAAGTTAGCACAAAGATTTCAACATTATCTTACTGGCTGTGCATATATGCTGCCAGTGCTTCAGAACAGCAAGAGCCATTGTGCAGGGTGTCAATGCTCCAGGACACTTTCCTCTCCTCCAAGGGAAACATAGCCCCCAGTAACCCAAATCTGTCAGTGACAGTCCTATCACATAACACCCAATTAAGAGACAAAGAACAAATGTTTTGGTAACCCTGTATGACAGGTTATTCTCTAAATGCAGACTAGGAAAATGACACACATTTAACATACTAGAGGTCTCAATGAAACACAGGCTCTAAGAGAGTCAAGTCAACTGATGAGTATCAATTAAGACACAAACCTTACCCTCACTGCATAGTTGCTGACAAGCTACTACACCGATGTGAAATCCATCAGAGAGTTGGTGGGAAAATACTCTTGAATTGTTCCAAGGATTTAATGCTTTTTTACGAATCCTTACAAGGGCACTAAACTTGCTTTTTAATGTGCTTAATCTGCTGTGTAAAGCTGTAACGTGGGGCCTTGCTTTCTTAAACAAATGCAGATTTTAATACTTTCTGCAAACTGGCCTTTGCCAAACTCAAAGCCAAAGTTTCCTCAAAAAGCCCTTTGAAAGAGAGTGCTGCGTACAAGAAACATCAGTATGACTCACTACACGCCTCCATAGCATTGGGTCAAGCTAACCTCAAACTAGACAGTGATAATGGGGTGGGTGGCAGCACACTGCTCTTAATACTCTCAATGAAAACCCTGTGGGACAAGAGTGGGATCCTCCATATGTCCGGCCCAGACACTGTGCTCCTCAATAGTGCCCTTCTACCACCAGAAGGAGAGAAGAGTGGTTTCTTGCCAACGAGCTCATCAATACCTCCCCATCATCTCTATTTGAGGTTGAAGAGGTGTCTCTACCACTAAGACCATCTAAATCCCCACCCCAGCCTGTACGCTGAAGTGCTTCCATGTTGAGCTGGTGAATTTACAGGCAAGCACAACTGCGCTCTGCAACAGGCCCATACTCCACTCTCTACAAACCAGGAGATGCTAGCTTGTAGGCCCAAGTACTTTCACAAGGCTGAGGCCTGGCTACTAGTGCTCTTTCCCCTCAACAGCCCCACCCTAACAGACTCAGCTATTGGTTGAGATACCGATTCACTGACTGTGCCTAACCTCATTCCAGCCAGCAAGACAAAAATCTGTGTTTTCTTGAGCACTAAAACTAATCAAAAATTGTAAAACTAAAGACAAAGCCCTAACTGATGACGAAGGCCCTCCTCTTCCCTCTCAGCTCCACACTCCCTAAAAAAGAATGCGGAAAGGCATTCTGGAAATCCATTTTCCACATGTCAAAATGGCAATATATGCCAGAAGAATACACAATATTAGAAAGATCAGGACTATTCAAAATCTCAAGGTAATCTGAATGCTGCTGCTCCTCTGCAGAGAAGCTCAGAAACAAGACCAGAGGGCTGGCCTAGAGGTGGTGCTATGCAGCGCTGTGCAGGAAATCTGTGTTCAGTTAGTGACCCTACTCTGACCCCCCCACTGCAAGAGCGGCTGGACATCCCTGGGAGAGGGAGTAGCTAGAATCACTCCCATCCTTAGATGCTTAGGAGGAAGGGTGGTGCTAGCCTGGGACTTTTGAGACCTGGATTTAATCTCCTACCCCACCACAGCTCCCTGTCTGACCTTGGGCAAGTAACTTAGTCTCATTGTTCCCAACCTGTAAAAAGAGAATAATAGCATTGCCCTGCCTCACAGGATTGTTGTGAGGATAAATACATTAAATATGGGAAGATGCTCAGATATTGGGGGCCATATAAATACTTAAGATGGACAGATAAGGAAGGGGGCAGCATCTGACAGACTTTGCCGAAAGTCCTCTGCAGTCCTTCTTGGTCAGAAGTGGGAGGTTGGGGGGGGGGGGCGCACAAGGTGGCGAGAAGGTGATGCAAGCGTGGACAGATGGTGGGAGGGGAGAGATTCTTGGGATTCTGACAGAAACAAGGAATAATCTTTTCCATTCCTTGGGGGGGTAGGGGGGAGAACAGATACCAAACAATGCCAGGCTCTGGGTTTGGTGTCTGGGAGAGAATGAGACAAATCATCTAAAGGATCCCTGGAAGCAAATCCCACAGATTCCAGTGTCAGCACTCAAGCAGGAGGCCTGCTTATAGGATGCCAATAGATATCAGAATACACCAAGTGGGTTATTTCAAGGTCTTCTTCCAGTGCTCCTTGTTCCAAGACACACTTGCTTTGGGAGCAGCCAGAATCTGACCCTTCCAGGCTCAGCCCGCAGCTTCCTGGCTGGCTTGAACTCTTCCCCAGCCCGCAGTCAAAGTACAAGTTAGTTTGTAACAGAAAGGCATCTCTGCTTTTTCTCACAATCCCCATTTTGTTCCACTCACTCCTTCTACCTTCTGTACTGCTGCTCACATCCCGCTCCCAATCTGATCAGGATGCTCCCTCACCTCCACAGGCGTCACTCACCTCTGCAAGAGACATGCACTCCTCCATCTCTTCCTTTAAATCAAGCTCTTTTAAAAAAAAGAAAAAATACTCTACAGAGTGGTCACCTCGCCCCTCCCTTAAGAAGCAGTTTATGTCACTCTCTAAGTCTATAACTTCAGAAAACCTCAGCGCTACATAACTCAGACATGAAAGGCCAGCGAGAACCCCACACGGTTCTTGCTCTTTCTCACACACACGGCTCGGGGGAGAATGAGCCTCTGGTTTAGCGCTGCCCATCTCTGCATGAGAGCTGCTGTTCTATTTATAGGCAAACAGACAGCTCAGTAAAAAGTTTGGTGGGTTTGGGCGGAAAGGGCTGGCGATAAGATCAAGATGACTTTATAAAACTTTTCAGACTGCTGCTTTTTTTGTACTGTTTTCATTTTACAGTCCCTCTCCACTGACAGTGGAATACCAGCGAGTAAAGTTTGCTGGAGAGAGGGCCACACCCTGTAAGCAAGATGACATTTAATAAAGATTAACTAACACCTGGTCTACGCTACAGAGTTAGGACGATGTAAGGCAGCTTACGTCGACTTAATTGTGTCAGTGTCCACACTACAGTCTTCCTTCCGCCGACCTAAGTGCCCTGCTACACAGACATAATAACTCCACCTCCACGAGAAGCGTAGGGTTTATGTCGGTGTAGTTAGGGCAACTCAGTGTCCGTGCAAACGCTGCGTTACATACCAGTACATTGGCTGTTCACTCTCATTCTTGTCAATTTAATAACTCAGTGCTGGATCTGTGAAACTGACAAGAAAGGCTGGTAAATTCTCTGTTGTGAACCCCGCATCCACCTCACAGCTCGGGCTGTTACCCCAGGACGGGTGGGGGGCTCCAGCTAGAGCCCGGCTTTCCCCCACAACCCGCTCCCTCGGCTCTGATCCAGGCTCCCAGCTCCAAGCCTGGCTGTCACCCAGGCTCTAGGTGGGGTATGGAGCTCCATGTGCAGCTGAGAGCCCCGGCAGCAGTACCCAGGCTCCCAGCAGGAGTGGAGCTGAGAGCCTGGGCTGGGCTCCCAGTGAGAAGCTCTGCGAGGAGCTGAGAGTCCAGGATCTCAGCCCCTCAAACTGCTCCTCTTAAGTCAGTGGAAGCACTCCTGGTGAGGATATGCACCACTGACAGGAGGGTAGTGTGGACATGGAAAACCACAGTAATTACTGCAGTGGCTGATCTACTATACATTGACTTAAGTTTGTAGAGTAGACGTGCCCTAAGAAACTGGGGCAATTATTTCTTTCCCCCACCACAAACACACCAGAACCTTTTAAAAAGCTTGTTAACTAAGGATCTACAACAGTGGTTCCCAACCTGCGGCCCTTGGGCCACTTGCAGCCCAGCCAGCACAGAGCTGCTGCCTATGTGACATCCTCAGGGCCATAGAGGTAGTACTGGATGCGACCCACTTAACACATTGTGGGCCACATATGCGGCCCACAATAGTAAATAGGTTGAGAACCACTGAATTAGGCAAGTATCTAGATGAGTTGATGTACCTCCTGGAAGACCTCTGCGTACACATACCCCTGGCTGAGAACTACTGATCTACACTGACCAGACAACTGGCTATGTAGCCAACTGTTGCTTCCAAGTAAGGTGGGTGGGGGGGAGATAAAAGAATGTAGCCTATTGTTCAGTGCTATACATTGTGGGGAATCCTTCTAGGCCACTGTGGTGATCAGCTGATGCTCTGAAGCAAAATGCAATTTTATTACTTACATCCTCTGAGGAATAACTACATTGGCCATAAGATTATTTGGGCTCTATTTTCAGTCCAGCTACAATATCTGGCTCTCTGACATCTTATGGCAGGATTCCACAGGCTGCCTATAAAGTGTGAAAGGCAGAGTATTATTCCCTCATATTTAATTTACACTCATTTGCTGTTAGTTTTATCAAGTAAGCCCTGGTTATTTAGTTACGGGTAATGTAAGAATGTTCCTGCAACAGACTCACAGTTTTAAATAATGACATGCAAAGCAGATATCCTCACATACAATGTTGAAGGATGTGATTAGACAGCTAGAAGACCCCACAACTCAAATAATTACTCCCAACACCTGGACTTTTCTGCATATTCCATGTGTCTGTCTTTAGAATGTAAGAGCTTCAGGGCATGGACTGCCTTTATTTTTATGTAATGTACAACTTTAACCATGGTGCTGGTGCTAAACAAGTAAATAAATAAAAATAATAATAATTAAAAGATGAGTGAGAACTGAAATCCCTTGAGCAAGCGTTCTTTGATCTCTTGGCAACACTACGGAATTTCACTAAAAAGTTCCCACCAGTTCAGCTGTACCAATAGGGATGGTATTTTTTCATAAAATTCCTAGTGTAGACATGTCTATAAAGGTGCGACTTCACTTGCTTTAATTGATTTTTTAGGATGCTTGACACCTTTACAGCTGAAAACAACAGTCATGATTCAGCCAATCATTAAGATAATGAATATGCACTACATGAGTCAAATATTTTTTCAGGAAAAATGCTGTCAGATTACTAGCAGTCTGACTACCTCTGCCAGCTCCCCTCTCCAATGGTCTCATTGCTGTTGCCACTAGGACTGGATTGTATCCAGCCAAGAGTTTTCAAGAAACTAACATGAGATGGCTGAGCTGCTAAATAAAATCAGATATTATACTGCAGAACTAGAAACTAGACATTGTTGTACCTGTCTTTAAGGTGGTCCTATGCATGATCTTAGCAATCACAAACAAGTGAGCCTTACTTATCTGGTAAATGAAAAAAATGATAAAAGATACTGCTTTGGGTACTTAAACACACATACGGAAAATTAGTAAAGTAGAAAGAAAAGTGATCTAATGGTTAAAGCAGGGACACTGAGCCCTGGTCTACACCTAAGTTCCCTCTGAACTGCGTGGCCGCCTGGCAGGCTATCAAGGGCCGCGCAGGTGGGAAGAGGCACCCCTCCCCCAGCCCTGACCAGCCCCTCCGAAGATAACATGGCCAGGGAGAGGTGCTATTCCCCTGACCCGGCTCAGCCGGAGCTGCCGCAGCTGGGGAGACGCATCTCTCACCCAGCCCTGAGCTGCTGCGTCGAGAGAGAGCTGGGGAGTTCTCTCTCTCCGCTGCAGCTCCAGGGCAACCTGCATCCCAAACCCCTAATCCCCGGCCCCACCCCAGAGCCCTCACCCCAACCCTCTGCCCCAGCCCTAGCCCCCTCCCACACCCCTCACCCCCGGCCCCACCCCAGAGCCTGTACCCCCAGCCGGAGCCTGCATCCCCCTACACCTCAACCTTCTGCTTTAGCCCTGAGCTCCCTCCCACACCCCAACTGCCTCATCCCTGGCCCCACCCCAGAGGCCTCACCTCCCCCCCTGCACCCCAACCCTCTGCCCCAGCCCTGAGCCTGCTCCCACACTCCAAACCCCTCGGTCCTACCCCCACCACACATCACCTCCATATTGGTGCACATAACAAAATTCATTCCACACATGGACATAAAAAATTAGAGGGAGCACGGATCTACACTACAGAGTTAGGTCAACATAAGGCAGCTTACATTGACCTAACTCTGTCTACACTAAAATGCAGCTCCTACCGATGTAGCTCGCCCACTACACTGAATTAATAACTCCACCTCTGCAAGCAGTGAGTGCTTCAGTCGATGTAGTTAGATCAACTCAGGGCTTGTCTACACTACTGCGTAGGGTTGATCTAAGATATGCAACTTCAGCTACGTGAATAGAGTAGCTGAAGTCGACGTACTTAGATCTACTTTCTGCAGTGTCTTCACTGCGGTAAGTCGACAGCTGACGCTCTCCTGTTGACTTTGCTTGCGCTCCTCGTTCTGGTGGAGTACCGGAGTTGATGGGAGAGCGCTCAGCGGTCGCACAATAAATCAACCCCCGCTGGATCGATTGCTGCCCGCCGATCTGGCGGGTAGTGTTGACAAGTCCTCAGTCTCAGTGTAGACACTATGTTGCTTACATCGACTGTTGCTGCCTTTCAGACGCCATCTCACAATGCCCCACACTGATAGTTAAATTGGTGCAAACGCTCCTGGTGCGCATGCGCACCACCAACATCCTGGACTCCCGGGACTCCAGAGAGATTACTGATAAACCCAGGAAACTGAGTAGCAGATACTGCCTCCTCAGCCACCCCAGAACCTGCATGGCACATATAAAAAGCTCAGTGTTCTTCCACTGGGAGCCTGCGGGAGGCATGCCATCTTTCCCCTTCTCCGGTCGGCATGTCTTGGGCCGGCCCGGGGCTGCTCAGGTTGGGGCTGCTGGGGCCGGTTTTGTTCAACATCTTTATTAATGATCTGAATGATGGGATGAATTACATCCTCAGCAAGTTCGCAGATGACATTAAGTAGGGGGGGAGAGATAGATACGCTGCAGGGTAGGGATAGGGTCCAGAGTGACCTAGAGAAATTGGAGGATTGGGCCAAAAGAAATCTGAGGAGGTTCAACAAGGACAAGTGCAGGGTCCTGCACTTAGGAAGAATCCCATGCACCACTACAGGCTGGGGACCGACTGGCTAAGCAGCAGTTCTGCAGAAAAGGACCTAGGGATTATAGTGGACGAGAAGCTGGCCATGAGTCACCAGTTTGCCCTTGTTGCCAAGAAGGCCTTCTTGGCCAACGGCATATTGGGCTATATTAGTAGGAGCATTGCCAGCAGATCGAGCAAAGTGATTATTCCCCTCTGTTTGGCACTGGTGAGGCCACACCTGGAGTACTGCATCCAGTTTTGGTCCCCTCAATACAGAGGAATGTGGACAAATTGGAGAGTCCAGCGGAGGGCAACGAAAATGATTAGGGGGCTGGGGCACATGACTTATGAGGAGAGGCTGTGGGAACTGGGGTTATTTAGTCTGCAGAAGAGAAGAGTGGGGTGGGATTTGATAGCAGCCCTCAACTACCTAAAGGGGGGTTCCAAAGAGGATGGTGCTAGGCTGTTCTCAGTGGTGGCAGATGACAGAACAAGCAGCAATGGTCTCAAGTTGCAGTGGGGGAGGTCTAGGTTAGATATTAGGAAACACTATTTCACTAGGGTGGTGAAGCACTGGAATGGGTTACCTAGGGAGGTGGTGGAATCTCCATCCTTAGAAGTTTTTAAGGCCCAGCTTGACAAAGCCCTAGCTGGGATGATTTAGTTGGTGTTAGTAGTGCTTTTTTGCAGGGGATTGGACTAGATGACCTCTTGAGGTCTCTTCCAACCCTAATCTTCTATGATTCTATGACTTGGGTAGCTTGGGTGGCTTGGGCCAGTCTGGGGCTGCTCGAACTGGCACGGCTGGGGCCAGCGTTGGGCTCCTCCAGCAGCAGGAGGGGGAAGGGGGCCTTGAATTTCCTCTGGACCAGGGGCTTCTCCAGTCATCGGGGGGGGGGGGGGGCGGGCTATGGGGCGAGGCCAGGTAGCTAGCCTCCCTGAAGCACGTGTCCATTCGCCCATGCTTATTACAACAATCTGTAATCCAGTAACTCATCGTTTTGTTTTGTTTTGTCCTATGAACGCACAGGTGTTAACTCTACCTTGAATGGTCCCTTACAATATGTGCTAACTACTTATGCTAAACAATCTCTTCCACCTTGCATTTAGCTTTGACATTCGGAGTGCCATTCCCAGACCTGAAAAGAGCTCTATGTAGCTCGAAAGCTTGTCTCTCTCACCAACACAAGTTGGTCCAATAAAAGCTGTTATCTCACCCATCTTGTATCTCTTGAACAAGTCACTTAGGTTTTGTGTACACTAATACTTTTGTCGGACAGAGGTGTACAAAAAACAACACACACACACACCCCCGACTGACAAAAGTTTTATTGACAAAAGCGATGGTGTGGATAGCGCTATGTTGGCGGAAGACACTCTCCCACTGACACAGATACTGCCACTCATTAGGGGAGGCTTAATTATGCTGTCGGGAGCTCTCCTGCCAGCATAAAGAGGTTACATGGGAGACCTTACAGCGGTGCAGTTGTAGCGGTACAGCTGTGCTGCTGTAAGGTCTGTAGTGTAGACAAAGCCTTAACCACTCTGTGCTTAGATGAAGCCATATGCAAAAAGAGGGATAATACTTCACAACACCCCTGTAATGTAAATTTCTTAGATAACGTCTAAAGGGTTTTGATGTTCTTGGATGATGTCTTAAGTTAGATTTATACTAAATAATAATAAATACTGATCAAGCATCTTTCATGCTAGATTTGGTGAGATGAACATTCCTTGCTTGAGCAGTGACTTCCAAGTTAGGACAGAGGTGCTTTTGCAGAGCTGTATGTACAAAGGTTTGGATAGCCTGTGGCTGGTGCTATTAGCGCTCCCTGGTCATAAACATGGAACTAACAATATTTACAAATAAAATGAAACACTGTAAAGCAGAAAAAGAAACAAAGAGAACAGATTGAGGGCATGTCTACACTAAAAAATTAAGTTAATTCGCCATACAGCCACCACAGTAATTAAATTGCTTTTGCAACAACACTATGCTCCTTGTGTAGACGGTGCACGTCCTCACTAGCAGCGCTTGAACCAATGCAGACAGCAGTGCACTGTGGGTAGCTATCCTACTGTGAAACTCGCCACCATCTAACATAGGGTTTGCAATGCCTCATGGGGGTAAACGAGTGGCGTAGGGGTGATTAGGAACATGGTTTCAACATCCCATGATGCAGTTTTGTCCATGCCATAACTTCATTGGCACTCCATAATGTTTCACACCTCTTTTCAAAAGCCCAGCAAACCTGCACATCTGCCATCTGTTTGAGCATGGATACTGCACAGCCCTGCACTAGTGCAACAAGTGTTGCGAACACAGGGTGCCTGATCCTACAGGATTTGCAGAGCCACCACAGGAGCAACAGGGAACATGATGATTCCTTGGAGGCTATCTTGCTGTGGGACACAGAAAGCAACAATTCAAAGTTGTTGGCAACCACGGAGCAGCTGCAGATGGTGGAGCGCTGGTTCTGGGCCCAAGAAACAAGCACTGACTGATGGGATCAAATTGTTATGCAGATATGGGATGATGAGCAGTGGCTGCAGAACTTTTGGATGTGCAAGGCCACATTCGTAGATGTTTGTGCAGAGCTCGCCTAGCCCTCTGGGTGCAGTGACACCAAAATGAGAGCTGACAGTGGAGAAGCAAGTGGCAATCACTGCGTGGAAGCTTGCAATGCCAGATTGATACTGATCAATCAGGAATCAATTTGGAGTTGGGAAATCCACCGTGAGGATTGCTGTGATGCAAATGTGCAGGGCCATTAATAGAGCCCTGAAAATCCCTGGGTATCCATTTTATATCCACGGATGCAAATATCCTGGGATCATTTTTGCAAATAGCAGCTCAGATGCGGATACAAATTTTGTATCCATGCAGGGCTCTGCAGCACAGATTCACCAGAACGGAGCAACTGTCACCTAGCCCGCAGGCTCCACCTCAGCTCTCTGAATCACGCAGCAGTGGGGATAGCCCGCTGGGCATTCTGGGAGTTGTAGGCCCAGCTTGCTTGGACAGAGGAAGTAAACTACAACTCCCAGAAGGGAATGAGCCAAGCGCCATTTTGAAAGAGGTGTGGTGGTGTAATTTAAACTAGCAGGTGGCAAGGGCCCATGCTATGAAGGAAGAGTAATTATCGCTGCTCTCTTGCTGGGCCTGGTCTGCATGCATTACAGCCCCCACAATTGAATAGGGATGTGATATCCCCTTGGGTGGCACTGCACACAAGGGCCCAGGATTGTAGTCTTCCTACCCAGAGCGGGGAAGGAGGTATGGCAGGGGCAGCAGGAGGTCTCTGAGGAGAAGTGGGAGACAGTTGGAGGTCAGGGGCTTGGCACAGCCCTACGTCACCGCTGTGCGGTGACCTGTGGAGCTGTAAGAAGAGCTCAGCGGGGAGCTATACGGCTCAGGGAAGCTTTGAAAGACCATTTTAATAATGAGCCACAGTAATGTGTGTTGCTGTAGTGTGCTGTGCCTGGCATTGTTGTTTTTTGCACCCCAGTATGAACCTTATAATTAGTGCTGTGTGTGTAGTAATATAACATTGCAAATGCACCTATTGCTGTTATCTGTGAATAGTGTCAGCCCCAGCCTGCATATGCTGTGAACTAATAAAGATTAGTTCAGTTTCCATGGATAGACTTTTATTCCAAAAGCATGCAAAACAGATATGTTTATAACTGAATGAAGCTTTATAAATATACGAAAAAGAACCCTTGAAGGAAAAACAACAGTCATTTCACAAACACATACACCAGTCTCTCAGTGTATGTGCGGCCATGACTGTCTGTACTCTCCCCCGGGGCGGAGTGGTAGAACATAAGAACGGCCATACTGGGTCAGACCAAAGGTCCATCTAGCCCAGTATCCTGTCTTCTGACAGTGGCCAAATGCCAGGTTCCCCAGAGGGAATGAACAGAACAGGTAATCATCAAGTGATCCATCCCCTGTCGACCATTCCCAACTTCTGGCAAACCGAGGCTAGGGCCACCATTCCTGTCCATCCTGGCTAATAGCCATTGATGGACCTGTCCTCCAGGAACTTCTCTAGTTCTTTTTTGAACCCTATTATAGTCTTGGCCTTCACAACTGTGATGTTGCACTCTATATGATTTTATGAAAATATGCTAATGTAACTGGAATATGCTTCGTGCAAAAGGTCTCTTGTAAGGTATCATTACAAAGCTTATAATCTACTGAATGTGATCATCCTATTTGTATAAATGTACCACTCTTGTATCTGAAATACAACTCTGAGGGCCTATTGTAATTATGCAAAGTGTGGGCCATTAATGGTGGTTTGGAATCTTGATGACTCCCATTAACCAGGACAACTGACTGCAGATGGCTCTATTTTACCTGTAAGTCTTCCTGTATAGGTGGCAAGTGAGTAATGAAGTCTTACATGTGATTATGTCACCTGAACTGGAATCCATCTTTAACCTGGTGCTTTTCCATGGGGGTGGGGACCCAGAGGGACAAAGGATTCCCGCCTTATGCAAGAGATATAAGTGGGTGGAACAGAGAAAAGAGAGAGCCATCATGAGGAATCCCCTAGCTACCGCCTGAGCTGGAACAAGGGCTGTACCGGGGAAAGGATTGTGCCTAAAATAGGAAGGCGTCCAGTCTGTGAAAGAGACTTATTGAAATATCTTTCAGGGTGAGATTTTATCTGTACTCAGTTGTATTACTGTATTAGGCTTAGATTTGCGTGTTTTATTTTATTTTGCTTGGTAATTCACTTTGTTCTGTCTGTTACTACTTGAAACCACTTAAATCCTACTTTCTGTATTTAATAAAATCACTTTTTACTTATTAATTAACCCAGAGTATGTATTAATACCCGGGGTGGGGGTAGGCAAACAGCTGTGCATAGCTCTCTATCAGTGTTATAGAGGGCAAACAATTTATGAGTTTACCCTGTATGAGCTTTATACAGGGTAAAACCGATTTATCTGGGGTTTGGACCCCATTGGGAGTTAGACATCTGAGTGTTAAAGACAGGAACACTTCTGTAAGTTGCTTTCAGTTAAGCCTACAGCTGTTAGGGGACGTGGTTCAGACCCTGGGTCTGGGTTTGCAGCAGGCTAGTGGGTCTGGCTCAAACCAAGCAGGGCACAGAAGTCCTAAGCTGCCAGGGCAGGAAAGCAGAGGCAGTAGTAGTCTTGGCACATAAGCTGGCAGCCCCAAGGGGGTTTCTGTGATCCAACCCATCACATCATCATCCTCTGGCAAGGAGTTGCACAGGTTGACACTGAGTTCTGTGAAGAAAAGAGAAAATCAACTGATGTGTCAAGAGTAAATCAACGGATGTGTTCCTGAAATATCAAAGCAAACTGCATACTTACCAGAGGTTCCTTACCCTGCATCATGCTCATCTCTGCTGGACTGCAGGGACTAGCTCGACTGCTCTGGAGTCTAAAACACGTCCTGACTTGCTGCGCCACTGGATCTCCCCAATCGCCTGTCTCCCATACTCCTCCTCCTCACTGTTCACTCCAGGGGCCTGTGTCTTTGACTCCTCTGAAATATCCACAGGGCTTTTTTTGGGAGGGGGGTGGAGGGAAGGGACTCTCTGCTGAGAATGGCATACAGCTCTTTGTAAAAGCACCATGTCTGTGGCTCCGCACCACAGTGACTGTTAACCTCCCTTGTCTGCTGGTACGTATGCCACAGTTCCTTGGCTTTTTAAGCAGCACTGCTGTGGGTCCCTCTTGTTCTCCCCCTCATTCCCCAAACAATCTGCTCATAGATATCTACATTTTTATAGCTAGATCGGAGCTGTGCTTGCCTCTTCTCTACAGTCCAGGAGATCCACCTCCTCCTGTATACTTGAGGTGGGAGCAAGTCTGCCGGAAATGGAATTTCAAAACTTTGCAGGGCTTTAGAGGGGAGGGGCCCTTGGCAGTGGAGTTCAAAATGGTGACCACAGCAGGACATTGTGGGACACCTCCTGGAGGCCACTAAAGTCAATGTAAGTAATGCTGTGTCTACACTGACACTATGTCAACCTAACTATGGGCTTGGCTACACTTACAAGTTGCAGCGCTGGTGGAGGCTTTCCAGCGCTGCAACACACACCCGCCCACACTTTGCAGGGCACAGCCAGCGCTGCAACTGGTTGGTTGCAGCTGGCTGAAAACCCATCCGTTGGGGGGTGCAGATGCAGGACACTAGCAGCTCAAGCACAGGTGAGCAGCACCACTCACCACAGCGCTCCTCCCTCAGGGAAGGAGCTATCCCAGAATTCTTTCAGCCAGCACTCTGCACATCAGTTTGCACTCTACTGCTCTCTCTTGCTCCCGCCCCGCCTTTAAATGCCGAAAAATAAAAATCTCCTCTTCTGTTGCTGCAGCCAGGTGTGGAGTGGCATCAGTTAATCAGTTACAGGTTACAGGTAACCACATGCCTCCACCAGCAAGCGAGCCCCAGCATGGAGCACAGGTGAATTGCAGGACCATCCAGTCAGTGTTTGAGGAGGCTGCAGTTCAGAGCACAGCTGCGGCCGGGGCAGGGAATTACGATATCTTTGAGCAGATATCAATGGACATGCTGGACCAGGGCATCGACGCGGGGGCACTACAATGAGTGGAGAGAAAGAAGAGTGCCTATTACAGCCCGAGCAGCGAGAGGAGGAATCGCAGATCCGGATCCTCCCCCGCCCCGTGTTTTTGGAGATGGACATGGGAGGGGGACTGGACAGGGGGGCAGGGGAGGAGGGAGACAGAGCTGAGGACAGGAGGAGAGGGAGGGAGGAGAGGGAGGAGGAGAGAGAGGGGGAGGCTGGGGGGGAGAAGCTGAAGAAATGATGCCTGAAGAGAGGGATGAAAATGGAGGCAGCCAAGCCAGGGAGGAGAAGTACCCAAGTAGGCAGAGCCAGCGGTCGCAGCAGCCAGCAGCAGCAGAAGATTGCGAAGAGGCGGGAAGCGGGGTTATGGATGGGAAAGCTTTTGGAGGAAGAAGGAAATGTTTCTGGAGGCATGTAGGATGTGGATGTGGAATAGCACGTGATGTGGATAGCCCAGCCGCTATCATCTGTCTTCAGTTATCTCAAAGCTTCATCCAGAGCAGCAAGGCAGGCATGTGCCGCATGTTGCAGAGCCACTGTGTCAGGTCAGCCACTCTTCCAGTGACGTGACCGCCACTCGACCGCCACAGCAGGGGGCTCAGCGGGAGAACACAGGATAGCAGGGCAGGCGGAATCCCCGCTCTCTAAGGTCCCCATAAAAGGGCCCCCTGTTCCTAAAACATCTCTTGCTCTAAAAGTCTTGAAAAGAGTTGGGAGAGAGATAGGAGAGAAGATCACCCTGTGAAATGAAGAGAGACTCTTTTCTTGCACCAGCTCCCTCCCCACTCCACCCTACTCCAGCCACCTAGTCCCCTCCTCTCACCTCTCTCCTCACTCTCCTCCAACTCCCACTTTGTCTTGTTCTGTTTTTCCTTTTTTGGTTAGTGTTTCCTTTTGAGATAAAGATCCTTTTGCAGTAAAGAGGAGTGAAAACTGATCTGTGTACAATTCATGTGTGGAATGATGTTGTTGTGTTTTACATGACAGATCTGTTGTCATTTCTGTGTTGACAGGACTGCCCAAATGTTCAACAAAAAAGAAACAAAACAGAGGCTAAAAATTTGAGAGAAAAAAAGAAGAAAAGAGCAAAAGGACAAAAAAGAAAGAAGAAAGAGAGAAACTGCTGAAGAAAGCAGAGAAAGAGCGAGAGAAAGAGAAGCAAGAAGAAGCTAAGCATCAAGAGGAAAGCAAGAGCGGCTAAGAGTGCGCATGCAGAGCCTGAAAGCCCACCGCCCAGGCCCTGTGCCTGCACACCAAGCAGAGCCACACACCCGTGCCCCCCCCCCAGCCAGCTCCCCCCACCCAGCCCACCCCACAGCCAGCTGCCACCCACCCCCCCCAGCCAGCAGGCTCACCCACCCCCAGCCTCCAACACCTGTACCACACCACCACCCCAGCCTGATACCTACCACCCCCCCCCCCTCTCCCAATCACACCACATCATATGCAAACCACCCTGAAGTGCAGGATTCACAATGCACCCACCCCAGAAGTGCAGGCAAAAATTTGTGACTGTACTGTTCATGGCAAATGCAAACCTGTGTGTCTGTTTGTGTGTCAATTTCTCATGTCTGTCTGTCAAAAACAGTTTTTAAACAATTCTTCAATTCTTGGCAAAAAAATTTTGTATTAATAGATCAATAACAGTTATTTAGAAAAAAAAAAGAAGCAGAAAGAGCAGAATTATTATTATTATTATAATTAAAGAAAGAGTGCAAGTGCTACAGTTCCCTCAGTGCAACTCAACAACAAACAAATCCTTCTGTTCACCTGCTCCTCTTCCCTCTCTGGCTTTCCCTCTCTCCCTCCCTTGCTGGCCTCTGCCTGCTGCCTCTCTCTATTTCTGCTGCTCTTTGGCTGTGCTATGGACCTCTCCCTATCACCCCTGCCACAAATATGCCTCCTTCCCTTGTTTCACTACATGGCAAATATTATGCTTCTTATAAAGCTGGGGGCGCTGCTAACAAGCAAGTCTAGCTTCCCCATCCCAAAGCAGCCTGTTCAGCCCCCACGCCTTGCTCCACCAGCCACAGTCATTCTGCACCATTGTCAGCCAGGCTCTCTTCAGGTCCTTGCTCCTGTCACTCTCCCTGCATCCCTGGTCCTCAGTTCATGAAGGAACTGCTATGGTCTCCCTGATGATCTGGATATGATGGGCATTGGTCATATCATGCATGCCTGTCTCAGGCCAGTCTGCCTGCTGTTGGTCTGCCATCTTCTGTTGCATCCACTGTTCATCCACCTGTAGAAGAAAACCAGCATGCCCAGCCTGTGTATCCCAAGCCCAAAATGAAAGGTGATGAATGCCCCGATCCTGGAGAGCTTGCTCCACAGTTAGAGAAACGAACGATCATCAATGCCAGCCAGGGGCCCCAGAATCATTCTATCGCGGCCCTCAGCCCCTCCACAGAAACCCATTTGCAAAGCCATCACGACCATTGTTGCCCCCATGCCCGCGGTCTTTCTTGCGGATTGCCGATTCACGATTCCCGACATGCACTTGCCCACACCACATTCACCAGTTCCTTCCCACACATGATTCCCGACCGACAACAGAGCTCTGCAATTGCCATCTTCTGCTCCTCTCCCAGCACCCCAGCTTTCTCGCAGTCCTTGCGGCTCTCAATCTTGTGTCCTTGCGCAGAGAGGCTGCGAGAGCACACAGTCCCATGAAAGTGGTTCTCAGTCCCATGAAGTGCTTTGCCTGCTGCTTCTGCTGCCACCCAGACTTGTGCAGCAGTGCCACGTCTCAGTGCTCAAGCCATTGCAGTGCGAGCCACGGCTCAGCTGAGCATTGCCATAAATGAATAATGCAATGACGCCGACTGCACTCTAGTGTCAGACGCTGATATATCATCGATATGTCTGTCACTTTGCGCTACTCAAGGTTGCCTGACTGCAGAAGTCGTGTCAGTGATTTGTGGTGCTGCATCCAGCAGAATCAGCAAGCAGGGCTCCATTTGCCACAGAAATCCAGATTGCCAGACAGAATAACAGACGCTCACCACTCAAAAACTGCCCGGAATGGAATGCAGGGATGTGAACTCAGCAGCGGAATGGATGCTGGAACAGGACCACGGACCGCCACAAACAGGAAGCGGAAGTGCTCGAATGCAAAGCGCGCTGATGCGCCAGGGGATACCAAACGACGCAAGCTGCCTGGCCACACTCAATGCAGACAGCTGGTGCAATGCACAGCGCTGCTGCAGCGCCGGCTGGCAAGCCAGCGCTGGCCTCGCCACCTATGTTGACCTAAGTGCTACGCCTCTCGCAGAGGTGGAGTTATTAAGCTGATGTAGTGGGCGAGTTTACAATGGCTACAAAATTTGGTCACCATAAGCTGCCTTACATTGATCTAACTCTGTAGTGTAGACCAGGCCTTAGACTAACCACGGAGATTCATAGAAAGAGCAACAGACACAGAAAGTCAAAAGGCCAGCAGCAGTTAAACTAATCCAAATGCAACATCCTTCCACTGGTCACACCCTTGAAACCAACTCCAGAAAGCCCTGGGGGAAGCCCAAACTACTCAGAAAACAATACCAACAAAACAATGAAAGACAGGATATGCAGAGAGATATAATTGAAGAGCCATGATTTAGCATCACTGAGGAAAGCACAGTTTCTATATTTGAGGCTAACTGATTACTACTGTTTGGAAAATCAACTTGAAATTTGCCCTGCTAATGCAAGTAAATTAGCTCTTGAAAGGTGAAGAATGCAATTTGGAATTCTTCCACTGTTATGAAAGTGATAATGTATTTATGTGAACTCATTATAACAAAAGGAATCCAGAGAGAGAAAAGAGGATAAGAGGTGAGCCACAGGAATCCAAAGCCAGACTGTATATCGGGGTAGCGGGTCAGTTGGTCCAGCAACAAAAGCCAAGCCTTTCACTGTGGGCAGTGGGTGACGAAGTGGGTATTCACCCACGAAAGCTTATGCTCCAATATGTCTGTTAGTCTATAAGGTGCCACTGCACTTTTTGTTGCTTTTTCCAGATCCAGACTAACACGGCTACCCCTCTGATACTTGACTGTGGGAGGGGTTTTCTCCAGGCCTTTATTCTTACCTTAGTGTGAATAACAGTTATTTAAAACAAAAGTATGTTATAGGATTTTATACTAACTGAAAAACCCATCTCAGGCTACTGATGGAAGCAGCAGCCAGTAAGTCCCTTGGCCCATGCCGCTTCCTGCAGCTCCCATTGGCCCAGAGCAGCAATCTACGGCCAGTGGGAGCTGCGATCGGTCAGACCTACAGACAGGGCAGGTAAACACAGAGACCCGGCCCGCCATGGGCTTTCCCTACACAAGCGGTGACCCCTGTTTGAGAAACCCTGGAATAGATTAACAGCCAGGAAATATGGGAAATGTTGCATCTGTACAGGAAAGGAAACCTTACATGCCAACACATCAGTCACTCAGCTCCCTCATAAGACAAGCCCAGTCAGAGAGCTTCCAGCAAAGCCCTTAAAATAGATGAATACTTTGGTCAGCCTCTTACAACAGAGAGAATGAAAAGCACATCACCACAGCCTGACACAGAATGAGTTAGTAGTTGAACAACTCCTTGTAGCACTATTGCTTAAGCCCTTTTATGCCTTCCACAGGCTTCAAGCATCTTTCCAAAACACATTTATCAGAGGATAGATGTACATAAAGTTCAGATCAACCCAGCAGGTACAGCAAAGCTGAAAGATAAGAGCTCAAATCCATGTAGAGACATGTCTAAAGAAAGACACCAGCTTAAATGTTATCTGAACACTAGTGTATAGAAGAGAGATTTAAAAGGGTCCTAATCCTTTAATGTGAGCTATGTAGACTTAGCTCAAACATGAGATATATTGTATCTTCGACCATCCTACGCTATACATATAACATGCTAATATATTCCTTATGTTATCAGGCTGCAAGAACTCTATTACCTCTACAACACTGCAGCACAGCAACAAAATGCATTCTCTCTCATGAAAACTTCAGCTCTGGAACATGACTATCAAAGCATCTAGGAACCTCCAATACTAACACACAATTGCACTGCCTCTATTATACTGCAATTACCTTAGTTCTCCTACAGCACCAAATCTGGAAAGCTAAAACATGATTGCATTACTAGGGATTTAAAAAATGCACTCATCAGAGGCGAGTCAAATTATTACCCAAGAACACTTTTTTCCCACCAGACCTGCCTGTCACTCCTCTCATTCTGCCTGCTTTTAGAATGAGTAGTGCATTGATCCAGGAACATTCCATGCTCCCTCTGATACAGGAATAATGAACACACAAGCAGAAAGCACATCCAGGAACAGAGCAGGGTTCTTAATCTCAAAGTCACAACCATCCAGCCCTTCCCCTTCTGCTAAATGAGAGAGGCGTGGGCGGGGCTGTCTTGGCCAAGTGGGAAGAAAGGGTCAGTGGGCAAGTCCTGGTATGGTGACGGGAAAAAGTTGAAAACTACTAGAATAGAGGAAAGACAAAAGAGTCATAAACCCAAGGAGGGAGGGAGACTGGAGTTCTGATTCCCCTCTGCAGCCTTCTTCAGTAGCTGATAGATTATGGTCCAAATCCTGCTCATTTTACTCCACACAGTAGTCCTATTGACTGCAATGGGACTACATCCAGGAGTAAGGTGTAATTCAGCCATGTAATTAGTACTGAAAGGATCTTTTCAATTTTTGATCTCTGTTATTTTGTAACAACTGATTTTATCAAATGCTATTCAGTATTTATGCATCAGACAACTTGTGCTTTTAAGTCCATTTTTTCTCATTTACTTTCAAGTTTCCTTTAAAAAATTTTTTTTTTAATTTTCCACTGTTTGTAATGCCCTTTCAGAATGCTCAAAATACCTTTGATCATCTCAAAACACCTTGATCTCTGCAACAACAGCTTCAAGGGAAATCGACATAGCTCTGGGAACAATGATTTATTAACTCGCACCCACAGTACCAGCAGAACAGAAAGCTGGTTTAGCCAGGGACCCCAAAATATTGATCACTGAGATATTTTTTAAAATCTCAAAAAAGCAGAATACAGATGGACCTTCCTCATGAGATAGCAATTTTAAAAGCTATGGACTCTTCCCAGCCACCCAAACTCCATTCCTGCACAGTCTTCCTAAGAAACAGCGAGTGAACAATATGAGAGAAAGGTAGCCTGTGATCAGGGCACTACATTTAGACTTGAGAGACTGGAGTTCACTTCCTAGCTCTGCCACCTACATCCAACATGATGTTGGGCAAGTCCCTTGTGCCTTAGTTTCTCATCTGTAAAATAGGAATAATAATTTCCTGCCCCACAAGGCTGTTGTGAGGATAAATGTATAAAGACTGTGTGCTCATATACTACCATGAGAGAGAGATAAGAGAGCTTTTTTGTTTGGTTTGGTTTTTAAGCCAACTGGTTTCAGATGCAGTTCATTAAGTTTCACCAGTGAAACTGCAGGGAGACAAAACTGATTCCATCTGAAACCAATGGGTTAATCAATTATTATAATTAGTCGTTAGGGCATACAAACAAGCTGAAGTCCTCAGGGTTTTTTTCACACCCCTGAACAACAAAAGTTTTGGCGCAGAAAGTGGCAGTGTAGAGACAGCCTAGGATTATTTTATTTCTTACTGGCACTACTAAAGGTTTCAGTGAACCAGTGTTAGCAATGACTAGTGTAGACAAGGCTCCTGCTTCTAGACCTATTTTTTATTTTCAGCAGCTGCAGGAGGGAAAGACAGCATTGATTCTCTCACCAATTTACTACATTTGAAAACAGGTCACCAGCCTTCCATAAGGCCTGAGCACAGAAGGCATTGAAGTACACCCCACTGGCTGACACCCTGAGAACCGAGGACTATGAGGTCCAGATACGCCCTGACTGTGGGAGCCCTGGGTTCATGGGACTCCCACAGTGAGCCGGTACTGAGAGTGTGCGGAGTCGGTCAACACTACACCCAGCTCATGAGACAGCTCATGGTGTCCGACACCATCAGGTGGTCCAGAGACATCTATACGGAACACATCACGGGACACCGTCAATACCAGGTTGAGTAATCAAGATCGCCAATCAGGGAAATAACCCACTTCCTTCCCTGATAAACCAAGGGATGCATTCCACCCATGTACTTATTCGCTACACTGATACTGACTTGGACTCTTAATACATTTCATGGGTGGCGTACCTAAGCCCACTTATCCACTGACGCTTTAAAAACTCCCGCACCCCAATCTGGGTCTATGCTGATATGTATGTATCTTGTGATCCTTGTAAGCGATACCTGTAATCCCTCATAACTCAAGCCTGACCCCAGATGTACAGTACCTTCCCTCTTAACTTGTGTATATTTAATTTTAAACATTAACTTTAATAAAAATTTTAAATCTGTGCTTATACCCTTTGGAGTGGCTTTCTCTCACGGCCTCTAGCTAGTATGTGTCTATTTCAAGCCTGGCATTTGAGGCTAAAAATCACAACCAACACCCCATTAAATTAACCAACAACACTTGCTATGGCTATGGGTGTATATTTCAGTCAAGAGCACTTAATCATCAGGCAGGTTTGGAAATAGTTGTAATGAAAGTTTACACACTTATAAGTCAGAAGTCCTTTTTAATCTGAAGAAAGGGGAAAAAGATCTTGCAGATGGCAGCAGTACAGGAAACAAAACATAACTCTGAAATATTTGAGATTTACTGTAATGAACAAGTAAATGCAGAGGAACTGACTGGCAGGCTTAGTTGTAAAAGCTTCACACTTGCAATGTTATGGTGAAGAGGCCCCCTACCGGCCACAGCCCAGTAAATTCCTCACATGATTTAGCTGTACAATCAACTGTAGGAACAGCCTTGAGGCAACTGCACCTAAAGAAAGGTGTGGTTAGCAGAGATATACATCCTCAGGGTGCATTGGAATCGTTCATCTGTCATTTCGAACTCCTGAACCGTATGGTAGCCTGCCCTATGTTATTCAATAACTAAAAATACCCAGTGGAAAATTAAGTCTCTCTCTGTAAAAAGAAATAGCTCCTTATCTTCAGCCTGCTTGACTTTTTCATAAATCTAACCACAACTGTGGCTCCTCACACACCAGTCTTGTCTGGCTTTTCTCCACCTTCCTTGGGACAGCCTGACATAGCATGTAGAAGAGAAGTGGATGAAGCAGAAATGATGAAATAAAATGAGGGAAAGCAGCAGAATGAAGCAATCCTTAATGCTGTAATATTCAGGGTTGCTTGGAGAACTTGACATTGTTTAGCAGCTAAAGGTCTTCTGCAGATTAAAATAAGGGAGGCTTAATGGCTATAGACAATTTCTGTTTATAATCCTTGTTCTTAACATGTTTATTTTCACGTTGTGCAAGTAGCTGGTTTAGGCTTTTTCCAGCCACACTGACGTAGGAAATGATGTAAAATACAGCTAGTGATTAAGCAGGGATGTCAGGAAGAGTTGTTTTATTTGAACTGCCGCAAATCTAAGGCACCTATAACCTTGGTATGCCTAGTGTCCTGCAGTTAGGGAGAGGAAGGTTCCCATTCCAGTACTGTAAAAGGATTTGTCCTTGTTTTTATTACTTGCCACAATGCACAGATACTAAAGTCATATCCACTAGTGTGACTGCTGCATCCTTCCTCCTTGTCCACAGGGGATTCCGGCTGCAGGCACTATTAAGAGAATGCAGGGCTCATCCGGCTTTCTGTGGGAAGAATTTCTAACATCCAACCCTTCAGGTGTAGTAGAGGATACAGAAAGTCCTTGATATTTAAAACAGACTGACAGCTGAAATCTAACTATCTGTTTGCAGAGCATGGCTGGGATCTGCTCAGAATGCTCAGGGTTTTGCTGTTTGGTAGACTTCCTCCTGTATTGTCACAGCTAAAGAACCATCTCCCCCACACTGGGAAGAGCACCGTTGGTCTCAATAGTTTTAAATCAATAAGTGACACAGGGTCTCCAGCACCAGACTCCAGCATATGTGCTGAAATGATGATTAAATAGCCCTCAAAATGACTATCTTTCACTGGAAGAGGAGAAGCTCAGAACTGGGACCAGTGTAATGATCTTGAGCAGAATGATGAGAACTCCCACATGTGAGAAGAGGGCAACAATGTCAGGGGCAGAGTCATCACCAGAACTGGGTGTACATAAAAACTATTTATGAGATGGCTCTGACAAGATACATCTGCTCTCCAACCCCCATGAAAAAAAACCCTGCACCACAAAATAAGCCTTCAGCATCCCAGTCAGTACTGTGCTCACCCTCTGGAGATATCAGCAGGGGTGAAAGGATGTTTGACCTGTTATTTCTAGGCAGTAAAACAATATGTAAAACCCCAAGGAACATAGAGGACTTCACAAAGCTATAGGGAGAAGCCAAAGAGCTGCAACACACGAATTAGCACTCCTCTAGGACTGTTCTTATCCCTGACCCAAGGGGGCCCCCATGTCTTCTACCTTGGGGTGGCACCATAGCAGGGGTGCAATGAGAGTTCCTCTAAAGTGGGCAAAATGCTGCCACTGAGACTGACAGCCTAGCACCCTCACAACCAGGGGCGGCTCTAGCCATTTCACCGACCCAAGCACGGCGCGGGGGGCGCTCTGCTGGTCGCCGGTCCCGCGGCTCCAGTGGACCTCCCGCAGACGTGCCTGCGGAGGGTTCGCTGGTCCTGCGGCTCCGGTGGATCTCCCGCAGGTGAGCCTGCGGATGCTCCACCGGAGCCGTGGGACCAGCAGACCCTCCGCAGACACGCCTGCGGGAGGTCCACCGGAGCCGTCTGCTGCCCTCCTGGTGACTGGCAGAGCACCCCCCGCGGCATGCCACCCCAAGCACACGCTTGGCGTGCTGGGGCCTGGAGCCGCCCCTGCTCACAACCACCACCAGGAGATGAGGGAATGCAGCCTGACTACGGACAGGATGGGGGTTGCAGCCTGATCAAGGAAATATAACGAGGAGGAGGACTGAAGGAAGGAGAAGCACAGTCTAAGGGGGCAGCAGGGGCTGGAGTGGAGGGATGGGGGGGGACACAATCTGACCGGGAGCAGATGGGGGTTGGAGGGGTACAGTCTGACTGGAAGGGGGACACAGTCTGATGGGGCATATGAGAAATGAAGGGCACAGTCTGGCTAGGGAACATGGATGTGGAGGTGACAGGGTCTGTCTGGAACCATAAGTATGGGGAGTGCAGGGCATAGTCTGACAAGGGTTATGAGAGTGGTGGTGGGGAACAGTCTGATGGGGGCACAGTCTGACATGGGGTTGTACGAGTCAGGGCACAGTCTGATGAGATGAGGGGCACAATCTAATGGGGGACACAGTCTGACTGGCAGGTATGGGGGTGAGGAGCACAGTCTGACTGGGGGGCACAGTCTGACATGCGGTTGTCGAAGTTGGGGCACAGTCTGACTGGTAGATATGGGGGGGCACAGTCTGACTCAGGGGGATGAGGGCCACAGGGACCAGTCTGGCGGGGGTGGGGGGGGACCAGCCTGGCTCGCGGAGCCGGGGCAGTGCCCAGGGCAGGCTCCGGGCGCTGGGCTCTCGGACCAGAGCCGGCCCAGCGCGGCGGCAGCCCGAGGCCCGACCCGCGAGCCCCCCGCCCCCCGGCCGCGCCGCACGCACCTTCTGGCGGATCTGGCCGGACGTGGAGACCTTGCGGATGAGCTTGTGCGGGGAGCCCGGCTCCTGCTCCGGCTCGCTGTCCGACGACTCCTCCGCTGTGGCGGCGGCAGCAGCGACCCCGGCCTGGGGCCGCGAGGCGCCCGCCGCCGCCATGCTGCAGGCTGAGGAGCGGGGCCGCCCAGCGCCCCCTAGCGGCCGGCGAGAGGGTCTCTGTGACGCGCCCCCTGGCGTGCAGAGGCGGAGCCGCAAGGTCCAGCCGGGAGACACCCCCCGCCCCGCCCCGCCAACATCCCGGGCTGCGAGAAGGGCGCAGGCCCAGCCCGTGTGCTCACCTCGGGTAAGGTTCTGGGGTGGCCCTGGTCTGTCTCCTGAGGGCTCAACGCCCCCGCCCCCCACTGTGTGTGTGGGGGGGCATCAGCACTGACCCCCTGCCCCACACATTGGCTGGGGGGAGTCTGGCCACCCCCAGGAGCTCTCACCCCCAGCCCCTCTGTCCAGCCTCCCCACTGGCCCCCCGCTCTCTCCATTCAGCCCCCCCTTGCCCATCTCAGTTCAGTCCTCCCATTCGCCGCCAGCTCCCTCTGTTCAGCCCTCCCCCCACAGCTCTGACCTTCATCTCTACTGCTGAGACAGGCACACCCCTACCCACGTGATGGACCATCCTCGATGACTTCCCCAACACCAGCCCGGACAGTACTGATGCACAGTGGCATTCAGATCCCAGTTCTGTAGTCAAAACCGGCGCCGTACTGGCCTGAGGCACTTTCACTATGACTGTGGACAATACAATCTCCCATGTTCCCCCAGTGCTGAAGATTTTTGACCCTTTCACTGCATTCCCAACCTCCATCACACAGAAGACCATCCCCTGGGGCCTCCTTGATGGACTGTTGAGAGATGAGAGCTTCTCCACAACTATGAGCATAGAGACCCAGAAATTGGAAACGCCCTCCTGGCATCACTGTGCACTGGTATTGGCAAGAAGATGCCAGACAACTTGTGGATGGGCAGCTGAATTAGACCATGCGAATCATCATGGGAACTTTAAAATCAACACCTCTACCGTGGCTTTCTATATTAGCAAACATCAAACCTCCAGTTATCCATCGAGATGTAGCCACAGCATGATAATGTAAATGGTTCAAAGACTACCCAGCACTTCCCATCTGGCAGGCTATGGCTAACATATGCCAAAAATGCCTGAAATTGCAAAAACGACCATGGACCATACGTGACCACCTCATGTCTCTAGATCTGACCAGGGAATGGCAAAGTGTCTGGAGCTCACCTACCATTCCAAATAAGCACATTATTATTGAGCCAACAAGGTGCTGGCTTAGTTTTGATGTGCCACACTGACTTTGGACCACACTGAAGCACATCCAACAAAGTATGGAAGATACTGCTACTTTATGCACAAGTGGAACATCAAAGACTCCCCTTCATGCGACTGTGGTGTGAACATCCAAACCATCAAACACATTACAATACAGTGCCCCAAATATGGATTCAAAGGTGAACTGAACAATATCTACAGTGTCAAAGAGGCAGCCTTGAAATGGCTCATGGACCTATAACTGCAGCTATAGAATGTTGCTCTGCAGATGTCATATGCATGCAAAAGAGAGAGGCTGTCCTCATTCAACAGTTTGTCCTACATTGTCCCCCAGTTCCCTCGATTCATCCCCCCAGCCTCCCCTCTGCTCCTCCTGAGGCTCTTCACCCACCTCCCCAGGCCTGGGGGGCTGCAGCAGGGTCCCTCGCCCCCCTTGGCTCCTACCCAGCCCAGGTGTTGCAGTGAGAGGAGCAGAGGAGATGACCTGTGGCTCACAGCAGGGGAGGCGGGAGAAGGGGGCAGCCCCACCTCAAGCTACAGGACTCTCTCTCTCTCTCCTTCCTCCCCCCACTCCTGTGCAGGTTCATGGGGAGAGGGAGTAGAGCTCAGTCTGGCCTCTGCTACAGCTCTGATTGGCTGCTCTTCCCCAGGAGACAAGGCAGGGGGGCAGACAGCCAATCGGGGGGCTCCCCTTCCCCCCCACAGGGCTGAAGTCCAGGAAAGGGCTGAAGCTGCTCAGGAGGTGCGATGGGGTGGGTAAAATCCTCTGATGCAGGAAAAAGAAATCAGGAGAGTTGGTAAGAGGGTCAGTCTGCTCCCTCCGTCTCTGCAGCACCAGACCTGGGGAGGGGCAGAGGGGGATGAGGAGCCCTGGAGCTGCAAACCCCTCCCCCAGCCTGCAAAGGGAAGAGGAGACTCTGCGGGGCCCAGAATCACCAAACTCTTTACATTTGGGAAAGTGGGCAAAACTAACAGTCAGACACACACTGGGGTGGGCGGGGGAACGTCAGAAAATCAAACCAGATCAAAAAGAACAGTATCTTTTAAAACCCTCATGTTAGGGGTCTAATTAATAGTTTTTGAACTTCTGGAGTCCACAACCCTGGTATCTATCTATTGCCAGCCGTAAGTATTTAAAAATCATGAGTCAGGTCTAAAGTACAATGATTGGCTTAAAGCTCATGAGATTTTTAAAAAAATAATATGGGTTTTTTATTAGCTTTCTGGTTTTCAAGCTTTTCTCTATAAGCATGGGGGCTAGAATATTTTTTTTTAATGAAAGATTTTTACCTACTCAGAGGATTCTAGTAACTGAGGTGCTACGAAAATCCCCAAATAGTGTGCAACTTACACTAAAATCACATAAGTTGGAAACACTACACAATAGAAAGTGGAACCAGGTTTAGGCACTTTTTAGAGAACTGTACCTTTTAGACAAAGGATAGATGTAATGCAAAGACCAGTGAGGTCCCATCAGTGGTTTAGAATGACAGAACAGAAAGATAAATGAAGCTGTGAAGCAGGTAGAAAGCCTTCATTTGGCCCCACTGTTGCCATTATGCTGACAAATGGGAATCGAAGAAGAAAAAGGCAGGTTGGCTGATGCAGCAAGAACTTGCCTTGAGATCTGTTGCTTCCAGAGCTGATCAGATTGGCAGTGTTGTGACTCACTAACCCAATAAACAGCATATTCTCCCACTATGATACACGTTTCTGCTTCTGCATTTCTCACCCTCCCTACAGCTTCTACCCACTACTGGTGGCCAGGGAGGCTTTACTCTGTCCCGTTCCAATACAGGACCTGACAAGCGTCTGTATTCGAGCACTGATTGGGAATAAAACACTGGGTTGGCAGTAATTGCCAAGAGAAATTGAGTGAGCATGCTCAGCTCTGCCATCTCAGCCCCTCACTCATCTAGACATAACTTGAATAGACATCAAGGGACATTCATTAGGTTATGCTCTATTGGCAGGGCATGCTTAATGAATAGGGGCATACATTTGTCTCACCCCTAACTTGAGACAAAACTGCTGACCTTTAGGGTCCCCCCCCCCATAACAAGGTAACAATCTTTGTAGCCTACATGATTTTTCACTCCTGTATGATTTTTCACTAATTTGACTATATATATTTCCAATATAATCAAAGGTGGGAGAATAACCTGGGCTGGGTTCTGAATGGTTTTAAAACATTAAATAGATTTAAATACACATTACAAAATAAGGTTTTGATCAAAATAATGGGGCATCAGGCTTTCAGCATTTTTTAATCAGCCTTATTAATAACGTACTGGAACAAAGAATTACTGCCGCCTAAAAGAGATTGTCTTTGTAACTTGGCTACATGAATGACTTTTGGGAAAATTAAACAATCAAATGAGATTATGCAGTATTTTTGATAATCTGCAGGGTTTTTTCGAGGAGGGGGAAGAGGAAGTAGGTAGAACAGTTATGCTGGCTTTGTTCTTTCCTTTGAGAAATTCCACAGGTAGACTGGGCAATACAGTTACTTGACTCATGTGTGAGATGCTAGCTTGTGTATAGGTTTCTGAAAGGAGCTTGCCTCTCTCTTGCAAGACTGTGTAGTCTTCAACACAAGTAGTGTATTGATACCACTCAGTTCCTTCATCAGACCGAGCTGGAGTGGTAATTTTGCTTACACAGCATGTGACTAAGACTAGGGCATACATTAATATTTATCATACAGTAACACCTAGAGGCCCCAATTGAGAACTGAGCTCCATTGTGTTCAGACACAGAGTAAAAGATCGTCCCTCCCCTGAAAGGCTTGCAGTCTAAACAGACAAGACAAACAAAGGGTCGAGAGGAAACAGGCACAGAAAGGTGAAGTGACTTGCCTAAGAAGGTCACACAGCAGGTCAGTTGGAGAGCCAGAGATAGCAATTGGGTCTCTTCATTCCCGCCTCTTCTAGAGGAAAGTGAATTGACTGAAGATAATTTCAGATAAAGGTGAGGAAGTGCTGGGGTTGAGGGAGCAGCAATCTCTAGAGAATATGACAAGGAAGAGATCAGTTCTTACTTGTTAATGAATGCACGTGACATTTGTCACCAAGGTATGCCAGAATTGCCCCTGATTTCCAGGTAGCTGCAGTAACCAGAAGTGTTTACCCATGTAGGCCAAGGCCTTGCCCGAGTTCTCCATCCCTGTGTGCCCTCAAGAATGGAGTATCACAATGTATTCTCTATGGGGATATGTTTGAAGATTCACTTGGAAGAACTCTATCTGTTTCCATAAAGCACTATGTACATCATCAGCAATTAACAACAATAAACTTCAGCTAGGGTAGACTGCTTATTGTGTTGATTATGTGTGCTGTGTTAGCAGCATTGACTGATATTCTCCTGCATACGGCTCAAAGGCAGGGGTAAAAGTAACTTAAAGGACTTACCGGTACGCCGGAGTCCTGAGCAGGGGTGTGGCCTCAACCGGAAGAGGCGGGACCTTTCAAGATTTAAAGGGCCTGGGGCTCCCTGCTGTCCCCACCTGAGCCCGGCTGCCAGACCTCAGACAGCACTTTAAAGGGCCTGGGGCTCTCCGCAGCAGCTGGAGCCCTGGGCCCTTTAAATTACTGCCGCAGAAGCTGGTCCAGTCCGGCATGGCGGACCGGACCGGCTTACTTTCACCTCTGCTCAAAGGGTTGACTTTGATTTATAGAGCCCTAGAGGGGTTGTGTCTGGGCTACCTTAGAGAGCTTCTCTCTGCTTCTGCACCATTCTAACTATTGAGATCAGCTGGTGCACGCATAGTAACAGTCCTCAGACTAGAGTGCAGTCTCCCAGGAGAGGGAGGAGACAGAGCACGCTCTTGCCTCTAGAATGTGTTTCTCCTCTTGTAGTAAGAGGAGGCCCTAAGATATAAACCTTGGTATCAGAGGCCTGGTATGAGGCCTGAGGCCTAAACTAAAGTAATGGTCAAGACTTTGCTAACATAAAGCAAAGTTAAGCTGTCAGCCAGAGGCAGGCCCTGCTCACAGAAGCTGGCAAGGAAAAGGCTGATGCTGCAAGAAGATACGTACCTAAAAGGTATCGAACACTAGATATCAGAACATTCACATACTTGCACATTCCACGCAAATAACAAGGAACAGGCTGGCCCATCCCAATGACAGGGGCAAAAGGGTAATATGATGGATAGAGTTGTTTTGTTCGAACCAACATGTACAAGGTGAGAGGCGGCACCTTACTACGTAGAGAGGTTGCACCTCATACGTCAGGAGTGATGTGTAACTTGTTTGTACCTGTGTATAAGAATGCATCCCTGGGGCGGTGTCTTTGTCCAGCCGAGGGGGCAGTGGAAAGTCCCACCACTGACTGAGCTGAGTCCATTGCCAAGAGGCACTTTCTCGTAGTATGCCCTGAATTAGGCTAAGAAACCTACAGGGAACTGCCATTGTGTCCGAGGTCGCAATAAACCTAGTCGACGTGACTTTGCATCTTACTAGACACTGTGGTTATTGGGGGTTCTCGTCGGGTCTGCTGTGTCAGCTATCTGCACAGAGCTGGGGCAGCACACAGAGGGAACACACGCACGCAGCCGAGTGATATCAACATTGGAAAAAGCAGAGCACCACACCAGTAGCATCTGACAACACCTCTTAGTCCAACACATCAAAGTGTTGTCCTTCAGGGAAGGATGAAGTGCTCATCTATTCAGGCTTTTGCTTGTGGCCAGACACATTTTAACTGAAAAATAAGTAAGACTGTCACTAACCTCTGTCATTCGCTTGCAACCATTTCCACTCCTAAACTCTTCCACAGCAATCTAACTGAATTTCTAGGCACAACAACAGAGGTTAACAACAGTTTTTTCTTTTCTTTCAAGGTAGCAACAGTAGAAGCAACCTGCCATGGGTATTTTCCACTTGCTTTATTTTGCAACCTCTTAGTCTCCTGCCCTCCCTTCAGCTCTGACATCAGCATCCTTTTAATCTGACACCACTAATGAATAGCAACCAGTTTGCTTTTCCTCTTTCCCACCTACTCAGGGTGACAGCTGGTTCCTGACACCAAATTGCACTGTATTTGTCAATCTAAAGCTATGCTTTTCTGACTCTGTCTTTCCATACACCATCCTTCAGTTATGCTGTTAGCATTAGACAACCCAGCACTGAAACACTCTCTAGCAATCTCCCAAGAGGCCTAAGGAAAGCCTGCCTATCTAATGCATGGATGCTGGTGTATTAACTAAAGGTTTTTCCAGTCTTCCATTCAGAACTTCCATATGAAGGAGATGGGATAGAGGAAAAGAACACTTGTCACCAGGGTAAAACTGGTTCCTTAAATCCGCTAAGCTTTCCTGGCTGTTTAACTGATTATGGAATTTATGTTCAAAGCAGGCAGCTTCGTATACACTTGCATTAGGAAACTTTAAAGCTATCATAGTATCTATATAGTAATATAGAGTTATGGGAATCTCTTCTGTAAATGGTCAGTTAGCAAGGTTCATAAAAAAAGTGTATTAACTTAATTTTAGGTTCCTGCCACTGGTATCTCATTTTTGTTACATCGAAAATGTAGCACAGAAAGCCTCTGAAGGCAGAACACACTGGAAATGACAGAAAATCATCAAGAACGCTGACAATCATAGAAATGTACGGCTAGGAGGTACCTCAAGAAGTCATCAAGTCCAGGCCTCTATATTATAGCAGGACCAAGTAAACCTAGATCCTGTCTTGGTCCTGTGCCTGACAGGAGTTTGTCAACCCTGTTTTTAAAAACTTCCCATGAGGGAATGCTACAATAAGCTTAAACTAATTAAAAAAGAATAGAGGGCATCAGCTAAGAACCTAGAATGAAAACCAACTAGATCAAAGACAATTGGATTATTCTATTACAGCTGTAAACTTCTGACTAGCAGTCGAAACGTTTGATTTCTTAGAAGACAGTGTAACCTCAGAACCAGAATGCATGAAAGATAAAAGGCTAATCACCCTGAAACTAAAGACAAAGGTCAGCATCTTTTGGTCAAGGGACAAGAAAGTTCAACTTCACTTGCTGAGAGCTAATGAACAGATTGAAAAAGCTGAATTCTCCTCCCTCCCTGTAAGAGAGTTAAAAGTGCTAGTACAAAATTAGTTGCTGAAAGTCTTAAAATATTTTTCTAGGCCAACCTGAGAAAATGGATACTAATCATTAAGGCTGCAATTCTTTCACTGAGGTTGCAGAAGTCATGGATTCCATGACTTTCTGCCACCTCTGTGACTTCCCAGGGCCAGCTGCTCAGGTGCCCCATGGCCAGCCATACTGGCTGCTGCTGGAGCGACCTGGGGCCAGCTGCACCGGCAGTCCCAGGGGCCAACTGCACCGGCAGTCCCAGGGGCCAGCTGCACCAGCTGCTGCTCGGGAGGCCTGAGGCAGCTGGCTCCAGGTACTGTGCAAGCAGTGGCCAGTGAAACTGGTCCAGGGGACCAGGGACGGCTCTAGCAATTTCGCCGCCCCAAGCACTGCGGCACGCCACGGGGGGGCGCTCTGGTGGTCGCCGGTCCCGCGGCTCCGGTGGACCTCCTGCAGACGTGCCTGCGGAGGGTCCGCTGGTCCCGCGGCTCCGGTGGAGCATCCGCAGGCATGCCTGAGGGAGGTCCACCGGAGCCGTGGGACCAGCGGACCCTCCGTAGGCATGCCTGTGGGAGGTCCACCGGAGCCGCCTGCCGCCCTCCCGGCGACAGGCAGAGCGCCCCCCGCGGCATGCCGCCCCAAGCGCGCGCTTGGCACGCTGGGGTCTGGAGCCAGCCCTGCAGGGGACTGCCCAAACAGCGGTCCTGGGGGAGGCCCATTGGGAACTTCAAGCAGCGGTCCCAGGCGCTGCCCCAGGGCCAGCCACACCAGCTGCTGCTCGGGCGGCCCCGGGCAGCTGGCTCCAGGGACCGCCAGAACAGCGGCCGAAGTGGCTGGCTCCAGGGAGCACCCAAGCAGAGGTTCTGGGGGTGCCCTGTGGATCTCCGAGCAGCAGCTGTTCCGGGGCGGCTGGAGCAGCAGCCCGGAGGCCGTCAGAGAGCAGTCCCCAGGAGCAGCGGCCAGGGGGCAGTCAACCCCCAGCACTGGAGGAGGGCCCTCCCTCAGCAGGGGCCCCCCAGAGAAGCAGGCCGCAGAAGTAGAGATTTAGTCACAGGTATTTTTATTTATTGCCCATGACCTGTCTGTGACTTTTACCAAAAATACCCGTGACTAAATTTTAGCCTTACTACTAATCATTGTTTTGTGCAAGTCCATCCCTGCCTCATTCACAGTGCTGTGCATTATTACTTAGTACTACATTGAACTTTCAAAAGTTGTCCGCAGTAGACGATTTTTGTGAGGAAGCTCAGGACACCTTGCAGGCCAGATATACAAAAAGCTCAACTCTGTCATAGCTCCTGAAGCTGGAGCTAAAAGATAAGTGGGAAGCTGCGTTACCTAACTCATGCTTAAAAATAGATTAGGAAGAATGTCAGAAATACATCCAATTAATTATTTCAAGACTACCTTAAACAGAGTTCACTGGATGCTGGACCATCTCTAGAAAACAGGCTTGGTTAACCATTGTAAAAGTCGGAGATGCTATCAACCTTCTGCTAAACTTGCCCATGTCTTCTTCCCTTGAATTACAAAAAATACTAGAGCAGCAGTTCTCAAGCTTTAGCAACCCGAGGATCCCCATTTTGATTTAAACATTTTTGTGGACCCCCAAGCCGACCGCTCAGCCCCAGGCCCTGCCCCCACTCCACCTCTTCCCCCCAAGGTCCCACCCCTGCCCCTCCTCTTCCCCGCCCTCTTTCCATCCCCTCCCCCGTGTGTGCCACGTCCCTGCTCTTCCCCCTCCCTCCCAGCACCTCCTGCACACCACGAAATAGCTGTTCCCTGGCATGCAGGAGGCACTGAGAGGGAAGGGGAGGAGTTGATCAGCAGGGTCGGCAGACCCGCTGGAGTATGGGGTCCACGGACCCCAGTTTGAGAAATGCTGTACTAGAAGAATAAATACAAAAGCCTTTCCACAGTTCTGAATACAAAAATCTGACCCTCTCCAAAGATCCGTGTTGAAATCAGTAGAGGAATTAAATCTACCAGTGAACAATAGAAAATGGGTAGTGATGTGTCTGTTAGTAGCAACACATGCAATACTTAGAAAAGGATATTGATCACTCTTCCACTTGACCGAACTGTGACACTGCACCTCATATTCTTCATAGTGATATTATTATATGATTATGACATAATTATGATGCATATTATGCAAGACGGGTCATGTAAGGTGTCATTGGAAAAATTATGATTTGCTGAATGGGATTATCCTAATTTGTATGCATGTATCATTTTTGTATCTGAAGTTATAAATACTGACTATGTATCTGTACTTCAAATGTAGTTACACATGGGTAATGCTCAGTAGACAAGATGCTTTCAGTCTAGATAGATGGTTGGGAAGGACCTATTCAGGGCAATGAGAAGCTTATTTCCCACCTGGTGAGCCTTCCTGAGAACACTCCAGACAGCCTGTAAGTAATGGCTGCTATGACTCTACAAGGACATGTGACCAGGCCACACGATTCTGGATTCCATCTTGGGATTTCAGTGTTTTTCCACAAACCGGTCTGGGAACTAAGTTTTGAAACAAAGGGTTCTTGCCATATGCTAAAGTTATATAAGGCAGGGAGTGACATCATCTGTGGTTCTTCACTCCCCACACAAGAAGACTCCTGGAAACACCTGAGGAACAAAAACTGAACTGGGAGAAGTGCTGGACCCAGGCTAAAGAGATTTCTAGCCTGTGTATGAAACAGCTGGGAATTCCAAGCTGCAAAGCAAGTGTAGCTTGTGGCTTAAGAATCTGCAGCCTGCTTGTACCATTTCTCAGAGTGAGAAACTGCTAGTTCATATTCAGTATAACTAGTGCAGTGGTTCTCAACCTGCGGCCCAATCAGCACCCATGTGCAGCCCATGTGACATCCTCAATGCCATAAGAGTAGTGTGTGTGTATATATATATATATATATATATATATAGTGTGGATGCGGCCCACAGCTGCATATGCAGCCCACAGTGATAAGTGGTTCTCAACCTATTTAACTAGTGTGTTAGACTTAGTTTTCATTTTTGTTTATTTACTAGGTAATCTGCTTTGATCTGCTTGCTATCTTTTGTAGTTAATACATTTGTTTTATGTTTTAATCTAATCCAGTGAGTTTGGAGTGAAGTGTATGGGAAGCTTAGCTCAGAGGGACTGTTGCATTTCCTTTCCACACGGAGGGGGAGGTGAACTGGATAATAAATTCATAGTGGTTGGGGTTTGGACCAGGGCAGGACAGTATGCTCTCTGGGATCCTAGGCTGGTTGTTATTGTGGCTGTAGCCTCTCTATTATTGGTTCACATGTAGTGGCTGGTTAGCGAGCCTGCATGTAAGTGCAGCTGGGAGTATCCCTGACTGTGTGTATGCTGGTGGAGTGTAAGACCGGGAGTAGGTCTGCAGCATATCACAGCAGCACAGTGTGAGAGGGAGCCCAGGCTGGTGGGTCAGAGGGCTCAGTGGTACCCCACTTAGAGGTGGCACCATGGGGGGAACCTGTCACACCAACTTTGATAAACAAACACAGTTGTGACAAAAAGGAGTAAAATAAATTAAAATGCAGTGTGACACAGGTGCATTAATATGGTTGGGGTACGTCATAGCCTAGACATCGCTGGCTTTGGTTTTTTGACTGGTTTTGGTGCCTTAACTGAGGCACAGAAACCTAAGTCTCAGCAATGACAAACCAGATAGTTCTCTCTGAAGCTATGTCTACACTGCATACCGCTGGTGGCAGCACGCAGGGTAAGTGTAGCTACATGCCACAGTGAAAAGCAGGCTGTGCACACTCTGCAGTGCGTAGCTGCATGTGTCAGGGAAAGGTTTCAGCTTCTCCCCACTGTCAGAGCCTTTCCCCACTGGGAAGTCTTCTCCTAGGGGGAGGGAAGTCTCTTGCAGCAGGGAGGCAGCGGGATGCTAAACTGCTAATAGCAGTGCAGATGGGGAGGCCTGGCTCGGGCAAGCAGAGAACATATATGGTACACACTCGCCCCCCCACCCTTCAGGCATGTCTTTACTACCCTAAGCCATGCCTCACAGCTACACTGCTATCTATACCCGTGCTAGAGAGCTATACGTATATGTGAGCTACATGCCACCAGAAGCAGCATGCAGTGTGGACCTACTTTGATAGGGGTAGAGGGAGTACCCGGGCTCTTCTTTTAAGCCACCCTGTTAGGGAGCATTAGAACCCTGCATAAAGCTGCTCAGATCTTTTGTGAGCTATCGTGATAAATGGGCTTGTTAACACCACCAGAATCCAGATGAGCAATGGCAGCAGCCTCTGCTCAAGGAACTAAGGGAAGATGTAAGGAGGCCACACAGGAAGCCCTAGGAACAGCCTGGCTGGGGAGAAAGCTGAGGTGGAGGTTTATGTTCTGTTATTACCATAGAAAGCCCAAGCTAGGAAGAGGGCAACTTTGACCTCATCCAGCTGTGCAGTGTATTTGGATCAGGTTGAGAACGACACCTACTCAGAGCTGGCTTTCATGAAAAATACTGCCCATTGGTGAGGAAAAGGACTTCAACAGCCTCTGTGTCCCTGTTTCCACTGCTGTTCCACAGGGTCCTCTCCTGTTAGCTGAACTAAGACCCAGAAAAGAAGCTGCTTAATTGCATCTTCCCATGCCTGGAGGAGGAAGCAGATTCATATTAGTGAATTTGAGATCACCATGCAGGATATGATGGAGGGAGAAATGAAATTAGGGACTGTCATTGGGTGGTCTCCCAAGCACCTCCCACCTAGCCTCTGGGATGGCCCCTTGCCTCAGTTTCCCCCTTCAAGGGGCTTTTTCAGTAAATCACAAACCCTTTTGTCCCTTCATAGCCCTTCTTGGGTTCTGGTTTGTTAAATTAACAAAACATTCAACATAAAGTTCTCAAGTCCATTTCCGGGCTTGTGTCTCATGCCCCAGGTTTCCCTGCTGACGCCTTACTCACTCCAGCAGCTTCTATCCACCACTCTTTTCTTCCTGGGAATGAACTCACTCTCCCTGTTCAGGACTAGCAGCCCGGCTTCTTCTTGCTGCTCTTTACAGGGGAATCAGGTAACCCTGTGCTCATGTGTGCTTTCTTAGTAACTTGGGTTAGGTGGCCCCACTCTCGAGCTCTTAATGGGGCAAGTCACCCTGGTACATTGACATTTGATTAAATTGACAGGCACCATATTTAGAACCAAAAAGGATATATTTCTATATATACATAAAGCAGTTAGCCAGTAGAACTCATTGCCTCAAGGAATCATTGAGGTCAAGAGCTCAGCAAGATTCAAGAAAGGTTTAAACAGTTATATGGATAATGAGAACATGCAGAGAAACAATAGTATCTTTAAAAAAAATCCAAAGTTTGGAAGAATATAAACACTCACGCTTTAGGGCACACAAGCCAGTCTCTAACAGATGGATGTTAGGAAGAAACCTGCCTATGGGAAAAATTATTACATAATTGTCCAGCTTTGGGGTTTTATTGCACCTACCTCGGAAGCATCCAATATTAGCCACTGTCAGGCAGGGTACTGGACTACATGAAACCCTGGTCTGATCTGTTACGGCAATTCCTGTTTGTGTGCAGGAGTTTTGGTTAATGGGGTAAAACCTTCGGTTTAATGTACAATGCAGATTGCTCATCCATCTTTACTAAGGTGGCTGTTTTCCACCTTGTTAAATGAGCAGTGTAGCACAGCATTACAAGCAGTGCGGAATAAGTTTTGCAAAATATACTGCTGACTAGAGACAAAGCTCTGATTGAGAACCACTGGGGGAAAAAAAACAAGATTGAAGCAACGATCATGAGATCACAAAACATTATCAGATTTTGCTAGTGCTAGATCGCAGTCCTTCAGAAAGGGAAGTAAACTGCATGCTTTATGGCAGGGGCTGGACTCACAGTGCAAATCTTATTCAATAACCTTGACAGAATTTAGATCCAAAAGTGATCAAAAGAGAAACAAACAGCAGCTCCTTGTAAGCCATTGAGGGGCTCTAGCACATCACCAAGGGCTGGCTAGGTAACCCTTCAAACCATTCCTCCCCTTGCTCAGATTACACAAGCAGTTTGTTGGTCAAGATAACCAGAACTTAATTAACTAGAACTTTTGAGTCACTGGCTCTTTGATCTAACATTAGGCTAAGCAAACTACGAGAAAATTCAGATGCTACAGATACATAATCAGTTTGGCTTTAATAACCTTTTTATTTGGTAGCATCGTAAATAAACATTGACTCATTATCCTCTCTGTTCATCTCTACTGGCTGAACCACAGATGTTTGAGTCTGTTGCATCCTTTGGCTAACAAAGCCAGGTCTTTTAGTCCAGGCAGGAGAGGATCATGCTTTTATATCCACTGCTCCAGAGTTTGATCCCTGCTGCTGACAGCGCACCTAGAGATATCACATTACAACAGCAAGACCTGGCAGTTTAATACAAACAAAAAACTACATCCTAACGTGTTTGTAACTACCATCAGACCCCATAGGTCCTCCAGAAGCCTGTTCTCCAAGTCACTCATCATTTGGAGAAACAGCCTTATTCTCATCTTCATCCAAATCTTGCAGCTGTTGACGAGAAAACTCTTCAAATACCAGGTCTTCATCCTGGGCACTGAAATGAAGGAAAGACAGGCCTTTCAAAACTGCATACCCCCTTCATACCGAGCTCAGTTTTCCACTGGGAGCCCTTCATCGTCAGTTCTCTTTTCCCCTTACATGCAGTGCCCTCTCACTTCACCAGTGTTGTCTTAAGTCCTGAACCAAAGCCCCCTGAAATCAATGGGTGTCTTTCCATTGACTTCAATGGGCTTTGGATCACATGCCTACAACCCAGCCCTGTTGAGCCAGCTGGCACAGCAGTCAGCAGGTGTTTTCTACACCAGTCAGGATAGTAGCCATGGAAGTTTACTAAATGCTGTAATGTCCTTCCCTGCTGAATAGCATCATCTCCAGCTGAACAGCTTGGAAATGGGAAGGGCCTTTACAGACTACTAGAATTAGCCTGTGGAACAGGTCTCATCTTGCTCATTCTACATTACAGTTCTGGACAAGACTAAGAGAATTTCAGATGCATTAATTCACCAGGAGCTAGAATGACCAGCGGGACAATATTAAAAAGAAGCTTCATACCTCTCCATCACTGTAATTACCAGCACGCATAAAAGAGGAAAGAGGAGACACAGCAGAGGATTAGAATAGAGTTTACTCTAAAGCTAAACAGGAATCTCACAAAATAAGAAGAGACAAAAAGATAACTGGTTTAGGAACTGGTGTTTTTTTCTGGAGCGTGAGGAGCAACCCAGAAAAGCCTTATGTCGTGAACTCTATCTCAGTGGATAAAATAATGGTGCCCGGATGAAGCAAAATTAAATCACTTTAGGGCCTGTTTACATGTGGAAACTGACTGGCATAGCTACAGCAATGTAACTATACCATAGCTATAGCTATACCAGTATAACTCCGCATGTGGACACTCAGGGCTTGTCTCCACTTACTGGGAGAATCAACACATGGCGATCAATCCACCGAGGGTTGAAGACCCACTAAAATCAACCGCCACTCACTCTCCCGTCGACTCTGGTACTCCTCCGGAACGAGAAGCATAAGGTAAGTCGACGGGAGAGTTTCTCTCATCGACCCAGCGCAGTGTATACACCGCAAAAAGTCAACCTAAGCTATTCGTGTAGCTGGAGTTGTGTAACTAAGATTGACTGTGCCCCACAGTGTAGACCTGCCCTCGGTCGGAAATAAGAGAGTTTATTCCAGTATAATTACTTGAAACAGAGTAATATGAAGCTAAAGCTCTTAGTGGAAACATATTCCATTAGCAGAGCTCAGACATCAAAGGGGCTAAGGAGCTAAAAAAAAACTTCCCATGCTGGCTTGCTAGGAACAACTGCTGTGAAAGGCGTCTGTGTGCTCACCTATTAGTACCAATCAGAGGTGATACTGTTTTGTGACATGGTGTTCCTCTTAATTGGTCTGTCACTCTTATTTAAAATAAGTAGCCAGCTTGAACGGGGAAGAAGTCATTAATAAGCATTAAGTCAATTAAATCAAATGCTGTACAGAAGACAGAAAGTGGTAGGGACCACATTTCAGCTCTTTTTTTTGGTAGCTTTTATTTTAGAGTGCAGAGCTCAGAATTTTACACTTGCTTAAATCTTACACTTAACCCTTTGGCACTAGCTGAATGCATTCACATGATGAGATTTTAGCCTATGCTTTCCCAGTGAGGCAGCATTCACTGCTGCGTGCTTCCCTTTCGCTAACTTGGTGCTTTCAGCGATCTCTCCATAAAGCAGTGATTAAGCAGAGTGTACTGTGTTGTGGTGGTGGAGGGTTTTTTGGGGGGAGGTCTGCTTTTCTGGTCACTTTAGCTCACCCAGTGACATCTGCATCACCCACCCATCCCACCGAGCCTAATTGCAGCCAGCTAGGCCAGACTGTCCCAGAAGTGGTCAGCGATTCTGGGTGTCTTAGTAACTTGGTGCCATAGGCTACGTCTACACTACCCACCGTATCGGCGGGTAGCGATCGATTTTTCAGGGATCGATATATCGCGTCTCATCTAGACGCGATATATCGATCCCCGAACGCGCTTCTATCGATTCCGGAACTCCACCGCGCGTCGACATGGAAAGCCCCGGACATCGATCCCGCGCCGTGAGGACGGGTAAGTTATAGATATAAGATACTTCGACTTCAGCTACGTTATTCACGTAGCTGAAGTTGCGTATCTTATATCGATTTTTCCCCTTAGTGTAGACCAGCCCTGAGCTCTAGACTCCCAGAGGTGTTAAGCACACACAACTCCAGCTGAAGTCAATGAACGGATGATTCTCAGCACTTCTGAAAACCAGGCCTTTAAAGTGCATCAGACCCAGCACCCATAAACAGAACCGCCTAAAATTAGTGGATCCTTTTTTAAAGCATGGGTCTGTGTTTGTATTTCATACTCAGAGGATCATTTACTGTACTCATTGACTCCATTAAGATATCTGGGATGTATGAATCTCGCCCAGTGGTCCACGCTCAATTGAAAGGAGTTGGAAATTAAATATTTAGAGCAATACGTTTAGAACTGCCATCATACACCGTTTTGCTTTTGAATCAATGGTGTTATTTTTTTTCTTTAAATACAGTCTTTTGCTTTTTCTCCCATTTGAAGTATGATAGTTACTAAGGAAACGATGACATCACTGATGTGGGCGAAGCTTAGTGGTATCCACAAGTGCAGTACGCAGTCAATTTTATATAATGGGCAGGGGGAAACACGTACTGTTTTAGTCAGATTTAGAGTTTGTCAGGAGACGGGTTACATAAGTAGGTACTGTGCTATATGCAGCACCATAACGCCCATGACACACTGCTAGGTAAGATTATGCGCCAAAAGATGCAATTATACTAATTTTAGCTTAAAGCAGCCTCTCTTTCCTACAGGCTCATTAGCTAAAGGCCAACACACTCTAGCAGGGCTTGGGCCAGATTCTTGCCCCGATGCAATGTCATTCTCTGCCTCTTAGTTCATGTACAATTATCATGTAGCTAAAGTTATCAAGAGCCTGAACAAGGCTATGCAATTTCTTGCAACAATCCAATGTCTAAATAAATACAACTCGGACTTTCAGATTTGGGGGTGTGGGTTGTCTCACAGGACAAAAAATAGTATTTCATCACATGGTGCTATAAGCTTGCATTGTGCAATCAGAGCAGTAAATCTATAGAATTAAAGTTGGGACAGATGGTAATTTCTATTATAAGCCTGATTTTATCCTCTCCTAGCTCTTGGGGGGAGGTGGTGAAGCATGTTTACTGATTTTTTTTTCAATTTTAGTAATTTTTGAAAGTTACTATGTAGCTAAGTGTATTACAGGTATGAAATAAGGTTTAAAGAGATGCAACCAATGTGTACACACTGTACGAGAAATCCAAGGCACTGAGACTATACAGAAATCTGAGAAAGGAAAGGTAGTAATCCGTTCCTGTCCATCCCCCAGGCATAGAAATAAAAAAGGAGAGAATAGTTATCAATAGCCCTACACTTCCGATATAAGCTTTTAACTTTCAAAACAGCACTGTATCATTTATAAACACATTTAAGGGACAAAATCTACTGATGCAACTCAGCACAGCTCCATTTATTTCAATGGAGCTGTGCCAGCATGGACCAGTAGAAAATGTGGTGAGAGAAAGAGACCAAATCCTCGACTGCTTCCTCTGCTTCACACATTGTTTGAGATTCCCTAGGCTCAATTCATCCCTGCACAAATAAACATGCTGATACTGGATACATTCTATTTACTCTGACCCTGTATAATCCTGGGTGAGTTTTTTGGGTGGTGATGGGGCAGGGGGAGAAACAGAGGTGGAATTAGCTTAGCCCAGCCCACTGAGGGCATCTTAATATGGTTTTCTCCCCTGGCATTTTAATCCCACTATATTTTTGGCTTTATAAGGTGATCTCCTTCCTGTTTCTCAATTGCATCCTGCCCTCCCTTCCCCCCCCCACCAAAAAAAAAAAAAAGACAGCAAAGTAAGTAGGGAGGCACAACAGACAATTGGTAACTTTTAGCTCATCAGCAATAATGAAGGGAACAGAAAAGATGAGGATGACAACTGATCTCAAAGTCCCCACACATAAACGCATTTATCTATCCCTCTTAGAGGCTGCACAATCAGCTACAAGAATTAGTCTATCTCCTGGTGCTTCTAGATTCCCTAAACACTGTTTGCTGCAGCTCAATCTCTGCCCTTAACTTTTGATCCACTTAATGAAATAACATCTAATTTGGAACTAACAAAGCACATCTTTTTTCTCAGAGTTCAGTGAAAAACTGGTGGAATCACTATCAAAAATCAAAAGCATGAAATCACTAACAGGAATAGTGACTAGAGATAACACAGGAAGCCAGAAACTGCAGGATCTGGAAAGATTTTTAGTTTACCATCTTAATTTGGTAGGTTTAATTCTCTATTGTGGGACCCTAAAACACACATGTTGTGTTTCTAAATCTGCTATGCAGGTTTCAAAGGGACTTTATTTTATTCATTATGTTTTCCTTTTTGAAGCGAAGGCATTTCTTTCCCCAATTAATTGCTTTTAGGGTTCCCTACACAATTACTGGTGAGTCTGTCCTATTATTAAGTTACAGAAAATCTACTATTTTCATCTGTATGATAACCTAAAAATGAACTGTTAGAGAGGACTGTGATTTAGCAAATGATATATGGGCTGCTTCTTTGGTAAGAGGATGTGGTGGGGGAGTGTTTGAGAGGGATGTTTTGCAATCCTGAATTTCCAATGTATCTTTTTTTTTAAGGCCAAGAAAAAAAGATCTATACTCTGGCTGAGACTGGATTGAAGTAAGAGGAAGACCCCATGGCTCTGGCATTAGCGTTTTCCCATAGAGGCACCAGGCCTACTTCCACTGTTAAGTTGCTGAATGTTTGAACATGACGGCACGTGCGCACACATGCTTATGTAATGAACTGTAGCTCCAAACAAACACCACAGCTGTCAGCATCAATCAAACCTGTAATCTTCAGTTCCCATTCTATTTGAATTATAGGAGTAACAATTAGGTATCCAGAAAGAAGTATCTTTGCTGGGACCAGGCCCCAAGCTCATTCACAGTAGGACGAAGTATTACACTCTCCCAGTCGGATAAACTAATCCCAAGCATCTGAGTCCACAAGAGTTCAAGTCCATCTAGAGTGCTGTTTTGCAAAAATCAGATTTGATCCCCAATGTATGTATACCTGTATGGTATACATACAGATGTGCTCACTGTGTTACACTTAGGGCTCATCTTCACTGCAACACCTTAGCCTGAATCAGTACAGTCAAGTTAGCCTAGCTCAAGTAAGAGTGGCCACACTGCAAAATGACAGGCAAGCTACACAAAGCAATTGGATTAGCATCTGAGTTGTGCAAACAGTAGATGGAGCCTATAGCTGGTCACTGCTTTATTAGCTTGAACATCAGCAACACTCAAACTTCAACTCACACCCAGATGGGCCAGCTAGCTTGAGTTTAAAGCACCCTTTAACTCGAGTTACAGATGTATTTGTCAGGGCCAGCTCCAGACCCCAGCGCGTCAAGCGCGCACTTGGGGCGGCGTCCCAGCGGGAGGGCAGCAGGCGGCTCCGGCGGACCTCCCACAGGCATGCCTGCGGAAGGTCCGCTGGGACCGCGGCTCCGGTAGACCTCCCGCAGACGTGCCTGCGGAGGGGCCGCTGGTCCCGCGGCTCTGGTGGAGCATCCGCAGGCATGCCTGCGGGAGGTCCACCGGAGCCACACGGCCAGCGGACCCTCCACAGGCATGTCTGCGGGAGGTCCACCGGAGCCGCGGGACCGGCGACCGCTAGAGCACCCCCCGCGGCATGCCGCCCTGCTTGGTGCGGTGGAAATCCTAGAGCCGCCCCTGGTATTTGTGGACAGGAAGTGGGTTAGGGGTAACAAGTTATATCTTGACCCAACACTGCAGTGAAGACAAACCCTTAGTTGTGGAAATGTTTTTGAGGAATAATTTAAAAGAAAACAAACAAGCAAACAAAAAACAATTATGTTTGAAAGGATATCTACTGAAGTCACTAGAACTGAAAAGCTAGTAAGTGTTCCCACCCCCAAACCCCATTTACTTACATTGTGCATTTGATAGCAATTTGGGTAAAGTTTGCAAAAGTACCTATGATTTAGGAGCTTTGTTTTGCTTTCAAAAATGACTCAGGGCCTCCTAAGACAATGGGACTCAAGCATTTTCAAAAATTGTGCTCTACATGACTCTGGAGCTGAAAAATCCCATGGATTTTCAATGAGACTTTGGCTCCTTAATCACTTAGGCATTTGAAAAATGTTACCCTTGAAGATCTCCAGTCATTTCCACTGTTTCCTCTGCACAGTTAATCAGTTTATCCCTTGCTGGAAAGACCCTTATAAACATCAAGAGGGGAAAAGGAAAAAATAGTTCTGATTTCTGTAAAGCAATCTTTAGTTTAAAAACCCCTATGATATTCTATTTAAAAGATCAGCAATGGAAATTTTCCAAAATTAGCAAGTTTATTACAAATACAAGGTTGGCACAATGTCCCTTATAACGTCTCCCCCCCTCCCTTCCACGTGTGTGTGAAGGTGCCCTATTTTTATATTTTATACATGTGCATTGAGAGAATGTATGTGCCAACTTCTTGAAAACATGGAAGTGGTCTTAATTTGAAGCACTCTGCATCTATTCAGATGTGATATCTGCCTGCCCTCCATTTCTCCTGATACTCTAAATTCTTCTACCAAAATTATCTGCCTGAAGTGTGGGGAAGTAGAAGAGGGCTTTGCTGACAGCATGCGTTCAAAAAAAACAAAAACAAAAACAAAACAAACCACACCACACAAAAAAAATCATGCAATTAAAAAAAAAATCCATAAGATTTTTGGTTCTTTTGATTTGCCTCCTGCTTTGAGCCCTCCAGTTATACTCGCTAATATTTTCAAGCTTTTCTCTGCAGCCATGAGAGTTAGAAATATTGTAAATGAAAGGTGAGATTCTCATGCGCTCGATTCCAGCCATTGAGGCTTTTAAGAAAGACTCCAAAACATGACAACACTCATGATGATAAAGTCACAACAGTTGACAACACTGTCTTCTTTAATCTGCTTGCTTGAGGAGTAACAAACCGTTTGTTACTCATTCCCTCCCCCGAAAGTCAATGTGCGAAGCTTAGAGTTTTGTGTTTCTCATATATTTGTGGAGCCATGTGTCTCCTTAACACTGCTATGGAGCACGCATTTCGTTCAAATGCTTTAGTTTTTTGTTTTGATTTGGTGGCGTAACTTCTTAACATGGAGTTAGAATATTGAGCTCCGCTCTTATTTATTCAACATATCCTGCCATATACTTTATGGCCACTAGGTGTCTCGCTAGATATAGTTCTGCCTACGAATTTGATGTAGCATTTTTCCTTCTCTGTCGTGCAGTTTAAGATTCCCATCAAAGGGAAATCTAGTATGAGAAACAGTTTTAGAAATTCCTTCAGTTCGCGGCATGCTGGCTGCCTTGGCTCGGCGTGGCTTTAATACAAATATGTTTTTAAAAATTAGATCACTTTTTTTAGACCAGATCACTACCCAGCCTTGAACAGCTTTATGAAAACATTACACCCCTTCCAGAGCCATGTTAGCTGGAACTGAGTTTCACTTCCTAACAAGGGCAAAATTAACACGGATAAGACCTTTAGTCTGCGCCCTGATTTGTGTTGTTTCTCTCTCTCGCTACTAGTGTCATCCTCTAATTCAAAGCAGATTAAAGACGACAGGATTGATGTCTGTCCCTTTCAAGTGGGGGTTACAGTTTAGGACAAAATGCCCATCTCTACAGAACCCTTCCCTTTTGTCCCCTCTGACCCTTTCCTTTCGGTACATCAGGGTTGGTTTGCTCATTCGACTTGGTGTCATCTCTTTGCTAAACTTGTCCTGTAGTTCTCGCTTCATCCCAAAGAGCAATAGCTATGTTCTTGGGCACAACAGGATTGCACATAACGCTGTGCTTTAGCTTTGGGCATTTAGTTATTTATTTTGCGTGCCCAAAGACAAGGAGAGAAACAGTGGAGGAGCAAGGAATTTTTCTTTGAATACTGTCTCTGTACACATGCAGAAGGCAGGGCAACTCAGCTAGAAGGGCCTAGAAACATCCAGCAATAAGGTGTGTCAGTTATTAGATAGTGTACCTGTTTCTGAAGTGGTATAGGAGGCCCCGCATAGGCACCGACTCAGTGGGTGCTCTGGGGCTGGAGCACCCCAGGGAAAAATTAGTGGGTGCTCTGCCACTGGCAGCCGAGCTCCTCTCCGAGCGTGCCGCGTACCTGCTCCTCCGCCCACCTCCAAGCGCTTCCCACCCAGACGCCGCCAAACAACTGTTTGGCAGCGTTAGCACGCTTGGGGGTGGGGGAGGGAGGAGCAGGAACATGGCACGCTCAGGGAAGCGGGTGGGGCTGGGGCAGGGATTTGGGGAAGCACTTAGAATGGGGACGGAGTTGGAGCGGGGACTTTGGGGAAGGGGTTGGAATGGAGGTGGGGCCCTCATGGAAGGGGTGGAGTGGGGGTGGGGCTAGGGCAGAGTGGGGGTCGAGCACCCAGGGGAAAGAGGAGAAGTCGGCGCCCATTAGGACGGTTCCATTTAGGACAAGCAGTTTGGCAGGTTCCTCATATATGCACCATCTGAGAGCTGAGCCAATCAGAGCTCATGGGGGAAAAGTTATAAATACTGTAGTTGAAGACAGCCCTGCGGACTCAGTAGCTGATTGACCAAGAGATGGTGTTTGCTTTCAGGGCTTGTACCACTCTGGATACAGGCTACAGATTTCTGTTTGACCAGCAACTGAAACCAGTCAACTATTAATCCAAAGACTGGAATTTTGCTAGCTATAAGAATCCCAGATTTGTTTGCTAACAAGGCTGAGACACATTTGGAAAGCAGAGAGAGACTGCCATTCTTCTCAAGCTCTGAAGAGTCCAGGTGACACACACTACATATTATGGCCATACGATAAAGCCTGAGAAATCATCTCTGAAAGAAAATCAGAGGGGATGTTTGTGTGTGTGCAGGTTAAAAACAGAGAATTGTAAGTGTTTTGTAAATATTGAAATCTTGCATTTAAATGTGTAAAAGTAACAAAAGTGGAGAAGTTTGTCTAATTCAGGGGTCGGCAACCTTTCAGAAGTGGGGTGCCGAGTCTTCACTTATTCACTCTAATTTAAGGTTTCACGTGCCAGTAATACATTTTAATGTTTTTAGAAAGTCTCTTTCTATAAGTCTATAATATATAACTAAACTATTGTTGTATGTAAAGTAAATAAGGTTTTAAAAAATGTTTAAGAAGCTTCATTTAAAATTAAATTAAAATGCAGAGCCCCCCGGACCGGTGGCCAGGATCCAGGCAGTGTGAGTGCCACTGAAAATCAGCTTGCGTGTCACCTTTGGCACCCGTGCCATAGGTTGCCTACCCCGGTCTAATATTTAGCTCTTATACAGCACTTTTTGACAGTAGATAGCAAAGCGCAAGGACTTTACTATCTGATAGCTTTTGTTTAAAAGTTATTCATAAGTATTCCAAATGCTATTTACAATGTTTGTGTATATTAAGTGTTTGATTACTAAGAAACTGTATGATACTCTTTCTTTGAAGCTGACTAGGGACTGTTAACTATATTCAAGGTTTTACATACAATAGCCCTGAGATTAAACTCTGTGTAATGCTTTCTGAACATTTTGGAAGAGACAGAACTCTGACCTGTGCTGCAGCAAAAAGGTAAAGTTGAAGTGCAGGAAATAGGGTGGAAATAATAGAGTTTAACATAATATTACCTCAGCACCCACCTGCCCATTACATATGTTTTGAGGTTATCTGGCACAGCAAACTCAGTTCAGGTCTCTTCCCTGCTCAGGAGGAGATTCTTCTGCTGGGGGAGGAGGGGTTTAATATGATAGAGGTCTATAAAATCATGACTGATGTGGAGAAAATTAATAGGGACGTGTTATTTACCCCATCCCTTGAAATCAAAGGCATCAGGTTTAAAAACAAACCAGGAAGTATTTCTTCACCCAATGCACAGTCAACCCGTGGAACTTATTGCCAGGGGGACGTTGTGAAGCCAAAAGTATAACTGGGTTCAAAAAATAATTAGATACGTTTATGGAGGGTGGGTCCATCAATGGCTATTAGCCAAGATAGTCACGGACATAAACCCATGCTCTGGGTGTCCCTAAACCGCTGACTGCCAGAAGCTGGGACTGGACAACAGATATTGGATCACTCATTAACAGCCTTCTTCCCTTCATTCCCCCTGAAGCACTGGGCACTGGCCACTGTGGGAAGACAGGGTACTGGGCTAGATGGACCATTGGTCTGACCCAGTATGGCTGTTCTGATGTTATTTCGAGGTTTCCCCTACAGCAGGAATCAAGGCATTCATAGCGAGCATCATAATATGCAAGAGACTGCAACACATGGTGTAAGTAGTGAAAGCATGGAATGTGGCGTTACTGACCTCTTATGTTCGGTTCCTCAGGCTTGGGGTGCATGAGACGGAATGGCAGCTCTGTGCTGACTTCACTTTGGGGAGAGAAGAGAATGTATCATACCTACATGCCCATTAAATCCTGTTCCAGTCAAGCTACACCTCCCCAGTATGATCTACCCATGTCTACTAGATGTGAAGTCCAGTTCCACCCATTCCTAAAAAACTCAGCTACATTCAAAGTTCCCTGCCCGCACAAAAACCAAAACCACCAAGTTCTGATTTGCTCGCTCAAAACCCAACTGCAGCCATTGCTGTCCTCTACCATTGGTTCTAGCACAAGGCTTGTGCTTAGTCCTAAGTTACTCGGTTTGCTCCTTTCTAGAGACCGTGCACATAACTAAAGCATGGACATCTTTATCACACTGGAGTATTCAGAGTCCTTTGACCTAACAGGTTAAGGGGTTTTTAATTTATGCGGGGGGTGGGGATAGGAAGCAAAGTGTCATGGCCATGATTGTGTGGTTTGGAAAGGCAGAAAATGTAGCAGCTTTACCTGGAGGTGAGATCTCCCAGCATGCTAGGTAAACAGAAAAACAAAAAGTGCTTGTAATGGGGTCTTTGCTCCATGAATACATCCAAAAAGGACAAAGCCTCCAGCTAACCACCCAGGCCCTATTCTCTCTTCAGTCATCTAACACAATGGCTCTCCAATGGGGGGCTCTGATGGTCCAGAGCACTTCCAGGTGGTCCATCTGCAAGGCTTCCACACAGATATTTCCTGCTCACTGGAGCACAATCCAGGATCCTAAGGCTTTCAAGAGGTTCTTTAGGTCAATAAAATTAGAGAAACCCAAAGCCCATCTCTACACCCTGCATTGTTACTTAATGTCTATCTTTGCTGGATGTTTCTTCTGTGTAAATTCAGCTATGATCAATTCCGCAGAGGACACCAAAATTTGGGGTAGCAAACACATGAGTGAACTAAAGTGAGCTAGAGAAATTAGAGCAGTAAGGGCTGCAGGCATGGAAGAAAGATTCCATATTAACATAAAATCCTCTCACCAGGGTGGGAAGAAAAAGCACATACAAATGGTGGAGTGGGCACCACCAGGAAGCCTCATCCCATTATATGACAGTGAGCTCATTTTCCTCATCTTCTTCACATGGTCTCAGTATTTCCCCCCCCCCGGTATAATCAAGTGCTGTAGGAAAGGGGTGGTGGGATTTGGAATTGGAGGCTGGGAAGAGTTGTCCATCAGATCTTTAGTCATTCGATGAGTTTATGAACCACTGAGTTATAGCAGCATCTCCACTGAATTCAATTCCCACTGGTCCTTTCCCCAAACACCCCCATGACTTTGCTCTCTTCTCCTGCACAATGCAATGCTCAAATATAAACATCTCTGCTTCAAAAAATTAAGCAAGAATAAGAAATCAGACTGTAAAGAATCAGATTAGGTGATACTTATGTATAAATGTTACTTTGTCAAATCCATCTTATGGACTGAGGGAAGGGGGGTCTGAATCTCAAAACGGCAAATGTTCACATGACTCCATTCACAGCTGCCCCCTAAATCCACAGGATGAATCAAAACACAAGCCAGGAGACCATGCAAGACAATAGTTATTTTATCATAAGTACAAGCCAAACCATTGACCCTGTTTTAGATTATAAGAGGATAGAGACACAGAGACTCCAGCGATGCTGAATGCAAGTGCAAATCAATACTTCCCACCAGCTGAGAGTTATTCTTATCCCCTTCCATATTGGCAGTGATATCAGGAAACTGAACTTCCCCCAAGGAACTAAGTAGTGGGGGATAACACCAGCATTTCCCAGTAAGCTCAGTGGGTAGAAGGTCTGGACCACAGCATGTTTGGGCCCAGGGGTGTGCATCTCAGCCTTGTGCAGCAGGCAAGTGACGACTTGGAGATACATTTTTGATTGAAGCTCTATTTGCACTCTTACAGCGTAAAAAACAACACATTTTCAAAATCAGAGAGGAGGTTACACTCAGAATTGAGCTGCAGGGGCATCTAGCATCTGAGGAAGGTTCTCCCCTTACAGATTGGGGAGAATTTAGGGCTGACCAAGTGAGATGACATTGCCTAGAGCAGGGGTCGGCAACCTTTCAGAAGTGGTGTGCCGAATCTTCATTTATTCTCTCTAATTTAAGGTTTTGTGTGCCAGTCATACATTTTAATGTTTTTAGAAGGTCTCTTTCTATAAGTCTATAATAGATAACTAAACTATTGTTGTATGTAAAGTAAGTAAGGCTTTTAAAATGTTTAAGAAGCTTCATTTAAAATTAAATTAAAATGCAGAGCCCCACAGACTGATGGCCAGGACCCAGGCAGTGTGAGTGCCACTGAAAATCAGCTCGTGTGCTGCCTTCGGCACCCGTGCCATAGGTTGCCTACCCCTGGCCTAGAGGCTTCCAATCTCAAGTCAGCATGTTGACTGCACCCCCTTTCTCCTAACTATGGACTGTACTGGGTATTCCTCTACAAAATGGACACATTTTCCATCTCTATTCTATACAGATACCAAGTGCATTGCTCTTACCCTGAGACAATGAGCTTCACCTTCACCTTGTAGGCAACCAGAATCCCCAGCACTGTCTTGTCTATCCCATCCTTAATACTACAGGAAAGAAAAAGAAAAAACAAACAGAGTGAGAACTACACAGTGCACTATTAGCAGATGACTAGAGTCAAGCAGCCAAGTGAGCACATTCCATTCTCAGGTATTAAACATATTGAGACACCTTGGGACAGCCGATAGCCTTCCACACCTGGAAATATATCCTAGGGGACATACCAAGGTGAAACAGATCCCATCCTGAATGAATATAAGGCACTCTTCCAACTCAACCTATACGCAAAACTGAATGTGATATTATAGGACAGTCTCTCTCTACCCTCGCTTCCTCTGATACTCTCTATCAGTTGGTATCAGCTTCAGAATAGGACTCACATGGTACTGGAAGCCAAGTTGGTGTCTTCATCCTTTAACTTTCCATCGAGTGCTATGCCCCGTTTCTCACGGTTATTTGCCAGCAAGGGCAGAAGTATCAATGTCTTGGTGATGATACTATTTGGCTGCACTTTCTCCCTTGGAGTGGATTGGGAGTTAGGGGAGAGAGGAGAGAGAAACAAATTCAGTTTAAGTACAGATCTGGTTATGGGAATTTCAGAACAGATTGCAGACCTGGGCACCAACTGCTCAGTACTTTCCAGGAAAAAAAAAAAAAGCCTCAAAAACAAAGCTATGTCTGGCTTGATCTACAACCAAAAGCAGAAAATCCAACATTTCAGGCCAGGCCCTGTCCATACTAGCAAAGCAAACTTCAAAGCATTCCTGAAAACGGAGCAAGTGGTTTCAATACAATAATCATGTAACTGGTTTTCATGCATTAAGGCCAGAAGGGACCATTATGATCTAGTCTGATCTCCTGCCACACAAAGAACATTCAACTTCATCCAATTAATTTTCAAGCCCTTGATTTCTGGTTGCACTACCTCATATCTTTTAGAAACACATCCAGTCTTGATTTAAAGCAGGCCTGCACAACTCGTAAAGCGGCGAGGGCCATGTTACTCCAAAGAAAACAGCCGAGGGCCGAAACCTCCCGGCCCCGCAGAAACACCCTGCCCCAGGGCCGTCCAGCCCTGCAGAAACAAACCCTCCTTCCCCAGTGCCGCCCCACCAAAACAGCTGTGGGCCAAAAAGGAAGGTTGGGGGTGGGGAGGTGATACTTTATTTTAAATCAACCAGGGGCTCCCAGCTGAAGAGGTGGCTGGGAGCCCACAGGGTGAAATTAAAGGGCCTGGGGCTCCGGCAGCTGGGGGAACCCGGCAGGGCCGGCTCTAGGTTTTTTGCTGCCCCAAGCAAAAAAAATTTGGCTGCCCCCTGTCCCAGCCCTGGGCTCCTCCCTGTGCCCCCCTGCTGCCCCAATCCTAGGCTCTCCTCCCACTGACCCACACCCCCTGCAGCCCCAGCGCTGGGCTTCCCCCTTTCCTCCCCATCAGTGCCCTCCCCCCACCCTGCTGCTGCCCCAGCCCTGGGCTCCCCCTCACCAGTGCCTCCCCCTCCCTCCACCAATTCCTGCCTCCCCAGCCCTGGGTCACTGGTAACGCTTCCAGGGCAGGTCATTCAGCAGGAATTTTGGATGTGCACAAAACACAGACAGGATTGGTTCCCATATGGTTACAGAGCTGCAGTAAAGTGGAACAATTTTCAGCTTGTGTGATTGGAGGATATCTGGATGCATATTATAAGACTGTCCTCCATAAATGAGGAAAAGTTGAGGTGCCTTTATTATTCTTTTGTTCCACTCTTTCTTTCTATGGGGAATTTGCCAATGCAATATCACTGTCTTCCTTTCAAGCAAACAAAAAGGCAATGGCTGTTGAAAATAGCAATTCCAGTGCTAATAAGCATTTCTTGCTCAATTTTATCCTGCTTTTTCTACAGCAAGTTACAGTGGATCAATATATTTGATTTGGGAGAAATGAAGTAACAGCTGCCCAAACTGAGCTTGAGCACTCCTGAATTTTGAGGTGTTCAAATCTGGAAGGCAGGTGCTGGGGTGGGGTGGGGGGGGGAGGAGCAGGGTCGGCTCCAGACCCCAGCGCGGCAAGCACGCGCGTGGGGCGGCCCTTTCCCGGGGGGGCGGCTGGCTGGGCCGGCGGACCTGCCGCAGTCATGCCTGTGGGAGGTCCACCGGAGCCCCGGGACGAGCAGACCTGCCGCAGGCATGACTGCGGAGGGGGCGCTCGTCCCGCAGCTCCAGTGGACCTCGCGCAGGTATGACTGCGGACGGTTCGCTGGTCCCGCGGCTCGGCTGGACCTCCCGCAGGCACGCCTGCGGCAGCTCAACCACAGCCGCCGGACCTGCGAACCGTCCGCAGCTGCGGGAGGTCCAGCCGAGCCGCGCGACCAGCGGACCCTCCGCTGTCATGCCCGCGGGAGGTCCGCTGCTCCCGCGGCTCCGGGGCGCCTCCCGCGCATGACTGCTTGGGGCGGCCAAAAAGGTAGAGCCGCCCCTGGGGAGGAGGGGGCTGTGGGCTCCACGGGGGAGCATGGCAGCAACATGTCTGGAGCTCCATGGAGCCAGACACGCTGGTCTGAGTGGCACGGTAAGGGGGCTGGGGGTTGGAGATGGGGTAGGGGTTCCAGGGGCAGTCAAGAGACAGGGAGCAGGGGTTGGATGGGGCAGAGGTTCAGGGGGGCAGTCAGGGGGGGCAGCAGTTGGATAAGCATGGGAGTCCCAGGGGTTTATCAGGGGACAGGTAGGGGGTGGGGTCCTGGTGGAAAGTTGGGGTAGTCTCAGGACGGGGCAGTTGGGGACAAGGAGAAGGGAGGCTTAGATAGGGGCTGGGGTCCCAAGGGGCAGCGGCATTTAGATAGGGGCAGGAGTCCCGGGAGAAGGGTATCAGGGGACAAGGACCAGCGGTGTTAGATAGGGGGTGGGGGTCCTGGGGGGCAGTTGGGGCAGGAGTCCAGGGAAGGGGCAAACAGCGGCCGTGAGCCGGGATTCAAACGGCTCTGGGCTGCCTGCAGCCGCGGGGAGCCTAGAGCCCTTTAAATCCCAGCCGCCGCTGGGAATTAAAGGGCTCTGGGCTCCCCTCCATTGTGGGCAGGCCAGAGCCCTCTGACTCCCGGCCGCAGCTGAGATTCAAAGGGCTCTGGGCTGCCCGCAGAGCGCCGTGTGCGGGGGATTTAGAATCCCCTCGCGAGCCGCACAGTGAGGGTCCGCGGGCCGCATGTTGTGCGGGCCTGATTTAAAGACTTCAGGCGAAGGAGGATCCTCCACCCTCCTTGGTAAGTTGTTCCAAGGGCTAATTACCCTCACTGTTAAAATTTCGCATCTTTATTTCTAGCCTGAATTTGTTTAGCTTCCACTTCCAGCCATTGCAATTTGTGGAGCAGTGGGTACATCTACACTGCAAAAACAAAACCACAAAAACCCTGCAGCAGATGAGTCTGGGTCAACTAACTTGGTGTCTCAGACTTGCGCTATGGGGCTAAAAATAGCAGCGTAGTCATTCCCACTTGTGCTGGAACCCAGGCTCTGAAATCTGGTGAGGGGGGTGGGTTCATATCCCAGGCTCCAGCCTGAGTTGGAATGTCTACGCTGGTATTTTTAGCCGTGTAGCACTAGTCTGAGTCAGTTGACCCAGACTCAGACTCTCTGCCGTGGGTTTTCAGCTAGACTAGAGATTCTTCTACCGCTCCCCATGTAGGCCCACAACAAGTCACCTATTGGATAAGTAAAGTAAACTGAATTTCTTAAGTCTCACAATCATGTCAAGAAACCACAAATAAACTCCCAGTGTGAATGGAATATCAGCAAAATAAGTTACAGTACTTAATCTCAGATCAAATCGATAAGTCACTCACGACAACAACTCTGCTTTTCTCTTTAATTACTCAGCCCTCTATCCCTTGGTACCAGCCCCTTCTACATTACTGAATAGACCATTTAGGCTTACAGCCTGGAGCATTACATGACTCATGTGTTAGTGCTCCAGTCTACACAAAACAAACTAACTCAGGACTGCAAAGCTCATTTTTTCCCAGTCAAGCACTTGATGAGCAGGCAGCAGGCCAAGGACTGGCATTTAGGTAGGTCACCAGGCTGTGCGCCAGAATCCAGTTCGTTACTTTATCTGGGCTATCTGGCAAGGATACACTGGTGGACTTGATGCAGGTCGTTAGGTTTGGGGATTTAAAATTATGTAGAAGACATGAATATGGTGTTTTTTTTTTTAAACAATAGATATAAAAATAATGGATATGGAATCAAAAACAAAGGTACAGCTCAACATACGTAGCAGCTGTGGGCCCATTTTTGCCCTCTCTGGGAACTGTATTCATAACCAAAGGCAGAATCAAGTCTTGTTTTCCTGGAAACTCACCCATCACTAGAAGGGACTGTTTTATGGTTAGCTCAGGCTAGTATGTTATTACTCAATTGTTGGTCTAAAAGTCTCACTCACTAGTAATAGCTACACAGCTACTGTGATCTTAACTACACATTGAAAACCAGGTAAATATATACAGACTGCTATTTTAAGAGATGTGTTTCATTGACTTGACACTCAATTCTGAAGGGTCGATTAAAGTTATTCAGTTAAGTAGGAATTTTGGGGATGTGCCCCACAGTTTTGAAAGCCTATAACTAAATTTAATAAAATAAAATAGCCCCCCTGAATGGGATTGTATGGCAGTTTCAGTGCAGGATGTGGCACAGCTATTGTGACTCTCAGAAGAGTGCTCTGTAAGCCAGTCATAGCCTGGGGGTGACAATTACAAGTTGTCATTTTGAAACTCCTTTAAAGATGGATGAGATGGATTTATGCTCTTATCACAGTCAACCAATGGAACTCATTGCCAGGAGATGTTGTGAAGGCCAAAACTATAACAGGGTTCAAAAAAGAACTAGAAAAGTTCCTGGAAGATAGGTCCATCGATGGCTATTCGCCAGGATGGGCAGGGATGCAACTCCATGCTCTGAGTGTCCCTCACTTCTGTTTGCCAGAAGCTGGGGATTGGTCACTTGATGATTACCTGTTCTGTTCATTCCCTCTGAAGCACCTGGCATTGGCCACTGTCGGAAGACAGGATACTGGGCTAGATGGACCATTGGTCTGACCCACTATGGCTGTTCTTATGCATTAGAATATCCCACCTTTCAGATCCCTGAGTGGAGGGCTGGGGCAGTCCCTGGGTGGGTGGGAGAGGAGACCCACATCTCATGTCTTTTCCCTTGTATCAAACAAAATTACAGCTGGCAAGAGAATTCTCAGTGTATTAAGTGAACTGTTTTCATCCAGGTCATGGGGTGGAGAGATAGAATGGGGTTGAGCATCAAAAACATGACAGCTTACCTCTGTCAGCATCCCCTTAGTCTGAGGCATGGCAGGGCAGGGTTGCACCAGGAAACTAGCTCCAGACCATAGCTGAGAGCCTTTAATTTCTGGTGAGAGAAGATACTTAAAAGGGGAGTGAAGGAAATGACTGAGCAGAGTAGCGAAGGGAAAGCAGGACAATCAGATACTCACTGCACCTCCTCCATTGCTACCACCTTCGTGTAATAGTCACTCGAGTACAAAACCACATTGGCAACTTGCTCCACTGAGAGAGAAAGAACAAAAGCAGGAGTGAGGGGACAGAATCAATTATACAGACACAGCATATAAACGACTGCCCTTCTCAAGAAGGAACGAACAGGGACAGCAGTTACGGCCCATACAATTCACAGACCTCCCGTATAACACAAGCTCTAGAATTTTACCCAGTTACCCTCACACTGAGTTCAATAATGTGTGTTTGATTAAACACAACTTCCAGAAAGGTACAGGGTCCCAAAGCCATCAAAAGATGGAGAATCCACCATTTCCCTTGGTAGTTTGTTCCAATGGTTAATCATCCTCAGTGGTAAAAATTTACACCTTATTTCTAATTTGAATTTGTCTGGCTTTAGACAAATAGTATTTTCTCCCTGTGGAAATCACAATCAATCCCCTCTTGATCTTTTGGATAAACAGATTGAGTTATTTAAGTTTTTCACTGTAAGGCATTTTCTACCCAGCCCTCATATCATGTGTGTCTATTTTCTGCACCCTCCCCATTTTTTCAACATCCTCTTTAAAATGTGACACCAGAACTGGATGCAGCGTTCCAGTACCAGTCTCCCCAATGCTGTATGCAGGGGTATCACCACCACCCTCCTCCTACTCACTCATTCCGTTTATATAGCCAAGGATCGGATTCATCCTTTTGCTGCAGTATCGGACTGGGAGATCACGCTGAGTTGCTTGTCCACTATGACCCTAAACTCCTTTACAGAATCACTGCTTCCCTGGATATAGTCCCCTATTCTGTAGGTATAGCCTGAATTCTTTGTTCCTTGATGAGTGATCTATCATTTGTCTGAATGAAAACACATTTCGTTTGAATGGCCGAGCTTACCAAGTCACTGTACGACTGCCCTGTCATTTACCATTCTGCCAACCTGTGTGTCGTCTGCAAATTTTAATCAGCAGTGATGTTATATATACTTCCAGATCACTGATAAAAACATTGAACAGTGCCAGGCCCAGAACTCATCTCTACAGAACCTCACTAGAAATAACCACATTCAATGATAATTCCCCATTGACAACTACCAAGTGTCCTGCTGCTCACTCAAACTCTGCATCTCACATATTTAAGACCATCACCTTCCCACAGAGGAGGCAGCATGCTTTAAAGCACTGGACTGGGACTCTGGAGACCTGCTTTCTACTGCCAGCTCTGCCACCGACTCGTTGCCTGGCCCTGGGCAAGTCATTTGCACTCCCTATGCCTCTGTTTCCCCTCCTATCCTTTGTCTTTCTCTCACTAGGTGTTTGTAGATGGCCTAATACAATGGGGTTTTAATCTTAGTTGTGGCCTTTAGGTGTTACCAGAATACAAATTAAAGCCAAGCACTACTGGATCCCAACACCCTGCCCTTGACCTTCCTCAGGGAGAAGGGGGGAACACCTTCAGTGCTCTAAGGTGGACAGTCTCCCATAATGAGAACTCTCTTGCCAGCTGTCATTTCGTTTATAACAGTGATGGGTCAAAAAGCAGTGTAAAATCATGCACACTTTGAAAAGGCACATCTAGAACTGGCATAGACAATTCCTAGCAGAGGGCCATGGAGGGACAGGGTGACAGCTCTGGAGAGTCCTATTTCCTGAAGGGCAACAGAGGCAATGGAGCAGCATAGGGACACTGACAGGGAGATGGAATGGAGCAGGGTGACCCCTGGTCTGTTTAAGTGAGGGACACTAATAGGTTCCAGCTCTGACGACAGGATGAAACACAAACCCCACCCTATGTAGCTCCCATGGGATTAACGACAACAGTAAAAACGCACCCAGCACTCTGATCTTCTTCACTGTTTTCTCTGTATTGTTGGTCACAGTGACAGTGACAGGAATGGGCTCACCATGGTAAAACACCTGGAAGACAGTCAGATGGGCTCAGCACATGGCACACAACCCAGCAGAAGGGCTTGTACAATTTTAAAAATACAATGCTACTCCCAGCCATTTGCAACAGAACCCCCTATGGACTGATGAGGGTATCAACTACTCCAGGTACATACACCCTCAGCTCCTACGGCCTGACCCAAAGCCCACTGAAGCCAATGGGAGTCTTTCCACTGACTTCAGTAGTCAGTCACTATTGAATTGTGTAGCAGAGCACCAGTGAAGGAGCTCACACACTCCATTCCTGGCTACTGCCAACAGCAACTACTAATGGTGTCAGAGCACTTGAATGTTAGGCAAGTCAGAACAAACTGAATCCAGGCACGAACGTCTCAGAGAGGTGGTCTTGGGGCAACGAAGCAGGTATTTGCGTCTGAGCAATGAGCAGATGGAGCTATCTGGGGCAGACTGCTCACCTCTTTACTCAGACGTGCTCTCAGGTGCAGTGGCTTGCTGGACATGAAAAACTGCCAGGTGGTCTCAGCTTGAGGTTGGGGTCCTGGTTCTTCTGGGGCATACTGTACTTTACGGATCAACAGGCGCACAAAGTTCCTGAGGAGCGGCAAACAGAACTGCAATTACACAGAGCAGAACCCCCTATTTCTCTGGAGTGGTTGTTCACCTGCATTCACATCCCTTTCGGAACGTTTCTGATGGAAGGATCTGAACACAGATACCCAGAGCAGAGCTGAACAAGCTCCAAGGGACTGTCCTTATTCCACACACATTCTGTTACCTTTTGGGAATTCGCTCTTCCACGTTCTCTGTACAGAAAGCTTTCACCTCAAAGTCCACCCCACAGCACTGCCAGAGAGAGGGAGGGAGGGGGAAGCTGTGAAATTTGTTAAGTGGTTAGCAGCCTTCCTACACAAGGAACTCTGCAGGTTCCCAGGGTTTGGAAAATCTTATTCCTGAACTTGACAACTGACACCTCCAAGCCTATTATGTTTTCTTGTGAGGCAAGTGCTATAGACTAACTCTGAGCAACACACCCCACGTTTCTTAAAGATTAGCCAGCCTGTCCCGTATTTCTAAAATGACTAACATCAGCACCTGAGATGTGGAATTCCTTTACAGATTGAACCTTCCTTTTTCACCACCTGGAGTCTAAGAATAACTCTTTGCAATCAGACAGAGCTGACTGTTGTCCCTGCAGGATCATCTGCATATTGGACGCTTCTTCTAAGGTACATGCGGCCAAGTCCCATTTGGTTCTCTCTTTAAAGACTTGTGAAACCTTTTGCTAAAATACTTTTGCTAAACCCTTTGGCTAATCTCCAGTGTCTGCCCAACACCTGCTGCATCACTTTTTCATAAGTCCAGTCTAGTTGTTTGGACAAGTATCCAATATTTTAAAATGCATTATCCCTGAGTAATAGCTCTTGTTACCTAGTTACTCTTAACCTGTTGTTGTTGTTTTTTTAACCCAAACATGTAACACAAGTTTTTTCCACATATGCTTTAAATTAATGGGAGATCTTGGCAATTGGTCTTAAAAAAAGGCATTCGGTTTCAGACACTTGAGTGTGAGTGTCTGTGATGTGAGTAAATATTTAATATAACCTTGTCTGACATCACAACACTTATTTCATTTGTGGCCAACCGACATCTCCTGTAGTATTCTGAAGGAAATGGAGTCTCAGGTTTCAGTGAAATGCTTTCTCCCCTCCCCCCCTCGAACTGTTATGCTGCTATTTATCTGTTACTAAATGAGACTGGATACTCAAAATGCCTCTGACTCCATCCCACTCTCTAGCTTATTTCCTGTTGGGTGGTTCACAAGATGGCACTATACCACATTGCCGGTGATGGAAAGTACATTAACTTCTGTGTTACCTAGTTCTTGCTCTCAAAATATTTGAACCAGATATGCATCCCTTGCTCTTTCCTGTGAATTTCTTCCTCAGTAGAAGTAGTGAATATATGAAACCCTGTTGGTCTCACCTTCCCAACATCATGAGGGGCTGGTTGCAGGGAGACTGAACAGGGCAGATAGTCTGGAAACTGAGGAGAAAAAAAAACCAGAAAAATTATCCAGATCCCCAACTGTATTGCTCCTAAAATGATACAGTGCTCGTGAAAGGTGCATGAGTGACAGCCTGAGACAGCACAGTCCGTTAGTTCTCCATAAAAGAGAAGCCTGGGCAGCATCAAGGCAAGCTTCCCCACACTATTCTGCCCAAGTGCCCCAACCAGGCACTGGAGGAACCACTGACATGGTTAATTATATTCCAATAGTGCCTAGAGAACCCAGCTGAGAGAGAGGCCCCATTGTTCTAGGCACTGTACACATGTAAGCTCCTTGGGGCAGGGACTTCTAATTTAAATAGACAAGACAAAGGGTGGGAGGAGAAACAAAGAACCAGAGAGGGGAAATGACTGCCCAAAGTCAGACAACAAGTTGGTAGCAGAGCCCCAGGATTAGAACCCAGGACTCCTGACTTCCAGTTCAGTGCCTTATCCAGGAGATCATTGTGCTTCCCTTTCAGGGGAGTGAGTGAAAGATAGCAGATTCACGTAAGGATCACAGGGGCACAGAGACTGAACTAACAAGGCCAAGGATAGTGTTTGAGGACATCTGTCCATGGGGAACTGGACTGAGATCACTAGAACAGTCAGCAGAGAGTAAGAGCTCTCAGTCGCTTATGGCCTGGGCAGGATGTGAGATTGTGATGAAAGGCTCCAGCTCTGCCCCCCTGGAACGGCATGACCTGGAAGAGAGACTTGTGGAGTTCTACCACCCCCACACTCTAGAAATCCCAACAGTCTGAGCTTGGTGGAGGTCTCCATTTTGTATGGTTAGGAGACATGTCACAAGCCTAGACTTTGCAGAGTCAATTGAAAGCCTATTTGCTACAGTATTAGTATATGGTAGATTCTCAATCTGGATCCTACTAGATACTATGGTCTCTAAGGCAGAGTGAAGGGGATGGGATGTCTCTGGGTCAGGAAGAGGAAGAAGACATACGGGTTGTAGATCTACTCAAGTTAGTGTTTTCTATACAGGGGCGGCTCTAGGCACCAGCGGGCTGCCGCCCGCTTGCGGCATCCTGGGGGGGGGAGGGGCTTTGTGGGTCTCCGCGCGCCCTCCCATGCCTGCGTCCGGTAGGGGGAGGAGCGAGACCCGCGCCGCCGCGCCGGCGCCGGCGGCGGCCCCCCGCCCCTCCGTTCCTCTCCCCTGCGGCGCGACGCGGCAGCAGCGCCGCGTCCTGGGCTCCGGTGGACCTGCCGTGGCATGCCCGCGGGCTCCCGGGAGCGCCCTCCCGCCTCCCCCGAGGGATGAAGGAGGGGACCCGGGGGACGGACGGGGCGACTGCGCTGCTTGGCGCGCGCTCGCTGCTGCGGATTTGGGGCAGCCGCCCGCCCCTGTTTCTATAGCACCTATCAAAGTGGTATCTAAGATGTTCTGATGATACAGTGACAGGCGCCAATATAAGCACCTAGACAGGCTGGTAAAAGAAGATTTGCACATCAACATATTGAGGGGACTTCATGAGTCTCTGGGCCAGACGTGCATGAGGAAGCTTGGGAGCAGGCTAGCAATGGTGTTTTGGGAGATAGCAGGTGGGAGGATTAGTGCTGGGGTAGAGGTGCTGACAGACTGGGCAGAGGGAAGGAGCTGGGCATCCTGAAAAATGGCCACAGAAGTGGCAGCAGCCAGGTTAAGCATCTGACTGTCACTGAGGCCTGTAACCTGGGTGTCACCTTTGACTCTGCTCTCTCACCGGAGCGACATTCAGGCCATTTCTACATCCAACTGCTTTCTCCACACAGCATCTCCAAACTCCAGCCCCTTCTCTTGTCCACACAGCCAAAACTCTTGTCGAAGCCCACATCACTTCACATCCTGACTACTGCAGCCTTCTCCTTTCTGGCATGGATTACTGCCCCTGTGCTCCCCTCATCTCTATTTAGAATGCTGCTGCTAAGGTCGCCTTCTTGGCTAGTCGCTCTGACCACGTCAGCCCTCTGAGGCCTGCCTCTGACTCACCTCCACATCAAATACAAACTTCTTGTAACTTCTTCATAACTCAGTCTGATCCCACTTCGCGGAACTATAAACCTATCGCACTGCCAACCCTTGCCCTCCCTCTCTAAGCATTCCAAGCCTTTTCCTCCACCAGCCAACTTCTTTGAACATCTCATCCTTTTTCATATGCTGCCCCTTATGCACAGGAAAAGCTCCCCACTAAAATCCATGCAGCCACTTCCTTACCTTCTTTCATACCCCTCAAGATGCATGTCTGCTGCAGAACGTACAAAATCCAGCCTGCTGCCCATAGCCACACAGGTATCAAGCGGTCACTTCCCTTCTTTCCTTCCTCTCTCTCATATCCCAGCCCAGTAAAATATTTGCAATAAATGTAACTAATAAAGCAGGGCCAATTTGCCACCAGATTCATTTGCTTCTGTGTTGTATCCACATCCCTTACTCTTGGCCATGCACGTCTTTAGACTGTAAGACCTCGGGGGCTGTCTCTGATCTGTGCTTATACAATGCCCAGCATTATGAGGCCACTAAACCCATTGGGCTTTTGGGTGCTACCCAAGCATAAGCAATAATTGTATTAACTCATTTTTAATAATTATTCCAGCAAAATGCAGAGTTTTTTGCAAATCAATTCCACAACTCAAGGCATAGACAGCCTCATGGGTACGCAAGGCAGTAGTATAGGCAAATACTCTGGCAATAGGAGAGCAAGAGACAGAGGTCGAAACATTAAGGGCTTTTGTTGTCATAAAATCATTATGGTTCCCTTCATAAGGAATTTTTCTGTGCGCAGTCAGGATCCCTCCAGTTTGTTAAATCCCTAGTACACTTGGGGTGGTAAATAATGGTGCCATCTAACCTCTGACTCAAGGTTACAGTTTTAAGTAACATTGGATTAATTATTAATCTCCTCTTCAGATTATCATGGAGTGCTGACAGGATGGATAATAAGGGTCAAGGAGAAGTGGGTCAGAGGCTCTTGTGAGGCACTCACTGTTAAAACAAAGGGGTAAGCATTGTTCCCCAGCTTCTTCATCAGACATTCCTGCAATTGGGAGAGAGATTCCCATTTTTCCACTGGTGGGTACAACTGTAACCTAGAGAAAAAAAGATCCTTTCGGAAGGTCAGACCCATCACATCAATGTCTTCTTGGCCATACCGGAAAGCACAGGTCAGAGTCACATACACTGGAAAGAACATACACAGTAAATTACACGTTTAGTGAGCAGCCAATTCAGAGATTCTGAGACTTAGAGACCATCTGTGTTACAATTACGGAGTCCAGGAAGACAGTCACAACACTGTTGCATCTCCCCTCCGCCCCAACCTGGTTCCAATTTATAGTATAGCAAAGATCTTAAGTTTGTTTTGTAACGAGACTGAAGCCTTGGACCATATTCAGACAGCATGTCCAACAACCAGAGATTCTCTCACCAAGATGGGGTTAATTTTGCATAAGACAAATAGAGCCCTGAAAGCAGGAGAGATCCTTGCTTTGCAGTGAGAGATCACTGAAGAGCTAGCAATCTCTGAAATAATTTAAAACATCAAACCCTTCTTCCCCTTGACGATCTCGGGATCCACTAACAAGACACCATCTAGACAGAAAGAAATAGAAAAGAGTAAATATTAAGCAGTATGGAGAAAAAAATAATTTGGGTTTATTAAGTCAAAGAAACATGTAAGAAGAGTTTGTGGCTGGACTTACCTACAGGTTCCACACCATCTATGTGGTCAATGAAGTCTCGTTTTCCCAGATAGATAGTCACCTGTAGGAAGAAGGCATTGCAGATGGGGCAAGACGAGGCAGGGCATCAATCCTGCCAAGAGCTGAGCACTCTAGCCCAATTGAGCAAAATAACTTTTTAAAGCAGGGGTAGGCAACCTATGGCACACGTGCTGATTTTCAGTGGCACTCACACTGCCTGGGTCCTGGCCACCAGTCCGGCGGGGCTCTGCATTTTAATTTAAATTTTAAATGAAGCTTCTTAAACATTTTAAAAACCTTATTTACTTTACATACAACAATAGTTTAGTTATATATTATAGACTTACAGAAAGAGACCTTCTAAAAATGTTAAAATGTATTACTGGCACGCAAAACCTTAAATCAGAGTGAATAAATGAAGACTTGGCACACCACTTCTGAAAGGCTGCCGACCCCTGTTTTAAAGCATATGCTTAAAAGTTAAGCACATGAGTAGTTCCTATTGAAATCATCAGGACTATTCATGAGCTTCAGCATTTAACTGGATCAGGGTAGAGGGCTCTGCGTGTTGCAGGACTGAACTCCAAAACAACCACACAATTCCTTGTGTCTGTGGCACAGGAGCTGTACAGTGAAGGACTTTTGCCTCGAACTGGAAAGACAGCGAGTCAGCCTTGATTTAGACATCTGGGCAGCCAACAGAGACATGGTCCAATGAGGTGATGGGGAGAGGTGTTGCCATCCTAGCTAAGATTGGTCATTATGTTAAAATGCAAGTAGTCCACTTTATCAATTCTCTAACATAGCCAACTGCTAGGGCGTGGTGTTGAGTATAAATCAAATTATTTTCAAAAGAAGTGGGGTGAAAACAAGTGTCCCATAAATAAATCCCCAGGTAAGTGAGACAGTGGCCCTGTGCATCCATGGCTCAAACTGGTGGGTGTATATGCCAATTACTGTGCTACTTACAGCCTTATCACGGGACATCTTCTTGTAGACAACATGTGATTGAGGGGGACTTGTGTTCTTCAGAGAAATTGAGGAAGGAGTAGCCACCTTATGAGACTCAGCACAACTCATTTCCACAGATGGGTGAGAGACCGGGAAAGAAGAAAGCCTTCCTGCAGCAAGAGATCCTTGGACAAGTGTCAAGAAGAGATGATGAATGAGATTATGGTTATGTTGAATAGGATCCAAAAATCTTAACCAACCAATGTAGTGCATTAAGACAGACTATTCCCTCTGAAAACTCAAGTCAACTCTGGTGCTGGGGAGGAGGGTTTCCTTTTATTTTACTCTTTCCTTTTTCATTTAAGCTTCCAAAGTTAATGCAAAGTTCAATTTTCAAGCTACCAATGGGAATTATGAAGCTAAATTCTCACAGATACCTTTGGGTTGGGAGGGAGAGTAAGATAAATAAGTGTAAGCAGAAGCAGGCCAAAAACCTGATCAGATTTTTTTTTTTAATTTGATCCTTTAACCCAGACTGGAATTTAAAAACAAAAAACAAAAAAAAAAAGTTTCCATTTTTCAAAAGTTTGTTAGAAAATTCAAAGCAAAACTATTTAGCCTTTTGATTGTTCTGTGGGTGCATGGTTGGGTTCGGTTTCCCTTTTTCGGCATTGCCTATTTTGATTGATCATCTTAGTCACATGATACGATTATTTAAAAAATTTAAAGCTTTCAACTTCTCAAAAAAGTTCAGTTTCAAAAATATCCTTTTGAAAATTAAACTAGGCATTACAGAAGACAATGAAAATGTTTATTGATTGCATCTATTTTTCAACCACTTCTGCTTCTTATGTTACTCTATGAATCTTTACAATATGGCATGACATTTATTAGGAACTTACACAACACAGACACTCAGAAATTAGTTTCTGACTCCTTCCTAGAAAAGGCTGGTCCTTCACTTCACCTTTGGAATCAGTTCACTGAAGGAAGTATTTTGAAAGGCCAGGACTAAAGAGAAAAATGAAAACATTTCCCCCCCCCCACACCCTTTGTCAAAGTTGGAGCAACTTTTCCAAGACCAATATGGAATTCCTTGGTGGAACACGTGAGCCAGATGATTTGAGAAAGAGGAAACTAGGGAAAGAAATAGCAGTATCTTTAAATACCTTGCAGTGCTTCAAATTCCACAGCAGCCACCAGAGGAGAAAGTGCCCTGAGCAATAAGATGAGAACTTCTCCTAAACCACTGAACAAAGGTGAATTTTCCAGGCAGACAGGTCCTGCAGATCTTCCCCTGTCTGTGGGAGTGACTCACTAGCCTGCTGGTGAAAAAGGAGAGCAATTTGTAGCCCAAATTGAAAATGGGTTTCTAGTTCTTACTACCCACATTTTCAAGAACTAATCCCCTTCAAGCAGCAAATATTGTACCTGGATTAAGAACAGATCGGCTAGGTCAGCAGTGCTGGGAATTACTTAAGAGACCCCAGATCTTCAAGAGTCTACAGTGCCATCCTCCCAGATTCCTCGGGTGTAAAGACAGTACAGATTTATATGGAGCAGGAGGGTTATGGAAAGCAGCTTTATTCTAAAGCTCTTTCTCCATCTCTTTTTCTATTGGGGCTGCAAATCATGCAGCCTAATAAGGAGCTAAACAAAGAACTATTTGTGAGACGCTGAACTTGCAAGCATTAGAACAAGTCTCTATAAATACAGGCTATTCTAAGAGTTGCAAGTACATTATCAAAAAATAGGTTATTTCCACAAATCGATAAACTGTAGAGTTAACACAAAGCTTATCTATTGTTGTGCCACTGACACCCTCAGGCACATTGTACAAATAGTTTATGTTGGTGGCCCGCCCACTGTTTTCTTCAATTAGTTTATAAAAAGGAAATTACACATACTCAATACATGTTTAAAGATGTACTAAAGATGTACAATAGACATGAGCAATTTGATCAATTTAGCTTCTTCCTGCTCATGAATGGTCTGAAAATAGCTTTTGCTTTTCTTAAATTTCAATTTGATTTTGTTCACACAATAATTTGTGGGCAATTCATGGCTTGTAAACATTTCAGAAGCAGCTGTGTTTGATACTTTGGTGGGACATGTTAGTTTTCATTGGCGAGATCCCTTGGTATTCTTTCCATTCCCCGACTGAATTAAACTCTTGCAATCAGAGTTCCAGTAACCACTCAAAAGGTCAAAGTTTGCTTTTGTGACTATTCACAAACATTTGCTTAGAGTTAGTAGCTGCTGCAAACATCCACAGGTGGGATTTTCACAAGTGCCAAAGAGGTTTACATGAGACTATGTCACTAAATCCTTCAGATGCTTTTGAAAAATCACACCCCTCCTGTCCGTAAGAACTTGATGAGAATATTTGGGGGAAGTAAAAATGTACCTGCACGCCTCAGGTGAAGCCAATTCCATTTTTATTTGAGCAAACATTTATAGGGCAGAGACCAAAGGTGTTCCCCCAGGTCTAGCACTCATCACTCTGTCACAGAACAGGCTGGGAGCAAGCTAATCTTGTTGAGAGCTTCCCTGGTCAGCACTGGGGGGAGAGGGGGTGGGAGAAATGATCACCAGCCCTTCACAACAGAGATAGGGCCTTCATTTACTTTTGTGGAGTAGCTAGCACAAGGCCCTGATGCTGAATGAGGCCTCTGAGCACTACTGAAATGATGGGCATTTTAGGAACAGCTCTGAGGTGGTTCCACCCTTCCCCCATACTTCTAGGACCATGTATGTCTGAAGAGAGAAGAGAGCTATTCCAGGGAGACAATCTCCCATAACTGTACCAGTAAGGCAGAGCCGGCTGTTTATTTCCGGTGGTGTGGTATGTGGCATGCAGCTATTTTGCTATTAGTTTCTGTTTAAAGCTGGACACTTTGCCCTTGCCAGAGCAGACATATTTCACTCAAGCTTGAGCTGCAGAGGCAACTACCCTCCAGAAAAGCCTATTCAACCAGATGGGGATGAGTGGGCTTCGCTGGTAGCTCTGTTCCTGCAGTGTTTCTCAGAGCCTGTGGGCTCATTTCAGGTGGAGTGCAACACCAGTCTGCAGTCAGAACCTCTGGGAAGACTCTCTCACCTTCTAGAACAGAGGCAGAGAACCAGGCAACTCTCAACAGCAAGTACTTCACTTTGTTCTCTCCCTTTCTCCTCTGCTGCCTCCACCACAAGGCTCTTGGGGAAGAGGGCACCATGGAGCTCAGTCATCACCTCCTGGCAGGGAGGCAGAACAAGAAACCTACAGAACCCTATCAGGCTCCTCTGGTTCTTGCTAAAGAGGATGATAAAGGCAAGGCAAGCAGAGATATCGACTAATCCCGGTGACAGGAGGACCCAATTCCCCTCCCCCCCACCCCCTTCCAGCAACTCTGCCACTCAAGATTCTCTTCACCTCCCCACTCCCAGTTACTTCTACTGAAGATGCTGCCTCTTCTAGCATGGCATTACAGAAATGGGATACAGGCTAGGGGAGTTGTTCTTTGTTGATGGCAGTTCCTATTTCATGTACATTTTTCCTTTCCCAACTGGGTCCATAGTCAGTTTCCCCTTGGACACAGACTCACCTGACTCCCAAATAGAGAGGTAAGAGTAAGGACATTAAGCCTCCAAAAGGACTCCAGAAAGCTGCAGCTGCCTTGTCACAGGAATGTGAAATGGCTCCTCCCTGGTCTTCAGAGTCTGAATTGGAAGATGACAAATTTCTCCAAGAAAGCCCAGTGGACCCCACTATATCCTGCTCTTTAAAGCCACTGTAGTAAGAAGAGTGAAAAATCCACTAAGGATCCCCCTAAAATGAAAAGCAAGGGAAAATTCTCTATTCCTGAGTTAACTGAAAGTATAGCTGACGTGAGAGGCTATTAGCAGTCACTGTCTCTGTCATTTCTGCTTCACTGGACTCGAATTTTTGGCTTCTTTGGAAATAAACAGTTGTTTGGAAGATAGCTGAGTGCACACTAAATAGAAAGCAGAGGTACAACCTCAACTAGTTAAACAGGACTTGCACATACGGGAGAATGCAGAAGAGTGGAGTTGATCACTTGATTTACAGATACATACCTTTCTCATAAACAACTACGTATATTTTTAGAATTTTAGATGCTTTGACCTATTCTTACCTTTTGTTTTTATATGGGTTCAATGTTAATTTGCTTAGTAGTATCCAACAAGCAAAACATTTTCTGGCATCAGAACCTCAAACCCAGATTACTGTTTATGTTGTATAAAAATACAAATATGCCAATTTAAATTATAACATCTTAAACCCTTCCTGATCCTCCCCACCACAGCCTGCAGTTCTTATTAGGGTAGAGTTAATCCCCTGGTAATCTTTCATCCCACTGACTCATCACTTAGCAGTCTGCTTTATCTGCAATACCCCTGAGGTCAGCAGGGCACTGGGCAGGTGCCATCTTAGAAGAACCTGGAGATGTACACTTTACTGCAGGAAGCTTCAGGGAGCAGACAACAAACTGAAAGAAAAATGTGCCTCTAAAATCCAAAGGGGCTTTTACCTTGTCAAAACTCTAAAGAACTGCAACTCTGTTTTTGTCATCTTTGCTCTGCCTTTGGGAGTAAGGACCATCAGCTGAGTTTCTGCCACACCAAAACAGGAGGTGATTGGCTAAGGACGTTTCTTAACTGTACAAGTAGTTTGTCCAATATAACTAAAGGAGGTGAAGGCTTTGCTCCATTATTCCAGTGTTGGCACAGGGAGTTACTTTAGTCTTCGGTGTACAGACAGTCTTTATACCACATTTTTAAGACCATGCTGGGAGACTGAGAGGCAACGTAACAGTCCAAGCAATAAGGGAGGAACAGACATTTCACGGCAGAAAGTGTCTGAGAAACTAGTAACTGATGGGGAGTTCTTGAATTCAGTAATTCATCCCACACATCCAAGTATACATCAATCTTTCAAGCTTCAAAACATGGCCCAGAGTCCACAGTGCTAGAAGCTTTAAACAATGTGACACTGGCTCCTTTAACTTCAGTTTCATGACCACATTTTTGATACGAGACAAGGTAAATTTGGCTCTAGGACAATGGATACCCACTGGAAATATCTGTCAAATACAGGCACCGACATTTTTCCCGGTGTGTGCTCCACCCCTACTCCGCCCCAAGGTCCCAACTCCTTCCCTGAGGTCCACCCTCCTGTGGTCGTGCCCAACAGCTGTGACTGGTGGTTGCTGAACACACCCTATTTTTTTCCCCCCATGAGTGCTTGAGCCCCAGAGCACCTGCAAGTCGGTGCCTATGCTGTCAAGTACCTCACCACCACCAGACCCAAACCTAACATTAGCCCATTGAAACAGCAAAGAGAGGAGAGAAGAAACTTGATATCGGTTCCCCTTTCTTTCAGGACAAGAAGAAAAACAAATGAGGAGAAACTTTGTGGGTTTTAAAAGCAGAACACAGGTTTATTTACAATCAAATTCTGGTGGGCAGCTGAATAAATAAAAGATTTGCCCTGTATACTCTCAACTCCCCTCTGCAGAAGTTGTCTGAAAGAAAGACTGGGTTAGAGAGAGACCACTGTCCTAGGAACAACCCTCTTTCCTAACCCATCAAAACACTTCCTTAGAAAACAAGCTCAGAAAGGAAGCAAAATAAAGTGCAAATAAAAAGGCGACAGAACGCTGGTGGCTTATCTTGAGACCCATCTGAGGTGGAAAAGTTTGGCTGGATAAAAGTTACAAAACATCACAGTTCTCCTCCAACCATCTCACATATTTAGATGCCTTAGGATACAGGGTGTACACCCTGTTCAATGGCACAGGAAGGGCTCAAGCACAAAGGAGAATATTGCACATGTGCTCAAAAAGGGGGCAAGTCGCCAGGGATTGCCAGCACCAGAGCATTACATTCAGGATTGAATCCCATTGCTCCCCCATGCTCCACCAACAGCCTCCAATAGAGAAGGACAGATGGACAGCAGAAGAGACTATACATTTATTTTCTGGTACTGGAAGTCTTGGTATGGATACATTCCTCATCACAGCAGCACCACCACTCCCACTGCAGATGTTACATCTCTTCTCTCCCCTCCCCTTCCCCGCGCGCCAACAAAACTGGAAATATATTGGTTCAAATTAAAATTCTCCTTTCCCCACTTTTTGGTACTTTTGCTATAGGAGCTATTGGAGGGAGTTTTAACAAAGACGCATCATCCCTGAAGAATGGACAGTTCCCTGAAATACAGATCAAAATGATGCAGGGAGTTCTCAGATTACAAACTGCCAGAGAGACCATGTCAGAACTGGAGAAGCCCCAAACTCAGCCAACAACACACGGGGCAGAACTGCCAGAGCAACAGAAACATTTAAATTAGTTTACAGCTATTCCATCACTTTATAGACTGACTAGGATCCACTCTGTCCATGTTTCAGAATGCCCTCACCCCATGCCTAAGCTACTCCATGGGAACAGAACACAGGAAACAGGACATGCATTAGGTCAGAATACATGGTAAACGTCTTTCCAACACTTCCAAGTTCGAAGTGCTGTACATACATTTGTATAATAGGGTATTTGGCACAGCTGTCCGGTGAGGGAATCTGGCTAGTACCTTCGGCTCCATCCAGTGCATAGATACTGCATGTCAAGGCATGACTAGTAGTATTCACCATCCAAATCACCTGACCCTTTGCTGAGCCTGAGGGTCAGCAGCATGCTTATAGGCAGTAAAGGGCTCTGCCTCCAGCTCCTCGTCCTTGATTGCCTCATTAGAGCTCTCCTCTGAAAAGCGAAGCCCATTGGATGAAGCCCAAATGCATGTAGGATGAATCTAGGCTTGGGCCTCCATTCTGTCCAGCCCTGGACCGGCATTCTCCCAGTGAGAGACATTTGAAACTGTCTTTCATCTCCTTCCAGTCAAAATTCAGACCACAGGACAGCCTTGTTTCCTTTGTCGACACTGACCACATGGGCACCGGCTGGTGACCATGCCACTGCATTGATAGAGGAGCTGAAAGGAAGCCAGGTGTCAATTTAGGAGAGATTCTAATTTCACAGCAGCATTTAGGATAGGAGGAGTTAAACTCCATAATTTCCCAAACTCATTCATTCTCAGATCTTATTTATGATACCTGCATTTGTAACAGTCTCCCAGGGATATTCGGAGTATATTATACTTAATGCCCTGGTTGTGAACAAGCAATCCGACAACAAAGCACAAATTTCATAGCATTAATTCCCACTTTACTGGTTATTGCTATGAATCCACAGAGAAGCTGCATATAAATAACCCATGCACACTGGTATGGGAATGGACCTCCGCATCTGCAATCCCACCTCTCCTCACTACAGGTCCTATGTGAGCCACAGCTCAGACCCTATACCAGTTTAGTCCGCGAGCTTCCTGTCTCACCTGTGATGCTTTGCGAGCGTTCTCTCCACTTTCCCAGTGAGCACATTCCAGATGTACAGGACCCCATCAGCTGAACCACCTGCCACGTAGCTACCGTCAGGGCTATTGAAACACATATTAGGTGCAGAAGAGAAAAAACTATTTATTTTGAAGTTAGCACTAATCTTTAGTGTTTCCAAAACAAGCAAACTGACATTAATGGTCTGCACTAGCAAATATTAAAGTTTCTCCAGCTCGTATTCACACTGATTAGCAAGATCAAGAAGTTTCCATATCACGTGATGATGTAACAATTGGGTGGCTGGCATTTAAAGACAGGTGTTGGTTCTTGTAAAATCTACTTAGGCCAAAAGGGTGACCTTGGCAAGTCACTTCACCTCTATGCCTCAGGTGGGGATAACGATGCTTACCTCCTTTGTAAAGCACTTTGAGATCAATGAATAAGATGTGCTATAAGCACTAGGTATATTATTCTATTCGATTCCTAACATTAGGCACCTAAAAAAGTCCATCATAATAGCAGCCAAAGGCCCTGAAGAGAAATAGGGCTCCTTTGTGGTAGGCATCTTAAACACATAAAACAGTTCCTCCCCGCAAAAGCTTGTAATCGACAAGGGAAAAAAAGGGAGGCGATGGGGAAGGTTGAAGCGTAAACCTAAGCAAAATGGTTAGGATAAGCCATGTCTATATACACTAAATTTAGCCCTAGCTTTTTAAGTATTTAACCCTTACCTGGTTCCATTGTTTGGATCTTAACCTTTCTATTTTAGTTTTATATTTAATCCCTGTCAGTCATATTTAAAAATCCTAAATGTGTTTTTTTAAAAATCAGCAGAACCGGTAGCACCTTCTATACTTAAGGTTCCCCAACAATTCCTGTTAAAAGACCCTGTTTTCATTTACTTATAACTTTACCAAACATTAACCATTTGGGCTGAAGTTTTCCTTGTCTGGTGTCTGTCCCAGACTGACCATTTTTACCTAAATTTCAGCAAAAAAGGTTCAATCGTTTGAGAAGGATATTAGAAAAATGTTTCCATATTAAAACAATTCTTACATTTAATTGAGAAGCTCTATCACCTGCATGCTTTGGAACAAGGACATATAGTCTAGGGGAAGGGTTGTCACCCTGGTTTCAGAGATGTGCCTTTTCTTGTTCCCATGAAAAGCTACCCAGATTCAGACAAATTAAAGCGCCTGAAAAACTGCAGTTGACAAATGCTCAGTAGATACTTGTTAGAACTTGTCAGCTAAATTCTCTGAAAATTCCATCTATAGTGGAATGTTCCAGGCCAGGGTCACAGAGGCTGAGCAGGAATTCCCTGCAATTGCTATTCCCGACTACTATGACATTGGGCACCAGAACTGACAGCCAGGTGACTATCCCTCTTTTGCTCTCAATGCCCTTGCTGGTGGTGTCCAGGCAGTGTGGCGGAGGAAGTAGCCTGACTCAAAAGCAGAAGGGAGAATGAAGAACTGGCTGAGCCAGGAGACTGGCACTTGGGGCTTAGGAGGGGGTGGGGAGGAAGAGGAGGAGATAGATTGGATGACAAGCCCAAGGAGGAAGGAGGCTGTAATAAAATATCATAACGAATATGCACTGGGGGCCAAATAAAGGCTCCATGGATAATCTTAATTTTGATATTTTCTTGCTTTTCAAGGCTTGACTTTCCAACATTAACTTTGTTTTAATATAGGGTGTGTGCAAACACTGCCTGTTCCCTTTTTCCTGATTTTTACAAATGGTGAGATCTTTTGGTGTCTCATTGTAGATACCCAAGACTGAAAGCAGTTTTGCTGACTGCCCAGTGCTAAGTGTCCCCTTTTGTCTTATGACTAGTGTTAACGGTTACCCTACTGCTTGCAAAATGTGGAGCTTAGAGTTGTAGCACAAGTGATCAAGAAGCAATCAGTGCATGCTGCTGACTGGTAATTAGCTTGACAGTGTATGGTGGTTTGGAACTTTTCCCTCAAATGTCACTGCAGAATTTGCAGTAAACCAAATAGCTGGCCCCCCACCCTCCCATCTCGAACTCCACTCAGTCTCCTCAGTTTGGCCTCTTACCTGAACACGACTCTGGTCCAGTCAGATCCGCATTTGAATCCCTGGGCACTGAAACAAGTTGGAATCAGGTAGTAGTTACGTTCCTCTAATATGAATCTTGGGAAAGCCAGCTCCTCCTCAAGGACTAAATGAAGATTATTGCATTGACTGGGATAAATTCTACATTCTGTTTAACACAAAGCATCTCTCTCTTTCCAACCTAATTTGTAGGACTTTTCTCCCCAGTGAGGGGGACAAGCTGTCTCCTTCAAAGAGTTGGAGGCAAAATCTTGACAAAATTAGGGTGACCAGACAGCGTGTGAGAAAAATCAGGACAGGGGGTGGAGGGTAATAGAAGCCTATACAAGAAAAAGACACAAAAATCAGGACAGTCCCTATAAAATTAGGACATCTGGTCACCCTAGACATAATAGATCTTTGTTGTCAAACCATGGATAATGTGCAAACTACATTATCAGAGACATGGCTCCAAAGGCTTCCACCTCCCCACTGAAGGACTAATAGGAAGGTTTCATTCACAAAAGACAAGGGTAACACCAAAGTTACAATTATGCCACAGAATCCAGTCACCTGCCACATACCTTACTGGGATCACACTCACCTGAAAGTCTGTTTGACAGCATTGACTCGCAAATCAATGATCTTCAGCAGATCATCTCGGGAACAGGTCAAGAGCTCTGTTCTCTCTGGATTCAGATCTAAAGCAGTGATCCTCCCAAACAGTTCCAGCTCCTGCACTATGCTCTCAGTCCTGAAGACAGAAAACAGCATGGGTAACTGAGTATCAAAGATCCTTACTCCTGAAGGAATACTGCGCCACTGTGTGTGACCAGAATTCCCATCCCCCGCAGATTTCTTTGCTTCCCCGCAGAAAAATGACTGACGGGGAAGCAAAAGGAAACCGCAAGAGGGGTCAAGTGCTCCTCCCCAGCAGCAGAGGCGCATCATTTCGGGTGCCCAGAGCTAGGTGATCTCTCACCTCCGTGCAGCCTGTACTCCCCACTGCCATGCTGGAGCCTTCACATTTATTTACTGACAAATAAAATATGCAGATTTTTTAAGCACAGAATTCCCTTAGGAGTAGATCCTGTCACATGAGCATCAAAATCTGTATCCCTAGAATTGTCCCGGTATGGGGATAGGAGAATAGGTATCCACTATTTGTTCATTATCCACTCCCACATTTTTCTTATTTCCCAACTAAAGTGTCACATTGTGGATATTTTGTCCCTAACCAAGGACTGTTCAAAACTTCCTTCAGAACTAGCTAGGGATACCTAAAACTAGCCAGAAAGATAGAGAGAGAGAGCTGGTCTACACTAGGGGGGGATCAATCTAAGATATGCAACTTCAGCTACGTGAAGAACGTAGCTGAAGTCGAAGTATCTTAGATCGATTTACCTCTCGTCCTCACGGTGCGGGATCAACGTCCGTAGCTCCCCCTGTCAACTCCGCTACCGCCGTTCGCACTGGTGGAGTTCCGGAGTCGACAGGAGCACGTTCGGGGATCGATATATCGCGTCTAGATGAGACGCGATATATCGATCCTCAGGAAATCGATTGCTACCCGCCGATACGGCGGGTAGTCTAGACATACCCAGAGAGAACAATGCAAGATATTTCCTTACTCAGGGGCTAATCTGCTGTCAATATATAACACGACATGCTACTAATAGCTCAGAGACCAAAACAGCAGTCTATCATGTGCAAAAAGGTTATTTATCCTTGGTGACTTCCTCATATTCCTGTAATAAATACTCCAAGCAATGGAGAACTCAAAGAATGGGAGGGTCACAATTCACAGATTCATTTTATGTTCTTTAGCATTAAATAATTACTAGAGAATCTAACCCGTGTCAGAGTATAGTTTTACCTGATGTCCCAGAAGCGAATCTTCTTGTCAAAATGTCCACTCATCACACACTGCTCTGTGCACACTATATCATTGCAGCTTGATCCTGCAAATACTGTTTTTATACCTTGAAAAGAAAAAAGGGGGAGGAGGGGTAAGTCACTAACAACACAGTCCCCTTCGCATTGTGCTGTAAAAGTTGATAGCAGTATTTAAAAGTCACTGAGCAGCAAACATCTAAATTCTGTAGCTGCATGGAAACTACTGCCCTGGGAGGAGTTTGGGGTCACGGGGGGTGGGGACAGGTGAGCCTTGTCTTAGAAGAAACTGATCCAAAATCCCCAACAGCACATTATTCCTCTGAACCACTTGACTGCCATGCCCAACATCCCTACAACTGTACAAGGACAGTTGTTTTACCACTTCATAATTAGTCAAACAAGTCACGGATGAATATGACATGCTCCTCTTTATACATAAACAAGGGGGTAGGACACTGGGGGAGAAAGGCTGTGTCTGTGCCAAGTTTTACTATAGAAACCAGGAACATATTTTAAGACAAATGTTTCTGCATGAACTGAATCCTGCCATTTGCTTCACTTGGAGGCAGGAAACTGTGGGTAGGATTTTCAAGAGGGGGCTTAAGACCAGCCCAGGGTTGCAAGGTCTGACCTGCCTCCAAGTTTCTACAGAAGAATAAAAAACCCATTCTACAGTTTGATGGACAAGAGGGTCTACAGAGTGCAGTTGCCCACTCAATCAGCAATGCTTTTCACTGTAGCATATGGTCTTTTCTTAGGTTTCCCATCCAGGTATCAGCCAGGCCTGACCCTGCTTAGCTTGCAATACCGAAGATCAGAATATCATCAAAAAGCAGCATGGCTGCAATTTTCTGCTTTTTGGACAACCACTAAAGAGAATAAGAGGTGTGTGAAAGACAAAAGGGTGTTGGTGCTGGGGTGGAAATGGTTTCCTTACAAACTTTGCTGCGCAGGTCCCAGAGCTTGAGGGTCCGGTCATGACTCCCTGACACGATGCGTGCATTATCCAGCAAGAACTTGGCTGACAGAACCTTCCCACTGTGGCCTGTCAGTGTGTGCTGGGGAGAGAAGATTTACATGGTGTAAATGAGCAGTTTCAGCTACAATTGCTTCCTGTCCTCATGGCTCTGATCTTGCAATTCAGCAGCTTAACGGGGACAAAGTCTTTGATTCAACTCCTCCCACCTTAGTCTAAGGTGTGACTAGAGGCATGGATCACAAAAAAAGCCCACCTTTCCATTCTGGTTAAACAGAATGTAGCTTTGATTCCCAGTCTGCTTCTCCGTGAGTCAGCAAGTGCCGAGAGTACTGCAAAGGCAGCATACTCAGTCTCTGAATAAGAGATACTCTCTCCCGCATTTGCAACTCCTTTGGCTAGTTAAGGAGTAGTTCTCTCGAAATCTATGACTCTTTGCTACCACCCCTAGTAACCTCGGCTGGAAAGATGGTAACTACAAAAGTCTTAAAGGAGAGACCAGGGTATAGACTAAAGCATAGTAAGAGTTGAAATGATGGTGTCAAGTACAGCAAAAAGGGATCTAGTGTTAACTCTGAAGTCTCAGCTTGAAAGCCTGAGATCTCCAGAGATTCCAGAGTTGCTCCCATCAGCAGATTTCCATGACTGTTTCTGTCTGATGCCAACCACAGTCAGGGCCCGTTGGAACATGAAGTACAATCATCACAAATTATTAGATACTTATTTGCCAATCACAGAACTAATGTAGCATGAGGGAACAGGCTGCTGGGAACAGGGAAAGTGATCAGAGAACAAGCCTTGCCAAAAATTAAACCTTCCACTGTTAGTCACTGAACTCCTAACTTGCACACTGCTACATGGCCTACAAAACCACTAGAAGACTTAACAATGGAAATGAAACACAAGCAGAGTCTGAGGAACTGAAAAATTATTGCACAGCACTAAAACCTAAAGGTCATGGATTGTCTCCATGGTTGCAACATGACAGTTAATCTCTGGATACCACAATTTTATGGATAGAGAAGATCTTTATAACCCTGGAGAATATTCCATTACCTCCCGCCCTGCACTGCCACTAACAAGTGAATAGTTGTTTATAAATAGGTAGTTTGATGCAGAATTTAATATTAAACCAACTCAACTTCCCTCAATGCACATGCAAGGAATGCAAAATCCATGCACCAAACCCATTCAGACAACAAATTCAATGTACTGTATTAGCTCAGAGAGCAGTTATGGTACTGACCCAAAGCCAGAAGTTATCAGGCACACTGAAAAATTGCAGAAAGATCTTTTGAAGACTGAGTGGAGTTTTGCATGGGAACTTTTCATACAAAGTTAATGATGATTAAGGTTAAGATTCTGTCACTGGTATTTTTAGTAAAAGTCAGGGACAGGTCATGGGCAATAAACAAAAATTCACAGAAGCCAATAACCTGTCCCTGACTTTTACTAAAAATACTGGGCGGGGGTGGGGGGGGGTAGGAGGAGGAACACAACAAACAGAGAGCTGTCAGGGCGTGCAGCTGCTCCAACCCCTGCTGCTCCAGTCCCACACGAGCTGACCCAAGCGCAGCCACTCTGCCAGTCACTGGCCAGCTGCGCCAGCAGCCCTGGGACTGGACAGCTGCTCCAGACCTGGCGCAGAAGTAGTCACAGAGTTCCCAGAAAGTCACAAAATCCATGACCTCCATGACAGAATCATCTCCATCATCTCCTTAATGATTATCTATTAAACTGTTATACACCTTTGTTTCTAACTGATGGTAGGATTTTGGGGCCAATCTAAAGCTGCAGAAGATTTTGACACATTCTAGAAGGTTTCCCATACAAGATCTAACATTCTGGAGATAAAGAGCAGTCCAGTTAGTTTAACTTCTGTGCCAGGGAAGATAATCATCTGCAAACACTTGGAAGGTGGTAAGGTAATAGGGAATAGCCAGCATGGATTTGTAAAGAACAAATCATGTCAAACCAATCTGATAGCTTTCTTTGATAGGATAACGAGTCTTGTGGATAAGGGAGAAGCGGTGGATATGGCATACCTAGACTTTAGTAAGGCATTTGATACGGTCTTGCATGATATTCTTATCAATAAACTAGGAAAATATAACTTAGATGGAGCTACTGTAAGGCGGGTGCATAACTGGCTGGATAACTGTACTCAGAGAGTAGTTATCTATGGTTCCCAATCCTGCTGGAAAAGTATAACAAGTGGGGTTCCGCCAGGGTCTGTTTTGGGACTGGCTCTGTTCAATATCTTCGTCAATGACTTAGATATTGGCATAGAAAGTACACTTATTAAGTTTGCAGATGATACCAAACTGGGAGCAATTGCAACTGCTTTGGAGGATAGGGTCATAATTCAAAATGATCTGGACAAATTGGAGAAATGGTCTGAGGTAAACAGGATGAAGTTTAATAAAGACAAATGCAAAGTGCTCCACTTAGGAAGGAACAATCAATTTCACACATACAGAATGGGAAGAGACTGTCTAGGAAGGAGTACGGCAGAAAGGAATCTAGGGGTTATAGTGGACCACAAGCTAAATATGAGTCAACAGTGTGATGCTGTTGCAAAAAAAGCAAACGTGATTCTGGGATGCATTAACAGATGTGTTGTGAGCAAGACACGAGAAATCATTCTTCCGCTCTACTCTGCGCTGGTTAGGCCTCAACTGGAGTATTGTGTCCAGTTCTGGGCACCGCATTTCAAGAAAGATGCGGAGAAATTGGAGAGGGTCCAGAGAAGAGCAACAAAAATGATTAAAAGGTCTAGAGAACATGACCTATGAAGGAAGGCTGAAAGAACTGGGTTTCTTTAGTTTGGAAAAGATAAGACAGAGGGGACATGATAGCAGTTTTCAGGTATCTAAAAGGGTGTCATAAGGAGGAGGGAGAAAACTTGTTCATCTTAGCCTCTAAGGATAGAGCAAGAAGCAATGGGCTTAAACTGCAACAAAGGAGGTTTAGGTTGGACATTAGGAAAGTTCCTAACTGCCAGGGTGGTTAAACACTGGGATAAACTGTCTAGGGAGGTTGTGGAATCTCCATCTCTGGAGATATTTAAGAGTAGGTTAGATAAATGTCTATCAGGGATGGTCTAGACAGTATTTGATCCTGCCATGAGGGCAGGGGACTGGACTCAATGACCTCTCGAGGTCCCCTCCAGCCTTACAATCTATGAATATTAAAAGCAATCAAGTGAATTATAGGTGTACTTTAGAACAATACGTGAAATGCTGGCGATCTAGAGAGCTAAAAAATCATTCATGCAACAGATCAAATAATACAACACAGGGCAAAGAGAGAGATTCAAGTTCACTTCTAATGCCTGAAGAGCGTGGGAGGCTAACCAGTGCAGAAATGACTGTAGAGCTTCTGCAGCATTCCAAAATGCTTCATGCCAGATTGCGCACGCAACAGCTTGTAAGAGCAACTAAACATATCTTGGGTTAGAGTCAGCATGCCAAATAATGCTTGGTGAAATATTCCTAAAATAAAAATTCAGGAACAAGGATCATGTCCAGGAGCAGGAACAAGTGAAGCCTCTTAGAAAGTTTCCTCTGCTAAGAGAGGAGACCTCTTTTCAGCCTAGGTAGAACACAGGCATGTCCTTCCTTGGGTAAGGGCCAAAGAGTCCACTCTGAAGAGGTGGAGGAAGAACATGAGCAAGAGATTAATATTTTGTTAAGTATCCTGATTAGAGACTAGTGCTTCAGGGCTTGTCTACTCCAACAATTGAGCCAGGGACCCAGGCTGGCCCCTACTCAGTTAAAATGCATCTATTCTAGGAAACAGAACTGTGTTTTAACTAAAACTCTGAACCATGCTACAGACTTTGGGTGCTTAAGACTGCTGTTTCTTAACATTTAAATGGTTCTAAAATTAATACTTCCTATGTGCAGAGGAAGGAAGGAAAGTTCATATATTTGGTTGCTATTTATCTGGAGAGGTTTCTGTGAGGCTATGTGTAGAGGCCAGGATTGCACATCAGGTTATGTTGTAAAGGCTCTTTTCAATTAAACAGGGATAAAAATTCAATTAAATGTTCTGCGAGGGGAAAAAAAAAAAAAAAAACTTAAGCAAGATCCTAAAACAGTGGAATCTGCAATTTTCCAGTGTCCTTCATAAGAATATAAATGGGAATACCGGGCAGAAACAGCCTATACATTGCTTGCCTTCTGCAGGAGACTCACCCGTAATCGATAGTCATCTACAGTCCAGATTCTGCTGGCGAAGTCATTTGAAGCTGCTAAGAGATAAGAGCCCTGTGAAAACAGGAGGGATTTAAGGCAATTTCCCACAGTGACTGAGAGAAGTAAACTACTATACCCAGCAAGTATTTCCAGAAAGTCTCAATACGATGGGATAGTCATAAGAACTGACAATCCACAGGGTTCACTTTACTGCCATACTGCTAAGAAAACAACTGGGGGCGGGAGGCAGCAATTAAGTTTGGATGAGGAAGAAGATATTCAAGACATTTTTAACAAAGATGTAATTTTTTCGTGAGCCATGTCCACAGATTCCCAAAACAATTAGCTATGAAAGGAATAATGGCCATAGTGCTGGAAGGGAGGGACATTCTTTCCAGCCCATTTCTACTCATAACCTCCTTGCTGCTGCAAGGATAGTGGGATTTTCTACTAGTTTGCCTTCACCCCACCCAGTCTCTATTTTTTCGCTCTCCTTCCACAAAAATGCTCCAGCATCTGCCTCTGCTATTAGGCCTAGCTGACCCAAACTGCAGAGTTAGACTGGCCTGATTCCTGTCAATTTCACTCCCAACTACAGGGTTCTCAACAGAGGTAGTAAAAACTAAGTAAGTTCTGGTCAGGAGATGGACAAATGGATATAGAGTATCCTGAGGGTGGTGGCTCCTTCCTGTCACTCTAGACATAGATCCTATTTCAAGATACTATGGCAAAGTTATTTCTCAAGAAAAATCCCACGAGGACAAGGGGACAAGTCTTGTGCCTGTCAGTCTCAGGTGACTCACTGATTCAGAAAAAATATCATGGAACCCAGAATGCATGTGTTCTAACTGACAAGATCTGCTATGTGATCAAGCCACTTACATCAGAACAAGTTTCTCCAGACAGGTTAGCAACACCAGCCAATCCTCTAGTGCAGTGGTTCCCAAACTTTCTCAATCACAACCCCACCTTGCTCAGTCCACACCGCCACCCCCCAGGAGTCGGGGTGAGGGTTTAGTGGGGCATGACGGGGAGGGGGAGCCACACTCCAGGGATGGGGAAGTGGGAGTGGGGCAAGGGAGGGGGAGCTGCGCTCAGGGCAGGAAGCGAAAGCTGCTGGTACCTCTCTCACGGTAGCCACCCAAGTGCTCCTCCAGACTCCCAGAGCAGCAACTGCTGGTGCTCTTCCCACCCTCCAGGGGCAGAGACCAGTTACTGCGGGTAAGCAGACTTTCAGCATCTGGGTGGCTGGGACTGGGGCCGCAGCAGAACTGGGGGCAGAGCGAGGCTGCATGGCATGCGCTTCCTCCCTGGCCCGCTGCACCCCCCCTTGACATTCCGCTGCACCCCCCTGGGGGGGTGCCTCACAGTTTGAGGACTCTAGTGAACTGGTGAAGACCAACAGAAGATGTTTTTGGAGGTGTATCAGTAATGTGAAAGCACAGAAATGCTAAGCTGTAAAGATGGCTTCAAACTTGGCCTCAGTTCATACACGGTGAAAGAGGTCTCAGCAAGAAAGTTTGAGATCATGTACCCAGATATGCACCTCCAAAACCCCTTATTCCTTTGACTGGTTCTGTTGGATGCAGATCAGAATTGGGCCTGTGATGCTCTAGGGAACATGAACTGAACACATCACCATTTGTCAGCAAACACTCCCCCAGTCACAGCATTGCTGAGGTATGATGGGTGAGAAATTGCTGGGAGCTGAAAGGGTAATGGAAGTGTAATCCTTCAGGCAATCAGACCTTTTACTATTCATCACAGACCTCAGTGAGGCATCTAATCCTCACCACCAAGTTATAAAAATTTCTCAGTGCATACAACAGGAACAGAGACATACAACTCTAGTACTTTCAAGGAGCTTATAAGGAAACAGTGGAAATTCATAGTTTGGGTAAGACCTAGCTCATTTTAAAATTCCCAATAGCCCAGATAACTGGATTTTGTGTATCTTCTGAAAAGTGAAATACAGATCAGAGTTTTAGGGCATGTCTATGGGGTGGAGGAAGAGGGGAATGACCCTCAGGAAAGTTAATCCAAATTACCTACAGGTGTGAATTTGAAGTGGATAAATTAAACTGCATTAAACCCATGTGGATATTCCTAGGCCTGGTCTACACTGGGAACTTACATTAGCATAGCTATGATTCTAAGGGGTGTGAAAATTCAATACCTCGAGACAAAGCTATGATGATTCAACGGTGCAGACAGAACAATTCTTCCACTGACTTAGCTACTGCCTCCCAGGGAGGTGGATTAACTACAGCAATGGGAGAACCCCTCCTGTTGCTGTCATGTCTGTCTATGCTGAAGCGCTGGAGCAGTGCTGCTATAGTGTTTTAAGTGTAGACATACCCCTATTCGTAATACAGTGGCATTGATTTGGTTAAACTCAATTCACTGAAGTGTCCCTCTGAAACTAGAGTTCAGCCTACTGTATAAAAAAGTTTTGTACAGTATTTTAAAATGTATGTCAGGTATTCCTACAAGTATTTTAACTTGTTTCTTTGGGGATGAATTTCAAAGCACATGGGTGAAACTGGTAGCCGAGCACAAGCTACTGCAATTAATTTCTCCCCAAACACAGACTACGGGTATTACACAAATACTCACAGCACTGTCAAATTCAATACTCGTAATCCCTGCGTTACTGCCAGAGAGAGAACTTTTCAGCTCGCATCTGTCTGCATGCAGAAAGAAACAAATAAGCAATGGATTGGAGTGGATACAAATTAGGGGAAGGATTTGAACTTCTGTGTTAGTTCCATTTGGTCAACACATTGGGACAATTACCACAGCAAAACAAAAACGAATTACATAGTGGCACTAGCTTTTGATCAGTTTGCTTGAGCCTGGCTTTAATCCCCAGTTCCGAGTAGTATTTCAGCTGATCTAACATAACTGCTTCACACTTATATAGTGTTTGTCTGGAACTGCAGAACAGCATGCTCAACTTAAAAACACCAGCAACTGAGTTAAAAACTTTAGGAGAAAATCCATTTTGCATGAGCCAACTGAATGAGATTCTAAATTTGGTACAAGACACAAAGTATTCTTTTTGGCCTATGTCACTTCACACAATAACTCAGAGCAGAAGCTTACCTCCAAAGACTTCCCAGAGTTTAACTCTCCGATCCATGCCTCCTGTTGCTAGTAACCGGGAAGCAGGACTGAATTGCACTGCATTCACTTCTCCATCATGTGCATCCTTGGGGGAGGGGGAGCAAAAAAAAAGATAATCACAGCCACCCCAAACGACATCAGCACCAAACAGTCTGTAGCCCCATACAGAGCTTGCTGAAGAGTAGGCTGCACACAATTGTGATCTAGCCCAAATGTGATCATCTTTCATATGCAGAAGGCCCATACTAAATAAAATTAGCAAAGCCTATATTAAACAAATCAGAATACCACAAAAACTCAGGTGGATTACCCAGGTACTAGGATGAGTATAGGAAATCTCTGGGATTTCTTTAGCCATGCAGCAGCCATCTCTATTAAATGAGCATTCAAAGCAAGTGACTGATTCACAAGAGTTTGCTCCAATATTTTCCAGCTATAAAATGAATAATTTAGAGTTGCCTTGCACAGACTCAGACTCAAAAATGGCCTCACCATTCCATAACATACAGAAGAGGTCTCAGCTTGAAAACTTGAGATCACACACACCACAAATCAAGACACCCCACACCCTAAACTCCTTAATTGGTTCTGTTGGATGACATTCAGGGCCATGCTTCCTTACACTGTGGATAACAGGCACTGAACTTATCCTAAATTGTCAGCAGCCTCTCCCGCAATCACAGCACTGCTATAGCACGATGGGATAAAGAGAGACTGTTGGGAGCTGAACGGGTAATGGGAGTGTGATTCTTTTGTGCACTCAGACCTTTTACTAGTCATCATTGACCTCAGCAAAACATACATTAACTATGACCACAAAAGAAGGAACACTGAACATGTGACGGATGCATGCACCTGAGTGAATTTTTGTTTTAGGTGGATATCTAGGCTGAGAATAAAGTCAATACGGATTAAATGGACCTAGCTGCCTTGCCAATTCATGAGTCATCTTCTAGATTTAAAACATTACCTGGAGCAGTTTAAACAAGCAGAGCCATTTTATCCCAGACAGCATTTGCTACTCAAAGATCAAATTCTCCTCTTCTTAGGCAAGAAGAGTCTGAAGAAACTTGTAGTTCCTGGATATACTTACAAAGACATACACTGCAGTAGTGGGCACTCTCACTTCTTTACTGGAACCTGGATGCACATCTACATTTTCCTGGGGAACAGGAAATGAGGACAGAGAGCGCCTCCTGTGATGGGACACAAAGAAAAATATGTTAAATAGAAGAGTGGACGCAATTTCTCTCAAAGTGGCAGGCACAGACCTGGATGAACCCGACTATAACTGTGGGGTGGATTAGAGATGGGGCCAAAATCCTTACTTCATTCTTTCCCCCCTTCCTTTCCGGACTGCATTTTATCAGATTACATCAGTTCATGCCTGCACCTTCTCTTACCTAGCTTAACTTTAGTTTGCTCCCACACTATCAACTTCACTGCCAACCTAATGTCTGAGCAGTCATCTTTTCTTGCACTAAGGAGTCAAACAATGTAAACATCACAATGAGTTTAGAGGGACAGACTGCAACCCCACCATTGTGTCTAGTTCAAACTGCACTACTGTGGCTGTGAGAAGATCCCAGCCAGTGGAGTACCCCATTTGAAAGCCCAGACGCCAATGCTGTCTTACAGAAAGACCTTCCACCTAATGCAGGACTCCACTCAGAGGGTCCGACTACAGCACAGTCACTGGGGAAGAGACCCCAACTAATGAGGTGCTGACTACAGCACTGTCATTAAAAAGAACCAAATCCGCATACTGCTCCACTCAGAAAGACTGCCTGAATCGCTAACTGGAAAGTTTCTAGACAATGTTATGAACATCTGAAGCCTAAGCAGGGTAGTGAAGCTGGGTTCCACGTTACTTCAGTGTCATATATTCACATGCTGGACTAAAAGTGGATAATGTTTTCACCTGGCAGCATCAGAAGAGTGATGTCCCAAAAGGGAAGACTCAGACAGACTGGAGGGAAAGGTCAGAGGTCAGCATACGGCAAGATGGAAGAAACAGGAAGTTGAGGAGAACAAAGAAAAAAAGCAGAAACTAGAAGAAAGGCTGACATTATGATATCTGCATTCCTTACATCACTGAAATTCTCGTGTACGTTGAAACCAATATATAAAACAAGAAAAGGTGAAGGTGTTCTAACCTACCCAAAAATATTAGTGATAGAGTCCAGAAGGCCTCCAGCTGGCTGTGACAGTCGCTTACTAAAGAGGAGGGGAGGACAGGTTTAAGCCTTATGAACAGATTGTTCAAATGAAGATCAATAAATACAGTTCACAACACCAGGTATCTGGGAAAAGATGCTTTCCCTTTCAGCCCAAACTCAAGAAGGAAGACCCCACGGGAGCAGGAGCAGCAGCACATGCAGGTCACCATTAATAACAGCTTGGAATATATAATTGGGGGTGAGGTTAAGGACCTTATTAAAAAAAAACTTTGAGAAAGGACTTTCTTCACTGAGTTTAAGCAATTTGAAACTTTGTTTAGACTTGTCAATCACTCATTGACCCCTATTCTTGCAGTCGGGGGCTGTTCATATAACTCTACCCACCCTTGCTGCTGTGTTGTAGTAAGAAATGTGTGTGTTAAGTCTAGGTGGGAAGGGAGTTAAGTAGCTTTTCAACAGTTTTCATTAACTGCTACCCCTTCTTAGGTTATGTTGACATTTCAAAAGGCACCTTAAAAAGGTACAGGAATATCAATCTACATACCTGGATGTCCGGCTGACAGCTCGCACGGGGGAAGTCTCTTCAGCTTGGTCAGAAGTTTCATCCACAAGCACTTCAATATCATCATCCCTGGAGAAGTATGGGAACATGCCTCCTTTTGAATCAGCCAAATAAGGTCCATTGTAATCAACTCCCTTTGCTAAACCCCAAAGGCAGCAACTCTATTCAGCAATAAAGTGAACAAATATTCCCCCCCATACACACCCTCTCCAGTTCCCATATTGGTTTAAAGTTAATCTGCATATTACCTAGTTGGTAACTTACAGAGGTATGAGCACTTCATACTTAAGGTAGTAAGCGAGCAAGCAAAGCAGAATCTAGGCATAAATCCATTCCAGCAGGGAAGTAATTGATACTATTTTTCCAATCTGTTCAATCTCTGCTCTCACATGAAACCCTATTATACTGTTGCATGTAGTCCCAACTTTTTGCAAACGTAAGTGTCTCCAGTGGCCCTCACTCCCAGATCAAGAGAACTATTCCAACTACCAAAGGCATTGCATCACAGAAATTGTATTCTGTTGAGATACGAGTTCAAATTCACTGAATGAACCTTGGGACTTTCAAACTTGAGTTGATATTCTTAGTCACAGCAGAGTTCCTCATTCTATAAACATACAAATAAGGAAATTTACTGTAGATTTCTGATTTTAAACTGACTACGTTTTTTGTTTTTGTTTTTGTTTTTAAATGGAGATATCCGATCTTCTAGAACTGGAAGGGACCTTGAAAGGTCATCGAGTCCAGTCCCCTGCCTTCACTAGCAGGACCAAGTACTGATTTTTTGTCCCAGATCCCTAGGTGGCCCCCTCAAGGATTGAACTCACAACCCTGGGTTTAGCAGGCCAATGCTCAAACCACTGAGCTATCCCTCCGCCCAATTACTCCTCTATCACAATTACTGAAGATAAAAATGTAATTTACCCTAATTCTCTATAAAAATTAGGGCTGTCGATTAATCACAGTTAACTCATGCGATTAACTCAAAAAAATTAATCGCAGTTAAAAAAATTAATCGTGATTAATCGCACTGTTAAACAACAAAATACCAACTGAAATTCATTAAATATTGATGTTTTTCTACATTTTCAAATATATTGATTTCTATTACAGCACAGAATACAAAGTGTACAGTGCTCACTTTATATTTTTATTACAAATATTTGCACTGTAAAAATGAAACAAGAAATAGTATTTTTCAATTCACCTCATACAAATACTCTAGTGCAATCTCTTTATCATGAAAGTATAATTTACAAATGTAGGGTTTTTTTGTTACATAACTGCACTCAAAAACAAAACAATGTAAAACTTTAGAGCAGGGGTAGGCAACCTGCGGCATGCAAGCTAATTTTTAGTGGCACTCACACTGCCCAGGTCTTGGCCACTGGTCTGGCGGGGCGGAGGAGAGGGGGGCAGGCTCTGCATTTTAATTTAATTTTAAATGAAGCTTCTTAAACGTTTTAAAAACCTTATTTACTTTACATACAACAGTAGTTTAGTTATATATTATAGACTTATAGAAAGAGACTCTCTCAAAACGTTAAAATGTATTACTGGCACGCAAAACCTTAAATTAGAGTGATTAAATGAAGACTCATCACACCACTTCTGAAAGGTTGCCGACCCCTGCTTTAGAGCCTACAAGTCCAGTCAGTCCTACTTCTTGTTCAGCCAATAGCTAAGACAAACAAGTTTGTGTACATTGACGGGAAATACTGCTGCCTGCTTCTTATTTACAATGTCTCCTGAAATTGAGAACAGGCATTCGCATGGCACATTTGTAGCCGGCATTGCAAGGTATTTACGTGCCAGATATGCTACACATTCGTATGACCCTTCATGCTTCGGCCACCATTCCAGAAGGCATGCTTCCATGCTGATGATGTTCATTAAAAAAAAAAAAAAAAAAGTTAATTTGTGACTGAACTCCTTGCGGGAGAATTGTATATCTCCTGTTCTGTTTTACCCACATTCTGCCATATATTTAATGTTATAGCAGTCTTGGATGTTGACCCCACATATGTTCGTTTTAAGAACACTTTCACTGCAGATTTGACAAAACGCAAAGAAGGTACCAATGTGAGATTTCTAAAAATAGCTACAGCACTCGACCCAAGGATTAACAATCTGAAGTGCTATCCAAAATCTGAGAGGGATGAGGTATGGAGCATGTTTTGAGAGTCTTAAAAGAGCAACACCCAGATGCGGAAACTACAGAACCCGAAACATCAAAAAAGAAAAATCAACCTTCTGCTGACTCAGATGGTGAAAATGAACATGCATCGGTCCGCTCTGCTTTGGATCATTATCGAGCAGAACCCATCACCAGCATGGACGCATGCCCTCCGGAATGGTGGTGAAGGGACATATGAATCTTTAGCGCATCTGGCACATACATGTCTTGGGACGCCGGCTACAACAGTGCCATCCGAACGCCTGTTCTCACTTTCTGGTGACATTGTAAACAAGAAGCAGGCTGCATTATCTCCTGCAAATTGTAACCAAACTTGTTTGTCTGAGTATTGGCTGAAATAGGACTGAATGGACATGTAGGCTCTACACTTCTACATTGCTTTATTTTTGAATGCTGTTATTTTTTGTACATAATTCTACATTTGTAAGTTCAACTTTCATGATACAAGTATTGCAGTGCAATCTCTTTATTAGGTGAATTGAAAAATACTATTTCTTTTGTATTTTTACAGTGCAAATATTTGTAATAAAAAATATAAAGTGAGCACTGTACACTTTGTATTCTGCATTGTAATTGAAATCAATATATTTGAAAATGTAGAAAACATCCAAAATATTTAAGTAAATGGTATTCTATTGTTTAATCGCTTGACAGCCCTAATAAAAATACATATTTAATAAGGGCCAATATTTAAAAAGGGCTCTAGGGGTGATCCCGGCAATTACAGACCGGTAAGTCTAACGTCGGTACCGGGCAAATTAGTTGAAACAATAGTAAAGAATAAAATTGTCAGACACATAGAAAAACAAACTCTTGAGCAATAGTCAACATGGTTTCTGTAAAGGGAAATCGTGTCTTACTAATCTATTAGAGTTCTTTGAAGGGGTCAACAAACATGTGGACAAGGGGGATCCGGTGGACATAGTGTACTTAGATTTCCAGAAAGCCTTTGACAAGGTCCCTCACCAAAGGCTCTTACGTAAATTAAGCTGTCATGGGATAAAAGGAGAGGTCCTTTCATGGATTGAGAACTGGTTAAAGGACAGGGAACAAAGGGTAGGAATTAATGGTAAATTCTCAGAATGGAGAGGGGTAACTAGTGGTGTTCCCCAAGGGTCAGTCCTGGGACCAATCCTATTCAATTTATTCATAAATGATCTGGAGAAAGGGGTAAACAGTGAGGTGGCAAAGTTTGCAGATGATACTAAACTACTCAAGATAGTTAAGACCAAAGCAGATTGTGAAGAACTTCAAAAAGATCTCACAAAACTAAGTGATTGGGCAACAAAATGGCAAATGAAATTTAATGTGGATAAATGTAAAGTAATGCACATTGGAAAAAATAACCCCAACTATACATACAACATGATGGGGGCTAATTTAGCTACAACGAGTCAGGAAAAAGATCTTGGAGTTATCGTGGATAGTTCTCTGAAGATGTCCACGCAGTGTGCAGAGGCGGTCAAAAAGCAAACAGGATGTTAGGAATCATTAAAAGGGGATAGAGAATAAGACTGAGAATATATTATTGCCCTTATATAAATCCATGGTACGCCCACATCTCGAATACTGTGTACAGATGTGGTCTCCTCACCTCAAAAAGATATTCTAGCACTAGAAAAGGTTCAGAAAAGAGCAACTAAAATGATTAGGGGTTTAGAGAAGGTCCCATATGAGGAAAGATTAAAGAGGCTAGGACTCTTCAGTTTGGAAAAGAGAAGACTAAGGGGGGACATGATAGAGGTATATAAAATCATGAGTGATGTTGAGAAAGTGAATAAGGAAAAGTTATTTACTTATTCACATAATATAAGAACTAAGGGTCACCAAATGAAATTAATAGGCAGCAGGTTTAAAACAAATAAAAGGAAGTTCTTCTTCACGCAGCGCACAGTCAACTTGTGGAACTCCTTACCTGAGGAGGTTGTGAAGGCTAGGACTATAACAATGTTTAAAAGGGGACTGGATAAATTCATGGTGGCTAAGTCCATAAATGGCTATTAGCCAGGATGGGTAAGAATGGTGTCCCTAGCCTCTGTTCGTCAGAGGATGGAGATGGATGGCAGGAGAGAGATCATTTGATCATTGCCTGTTAGGTTCACTCCCTCAGGGGCACCTGGCATTGGCCACTGTCGGTAGACAGATACTGGGCTAGATGGACCTTTGGTCTGACCCGGTACGGCCTTTCTTATGTTCTTATGTTCTTATGTACATTCATGCATGGTGATGAGAAGAGACACCTCTCACACCGGACAGGAGAAACAGAACAGATTTATTTCCCAGCCCTCAGTTTTGGCACACCTCTACTGCCTGAAATCAGGGTTACTTACTGTTCAACTGGCAGCGGTTCCTTGGCAGCTTCTGCTAGCTCTTTCTGCAACTTGGCTTGTCGCTTCCTGGAGGGGAAAAAACAAAGTTCTTTACATAAGCACAACCTTATAATGATATGTCAACAAATAAATCTAGTGAGATTATATGATGCTAACACACAGGCATCACATGCCAAGGAGGCAAGTATGTAAGCTGCATTTGGAAAGAGCACACTTTGAAAACTGCATACATGGCTGTTAACCAAAAGTTACGAGGAACTGATTCAAATTAATGCATTGCTTGGTCAAATAATGACTAAGTTAACGGGATACAGAAAATGAAGAAATTGTTAAGATTAGTTCAAGGAGGTAAAACTAGGAGTAATCATATCTGATACAAGCATGGTAAAATCAGAAGACATATTCCAGCTGTTTGATCTGTTAGACTAGAATAGTTTCCTGAGGAAAGTGGAAAAGTCATTACTTTAGTTATTTACAATTAGACCAATCCTCAGAGACTATACTTTACTTTGCTAGCCCCACAGGATGAACATGAAGTTCCAGAATCTTTTCTGCCTTGAATGTCTAGGTTTTCAGAGTAGACAAAAAACTCTAGGAGACAATGGTCCCTCGAGGGCTGGCGTACTCAAACCACACTTATTTTACCAAATATATGGTCAAATCTCACCTCAAGTCCTTCTCATTCTCTGCATTGAGCCGATTAGCTTCCTGAGCCTTCTCTGCCATCCAACGTGTGACCAGCTCTTGGTTGTCTTCAGTAGTTTTCCTCAGTTTCTCTTCTAGGGCAGTGAAGGTGATCTGGAGAGCATCATACTCATCCTTCAGTGTTTGATTGGCTCGCTCAAGTTCTTGCAGCTTGCTGCGCAGTTCCTGGCACTCTGTTTCCAGCTCAGAGATCTTTTGCATGTATTCTGCAATCCTGGAAGAGCAACAGCATAAGTAACACAATGAAAAACACTCTTTCAGGCAGAGACCATCTTTTTGGTCTGTGTTTGTACTGTGCCTAGCACAACAGTGTCCTGGTTCATGACTGGGGCTCCTAGGCACTACTGTAATACAAAACAAACACCTGACCAAAAATCTGGGTCTCATGCCCTACATCACAAAGAAGAAATTGCTCCTACTCACTTTGCTTCATTGATCTGCATCTCCCTGTCTTTCTGCTGCATTTGGTTATTCAAATCAATCACTGACTGGGCCAACTAAGGAGAGAAAAAATAATTACAAAAAAAATGCAGGGATGCCACCAGTACATCAGCCATTCACTGGCTCCTAGTCAGAATGTGTCAGTCCAACTTTATAAGTAATGTGCGCATCTTTCAGAACTTCCTCTTCTTCAAAGATAGCAAACAGTTCTGGACACAGTACTAGCAGACAGTATCAGACTGGGAGGTCTACTACTTAGGAGTAGTTGTCATCACTGTTACTATCCCTTAGTATCTCAGCCCTGTCAGACAGAAAGGCTCCTTTGGACACAGCCACATCAAATGTTGAGGGTGAATATGAGGAATAAATCTTCACTTTTTTCAAATATCACAAAAAGCACAGAAATAAAGTAGTATCAGAGGGGTAACCGTGTTAGTCTGGATCTGTAAAAGCAGCAAAGAGTCCTGTGGCACCTTATAGACTAACAGACGTATTGGAGCATGAGCTTTCATGGATGAATACCCACTTCGTCGGATGCAACATTCACCCACGAAAGCTCATGCTCCAATACGTCTGTTAGTCTATAAGGTGCCACAGGACTCTTTGCTGAAATAAAGTAGCAACCAGAAGATTCACTTATGCAGGAAAAGCAAATCCTTTGAACTATAACAATGAATACTACAAGTCAATCACATGAACAGGTTGAACATTCTGCAACTGAGAAGTGTCAAGGGGTAACAAACCTATCAGAAGTTTAAATTTGACAATAGCAAAGATAATGAAACAGGATCAGAATCCAATAGCTTTAGATAATTACCACACAGACACCATGCTCACAAAGGGCCACAAGTAGGCCACACAATACATGAAAGAGGACTTTCTAACCTCGCCACGCTTTTTATGCAGCTCTGTCAGCTCCTCTTGATGTTTAATCCTCAGCTGGGCCATTTCCTGCAATTGAGCTTCATTTCTTGTGCCATCATGCCCTGGACTGGAATTTTAGAGGAGAGATTTCACAAGCTAGAAGTTGATTGCTTCTGAGCCTCTGCCTAGTTAGCCTCATAACAGCATCTCCTGCAATTTCAAATTCGTGTAACTACATTCAGATATTAAGGTAGAGTTAAAACCCTCCAGACAGCCTCCCTGTATTGAAATTTATTACGAAAGGAAGTCTCATGCATATTTGTAAATTCTTCATAGTCTGTCTATACATCCCATTATCCCCCCCATTAAAATAGCCAGACCTAGTCAGGCATGACATTTAAAACATCATTTAAATGCATCCTTCAATAACCCTCTTGAAACAACCTGTCAAGAAATATACAAAAATACTTGAGGTCTTTGCATCCTAGAAGTAGGGACACACTCTGCTTTCCTCAAGTCAGCAAACATGTGACTTAACTCCCTTCAACTACAGGTCTTAAGGACAGAAGTAGTTCTTTTGGACAAGATCTTTTGGATCCTCAGCTCAGACTTTCAGTTCGTTTCTGAAAGTTTTTTTGTTTCTTTGTCTCTCCTGGGGCTGGGGGTGGAGGGGTTCATTCCTGACCTAGAACTCACCTTTCCCGTCATGTTGTTGTACCCATCCCTGTCACCTAATTCTACTTTTTCCTCTCTCAACTGTATGCCTTCAGATATACCATCACCTCCTGACACCATTTCCCTGACTACCCTTCATCAATCCCTTCATCTTTTCTTGCACCTCCCTAAACTTGATCTCCCCACCACAGGACATGCAGAGTTGCTGCTGCTTGCCTTCTGACATAGTCTTTATATTCCAAGAATTCCACTGTCTCCCACATGCATTTGAGGTTATACAACAAAACCTTCCTCTTTGGACCTATTCCTCATGGACCTTGTCTTCCTCTCCCCACTTCCTTAGTTCATTTAGCCCTGATCTCCTCCACCTACTCTCACCTCTTTGTGAAAATGTTTTTTCCTTCTAAAGCTTCTTATATCTAGAATATCTTACCTCCATCTTTTTGCCTCTTCCTAAGTCTTAGATGAAAATAATTTAGCCCTTTCCTGTACATGGTAGGTTTTAAATTTCTCTCCTGTTCCGATTGTTACTTTATAAACGTTTAATTTTTCTTTAGAGGATTTGGGGAAGTGCATAAGACGCTACACAAGTTGAGTCCTAACCTAGGGTGAACACAAGTCTTACAGCATGCCGTACACCCAATACTGTCAGTTACTAATTGCATTATTTTTAATTTACACGCTGTCACTCTACTTATGGGCCCTATCCTCTCCCCCCTTAACAGATTAGTCTATAAAAATAGACTGAAAAGTAGTTCCATAACACACTCTCCTCCCAGCACAATTTTATGTAGTTTGGAAGGGTTCCTTGATTTTCCAGGGACTGAGTTCACTCTCTTATCACCTACTAAATAGAACTTACACCCAGTTATTATATTAAGAGTTCCTGATTTTAGGTTAAAACAGAAGCAAGATGAAGTTTTTTATACAATACCCCAAGAACTGCAAAAACTGCAAGTTTGGGTGCATTTAAAGTGGTTTGTGGAGGGAGCTGATGGAGTCTAGAGTTCTTCAGAAGGCAGCATGTTCCAGGGAATAGGGCAATGGACTGCGAATCAGGGAACCCGAGCTCTATTCCCTGATCTGCTATTGATCTGTTGTAACATCTTGGGCAAGTCATTTGCCCTCTCTGTGCCTCTGTTTCTTCTCCCACACTTCGTCTATCTTCTCTATGGAAGTTGTAAGCTCCTTGAGAACTGGTATTGTCCTATTCTGTTTGTACAGCACAGCGGGGTTCTAATCAGGTTGGAGCCAGTAGAAACTAATATAAACAATACACTACCCATCACTATAACCAAAATCTCTTACGCTTTTTGGAAGATCACACACAGGAACATGGAGGTCAATTTTTAAAAGATACAATTCAAGCAAATCAACTTTTTTAGAAGTTAAAAAAACAAAACCAGTTTTTCTAAAACAATGAAAATCAGAAAAAAATAGACATATTAGTAACCCTAAGCAGTAGAAGAAGGAAACGTGCAGTATCTGTTTGTGTACTCATCCTATGTTTGGCACTCGGTGTGAAGAAAGAGAGGGGGAGAGATGGGACAACCTAGCTAATCTGCTAGGAAGACCATAAAACCAGAAAGGAGTCAGAGTGACAGATTAGTGTTCTGAAGGGAAATGAATGCGAGAGGGATTCTAGTAATGTGGTCATCTCAAACTTCCCTCTCTCACTTTAGTTTACACGATAACAAAGATTTCTATTTTGCCTGAAACCATACCACTTTGGGTTGTTCTTACATTAGATCTCACAAGCTAAGTAGGTGCAAACCAGGTCACAGAAGACTAGATTTTTAGGAAGTGGTGTTGATAACTTATTCTTCCTACCCAGGTAGCACTGACCCAGTGGCCAAATATGGTAATAAGAAGCAATGTATTTCCAGACATCTTCATGTCCAAAGGTAGTGTAAAAAGTCCTGAGGGAACGTCTGTTATCCTGTGACTTACCAGGTGGAACCAGCCATTCCCCACCCAAGTCTTTAAGGCAGGTAAAGACAGTCTCTCAGAGACCCATGGCTGTGGGATTCACTCCCTATCAACATATACAAGAGTATACTGAGGGCACTTCCAGAGTAAGGCTTAGGATTTTACTTGTAAGGCTTTGTTTATATGTACTGTAATCCTTCCCCCACCCCCACCTTTGCTCTTACACTATTATTCGGTTGGGCATAGCCTCCCACAAATGAAAGTTGGCTATCGATGGCACAACTAAGAATCTATTTCAGATGGCAGGGCAGCCTGTTACAATCCCCACAAACATAGCTTTTGCCACAGCAGATACTTGTACAACCTTAAATATTTTGGTCACCAAAGAACCTTTGAGATTTTTCATAAGGCTATCAGCCCGTGTGCTGGTCAATTTCTAACAAGTAATTACACTGTAGTTACTTAATGTTTTGCCTATGGTATGGGTCAAATTCTATTTCAACTAATTACATTCTACTTGCCTAATGTTTCACTTGCAGTTTATGTAGGACATAGTATTATTCATTTCCTATCCTCAACAGCATACAGTGGTTTTACACAACATGTTTTCCACTCTAGAGGTAGCTGCACTTCATTGGTTAGTGTAGCAATCTGCATACATCAATATTCATGACAGTTATAAAGTTAAAGTCTACTATTGTGCCCTTATTGCAATAATATCAGTCCTGATCTGTTACTGTTCACATGCTGTCAACGCATGGAACTATATGTTGCATTATGTTAGGGAATTGGATTAGTACGGACTCAAATGCCAATAGAACCATCAGCACCATCACCACCTGCAGTACCTGGGTTTTTCCTACAGCAATAACGCTTTCTGAAGCTAATGGCCACCAGTCTTTTTTTTGGCATGGGGGCGGGGGGGGGAGAAGGGAAGGGAGGGATGAGGGGAGAAGAGAAGAGAATGCATTCTACCGCTTCATTTTTCTCCCTATGGAAGTCTTCATGACTCATGAGACCATGAAGCCACCAAGTCTGAAAACCTCTACCTTAAGTACAGACCTGGTCTTTCCCTACAGTGCTTATGAAATTGGACAAAGTCACTGACTGAAGTGGTATTGTAAGCCAACAGTGAGAAGTAGTATGAAAGTTATGGGGCAAATAGGTCCAATGGCATAATAGTCCAATTTATGCCGTATCAAATACAGAGGCTGCTAACAAATGACCACATAAACCATTATCTGTCTGAAAATCTATTTGTAAGACAGCTTTCTGCAAGAATGGACTTAAACTGGGTAACAATTGCAAGACCTTGTAATGAAGTGGTCTACAACCTAATCTAGGTTTATCAGGTGCTATTGGAATATTTGGTTCCAAGTTACTGTAGTAACCTATAAAGACCGGATGTATATGCATGAAGTTTTAGTGTATGAGAGACAGCTGACTGAAATGTTCATCTTGATTGAAAAAGAACTCCAAGTACCTGATCTCATGTCTGCTTTGCAAGTCATACTTTTCTGCTTGCAGCTTATCAGCCAGCACAGCATGGAGATCAGTCTTCTCTAGCAGCTTGTTATCTAACAGGACAAGAAAGTACAATTAAAAAACAAGTGAGGAGCAAAACCAGCTTTCTCCATTTATAAGATTTCAGGATCTTGTAGTTAATCCTACACCAACTCATCATATGACACTATGTCACACTGTGATACACACACCCCGTTTTGACTTGGGTAGACAGTGGTTTTATTCCTACTCAGGCTTAGATAACCTCTCAGAAACTGAGACAGTAGAGACCAATTCTGCAAAGTTTTATTCAGAAGTAGTTCTTACTCATATGTACTGCTATTGATAAATGTGGGACTTCTCATGGGAATACAGGTTTGAAGAATCCATCCTTGAACTCATCCTAGGCAAAGGCAACCCAAGTGCAGCCTATAGAACACAACCAGCCCTCTAATATTTGTAATACAACCCTAGAAGACTATTTTACACTACAGGGGGGAAAAAAGTAACAAGTTAGGGTTAGTATGGTAGCACAACAGTTGGGGACCAGCCATCTGCTTCTATTTGCTCATGTTGCAACTATAGGTAAAAGAGATGGCCAAAAACAAGCTCAAAGTGAAAAGCAACTATATTGGACAAGACCAACACTACAGACTTAACACCCCCAACTAAAAGTCAGTATAGGCAACACTAGTGCTGGCTTCACTCCGACAAATACCTGAACAATGCCTTAGAGGAAGTACCTTAAAAGATGAAAAGATACTGCTCACACCATCCACAGTGCAGTGGGACTGAACTGAAACCAGCTTGTCTCTCCTATTAAATGTGAAATACTACACTTAAGCATGAACAACAAACCAGTGCTTTGGTCTTTCATTATATGCAGTGCAACAGTAACGATCATGGTTAAGGTTGCCCAACATTTTCAATTATATCCCCATTTTCGGGTGCTTATAACATTAACAACTTTGGGAACTGTGGGATGCAGCGGGCAAAAGAACTGTGGTTCGTTACACACACTTACACTGGAGTATGATCTCTTCAAAGGCCTGTCTCTGCAGCCGGTCCCGGCGCCTCAGCTCCTCTGCAATGTGTCGTTTCCACGTGGGGAAAGTCGCAGCTCTGAGCCCAGAAGTCATCTCACCAGCACTGGCCTCAGCGTCCCGGTTTTCTACTGAGCCGAGCGGAACCAGGCTAAGCAAGTTACTCCTGCCACAAACACCCTCGCACGCTGAGCCTTGCGACTTCCCAGTGCTCAGGACCTCGTGGTTTCTGGAGGGGCCAGAAGAAGGGCGCACAGGCAGAGAGAGACGCAGACGGGACCAGGGAATACACTCGGGCAGGGGCACAGACACACTCGGGCAGGGAAGAGAAATGCAGACTGCGGGGGTTGTGTAAGGGCAGGACACACTGAAGGGGGTGCGCACAGTCTGAGCAGGGCAGCAGGGGCAGAGCCGGGGGTGTTAAGGAAGTGGTCAACTACCAGCAGGGCGGGGAGATGGGGCAGGTTAGGGGGAGCGGGGCGCACAGCCTGGGTGGGGCAGAGGGCACCTGGCAGCAGGGCGGGCGGAGAGGACAGTGACAGACTCGGGAGGGGCCGGGCGCGGCAGGGCCGGCTCCCCGGATGGGTCTGACAGGCGGGGGCCTCACCACCACTCCCTAGCCTGGGCACAGCCACTGTCCCGCTCGGCCGCGCCCCACCGGCGCCATTCTCCCGAGCCGCACCTCACCGGGGGCCTGAGCGCTCCGAGTCGCACAATAAAGCCGTTGCCGGCTGCCTCCGGTACCGCCAGGCTGCCCGGCTCGGACAGCAGCCGCCTCCCGCCGCCAGTCCGAGCCCTGGCGGACACCGCAGGCTTTGCCAGCACGGGCGGCGCCTTCACTGGGCTCGCTGCGGGCGAGTCACAATCGCTATCCGGCGAACAAGCTGGTCACCTCGGCACAAAATGGTAAGTCGGGGGGCCTCCCCGAGTCGCCATTTTAGAGGCGGTACCGATAGACGGGCTCGCACCGCGTCGCCATCTTGAAGGTGGCACAAAGACAGGAAGGTCGCCGCCATCTTGGGGGTGGTGCCGAAAGCAGCAGAGAAACGGGGACGGAGTTTGATCTGCTTAGAGACTTCGCCCGTTACGGAGCCGCCCCGCCTGTTTCCTGTGGGGCTGGGCTGGGCACAGGCCCAACCGACCCTTCAGCCCGGTTCAGCGCTTGCGAGGCAGACCAGGCCCTCCGGGCGCACCCTGGCCCGGCCTCGCAGTCTCCTGCTGTCGGGGTGTGGCAGTGGCGAGAAGATGGGCCGGGTCCGTGGTGGACCCTCTGCCCATGTGGCCTCTCGGCTGGGGTGGCGGGGGGTGGTGGTGATGGTTTGTGGTGGAGTGGGGAGTGGTGTGCCACAAATAAAGTACACGACTTATATTTTAATATCAGTAGTCTTACCTTTCTAATGCGATGGATGTGCCTCGCCGCAGCCCCTGAGCTGGGAAGGGTGGGAGGGTCTCCCTCTCTCCCCCGGCTGCAGCAGCCCCCAGGCTGGGGCTGGGAAGGAGTGGGGGGTCTCTCCTTTGCCCCAGTAGTCACAGAGCTGAGGCTGAGGAAAAGGGCCATCTCTCCTTGGCAGCTGCAGTCTTGGTGCTGGGGAAAGTTGCCTCTTTCTCTGGCCACCGCAGCCCTGCATGTCCCAAATTCCCCCCACCCTTTCTTCTCACCCCGCTGCCCCCTCCCAGCTACCCCAAGGGCCACCACCTCACCTTACATGTGCGTCTTCTCTAGGATCCAGGCACAGAATTAGTGGAGTCACATCACACCTGTGTGGCTTCACCAATTAGGTGGGTGGCCCTTCATTCTCCTGTGTGCGGCCGCCTAGGTGCGGACCTTAGAAGGAAATATCTGTGGACCATCTGAATGGAGCTGTTCCGCGCACCACAGTTTGAGAACCTCTGGTGTAGACATAGCCGTAGTGATCCTCATAGTGCAGGCATAGTTATATCGTTCAACTAGCTTATTTTGCTGGGGGAACCAATATCAGCTCTCCTACCAAAAGCACTTTTTCGCTGCTATAAGCTGTCTCTCCTCACTGGGAGGGTTTGCAACTATAGGTATACAGGCAAAGCCTTTCTAGTATGGACCTGACTAGGTGAGAGTGGATAGCTGATGTTGGAGAAGAAAAAAAGCTACTTTAAAAAAAAATTCACAACTCATGCAATAAAGTTCTCTGATGGAAAAGAAGCTAGAATGAAGTACAGAGGAGATGCCATGGGTCATCTATCTATGCTGGAGAGGCTTCTGTTGTGTTAATTTAGATAGAATAAATGGGGCACAGATAGTATCATAATCCAGTTCCTGTCCAACATTAAACAAGGTCAGGTTTGGTATACAGAGACCTCAGCCTGTTTCATACCATGTCAAATACACCATAAAAATCTTTTAAAATGTTTATTAAAGATACAGAAAAGAAAGAAAAAGTTAAAGCATTTGAAATGTGAAGCATTAAGTAAGGTTTTCAATTTAACATCTCTTGCTCCCTTTCCCTTCAGATGGAGAGAGTTTTTAAAAGGAAAACTCCCTTGTTTGACAGTCTCTTAGATACTTTCAAAAATAGCAATAACTGCCTTTTTGGGGAAAAGAAGTTAGTTGGGATGAGTTGGAACTGTTGTTATTAAAGTCTGGTCCCATTTCATCACAGGTGGCCAGGTATCTCTGGCCTGGTTTGGTTATGCTCTCTCAGGATTAGAATGAAGAAGGCTCAGGGTCCCAGGCAATGGTGAAGCTAGCTCCAGGAGCCTTTCGGGGGAGGGATAGCTCAGTGGTTTGAGCATTGGCCTGCTTAAACCTAGGGTTGTGAGTCAATCCTTGAGGTCATTTAGGGATCTGGGACAAAAATCTGTATGGGGATTGGTCCTGCTTTGAGTAGGGGGTTGGACTAGATGACCTCCTGAGGTCTCTTCCAATCCTGATATTCTATCTGTTCTGTGGTTCCCACTCCCAGTCTTTCTGTTTAAGGACTCACAAAGGAAATGGTGGATGGAATAGCCCATCCTCTCATTATTCTGTCCACCAGTTAGGCCTAATATCCATCACACCAATTTTGGTTCATTAATTTCTGATTCCCCATCTTCTGTTTTTACCAGGCATTATTTCAACATAGTCCTTGAATTATATTTATGTGGCCTTTTTTTTATTTTTTTTGGACTAACTTAGTCTCTCTATCTGTTTCTCTTGCACCTGTTTGTAATGTTCATTATTGAAAGCAACTTGACTTATAATAATAAATGTAATAGGAAGTATTGTAACATTTTATGACCTTTCATATACTTCACAACTGCACTCACAAAGAGGGTAAAATTATAGGCCCAATTATTAGAACACTGCCCGCTGCCAGACACTGCATGTTTATGGCAGGAAGCCACAGACAAACCACATAGACAGACAGTAGCAGGATTATCTGCCATTCAACAGGATCGTTGAGGAGGCTGATGGTAGCTCACACTTTTCCCTTCCATATCCTTGGAAACCATGGGAAGACTGACAGCAGTTAGGGGGCTGGTGTGCCTATCATGCTGACTATTATCATCTCATTGTTTCTTTGTACTCCCATGTATGTCTCTCTGGTAGGGACTACCCTTTTGTTCTGTGTTTGTAAAGCACTTGGCCCAGTGGGCTCCTGGTTCGTGATTAGGGCTAGTGTGTGCTACAATAATGGCTCCCCACTCCTCTGAGAGAGCAGGGACCTTACAATTGAAATTCCACAATGTGACCAAGATTTTCCAATATGTGAGTTCCTAAAGTTAAGTACATGTGAAGATTTAGGATCCTAAAAAGTGAACAATTTAAAAGCACTGAACAGCTCCCTTTGAAGTAATTGACTTCAACAGGGACTACTGAATGCTCAGCTCTTCTGAAACTCAGGTCCCTTCTTTAGGATCCAAATGTGGTCACCCAGTCTTTACAAATTTTGGCCTATTCTTTTTGAGATTGCTCAGCTTTCATTCCTTCTGTGCGTGAATCAGGCTTTATAAAGTTGGGAATTCAAGTAAACTCAAAATAAGGATATTTGAAACAATTAACAAAACTTATCTTGTCCAGCAGGCAACCTGTGAGTGATGAGAGGGCACAGAGGCATTTGGAGCAACTACTGGTACTTCTAATTTCACTGCTCTACAGCCAAAATGCTTTTGAAATAAATGTAATCAAACTTTACTAATTCTGGGTCACTGAGAACGAAAATGATGCTTAAAATTGTTGATTGGCTCTAGTTTTCAAGATATGCTATTGGGTCAGTATATACGACCCTTGACTTGGGAATAGCGGAGGATAAGTGAGTTATAAAGGGAAGGGATCTCAATTTAAACCAGAAATGACTAAAATACATCTTTGACTGGATCTATGAATAAATCTATGACTGGGTTTGGACAGTACTTGCTTTTTAGGCAAAACAATGAATGATGCAATCTGAAGCTGGTATTGCATCATACATTATATGAATTGCATCATGTTATTCCTAGAAGTCATGGATGATGCAATCATAACGAAGCTTACATCACTCTGCTGAACAAATTGCCCTATATCAGCTCTAGAAATCATACAGTGTCGTGCTCTCTTATTTGTCAGTGTTTGATTTTGCAAAGGGACACATTTCTGTTTAGCCAAAGTGAGCAGAGATGCCTCGTACTTGTGTGAACAGTGCAGATAACTTCTGCTATGTTTGTGGTGAAGTGACTTTTGCATCACAAAAGCGTAGTATAACCACTATGGTTAAGAAAGCCTATCACCTTTATTTGGGCTGCAAAATTGGAGATCAGGACAAGAGGTGGGCCCCACACATATGCTGCAACACTTGTGCAACAAATCTTCGCCAGTGGTTGAACAAGAAAAGGAAATCTATGCCTTTTGCAGTGCCAATGATGTGGAGAGAGCCAACAGATCATACCAGCTATTGTTACTTCTGCATGGTGCCTCCAGTTGGGAAAGGTGTGTCAAAGAAGAAAAAGTGGACTGTGCATTATCCAAACATTCCATCAGCTATACGCCCAGTACCCCACGGAGAAGGACTGCCGGTTCCTGATGCACCAGAATCATTCTCACTTGAGTCAGACGAGGAAGAGGATGAAACTTCTGGTCCTGAACCATCAATGTCACAGGACCCACATTTTCTCCCATCCTCCTCCTCTGAACCACACCTCATAACACAAGGTGAACTGAATGATCTTGTCAGGGATTTGGAACTACCCAAGAGTAAGGCAGAGCTGTTGGGCTCCAGACTACAGCAGTGGAATCTCCTGGCAGGTGATGTTAGGGTTTCCATGTTCCGTGACCATCAAAAGGATCTTGTCCCATTCTTCTTCATGGAAGGTGATCTTGTAGCCTGCAACAACATCGATGGTGTGTTGGCAGCCCTCAACATCGTTCACGATCCAGATGAGTGGAGACTGTTCATTGATTCATCAAAGACGAGTCTTAAAACTGTTTTACTGCATAATGGCAATGTTTTGCCATCAATTCCAGTTGGTCATGCATTCCATATGAAGGAAACCTATGACAACATGAAACAACTTTTGAGGTGCATAAACTATGACCAACATCAGTGGCAGCTTTGTGGCGATTTGAAGGTTGTTGCTCTCTTGCTTGGTCTGCAGACTGGATACACAAAGTACTGCTATTTTCTCTGCGAATGGGATAGTCGTGCAAGAGATTCCCACTACATCAAGAAAGATTGGCCACTCCGACAGTCATTGGAGCCTGGGAAGAAAAGTGTTCAGCATCCACCACTTGTTGAATCAAGGAAGATTTTGTTACCACCCTTACACATCAAGCTGGGTCTGATGAAGAACTTTGTCAAGGCCATTGACAAAACACAAGCAGCTTTCAAGTACCTCCGTGGAAAATTTCCAAGGTTAAGTGAAGCTAAGATAAAGGAACGTGTCTTTGTTGGTCCTCAGATTTGTGAACTTCTTCGAGATGATGCATTTGACCATGCACTGCGTGGCAAGGAAAAGACTGCATGGAAAGCCTTCCAGTTAGTGGCAATAAATTTTCTTGGAAACAACAAGGCAGACAACTACAGGTTGTTGGTGGAAAACCTCCTCAAGGCATACAAAAGCCTTGGTTGCAACATGTCACTAAAGATACATTTTTTGCACTCTCATCTAGATTTTTTTCCACCGAACTGCAGAGCAGTGAGCAACGAGCACGGCGAGCGATTTCACCCAGACATTGCAACAATGGAGAAACGCTATCAGGGCAAATGGAGCCCATCAATGCTTGCAGACTATTGCTGGACAGTGACAAGAGATGCTCCATTTAATGAATACAAGAGACAAGCCAAGAAGCACCGAGTAGACACTGAATAGGACTAAACTATGTACATAATAGTTTTTTGCCTTTTGTTTCATAATAAATTTTAGTTATATAACCCTTTTGCTGATTTTTAAAGTGTTACATAAACAGGACAGGTGAAATATTATCATGTAAAGCAACCATAAACACATGAAAAGACCTAGGTTTACAATTTATGATTAAAACTCTACTATCTACACAATATACATAGACATAAAATGTAAAAATTTAAATATCTTAGAAACAGTAGCCAATCAGTTGTTTTAATTGTCATATTTGAATTCAGCATATCAAATTACATAATAAATATCACATTTTATCTCTGAAGCAGACGACTTCTCAAAAATCGCAGACCAGTGTTTTTAATAGGTGATGGGGGGGGGAACCAAACATTTCATCAAGCATGATTCAGAGTCTACATAAATAGGTTCCCCAAGAACAAAACAAAGGCTTTGTTGTTTTTTCGCAAAGCCAAGAAGTACATGACACTTTAATGGTGTTTGGATGAAATAAATAACTGGTGCATGTGTGTCATGGAGCATGTGCTCCAGTCTGTTTGCTGTGACTCTCTCAGTAATTTGCATGCCTTCACATTTTATTTTTAAGCAAGATGATTAATGCATATGAAACAAGTTCATGCAAATAGTTACTGAAAATCAGTATACTAGCTGAAGGGCTGTGTGCTGAATGCTCCAAAAAGGAAAGGTTAAATGAGTGTCTCTCAAGATTCCCTGAGCCTGGCCTGGATCCACCAAGGTACTTAAGTGCCTAACACCTGATTTAGGTGCCACTCCAATCCACAAAACTCCCACTTGGCTGCTGCCAACCGTGTAGTTCCTAAACTCACTTGGTGCTTACATTTCTTCTGTAAAAGTTCCCAAGCACCTATGTTTTGGCCTCTGGCCATGCACACTGCTGCCTCCCTCTAGGGGTCACACATCTGCTTGAGCCCCAGAGCAATCCAGGAATAGGGTCGGGGGGGAGATAGCCATTCAGCCGCCTGACTCATGTGCAGGGCCCATCCCATTGGGGTGCTCAGAGGCTGCCTAACTCCACAGCAAACTGCCAGGGGGAGGAGACAGACCCGGGGCGCCGGAACAGAGGGCCATGGCCCCCTCACTTAAAAGCCCTCCCCAAGCAATGCAGGGATGTGGAGGAGAGGAGGGGGGGGGCAATATTTGCCAAGTGCTAAGACTAGGTGCAGCACTGAACAAGACAATGGGCCAGACTACCTGCCCTCTGGGCATGTTCACAGTGGGAGGGGACATGTACTGCAATGATCTTCCATGCAGTACTGCTCTAGGCCAGCCACAGTGTCTGTGTTCAGAAAAGTGCAGGGACTGCTCCCTTTGTGTACCTGGGGTGGGTCATGCCTATCTACAGCAGCCTAACCTAATTTAAAAGATGTTGCCATCCACGCACCGCTCCTATACTCCAGGAAGCTCAGGGAGGGATTATACTTTACAAAGCCATAAACCTGCCACCCCCATGTACTACCTGAGGCATAATGCCCCCTCTAAAGGCACAATCAAATTCCAAATGATAACTGTCCCTGCGTCTAATTGCTTACAATCTAATAGCCAGACAGCAAAAACTGGGTATCCAAATATGTTCTCATTGTCAAGTCAGCCTGTGGAACTTGTAGCCACATGAGGAGGCATGCACCACAGGTGACTTTTTAAAAGACTGTATAATTGTATCTTCTATAACAACACATGCAGCTCTGCAGGCTAAGGCAAGGGGGAGAAGCTCATGTTTCTGGGCATAAGCTGTGCCTCAGTGGCCTGCAGAAGGAAAAGCTTTGTCCACTTATTGCAGTGCATCCTTGAACAGGTTTATTATAGGGGAGGTTTCCCCTTCCTCAAAAACTAAGTGCATTGGCACTTCTGCCCCCTGGTTCCTTAGGTTATCTTATCTTTCTGCCTTCTGTCTAAGCTAGCACTGTATCCACCACATTCTCCCACCCAGCCTCTCCCATTTCAGTTGAGCCTCCATCTCTTGTTCATCCTTTTGCTGCCTCTATTGGGGACCCCTCTGACTCGTCTCCATTCTGCCAGACTGCCTCTCACTTCACTTAGGCTGCCTCTACACTGCTAGCTAGGGGTGTGAATCCCAGCTCATGTACACACACTCACGCTAATTCAAGAAGTGCAAGTATAAATAGTGCAACTGCAGTAGCACAGGTAGTGCCAGTGGTGGCACATATGTACATTCAGGTGGGTTTGTCCTTGGCAGGGCTAAACTGTGCCTCCGCTTCCCATGCCACCACAGATATACTCCTATTTATCTTTGCACCAGCTCTCATTGAGTATGTCTACACAAGCTGGACTCACTCCCACCACGTGTAGAGTAGACATAATTTTAGACTCTCCTCCCTAAGTTTCTTCTCCCCTTTTCTTTCCTGGTCACATCTTGTCTCTCTTTCCCCGCATTTCCTCCCTGCTCCTGAAGCACAGCACTCATTCCTAAAATGGCTACCATCTCACATGACTTTGAATAGGTCGGTAACAACAGGTTGCCATCTTATGCTGCAGGAGATTAACTTTTACTCTGTATATGTGCAGTGTCTAGCAAAGTAGAGCCCAGAGCTTGGCTAGGGTCTCCAGGTACCACTACATTCATAATAATCATCACCTACGCATTTAGCAAAATTACATAACTTGAATAAAATCTTGATATTCTTAAATCTAGGCTTGGCGAGCACATTTACACGGCTCTGGTGGTGTCTTCTGCAGTAAGGGGTTATTGAGAATGGAGCCTTGACTACAGTTCTCTAAATACACCTTTTGGTACAGCATCAGTCAGCACAACATTAGAATCCAGCTTGAGCCGTTGCCTATAGCGTGTTCTTTTGATTGCAGCAATTGAGTTTCTTTGGGCAAAACTAGCTTTTGTTCATCTTTAGTAGCTGAAATCAAATTAAGCTAAACTGAGAAGGAAATAAGCACAGCGGTAATTAAAAACAAATTCATGCACATCACATTCTAAATCAGCAGATAATTCTGCGTGGGTGAACCAACTCCTGCATTGAGTGTAACTCACAGCTTTTGTTTTGCTGCCCGTGGGAGCTGGCGCAAAGATGAGCTGTAAATAAAATTAATAAAACAAGATAATGGCAATAAACTGAGAGCAAAGGTTCATGGCAATTTTGTACTCAGGATTCATTTTGTTTTCTGTTTCAGCATGATGTACATGGTGGAAAAATATGGTTAATTACAGTTGGACCTAAACACTTCTTCTACCATCCGGGGTTGGACTATACCAAAATGCCTCTGTACAGTGGGAAAGTTTTGACTTCACATCATGTAATGCTACCAATCAGTTCAATATCCTTAACAGAACCATTTTAGAACAGGTTCTGTTAACAGCCGTATATGAAAAAAACGTAACATAGGCAACAGAGGAAATGGATAATGAGATTTTTTCATATACCGAACAACTGGTATGAATAATAAGCTGGTAATTGCTTACATATATAGAAAATAACATCTTGTGCCTCTGCAGCTCACACTTTCTCTACACTGGAGAAATGTGGCATGCTCAGCACCTGTTTGGAACCCTAGCACTCATGTAACATGTTCACATCCAAAATTGCTAGCAGGAATGCATAGGTGATCACACTGCCATTGGGGTTGCAGATGTGAACAGCTGGCATAATGTGATACTGTCCCAACTGCATTTCACTGCTCATTCAGCTGTGCATAGTATGCAGCAAAGCCTGTGTCCTCCCTTGTACAGTTTATTAAGTATCTGACCCTGGCTGTAACAAATGTTATACAGAACACAACTGGCAGGTAGTAGACCACATTGTAGATGGCAGTGTTACTGCAGGCTGGTAGGCCCCCTTTACCTTGCGATATAAGACATCCAAATGCACAGTCCACCACGCTGCACCTGCTGATTCTGTAGTTTGGTTTCATGACCTAGAGAAGCAGTGGCTGTGCAGATTCTTTGAGACTCACAGTAGGGATGAAGACCCTTTGAATATTAATATTGAGGGGTGGTAATGTGGACTTCTCAGGAGCAGATAGAAGGGCAAAGAATTTTAAAAATTTTTTTTGGCATCATGCACTTTGTCCATCCTGCATACACATCATAGCCACAATAATCAACTAAGACTTGCATCACCACGCATGGTAGCCTCAAGTCCTTTGTCCAACATGAAGAGATTTGCAGATAGTTCTTGGTCAGCTTGGCTAGTTAGATGTCCCTGCAATTCTACATCTTTCCACACACAAATATCTGAGACTCCAGAAAATACACCTTTTGTGCAAACATCTCAAAGTGTTTTAGAAAGCTAGGTATTAACCTTGCATTGTAAAGATAAACTGAAGCCCAAAGGTTAACTGACTTGCATTAGGTCATTAGTGAATCAAGTGGCAGAGTCAAGACCAGTGCTTAGCATCAGGTCATCTGGGTTCTAACCAGAAAGGTTAGTATGTGGACATTGTCTACTTGCTTTTTTCTTCCTAAACTCAACTCTTTCTTCTAGACATTTTTATACAACATTGATCTTACATGAAGGGAACAATACTGCCTTACTGTAATATTGGCAATAGCTCTTGCACCTACCAACTCTCATTCTATACTGGGGAGGTCAGGTAAGCTTGTTTTGGAGACTTTAGTCTTGGCCAAGAACCAGGCTTTTAACAAATTATGGTATTCCATAATAGCACATACTGTAGCTGAAAACTTGAAGCATTTCTGACAGCTGGAGCTCCATGGAAATTAGCACAATAAGGGAATGTAGCTAATTTTGAGGACTAGAAAAATAAGAGAACTGTGTAGTTAGGGGAATATATTTGAGGGAAATCAGTTGTTTTTTCAACAACTTTCTCCCTTCTCTCACAATATTTATAACAATTTAATGGGAAAATAACTGGGATAACAGCAGAGTATAGCAAAAGCAGCATTTTTGGCTGGGAAAGAGTAACTCAGCTTAGTCAATAGTGACCCCTCTTTAAAATGAGCAGCTTTTGTGGAGCAACTTCTGGAGTCCTATTTAGTTCAGAAAGATAGCGGGATGGAAGCAATGAAGGACATCTTCAGGGCTCTAGGCAAGATGGGAAGAGAAGTCATGAAAAGAACCACCACAGTACTAGGGTGTGTGAAATTCATATCTATTTCCTTTTTAGATATAGGATGAGTAGTTGGAAAGAGTCCCAGTTAGTTTATTGAGGCTGTATCCTAAGAACAGTTGACCTTGTCACAAAGATAAAAGTAGAATGTCTCCTCTTCCTGCCAGGAGCTGCTCCTCACAAGTAGTCTACCTTTCCCATATTTCTACCATCTCTCCTGCAGAGCTCTGAAGATCCATTTCCCCTGGCTTTAACACTCCCTTGCCCACACATAACTATACTGCAGCTGCCATCATTCCAGCCAAGGAGAAAAAGTAGATGGGACTCCCTACAGAACCTTGCTGATGTCCCTTATCTAACTCTAGGAGCCAGTGATTAGCGGAGAGAGTTTTCTCCCTCAGGCTTGGTGCACAGCCTCACCCTGTCTTTAGTTATATGCCTCATTGGAGGTTTGACCTGCCATTCCAGATGCAGGTACTGAGTTGGTCCCACCTACTTTCATCTATAGAGGCAGCATATGCAAACTTTTTCATTGGTACCAAATTCCAGCATTGAAAGTAGCCAGATGCTGTGCTGCTTGTAAGGGTATCTCCACATGGAGAGGCTAGTTTTGCTCTATCTCAGTATTTCATTTTCTTTAATATGTGAAGTGACTTTTTTAGGCTCCAGTGTGGGGTCTCACTGGGAAAACACTGACACTGTGTACAAAGCTTTGTCTGTTGGCTCACCACTCATTATCAGTGGGTAAAAGCTTTTCGTAGAACATCTAGCAGAAGTCCCCATCCCCCCACATACACTAATGCACCTTGGTTTTCAATAGGAAAATTATTTTCACTCTTCATATTAGACTATAAAATCACCACTTCAAGCAGGGTATTTCCAAGACAGTGCCAGGAGCTGTATGAATTCCCCAGAGTCTGAAATGGAGAAGTGAAACGCTCTCTAAAGAAAAGAAATGCCTTGTCCATTGAATCTTCCAACAAAGTTTTAGGTTTCTACCGGGAAGACACTGTTAAATAAAAGAGGAGGGTTAAAAAAAATTAGTGAGTGTAGGGGAGCAGGTGCTTCACAGAAAACATATCCTCTGGAGAGAAATCAGTCCTGGGAAGAATTTTGTATGCATGGACCGCTCTCCCCCATCCACCTGCCCAAATCTGCTAGGCCTGGGCTGCTCCAGGAAAATCCAGACCTATCTTTCAGCAAGTGCCATTACCACCAATTAAGCATGAATGTAGATTGGGTTCAAGCATTTTTACCACAGTCATAAAACCTGTTCTGCAAAAAGGTGGATACAAACCTGAGTCCTATGTACACAAGTACAGCTGCATTGCTACTGGGGGAAATCACCCTAATGCAGATGCTTTGTGGAGGAGAGGATAACAAATCAACAATATCAAATCTTCCAAGTTATTCCTTTCTGGCCTTCCTGGTGCATTTGATCCTTTCTGGTGTCTCAAAATAAGTGACTCTGGGCAGGGACTATTTTCATTTAGTGAGTTGTACAGCACTGAACTAATATGAAGTAAACAAGACAGGTAATAAGGGATGGTTAGAAATGAGTCTAATTTTTATTTTTTTAGTAATGAACAGGGAACAGTAGCAAGGATCAAGTCACAAATAGGCCCAGCGTCACTGTAAACCACTGCACTAGTACTTAACATGGATATAGAAATTACAAATATGTTAACATGATTAGTTCTCAGGCAATGATCAAAAATACAATAAGGTCAGCATGAATCTAATAGGATGCTACTAAACCAGCCAGCCAAATGTCCTTCAAAGTAGAGTGATTCCCATAAAAACAAAAATAAAATGGCTGGAATGACTGATTTCCCCTCAGGTCTACATTTCTAGACCATACGTGGGCCCAATCTACCACTCCCATTCCTGCATGTAGTTCTGCCCTTTCACTCTTCCCCAGGATGTTTTTGTGAAGGAAGAACAGCACTAGTTGCTAAAAACAAGAGCTGCAGTGCCAGGGAACAAATCCTCATACTCTCCATGGATGCCTGTATCCGGTGGATGCCTGTACACACCTTGGGGTTCCTACAAGAGACAAGGCTGAAACCCTATATGATGTGACACTCTTAAACATCCATTGTTCAAACTCTTTCCCAGCCTCCCCTGACTCCTTGCTCCATTGGGGTGACCTGCTCTGGGAGCTGTACCGCTGTCAAGATGCTTCCTTTGAAGTAACTGTCACTCAGGATTGGGATTTTGGAACTCGAGAAAAAGGTTTTAGTTTGTTTGTGCAGGGGGCTCTTTCCATCCACCCACCCCATGTCTTTGTCCTTATGTCCTTCCTCTTCTCCAAAAGAGTACTAAGGTATTTAACGCCTTGCCTCCTAGATTAAGTACCAAAGTGACACTGCAGAAGGCTAACTGGGAACCTTGTCCTCTTGCATTTGTCATTGTTGTCCTGTCTCTTCTTCATCTGAACAACTTGTGCTAAATTTCTCAGCTAGAAGACTTTTATAATGATAAAGAGAGAGAGACACTCTCAAAAATAGAACGCCCCAGTCCTTTCAACACCAGACCAGAGGATAGTAATGTGAACAAAGTGGTAATCTTGTTTCTTCCTTTTAGGGTTCCTCCCAGGATGCCATCTGCCATGTTGCAGTCACTGTGGAGACAAGAAAAGACACCAGTCCCTCAGCTTATCTACTGCTGCTTCTATATACTGGATAACTTACCAGAGACATGAGCAGACATAGCTCATGTCTTGTGTTCCCCTTCTTGTCCCATACCCATGTTTCTCGCCCTCACTTCATCCTCTTCCCCACTTCCTGTGATCTGTCCACTTGCCTTTCCAGTCCCTCTTGTTAACACAAAAACTTCACTAAGTCCCCTTTTTATTTTAATAAAGGGCAAAACTCAAAGGCTGGTCCAATTAAATAAATGCTCTTAGATGAAGCTTTATTTATTATTTCAAGTGGCAGCTTGATGTGTATTTCTGGACAACAGCACTGCCTAGATTGGTAAGTATTTTCAACTGATCAGTACCTTGACCCCTTTTTTATTAACCTGGCAAAGCAAACTTACCCTTGAACCATACACAGGCCAAGTTTTGATCTTCTAGAGTAAAGCAATTTGAGTTAGGTGAGCACTAAAGCAACTGAAGTTTTTGCCCAGCCAGGGGCAGCTCCAGGCACCAGCACGCCAAGCACGTGCCTGGGGTGGCAAGCCATGGGGGACGCTCTGCCAGTCACCGCGAGGGCGGCAGGCAGGTTGCCTTCGGTGGCATGCCTGCGGGGGATCCGCTGTCCAGCGGCTTCGGCGGACCTCCTGCAGGCGTGCCGCCGAATCCGCGGGACCGGGGACCTCCCGCAGGCGTGCCGCCGAAGGCAGCCTGCCTGCCATGCTTGGGGCGGCAAAATACCTAGAGCCGCTCTTGTGCCCAGCATACCTGATTCAAACAGTGTGAAAGTAATTACAGCATCATGTGAAACTAATACACTTTCTCCTCCATCCCTCCAACTCCCACAAGCAACATACCGGTGTGGTTGTCCTACCCACTGTCCCCTCTTCGGTTCGATGCTTTCCCTGATGAGGGAGGTCTGAATTCTCCCGGTAGTCTCGGCCCTTGGTAGTCTGCATGTCTAGAACTGCCCGGCTCTTTGTAGGAAGAGGTGGTTTGATGAACTGTCCCTGACTGCTTGGACCTACTTCAGACCTTGAGGGTTTGACTGGTTTTTTCAGTGGTGCTGGGTTTTCTAAGGAGGCAGTTGGCTTCTGCTTGCCCTGAGCCTTTTCACTTATAGTTTTTTCCTCAGATTGGTTGGAGCAGGTGTAGGACCGGAATCTGGGTGTGGGGATCAGGAAAGGAGGGGATGGCTGCTTGTTGGAAGACTTGCTGCTGTCGGCATCTTGCGGCTTAGTGAGAAGGGCGCCATGATTCGGAATAAGTTGGTGCTCCTTTCGCAAGACTGGGGTGTAGTCCTGTTCCTTCTTGGATGCCACCTTCCCCTTAGAGCTCATGGCGCCGTACAGTGGGTTGTCAAACATCTCAGGCTTCTGCTGAATTTCCTCTGGAAGCAAAGACTCTGCCACACTTTTTCCCATGTCAGCTGGCCTACAACCAACAAGCAATATGAAAATGACAGGTGTAATTAGGAGTGGTCACTGAGTGACTTAAAGAAGGGAGAGTGAATAGAAAAGTGACCATGAGAGAATGACGCTGACTGTGCAGAGGGGGAAAGGAGGTGCAGGGAGATAACAGAATACCAGTCAAACCAGTGGGGACAGAAGAGAATGGTGCAGGTTTTTTGTGTTGTATAAGTTTATTGATAGGAGAGCTGAGGATGGGTAGGCATGGTGCTGGGCAAACTCTCCCCAGAGCTCAGTCCTGACAAAACTTGGTTTCTTTTTAAACAGAGATTAGCAACAGAGCCCAATTGTGCCAAGTGCTCTGATGGTTTTGAGAAGAGCACAAATCTGATTGAATTAATAGATCTCTTCACTTATGATGGAGGGGAATGGAATGGAGGTCTCTAGAATGTTAGTATAAGAACTCCTACTACACCAATGTCACTGTTAGGCCATTACAACCAATCTCCTACCGCTACCAGTGCCAGGTGGTTCAGGGGAAGGAATAAAGCATCCCTCGAAGCACCTAGCTGCACAGTATCTAATAACTGTGTATTGCAGGGGTAAGAGGTTTACTTTGTGTTCAGTGGAGCCTGCAACCCCTTGAATTAAAACTAACAGAAACCTCACACCTGACTGAGAGTTGCTGTAGAAAGGGATGAGTGAGGTTCTGTGGGTGCTGCGCTGGTGAGGCTTTCACCAGGTGATCACACGACAGCTTGAGCACTCAAAGGGCAACTCTGCTCTTGTTGGACAGAGTGGAATGGGGGATGAATGGCACATGTTCAAGGGAGCTTGTGAATAACCTCCGTTCCTCACTCCGGATGCCTTCCTTGGACAGTGTGAAGTGGCATTCTCTGCAGGGCAGTGGAGCGGTGGAGAAAGGCAAGGGAAGAAGCAGTAAGGAGTTTTCCATGGAAGAGGGGGCCAGTGCTTGGGATGGAGGCTCCGGTTAACTCCATTTTTGTAGCGTGGCAAAGGGGTTTACTAGGAAACTACACTCCAGTCCCAGATAAAAACCCATCACAATGGCTCCATTAGAAGAAATGGAATGAGGATGGGGGTTACATGGGTGTGGTGTAACCTAATCACCGAGAAGCTTGGCAAACAAGGGATATATATGATGGATGGATTTAAATTCTGCATCAAGGTTGGTGATTACTCCGACACCTGGGCACTAAATTCTGAAACAAACTAGAATTTGCTGAGCTGCACAGAAGTGCAGCTGAAAGCATGGCATGCAAACGTGAGGGTGTGCTCCTTCTGCCAGATGGGAGGGGGCTATCCTACACTCTCCCCTTCGCTTCTGGGTGGCTATGGGGGAGTTCTCCACCCTTTCTTTGCCCTCTCCCTACAATCGAGGTTGGGAAGGAATTACCCACGAAGCTTTGACTTTGGGCTGTAGCACAGGCCTGAGGAGTTGTCGTACTTGTTTCCCTTAGCATGTGCAGAGCCAGCACCCATCTCACTCACCTTCTCTTTCTGTCTCTAGAGGTCAAGGGCCAATGGAGTAACTCATTGCACCTCCAGCTCACCACACAGATAACAAAACTGTGACTGTGTTGGGGTGGGGAATGGGGGAGACCACCAGAGCACCAGTGCCAGGGCAAAGACTCACACATGCTCTTGACTCCTGGGACCAGAACTTCGGTTTGTCGTAGGCTGAATGGATGGTTTTGGAGACAGGGGGGACTGGGAGGAAGGCGTGGAGGTAGACTCCCGGTGTCCCATCACAGGGACGTTCTCTTTAGGCTGCTGGTCATAGGTCCAGAAGGCAGATGGCTGGTCTGATGAAGGGCTCTGCTTAAGCTGGCCAGGTGCAGAGAATTGCTGAGAGAAAGAGACCACCCCCATATAGTTGGGATTGCTGATGTCCGTGGGGGTGGAGCTGCTGAAAAAAGGGAATGATCAGACTCACACTTTCTCTACGCTGTTCCCTGCCAAAAGCTCTCATGAACAGACAGCTACTAAGGAAAGAGCCTAATGCCCACTGACTGCCCCCCCCCTTTTTTTTTAAGGAGAAAAAGATAATGTGGGAGGCTTGTTGGCTGCTCCCTCCTCAGGACCTTTGCAGAGGGGGCTGCCAGGTCAGGGTCACCCCTCAATAGGCTCCTGTGGTGTGAAGTAGTTTATGCACTGCTCTGTAGCTGCTTATAGGGCCCAGAAGCCCTTCCAAAGGCTTCTGGGCCCTGTAGTTCAATGAGCAGATCATAATGCTGCATAGCAGTGTGCAGGCTAGCGCGTGCTACTGCATTCAGAGCACAGAAATCTGGCCTCTCTCTATGGACTGGGAGCAGAAGGCAGCCAACTGCCTGGACAGAAAATGGGTCCTGTGAAATGTATAAACTGAAGCAGTAAGACCTCCTTCCTTGGAGTCAATCTGAAGCATCCTGTGCCTCACTGGGAAAGGCTGGCAGTCTGAGTTCAGCTCCCACACCCAAGCTGGCAAAGTTAAAGTAGCGAGGTTACCGTAACACGTCATCCTTGCCCTGTGCATCTGGAGGAGAGGAAGCATTTCCCCGAAAGCGAGCAACAGCTGCTGCTTCTTTAGCCATCAAGTGAGTAGATTTTGATTTTCTGTTGGAGGGAAAGGGCCGTTTTTAGGACAGGGACAGGACCACAGCCTAACAAATCCATTGTCATGTACTGCCTTGTCAGACAGTTTATTCCTGGTTCCACTCTCCTGTGCACAGAAGCCTACCATAATCCCATTCCTTTACTTGGAAAGACAAGGAGGGAGATCTTGAGTCTGTAGCTGTTACCAGCAAAACCGAGAAGACTGGTAGTTGTAAGGCGGCCACAGGAGCAGCTGTCCAGCTCCTAACAGATCTGTTTTGTAATACACTCACAACCTCCAGTGAGAGTCACACCTACACTCAGCTCTGAACTGCAGGCTGACCACTTCTGGGGGTCTGAATGATCTGTTGGCTCTTTACCTGATAGATTGCTCCCACTCTTTGATGGGATCCAGGCTGCTGATGCCCTTTGGTTTCTGCCCAGCAGTCTCATCCCGTTCAATCTTCACAAAATCTGGAGGCAAAGAAGAGGCATGAAAGAGCACTTGAGTGGGTCACAGTCTCATCTTACGACTTCAAATCTCAGGACTCTGAGCTATGCTGCATTAATGCCTGTATCTAGCTAGATGTCTTAGCCTATCAGAATATCAGTGCATAGACAGGACAAGGAAGAAAGGAGGTCTTCCAAAAGAAAGCCGTGCTGTCTTATCCAATCAGGATCGGATAGCCAGGACATACATCTTCTTAGATTTTAAATAGTGCAGCTATTATTACTGTAACGCCATCAAGGCACATCGTACTTTACTGACAAGTAGAAGACAAAAGTGCCTGTCCCAAAACACTTGCAACCAAAGGCCTTGATCCTAGACACACTTATGTATCTGCATAATTTTACTCATAGTGATAATTCCAGTGAATTTAGTAGGACTCCTGATGTGTAAAATGAAGCCTCTACATACATGTGTACTACCTCGGAGGGGTGCTGGGAGAATTAAACAATGTTTGTAAAGGGATTTCAAAATGTAAAATCCTACAGCAGCAAGCGTTAGAGGATGATGAATGTTTAGCAGCATCTCTTTTCTCCAATGGCTGGCTTGAACATACTACTATTGTCACACAATATAAATAGTTGAGCCTTTGTGGCTGCTGATACCTACTTTGTTATTACGGTTTCAAAGCATGAGCCTGCGTGTTAGTTTCTGCTGAGCAGAGAGCAATGGTAATTCAATCCTAGGAAAGGAATTTAATATTTTTCTATCCTCTTTAGAGGCTGCAGTAGCCACACTCTGGGCATAGCAGGTGTCCAGCTGAGTTGCACTACAGACATTCAAAGTGCAGTTTTTATTACTAACGACAATACGTGGTAACTTGTGTGTTCTGAAGCATGCTGCCATAGGATTAAGAGAACAATACCCAGCAAGCTAGAAAAGGAGGCTCATTTTCCTTTAGTTGAGCAACTGCAGTTTGAGAGTCCTTAGTGCCCTTTTCCATGTGCTGACAGGTGTCTGGACCAGAGGAAAATCTGTCTCCCTGTTATACAGCCATCACAAGTGGAAAAGCAGTAATATAATTCAACAAAGTCTACATTAGTGAGAGACAGGTAGAGGGCTCCCTCAGTCTGTTAATTCACATGCAGAAGGAAGAGGAGGACCTGAATGTGATGGCTGTGTTTTTCTGGAATTGCTCAAGTACGGTCCCCAGGAAGAGAATGATCATCTTTGGATCCCCAGGGCCACCATCGAAAGCTAATGGCTGTTACGAACTAAAAAATGCTGCTAAAATAAGCTCCAGTTCTTTGACAGGAATCAGATCAGGCCCTTCTGGATAAGATCACAGTAATCTGGAGTGAGCCCTCCAAGGGCCAGGGTCTTACCATACAGTTTCTCTCTCTGCTTTCCTTGCGATGTCTGTAACTTGATTTCACCTTGGAAGACCCCTGTTCTCTCACCATGGTGTGTTAGCACAGTATGGAAGGGGACTAGCGATTCTGTAGCTTCTATTCTCAGGGCAATACAGCCCTCACCTAGAAGACAGGGAGGAAGTCTGGAGATGAGAAATTACTAGCATCGTCTCTCTCTGTCACTTCAGTCATCTATTATCTCTGTACATACTGAATAAAGGGACCTTCAAATGTGACTGGAAAGATAATCTTTTGCTTTAAATTACAATATGGATTGTGTGATATCTGCAAACTCAGGGGGGTAAGGAGCATTCACTTCCCTTTTTCAGGTACTCAGTATGGATTTGTACAGGATACTTCAGACACCATTAATGACTTTGGCTCTCTGAGCTTCCATTATTGTTCAGAACAGTTTGTGACCCTTGTCTGAACTAAGTGGATGCCAATAGAGTGGCCCTCTCCAAGTCAGGACTGCAGTCCTTTGGCTGAGCAGAGTATGATAGTGAATTTGGCTGAGCATGGATAGTGAATTTCTCTCGGGCCCTGGAAAAAGTGGTCTCTTATCCATCAGATATGGAGTATGCAAGTGAAGCAGTATTTACAAATCCTGGATAAACCGAATATGATAGAGAATGAGCTCAGCTCTAATCCCAGCAGAGCACATTTCCTTTAAATCCCTTCATTTTCAGGCTGATCCAGTTTGCACAGATGATGTTTATAGTGCTGAGTCTTTTAATCCATATTAGCACAGAATGGTGCACACGGTCTGCATGTCATACGTATTAAGCTCTACATCAGAATACAGAGCACCGTTACACCTTCAGGCTGTAATAATTACTGCCGTTCTCTCCCACTCTTCCGGTGATTTGGAACAATCTAAGGAGAACTTGACTCATACCCTGCATTAGAGCTAGGCACTTACCATACGATTCATCACTGTCTGAAGACTTAATGCTGATCAGGATGTGCTGATCCAGCAGGTACTCCGGGTCTGAAATAATCGGAGTCAGCTGCAAGGACAAGCCCACAGAGGTAAATACAGTGGAGAGGAAAGCACACAGAAATAAAGTTCTCCCTTTGTACCTGGGCCCAGACTGAGCAAGGTTCAACTAGACAGGGCCCTGAGGATTCCTGCCAATTTAATGCACAACCCAGCTCTCTTCAATAATGTTTGAAGATGTAAGATCGAACACAATCCATTTCTAAAATACCTCCTTCCCATTCCCAGCTGGGAGGCTGCACATCAGACATTTACACACAGCACCACTGCAGTACTTCCTTTTGACTGAAAATCCCCAGGTGGAAGTGATTTGGAGCCTAATTTCAATCTGCTCCACACTATGTGGCTATCACTCTGTTCACTTACTTTAAGCTCATGGGGGTTGCCCTGCAAGGCCCTGCAGAGCATTCCCCAAACTACCTGGCCAGACCAGCCTTTCCGAACCCAACAGTTCTCCTCTTGGATTATCCACAAGGGTAGTTAAAGGCTCAGTCTTGCCCAGCCCAAGAGTGCCACAGCTGCAGCTTCTCCAGCCCCTGCCAGTGCAGGGAGTAGAAGAACAGCGACTAGTCCAATAACTGAATTTGGGTCTCTGACAATAGCACAGAATACTAGTGCTAGCCTGTTCATGGTCCTTTTAACATAAGCTTGCCCTCTGGTTTAGAAACAGGTAAATATTTTCTACTATATGCACCTTATTTTCTTTAAGAGGCCATTTCCTCTCTGTGTTGGTAAAAGTTCCACCTTGGAAGAGTGAGGCATTTAACCTGCACTGAATAAAGCACTTTCCCAATCTGAATGCCTGGGCCTTTTTCAAGGATACCAAGAAGAACCACTGACTTGCAGGACAAAGAAAACATGGAAACTGTTAATCTTCATGCTGCTTTTCAAAACGGAGCCTAGCACTTGAAACCAATTTTTATATGAAGAAAAGGTTTGGTTGCTGTTTATCAAACATGCAGACAGAGGATTTCTCTGAAATGGATGTGAAAAAATATTTTCCACTTACCTTAGGAAGGGCCTCAATGAACTTCACCATGAGTTCCCCTTCATTCCCATCCTCATTTTCCCCTTCCTGGCTCTTTACAAAGCCTGCAAAGAGTGATGCAAAAGAAGATAATTGGCCAGGTGAGAAAGAGACCCCCCTCACAGCAAGAACTCAGTAGCAAAGATGCCTTCAGATGCTAGATCCCAAAAGGACCTGCTCTGATTTTTTCTCTTTGGGTACAAGATTTTGAAAGCTCTGGGTTGCTTGAGGGCTGGACCTTGAGGGAATGCTTCCCTAGTAAATTTGCAAATGACCTTACTGTGTAATCGTTAAGTGATTTTATTTTACAGTCAAATTTGGCATTAAAAGACTCAGTACAGGCATGGACAGGAGGATAAGAACATGACAGCTCTTCCCACGACACTCAAGATAGCACACTTTTGAAATTCTAATTTAAGCCTGGTAATACACTGTTTCCATAGAAATCTATGCAAATTTTAATGCAGCCAAAAAATAATCATCTTTTCTGGAACTGTCTTTGACACAGCTCTCTGACATGAGGATAATGTGATGAAGCATTCAGCAGAGGCATGATGTCCCACTTACAGGACTGGCCTGACGATGAGGAATGGTGTAACAAACACAGCATGGGCGTGTGGTCTCACATTACATACTCAGCTGAGACAATAGCCCTTTAGCTGTGGAATACAGGATACAATTTTCAGCACTGAAATGCAGAACTATTCACAGAATCATCTCAGTGGAGTTCCTTTCACTTTCATTTGATCCTCTGATTTATTCCATTGAAACCATAGGAACCAATTAATTAATTATTTATTTTGTACTGAGAGTAGCACAAATATTAATCCTTTTATTTTGAAAGCAAACAATTACTTACAGCAGCATAATAGGAAATGTAATCAATAGAGTGTTCACTAAGCAAAGATTTTCCTATCTGACAAGCGAGAACACCAAAGTTCTCTCGTTAAAAGAGATGTGCTCTTTCTTCAGTCTTATTTGAAAATCTGCTCAAGGAAGATCCTTGTCGATAACACATTATTACAACTAAATGGCTGCATTGCTCAGATTTTGTCAGTAACAATATAGAGTGACATACAAATCACAACATACCTGTAACATCCCTCGCCCCCTCTCTGCAGTCACACAAATAACTTACACAGCCCATTTATTTTGATCAAAGTGAGAGGAAGGGAGTTGATCAAAATAAGCAGAGAACTTTGTAAGGAACAGAGGAGGAGACAGGGAGAACGTTACTTTCTAAGCAGCTGGAGTAGAACTCAATGTAGAATTTGGTCTGGGACTTGGTCTTCAGAGTGGCACAGCAGCTCAGGAATTCTATCTGCCCCTGGGACTCTGTGTACTTGGAATCTAGAAAAGGGAAGGACACCCATTTAGTTCCAAAAGAACACTAAAGATTGCACATTTTCAACAAGACTCGGGGAGCCAGGTTTCTTGTGCAATATATGCAACACATTTATATGGATCTACATATTTCTTGCATGCCCTACCCTTACTAACCATTCTTTGAGACAAATTGTGAGGTGACCCCAACTTCAAATGTAGCAAAGACAGGACTGTGGTCACTGGTCATGATGTCACTGGTGCAGCCTGCCAATGAGAGAAGAAAGGCAGTTAATGCCACGGGTTTCTGTTCTGATCCAAAGAGATGACTGTAATATAATCATCATTCAGTAGCTTTCCAGAAAAACATAATTGTGTCATTGTTGTAACTGTCTCTTCTAATCTATCGTATTTCTAAATCTCCTCATCTTGGAATCTAGGTTTATGTAAACAAGTGGTGTGCAAAGTGGAGGGGGGGCACAAGAGGTTCTCTTGGGGAGCATGAAGAAATTGGGATCCTGCAGGTTCTGCAGCACCTGCTGCCATAATAGTGGGAGAAGGATAAAAATAGAGTGGGTATTGCGGGGGCGAGACAGGAGTGGGATTTTAAAAAATAGTCCTCCTGCATTGCAAACAACATGAATATCCTAGCCAGCAGCTGCCGCTCTCCAGCTGCTCAGCTCTGAAGGCAGCGCCACCACCACCACCAGCAGGGCAGAAGTAAGTGAGGCAATGCTAGTCATTATTGTCCTGATTCAATTTGTGTTATATGATTTCCCTCCATGATGTTATTAACACATGTTCCAAACTCCACAGCCCTGCCCAAACTGAGGTTGGCAAACAGGTCTCTTCTAGTCAAAGGAATGTGTGCTTGCCTTAATTTGCATTTAAGCAGTAATCAGAGTCATCAAGTGAGTATGGAAAAAAAGAAAGCTCAAACAGGTGAGAAAAAGCCAGCAGGGAATATCTTTCTACATAGATTCCATCTCCTAGTTCCTAGCTGGAAATGTTTTTCAAGATGGGGACTGAAACTATAAAAAGGAGGGGCAAACACCCCACGGGACCACTCTCTCTCCTCCTGCCATTGCATTCACTGCACCTGACATGACAAAGGAAGCATTCGTTGGACTCCAGGGAAGTGGTCCTAAAGGTAATAAAGGTAATAATTGGAGATATATCAATCTCCTAAAACTGGAAGGGCCCTTAAAAGGTCATCAAGTCCAGCCGCCTGCCTCCACTAGCAGGACTAATTTTTGCCCTAGATCCCTAAGTGGCCTCCTCAAGGATTGAACTCACAACCCTGGGTTTAGTAGGCCAATGCTCAAACCACTGAGCTATCCCTCCTAACCTACAAGGGTTGGTCAGTAAGACTGCTGAAGCATGTGGTGAGAAACATTGCTTGAATCTGATTTAGTTTGTTATGTTAGGCATTAGTAAATGTTTTATCTTTATTTTTCTTGTAACCATTTCTGACTTTTATGCTTCATTACTTCTACTCTCTTAAAATCTCTCTTCATAGTTTATAGACTTATTTGACTGTTTTCTCTAATCTAGTGTGTTATAAATTGAAGTGTCTGAATAACTATTTGAGATAATGAGCTGGCATATTATTCCCTTTAAGGAATAATGGACTTACAATATTTTGTATTGTCCAGGAGACGATTGTGTAGTACAGGACATACATCTCTGGGGCGAATTCTGGGACTGGGAGTATGCTGGGGTATAACCTGCAGTATAACCAAGGCTGGTGAGGGCCAGAGTGTAACCTCCGGGTGGCTGGCAGGCTGCAGCGACACACGGATACTCAGGATGTAGCTTGCATGCTGGAAAGCTGTTTGTGAGTGGCCCAGGTGAGAACTAGCTCATCAAGGCATTGTAAGGCACCCAAAGTTGCAGGGCAGGAGTAACACAGCTACTAATTAGTCTGGATTGTACCCTGGTATGTCACAGTATCCCTGGCTCATCTTTGCAATATAAGTAGCACACCTGAAGAGCAAATCTAATGAGGAAGAAAATGGTGTAGGAACACAGCTCTGTTATTTCCCATTAGAGAACAATTCAAGGCAAGGTATTCTGAACTGTATGTACTACACCTGTCTGTAGCTGAGGGGTGTTGGCTTGATGTTCTTAGGTTACACTGACATCCAGCAAATACAGTAGGTGGAACACGAGGAGCCCAGATGCCAATTTTTCCAAGTAACTTTATTTCCCAAAGCCACACACTGAATTATCTGCATATAATTTGCCCTCATGGTCACACCACCCCACTTTGTCAGATGAGGTTTCTGAGCACGCCGTCTTCTCACCTGCTGAGCTGGGTGTGATCACTGAGACCCCAGTGCCCAATATCCAGGGTTTTTTAAGGGCTCTTCTGGGATGCCTTTCATTTCTCCCTATAACACAAGTTCTAGCCAAGAAAGGGTAAAGGTAGCTCTCTTGGAAACCCATCAACCCTGCTGTTAGCATCAGCTGAGGGAGGAATTCAAGAGCGATGTAAGGAATTCCCCTGCGCTGGTGCAGGGGATGCTGGAGTTGGGTCTACTGAGTGGAAATACAACATGCTGGCAGTAGACACAGGACTGGCCTGGACTAGTTTTTAATGATTTTGGCACCTTTCATGAGTCTCCCAAGATTGATGGCACTGGAAAGTGAACTCCTCTGCTGTCCACAGGACAGCCACAGCATGGGCAGCAGCAATGCAGGCTTTCCCACAAGCTATTGGGTAAGATTCTCAGCTGCTGCAAATCACCATCATTCCACTAACTTCACTGGAGCAAGGCTGATTTCCCAAGAGGAGGATCTGGCCCTCTGTATTTTACCCAGGCTCTGGACGCCCCACCTGTGGAGAAGAAAGGTAGTTCGGTCTCCAAGACCATTCAATGGGTAGATTGCTGGGATGGTCAGTTGGGATGGAATTTGCTCTGAAGTAGATGCCTATCAAAGAACTGGATCAAGACAACCAACACATTTCACACTGCATTCTATCCGGGTGGGCTTCTTTGCTGCAAACCGGCCCACTCAGACAGTGCCCATAACAGTCTGGCATCAACAATTATGGAGATCCTGCTGGTACCAGTGCTGGAAACCCTGGCTTGTTACTGCCAAGAGATTAAGGGTGTAGAGTGGGATAAAATACAACATGGTTTCACAAAAGGTAGATTGTGCCAGACCAACTTGATCTCTTTCTTTGAGAAGATAACTGATTTTCCAAACAAAGAAAAGGCGGTAGATCTAATCTACGTGGATTCATAAAGCATTTGATACAGTTCCACATGGGAAATTATTAGTTAAATTGGAGAAGATGGGGATTAATATGAGAATTCAAAGTTTGGTAAGGAACTGGTTAAAGGGAAGACTACAATGGGTCATGCTGAAAGGTGAACTGTCAGGCTGGAGGGAAGTTATTAGCCTTGGAACCAATCTTATTTAACATTTTCATTAATGACTATGGCAGAAAAAGTGGGAGTGTGCTAATAAAATCTGCAGATGACAAAAAGCTGGGAGGTATTGCCAATACAAAGGTGGGCTGGAATATCATACAAGATTTAGACGACCTTGAAAACTGGAGTAATAGAAATGCCATGAAATTTAATAGTGCAAAATGCAAGGTCATGCACTTAGGGACTAACAACATGAATTTTGCTATAAGCTGGGAATGTATCAGTTGGGAGCAAAAGAGGAGGAGAAAGACCTAGGTGTATTAGTCGATCACAGGATGGCTATGAGTAACTAATATGAAGTGGCTATGAAAAAGGCTAATGCAATCCTAGGATGCATCAGGCGAGGTATTTCCAGTAGCGACAGGGACATGTCATGACCATTATACAAGGCCCTAGTGAGACCTCACCTGGAATACTGTGTGCAATTCTGGTCTCCCATGTTTAAGAAAGATGAATTCAAACTGGAACAAGTGCAGAGAAGGGCTACTAGGATGATGAGAGGAATGGAGACCCTACCTTACGAGAGGAGACTTAAGGAGCTTGGCTTGTTGAGCCTAACAAAATGAAGGCTGAGGATAGATATGATTACTCTCTATAAATACATCCAGGGGACAAACGCCAGGGAAGGAGAGGAGTTATTTAAGTTAAGGGCCAATGTTGGCCCAAGAACAAATGGATATAAATTGGCTGTCAATAAGTTTAGGCTTGGAATTAGATGAAGGTTTCTAACTATCAGAGGAGTGAAGTTCTGGAACAGCCTTCCAAGGGGAGTAGTGGGGTCAAAAAACATAACTTGTTTTAAAACTGAGCTTGATACATTTATTGAGGGGATGGTATGGGAGGTTGCCTACAATAGCATATAGCCAATCTGCAACTGGTAGTAGCAAATATCTCCAACTGCTTGAGATGGGGAGGGCTCCGAGTTACCACAGAGAATTATTTCCCAGGTGTCTGGCTGATGGGTCTCACCCACAAGCTCACGGTCTAACTATTGCCATATTTGGGGTCAGGAAGGAATTTCCCATAGGTCTGATTGGTAGAGACCCTGAGGGTTTTTCACCTTCCTCTGCAGTATGGGACATTGGGTCATTTGCTGGTTTGAACTACAGTAAATGCTGGATTCTCTGTAACTTGAAGTCTTTATTGCAGGAGTGGATGGGTGAGGTTCTGTGGCCTGCAATGGACAGGAGGTTAGACTAGATGATCATGATTGTCTCTTCTGGCCTTAAAGTCTATGAGCTAGATGGTGTCATAACAAACCCTACAGTGTGGCCAAAAGCTGGAAAAGAGAATCAAGCCAAGGAAGGAGCATTTGTGCTGCAGCCATCTCAACTGTATTCTGCATATAAATGTATAACAGACTTCATTTTCCAGCCATATACTGTGATAATTGGAGACGTAACTCCAAATTGCATGGTTTATTATCATGTCTCTCCTGTGCTGAGAGCCTGGCAGTGCAAGGAGATCCTACAGACACCCCTGTGAATCATTTCTGTTTCAGACCAATTGCTTTGCTATCTACAATCTGTTATCTACCCACCATAGGATTGACACACCACGTGCACCATGGGGTATGATTTCCAAAGCACTCGATCACACCAGGACGGCAAATTGAATTTCATCTGCAAACCAAAGGAGAACTGAGGTCAAGAAGAAGGGAAAGGACAAGTTCTTCTTAAGAAGAGGAGAGAAATCACTTGCCAAAGGGCTGTGTGCTTGTTCCAAATTATTGTTGTCCATTATTTGGCTCCTTTCAAAACATTACAAATTTTAATCCTAATTTGTGCAGGAAATGGAGAGCGATTTTTAGGTCACTTTTCTCTCTGGATGCTATTTTCCCTACACTAGCATATATTTTTTAATTGAGAGGTTTATATTTTAGTTACCACCTACCCCTGTTGCTTTCTGCTTTGTGTATGCATACTTCTCCCGGGTATTTCTTTCAAAACGATAAGTTGGAGCAAAAGTGATCTCTTCTTCCTCTGGAACAGAGAGACAGCTGGTTATTGTTCTGGCTTTAGGAAAGCTCTAGGCCTGGTAAGACGCTCAGTACTCCCCCATCCCATCCTTGCAACATTGCTGTGGCAGAAAGAGTCTTTGAGTGGCCACAGAAAAGTTAACAGAAGGGTAGAGTTAAGAGTAGAAGAGTACAGAATCTTACCAAATTGCAGAAACACCTTTTGGTCCTTTTTCTCCATGAGAAGCTGGTCAAAACCCAGCAACTCTGGATACTGCTGTTGTTTGATCCTCTGGATAATATTCTCTGCTTCCTGGAAACAAGGAAATGTCAGAGTTGCAGAAATGCACTCCACCTTCTTACAAACACTCTCTTGCTAGTGGGCAGGCTATAACACGGGACACTTGTCCATCAAACGACGAACGAACAAAATATTAATGTATACCTGAACACCTGATTCCCATCAGCACCAGACATTCCTACAGTATCACCAAGTCTCGTGCCCATCAAGGATCTACCAAGTATCTGAACACCTGTTCTGACTAGGTCTGGGCCATTATAGAACAAATTGAGGGGTAAAATGAATGAGCAGAAGGGTGTTTTCCTGATCGTGGCATTCTCTCTTGTTGGCAGCAGGGTCGGTGCTGTTTTGGGAATGGTTGTCATTGGGGAGAACTAGAGAATGATGGTATGTCAGATGGCATCATTAGTAGGCCAATGGCTCATTAATCTCTGGAGAGGAGATATGGTGACAACTTCAGATCTCTCCCAGTGCCTCTCTGTCTTTTTGCAAGGAGCAGTTAGTTTGGGGCCCCTTCTCCCACCCTTTTCCAGCTCTCTCTCGCTTTTCCATGTTCCTCTAGATCAGAAGTTGACAACACCTTTAACACAATTAAAGGCACCATCTGCCACTTCAGGAATTCTTGTATCTGCTTTTCTGAACTGCAAGGAATCAAGAGGGGCCGCTAACCGATGTAGGTAGTTCCACGCGGTAGTTCAAGTCTCCCAGCCAGAAGAGATGAGTAAAGCGGTGAGTGATGTTAAATGGACTCAGTTTCTTATCTCCCAGTGTCAGGAAGCGCAGAATGTTCATGTAGTTCTGGTTTCGCCTAACAAAACAAGCAAAGACTGCCTGTCATACTCTGTTGCCATTGGGTTCCTCAGTGCTAGGGGCTGACAGAGACTGCTGCTTTAGCATGCTGGAGCCAGTTAGGCTCAAAGTACAGGAAAGATGAGGTTTTTAGCCATCATTCTTTAGAGAACCCTACACTTCCACTTCACATAGACCCTGATGACAACTATGGAGCCCCTGAATGCTCAGGGATGCCCCGGTGAGGGAATTTGGGCACTGGCAATTGAAGAAGTTGTCAGTAATTAGTGCATTATCACTGCACCTTCCTTGGGAAAGGGAAACAAACTATAAAAAGAAACCAGGACTGTGCTGCTTCAGCAATCAGAGAGCCATTGCCAGGTGAGGGAGAATGCCCCTGATGCAGGCACTCTAGGACAACAACACACTGCACCGGCAACCTCAGCAAGTCCTGGAGGAGGGGACAGGAGTGGACTTGGTATCATATGCGGCTATGAGGATTCTCGGATGCTGCATGTCAGCCTGATGGAGGAGGCACAGTAATTTAGAGCAGCTCCTGACTGCTCCATTTTGTGCTGGAGGCTGTTTCTGTTCCCAGAGAAGCCTAAAATTAAATGGGTGCAAAAGCTGCTCTAATGCCACCCTTGATCCCTCTGCAGGGCTGTGCTTTTTGTGCTGTGCCTCCTGGCGGCCCGGCACAGAATCTTAGCCATCATTTTTAAACAAAGCAAGAAATAAAAAGGTTCTTGGCTAGATTCTGGCAGCCACTCCAGGCACCTGGGAATTTCCTTAATGGCAAGTGAAGCCCCAGCTGGCAGAGCTCCTGCACAGCAATTCTATGCCACCCCCTTGCTTGATCTAGACCTGATGCAGGGGATGTTCCCAGGAGAGAGGCAGCATGACCAACTCATCTCTCCAGCCCAGCTACCCTTAGCTGCCCAAATGGCTTCTTCAGGCTTCTCCAACTTACACCAGGGACTGGATAGGCCCCAGGACTACAAAACCACAGTCCCGTGGCTGTTGCGCAGCACACTGCTTCGCCAGACCGCAGGCTCCATCTCTTTCTATTGATAATGTAACAGCTTGGGGAATGGGATTACCTACCAGAGACACATTTCTCTGCTCCATACTCGACCCCGTTGGGGTATCCTCTCCCACTGTTCCCTGCGACGCCCCTCAGCCTGGGAGGATTGGCCCCTGATGATACCATGAACACTCTCCATCCTCCCAGCCCTCTCTCAGTGTACCTCAGCCCACAAAGGAGACAGTGCCTCCTGCTGGCACTAGGGAGATATTTTCACTCTCCACATTGTGCTTGTGCAGAAAAACCTCCCAGATTCTCTCCAGACAGCGCAAATCATCAAGATTTTTCCATGACATATAGTGGCAGCTCCTCAGGCTAGGCCAGGTGGGCCATGCTTACACTGCTTTGGGTAAGATACATGGGATATCTCTCCACAGCTCTGAGAACACCTTTCTATCTATTTCCTCTGCCCACTTGCAGATGCCAGCAGCTTCCACTTCTGGTAAAGCCAGAGTTACTGACCAGTGTTCCCTCTAATTTTTCCCGGAATGAATTTTGTTATTGCACCAATATGGAGGTGATATCACACATAACCTCCATATTGGTGCAATAACAAAATTCATGTGGTGGGATGGGACCAAGGGGTTCGGCGTGTGGGAGGGGGCTCAGGGCTGGGGAAGAGGACTGGGGTGCAGGAGGGTGAGGGCTCCGGCTGGGCGTATGGGCTCTGGGGTGGGGATGGGGATGAGGGGTTTGGGTGCAGCAGGGCTCTCCGAGGCTATGGTGTGGAGAGAGGACTCTCCAGCTCTCTCTCCCTGTAGCAGCTCCTGGGCTGGGGGGGGAGAGGCACCTCTCCCCCAGCTGTGGCAGGTCCAGGCTGGGATGAGTTGGGTTGGGGTCAGGAGAGGGGGACCTGTCCCCTAGCCATGGCAGGTCATGAGTTGGGGCCAGCGGAAGGGCACCTGTCCCCTGGCCACGGCAGTTTTGGGGCCGGGCTGGGTCGGGACTGGGGGAGGGGTGCTGCGGCAGGTCCAGGGCTTTGCTAGAGGCATCTCTCCGTGCCACAGCCCTGAGCACCTGCACGGTGCTTAATAGACAGCTGCGTGGCTGTGCAGCTTAGAGGGAACTTAGGCACTGACTGGGGTACTCAGCAGCTTGTAGTCTGGTGAGCCAAAACTGCATTAACAGTGAACATATAATAGATTTTAAGGCCAGAAGGGACCATGGTGATCATTTAATCTGACCTCTTCCATAGCACAGGCCAGAGAACATTACCCAGCAATTCCTAACATAAGAACAGCCAGACTGGGTCAGACCAATAGTCCATCTAGCCCAGTATCCTGTTTCTGACAGTGGTCGGTGCCATGTGCTCCAGAGGGAATGAACAGAACAGGGCAATTAGAGAGTGATCCATCTCCTGTTGTGCAGTCCCAGCTTCTGGCAGTCATAGGTTTACGAACACACAGAGCATGGTGTTGCATCCATGACCATCTTGGCTAATAGCCACTGATGGACCTATCCTCCATGAACTTCTCATTCTTTTTTGAGCCAGTTATACTTTTAGCCTTCACAACATCCCCTGCCAATGAGTTCCACAGGTTGACTGTGGACATCAACACCTGCACTTGAAAGGCAATGACATATTTCACCTGTGTTTCTTTTCACTTCCTGAAGTCAAATGGCTATTAACAAACCCTAAGGAGGTTCCATTAAACATGAATGAGACTCCCACAGCTCCTTTATTGCCTGGGAAAAACAAGAAGCAAAAAACATCAAGAAATCAATCCACCTCTAGGCTGAGCAGTAGAAAGATAATAAAGAACATAACACTTCTTAAGTGAAGTGGGTGATGGGGTAGAGGGGGAGGCAGACTTAATCAGTGCAGGAAGAATTATCACATATAGAACAATGTTCAGGGGAAGTTTTTTCTGAAGAAGGCAAAATAAATAAATTTTAAGAAAGCTAATTTAATTTCCATCTGCAATCCAGAAAGGGGGATCCCTCCCACACAGGCTGAAGTCTTTAGTGGGAAAATTTATAAGCCCAGGATTGAGTAGAAAGACAATTTTTCCCTCCCACAACCCACGCTGAGGGGAGGGGATGGAAAGAGGTGGGGGGCAGGAAGAGGAGGGGTGGGGCTTGGATGAAGGGGTGCAGTGGGGGCAGGGCCTGGGACAGAGCAGGGAGTCGAGAGGACGTCAGGGTGCCTATGCTGGGATTCATATATGCCTAGTTGGGGAAGACCAGGGTCACTTCAGCATGACCCAGAGTGATCTTGCTGAGAGAGAACTGTTCATTTCAAGAGTCCCCATGGGCACAGAGTGGATGACATTCTGATTAGATTTGCTTCTGTCTCCTTACCCAGTGTGTTTGCAATTCCTGTCTTCACGTTGTCTGTGCAGATGTGGCTTATCCGGTTCTCATGTTCTGGCTTGGCCAGGACGACAATCCTGATGTTCCAGAGCGTATGGATTGCTATCTGTCAGGGGATGGGAAACTGATGGTTATATCATGGCACAGAGACACCAGACACATCTGGTCTGTCCAAGGCTTTCCCAACTTACTCAGACTCACTGACTGAGATTTTTCTTTGAGTGATGGACTCATGTTCTTAGATTGTGTGGGTGGGGAGAACATGCGCAATTCCTAGCATGCAGATATGCTCAAATTAATCCCTAGATCACCTTGGTTACACAAAAGACAACTTCATTTGTTCACAGGCAAATTCTAAGAGCCACTTAGGGGCCCCATACACAGTGACCTTTCAGATACGATTAAAACTATTCCTCACCCTCACTGAAACTCAGGAGTGGTCAAACATGGTTGTAACACAGTTGTGTCAGTCCTAAACTTTATTATAACCTGGAATAAAAAGTGCCAGAGCCCACAGAGAAAGAGGCCAGAGCAGTCTCAAAAGATATGCCAATAATTTAAAAATGTTCTCCTCTAAGAGGGATGTTCCCATGGCACAATGGCCTAATTGCAGGTAAGTGTGCTACTGTGGGGGAGGGGATGGATCCAAGGTCAAGATCTACCCTTCACGCCCCAGCTGGAAGGCACTGGGAGCGCTGGGGCTGGCTCTGTGCTCAGACTCAGACTGCTCCCAACAATGCCTTCGCCATCTAGCTGATTCAAAAGTAATGGAGTCCATAGACATGTTCAGTCCCCTCTCTGTCAGCAGGATGGTCCCAGCAATGTGGCATTTCGAGAACAGGGAGGCGTGGGCCTGGAGGCTGGTTATTCCTGTGTCTCTTCTAGCTGCTAGGGGAGTGTGCTATCCTTACTTTGCTCTGAGCTGACATGATTCCTCACCATTTTAAAGCTGATACTGGTGATTTCCTGCAAGGATTGTCTCAGAACTTCCAGCCATTCCTTCTCCCCTTGGGGGTCCTCCTGGGTGCCAATGACATAAATGTCATGGGGGATGTAATCAGCGGAGTCATCCCGGGTCTTTCCCTGTCCCTTGGAGAGAAACCAGGATGTGATCTTCTTTGGAGGAGGAGCAGCACCTTTAGCAGCAAATCCAAAACCACAGTGAGTCAAAACACTTGCAGTCAAACCCTCAAGACTACACATAGCATGGGGATAAAAAAGCACACAAACTCACGGAACTATGCACATGTGCATGGGGGAGACAACGGACTTTATGCCCAAATCACGTACTATGGGCTTGGCAGAGGGGAAGCCCTAGATGATGGAGTTGGTGCTATGCCACCTCATTCCTGGGGAAAAAGGGGCATTGACAGGAGCATCTCTGTGCTCTGACAATTCCCATCTATTGGAGCTGCCAATGGAAGTCACTGGCAGCCAGCTGTCACTGGCTATTCGGCTCGAGGCTGGGACATTCCAAAGACAGCTCCAAGGCTGGGGAGCTGCAAGGGTGGCATAAAACCTGCCTTTGCCCCCAGCCATCAGCTGCCCTGAGTTCATTGTGGCTGCATCTGAGGATCAGGGACTGTGAGATTACTGGAATTAACCTATCAGCTCACAGCCATCAGAACAAATGCACATTCCCAAAATGGGAAAAACAGATTCATTTGGGATTCCCCAGACAAAGAGCCCTGCTGTTAAATTCTCTTTTTAATCCCAAGGAGGGTGGTTTCTCCTAATCACATGCAGAAATAGTTGGAGTGCAGTGACTGGACACCCTCCTTTTCCCTCGACCATGGTCACATTGGCATTATGGCCTGTTTACGCTGGAGCAATGCAAAGGGGCCACGGTGCACGCAAAAACTTAGAGACTCAATTCCTCTCCTGTCTCAGTGGAACACGGTCCCTGTGAACGAATCCCTTACTAAGTGAATAGGAAATGCGGAGTCCATCAGTCCCCACGTGGAAGCAGGCCAATGTCAAGGTCGAGATAAGTGTCTGGAGGAACATACGAAGGACTAGATGAGAAGGCAGCACATACCCATGTTCCAGGTCCCAATGAAGATGGTGATCATGTCAGGCTCTGGTTGCTCAGAGTGTTTATTCTTCATCTGCTGCAGAAGCTGGCAGAACCCCTCTCTTTTCTACATGCAGAGGAACAGAGAGACAACTAATGAGATGGCTGTCTCAGTAACGCTTCTTCTTAAAGAAGAACTAATTGAATAGGGAAGTGCCCAGAATATCTAAAGGGAAGATCAGCCTTATCTCTAATAGTCTGCAGGGAGGTTGCTTTGTTTATGGTACCTTCTTAGGAGAAAAGGTGTGTTGTTAGTATGTATTAACTAGTGTGTTCTAAAAGCCTAGTGTAGACAAGGCAGTGTACTACTCTGACACATGTTAAACTGGTCAGGTTAAAGCCTAGCACATAGTAAAGGCAGTGTGCCTTGTCTACACTGGAGTTTCCAAACACGGAAAAAGTGGGATTCAAGGCTAGTGAATGATTCTGGTGTAACTGCTGCACGGCTGACTCCTGCCTTTGCCAGCCACTGAGCATCCAATGAATGGCGCCGCCCTAATCTGCCTCTTTCCCTTTCCTAGACCCTCATCAGTATAGCAGGAGTTATTATTGCACTGTTGCTGCACATGTCCTCCATTCTCTCCTGCATTTGCTGGATGCTCCCACATTATATGATAAATCTCATTTATGCAGAGCAGATTAAAATCCTATAAATGCCCTGGTAAATCTTCTGCCAAGGATCACTGCCCTCAGGCCCATCCCAGTGCTCCTGGGATAAAGTGAGGAAAGACGTTGTGTACCTTAGAGTCAGCGAAAACATATTCTTTCCGCTGTGTTTTCTCTCTTTCAGTCTCCAATACGATCACCAGTTTGTTAGGGAACTTCTGGGACTTGATGAGCTGCAGAACTAAGCAGAGGCTGGGTGTCAACTGCAGAAACCAGAGTCCCAGAAACTGTATCTGCAGAAACCAGAGTCCCAGAGAGAAATACTCCTCTGCTCACTAGAACTGGCCGCAGGAAGCAGCATGCTCCCAGAGATTACTCATTCAGAAATCTGAGGCTCTCTTTGCCCTGCATTGGGAGACCCCCGCTGAGCACACATTCCTGTCAATTCTGCCTCTGAAAAAGGGTTTTATACAGAGCCTGGAATCAAAAAAATGGTAAAGATGGTTTCAGTGGCTTCAGCACTGAGACCCACCAACAGTATTTCAGCTCTAATAACTGTTCCTGATGTGCAGGGACTGCAATTGTTGCTAGGCCTCTATGGGACACATGCGGGAAGGAGGAGAGCTTCTCTTGTGCAGCAGCACCAGAGACAATCTGGTCCTTTAAGTCTGGCCATTTCTCAGCGTTTTGATTAGTTCTGTTCAGCTGGTCAGTGTAGTGCTCTCAGACAGCTGTTGGAATGGCTCAGCAGAAATAACATGCAAGTGCAGTCAGCAAGGGGTTACATTTATACCCTGAAATCAAGAGTCACAAATAGCTCCTTCTGCCTGGTGTTCAACCCAATCTCGTGCCCTTTCTGCATCTCAAGCAGACAATTTATACTCCTTCCTGTGAGCATCTGTGGAAGGGAAGGTGAAAGCTGATCTGATGGTTAAGATGGTTCGGTCCCATGTACATCAGCAGCTAAGCAATTCTGAATCCCAGCTGGGGAAAATCAGCAGTAGAGGTTTAGCTCAAAACTATGGTCAGCAATGGGTCGTTTTCCTAGTGAGGATGGAGCCTGAGTTGATAGTTCTGCCTGTGCTAATCTCTGCAGTTAGAGGCCTGTGCTAATCTTTGGAGTTAGAGGCCAGAGGGGAATTGGAAAAATAACTTTTCCCTAATAAAAATCTTTCACCAATTGTTTCAGCAGTGACCTAACCAGGGATAAAGAGAACCATTTTAAATGGGCCTTCACAGCAAACAAACAACTACCACCACTCTCCCCTAATGACACTAACACCATGGCTACACTGCAGGTGCTACAGCAGCACAGTTATGGCATTGTGTAGGTTACAGCGACCAAAGAGATTTTTCTGTCACGGTAGGAGCTCTACCTGCCCAAGCAACAGCAGCTAGGTCAACGGAAGCATTCTTCTGCCAACCCAACAGCATCTACACCAGGGATTAGGTGGGTCTAGCTACAGCACTCTGGGGTATGGATTTTTAACACCCTGAGCGCCATAGCAATGTTGACCTAAGTTGTGCAGACCAGGCCAAAGTAACAAACCTGACAGCAGTACAAAGACCTCACTTTTCCTAACAGACCCTTTTATGGGTTCAGCGTACCTAGAGAAGAGATGGACTGACACCAGTCTTGGCCTAACATCTCTGAGATGTTTATATCTTTGCGGCTTATCTCCTTGATCTATACTAGGCAGAAATTGGAAATACCTTTGATCAAGGGATGCTGTTTTCCTTGCAGACGTGCTGCCATTGTCTTAACTGAAAGCCATAGGACTGTAAACTAATGCTCAGAAAGAGCCATTTACCACAGCATTGACTTCCCATTCACTGGAAACTGCCTTGGAAACAAGTGATCTAGGTTTACTGGTGCCTTGCAGTAGAACCAAACTCTCAGCATAACAGACTAATATACACATTGGACCAAACCTTGCTCCCACTGAAGTCAATGACAAAATTTCCATTGGGATCTAGAGGACTAACCCCTTATTTGTTACTCGGGGTAACTTACTTTTCTTATGGTTATAGAACTTGTCTTCAGGACCATCCTTGGCTTTCTTGATAATCAATTTCCCCAGCTCCACATCAACTTTGAGGTGTATTTTCTGGGAAATTCCTAGAGAATCTGCTTTCACCTATTGGAAAAGGGAGAGATTTCTCATAAGCCATTTTTCTAAACCTCAGTCAATTGTACTAGGAAGAGCAATACCTAAATCAATGTACAGAGAAACATCTGCATGGCCTGACCCACTTACATCACTTCAAACAGAGAGCTTTAAGACATGGCCCCTACTACAGTACCATAGAGCACTAAGGGACCCCGGGCACTGAGATATAACTGTATTATCTCTACTGTAGCAGAGCATAGTATCCAGAAACTTAAGACACTGAGACATTCCTACATGTCTTGTGTTCTTCTGTAGTAAGATAAGCATTGCTGACGAAGTCTATTTACCTCAAAGGTTACAGGAGGGATGAGAGAACGTCGATGTGTTGAATCAGGTCCTTCAATCAACAGTGTTTTCACCTGTAAAAATTCATGCATATGGGTATCTATTCGGTGACTCTACACTTCACTTGAGGGGGATCAGAGAAGGGAGTAATAAAGGCATTGCAGGAGAATTCTCATTACAGAGGTGGATTTCACTGAAGATGAAAGAAGCATAAATAAAGCCAGAAGCAGATGGGAACATGAGATAGTTATACATCTCTACCTTTTCTTCAGCCGAGGACAGCAAAGAGATCAGCTGATTGAGCTTCAACACAACATTGACTGGACTGGCTTCGCCAAGCAACTGGTAACAATAGCATTAAAAAAAAGAAGAAAAAAAAAGAGAGAGAGAACCATGAGTACCAGACCCAAAGAAGCTCAGAGTTCACATCACCTTCCAGAAACAGCTGTTAGCAGCAGTGTGTTTTATGTCATCTAAGTTTAATCTGTAACGTGAAGCGCAGTGGCACAGAATGTGACTGAACATGCAGGAAAGTTGGGCTGGTGGGAGAACAACCTTGCCAACCCGGTATATAGGTCAGAGGAGGCTGGATGTGCATAAGAGTTGGATTGTTGATGACAGAAAGACAGATCTGTATTACTGGGCCATGGGTTGAACATGCAGATTGGACTTCTGGTTTTCTGGGCTGCAGGATGGAAGAGGTTGGACAAAGGATTGAGGTGGCTTGGCGGAAGGAGGGAAGCGTTTGTCACAAAAAGACACTGACCATCCAGAGGAGTTAAGCTGATGGAAGGACAAATTTGCAATTCTGGGTCACAGGCTGATGGAGGTTGGAAATAGGAATGATTGAGGCACTTTGCTGCACTCTCTCTCTTTGAGACAGGGGGATGGGAGAAGGTGGAGAAGACTATGAGCTAGCTGAATCAGTGGTTAAATAACTCACTGTGTGCCCAGTGCACTGCAGCCAGAAACAAGCTAAAGAGAAAAAAAGTGTTAACCAATCATCTAAATGCATGGTCATTGTTGTGTCCCAAGCTCAGAAAGGCCTCCCTCCCCATCATCTGTGCCTGACAGACACTATCACTCCTCCTTGGCTGCCTTTCCCCACTTCTTCCAGTAGAACTTACTTGAGAACGCTGATGGATACCAGGAGGCAGCTGCTGGTCAAACACCTTCTGGATGGACTCCAAGGAAGGGAGAGTCCTAGATGCCTCACTGAGAATACAAAGACATGTCAAAGGTCACTGCAGGGTTTGTGTGGGGAATCTGGGGCAAGGTCACATGGGGCAACGAAAGAAGGATAAAGCACAAAACCAGTTAATGATGCATAGTCAGTACGGAGTGAATGTGGGTGTCTACACTGCATTAGGGGAGTGAATGCAGCATGGGTAGACAGAACCACGCAAGCTTTATTCTAGCTAGCGCAGCTAAGAATAGCAGTGAAGACGTAATGCCCTGGCTTCAACCTGAGTATATCCCCAAGCTGCCCAGCAAGCTCCTACAGCCCACGCTGAAGCCTTTGCCACTGCACCTATGCTGCTATTCATAGACATGCCAGCTAGATTAAAACTAGTGTGGGTATGCAAGCCTGAGCTGCAGTCACACCTCTGATTGCAGTGTAGACATACCCAGTGAGGTCAGTGCCAACCCTGAAAGATCAGGACAGCGCAGCAGGGTTAGGATGTCAGCAAATGCACCAACAACAGCTCATTTGAACAGAACTCCTTACAGCTCCATAAGCTGGGGCAGCACAGTACCACCAGTGAAGGAGGAAATACACAGATATATTTTTCAACAAATAGAATAAGGGGACAAGTGGAACTGTGGATGTAAAATGAACCAGGCTTTAATTTCCTGAATTCAAACCAAGGGCAGGTTACAAATGAAATGAATGTAGTGAGCCCAGAGGATGCTTGTCCATCACAAAATCTTTGTATGAACTTGGCACAAATTACACTCTCTGCTAATGACCAGACTTAGTACTGGCAGAGCAGCTAGGTCCTGCAGGCCAAGATGAACATGGAGAACAATGTGGCATTGTGCCTAATTAGTAGCCAGAACTAACAAGTCTCCTCACTTTTATAGATACGAATGCACCAGTTTCTCCATCTAGTTCTCTGGAAAAGGTGCTACAGTGAGCATGTACCTGTGGTCTCTGAAAATCGAGCTACTTATTTAGGTGCCTAACTGTGTATTCAATGGCCTAAGCTAGGCACCCACATTTGAAATTTCAGCCTAAGTGACTTGCCAAGGTCATCCAGGAAGTCTGTGATGGAACTGGGAGCCCAGCCCTCCTAGGCTCTCAGTTCTGTGTCACAAAACTGTTCTGCTTTGAACCTTTTAAGTTATCCTAACCTCCCTAAGACTCCCATTAACATCAGCGGACTTTGGTTCAGGCCCTATCAGAAAAGAGGTGGTATTAGAAGCATTGGGAGAAGTTCTACTAGACAAACCACCAGGAAACAATTAAAATATATCTACTTTGAAGCGATGTGCAGCACAGACTGTACGGTTCTGAACAACAGCAACCACAGAAAAACCCGCTGCTTGGCCGTTTCTTACGTGAGAATGGCCCTCTCTGAGGCCCTTTATCACAAAGTGCAGCTTAATGTAACACACAGGTCAGGCTTGGGGAAGAATGCAGAAGGGTATTTACTGGCATTTGTGCTCAACCAAACCACAAAGTGGTTTTAATTGTATTCACACCTCTTTTGTTTTCTCCCTTTGAACTGCTGTGTGAGTAAAATTTTATTCACCAGAATCTTCACAGGAAGTGTCATAAACACTTCTGTCCATCTGTATTTGCATAAGTATTGGCGCCAGAAGTGTTTGAGCAGCCATCTTAAAAGTTCCTTGTGGGAGTCATTCAATCAGAGAGCAGAAATAACACCATGTAATGTAGGTGACCAATCATGTAGGGAATGATGAAGTGATTGCCTGAAACAACAGTCAAGCTGAACAGCTCACAAATAACTCGCATTATGAAATATGTCCACCCAAACCCTTTAAGGAATTCTGACTGAGGAACACCTCCCCATACATCTGCAGGAAGATCCATGGCTGCGCTGACACAAAGTTCCCCTAAAGTTCCCCCTAAAGCTTTTCTCAGCCCCCCAAGGATTCCCCCTTACTATGGAAATCTCTGGGAGAGGTTCAGCCACTGTTCTTGCAGCCTTCCTGACCCTGCCTATACCTCCGTTCCTGAGGCAGAGTACTTGGCCTGGGCATCCTTACAGCCTAGTGACCCCGGAGACCAGTAGTAGCTGGTGCAGTTGAAAACAACCTTCAGACTGCTCTAATTCACACCAGGAGCTGGCCCTTTGCTGAGCTGGCTAAGGAGCAGGGGAGTCAGGGGCATAAAAGGTACTCTACAGCCCTTCTGTGCTCCCGCTCAGCTGCGTGGAGTGCTCCTTAGCCACAGCTCAGACGCTGGCCTTGCATTTCTTGATGGATAACTCGTGAACTGGAAGAGGGCCTATGGTCACCAGTAAATTGGTCCCTTTGAACAGTTAGCCCAGCTCTGCCCATTATTGAGCTGTAAGCAACCTTCTCACCCCCACCCCAAAGGCGGATATGCAGTTCCAGAAAATGTCCACTTTCCCTTGCTAACATTTGCAGTCACATCTTACCCACAGTCTGATGCCAGCACAGGCATGAATCAGCTAGTGGACATCAAAGAAAAGTTCTCAGTCTTTACACTGAATGCAGTGTCACCTGGGTCTGACAACAGCTATCTCCGGACTATATGCAGTATTGATGTAGCCATGTTGGTCTCAGGATATTAGAGAGACAAGGTGGGTGATGTGATATCTTTTACTGGACCAACTTCTGAAAGAGACAAGATTTTGAGCTGACACAGGGCTCTCCTTAAAGTCTTCAGGTCACCCAGAGAAGAGCTCTGTGTCAGCTCAGAAGCTTCTCTCTTTCACCAAGAGAAGCTGGTCCAGTAAAAGATGATATCTCACCCATCCCTAAACTATGTGAGATTAGAGGGGGCTAGGGAGGGACATTATACAACTAAAGATGGGGCATTAGTGCCAATTGAGTCTGCGATTTGCAATTTTCCCCCACCTCAAGGCTTTGCGAAAATAATAAAAGGTACTGAATCCAGTTAAGAAAAAGAAAACACAGATGCCTGAGAACTAGCTGCAGATTTCAGGCTGAATCCCTCAATGAAGCTGGGAAAGAAGCTGAGGTGAATGAAACCTAAAATTAGGTAATGTCACTGAACAAATTACATTTCAGCATCTTGATAGAGGGATTCAGCTAGAGAGGCTGCAAACCATCGCAGAGATTAAGGGAACTACATAAAGCAATTAAGTGTCCAGGTATTTGAAAATTAGTAAATTATGGGAGAATGCTAGGTTCTATGGCTGGAATGCACACACTCCTGAGAAAATCTGATCTGCAGGAGAGAGGTTTATTAGAGAAAGCTGATTGATATGGAAGACAAAGACAGAGAAATGGCCTAAAGTTATTAGGAGTTCACAGGAGAATTGAGAAGGCAAATCCACCAAAATGAAATGATACTGAGATTATTGGTACAGATTTTGGCAGGAAATTGCAGGAGGGAGAAGGAATTGGATGGGATATATCAAATCCATTCCATTTTCAAACAGCAAGTCAGCTCAATGGGTTGATTTTGAAAGTCTCTTACTACTTGAGCAACGCAAACTGAGTACATGACCAGAACTTGATCCAAAGCCCATTGAATTCAGTGGGAGTTTTTTCACTGACTTCATGGGATTTTAGATCAGGTCCCCTCCATAAGAAAGAATCCTGCATTTCCATGTGGGAAATTGCATATGCAAATTGGTCAATTATACATATAATTAGCCATCTCCATGCTGTGGGTGATTGCCCATGAAAAGAATTGCCTTTGGTGCACCTCACCTATCACACAGGTCTTTGAAAATCTGCCCAGTTAGACAGGATAACAACAGATTAATCCATAAATATATGCCGCTAAACAAGGGGTGGAAGGTGGGGCTAACTGTCTGTTGGTGCAACTCCATTGACGTCAATGGACTTTCACCGGTAGAGAATTTGGCCTGGTAATGTTTGAAGCGGGCACTAGATTTTCAGTGCCCTCTCACTACAAATGTTAAAGGGACGCTGACAATTGGAAGAGCAGCTTTGATGCTTGAGAACATTTGATATCAGTAGGTTTTCTTTTTTAAGACTTTCTTATCCCCTTGAAGGGCGATCAGGGATACAAAAACCTAGATAGCACAAAGTAGCGATGCGTTAGAACTCCCTTCTGGGAAAAGCCAGCCTGGCCTTCATTGGAATAACAGCACAGCCCTATCTGAGACAGTTTAGCAATGGAAAAGATTCAGTCCTGATTTTGTTGGCTGTGGGATCCCATTATTCGGGGTTTGCTAATAACTGAGCACGTGGGACCTTCCCCTCCGTGGCTGTAGAGAACTGAAACCCAGCTGAGGGGCACAGAAAGGGAAGTGCTGGTTCTGCAGCATCATACCTCCCACTCTCCGACCTCCCTGGGGACCCTGGGGAGGGCTGGATTCAGGCCTACGGAGCAGGGGAATTCACACTGAGCCAATCCTCAGATGGTGTAACTTGATAACTCCAGTCACTTCAACTGAGCCACACCAATTTACACCAGCTGAGGATCTGCCCCATCCTCCTCCCACCAGCTCTGTGGGAATTCCATTCACAAGTTAGTGCTCAGTGAATCAATATTAGTTCTTGGGTGTGTCTGCCCATGTTTTCGACACTTCTCCTAATTTGTGGGGGTGAGTTCCAGGTGCTGGAGGGCAGTACCCCTGCCTGCACTGCTCCACGGGAGCCTAGCTGCCAAGGAGCCGGTGTGGAAAAGGGTGCTGTGGGCCTCTGAGCCAGCGTGGAGGTACAGGACCTCTCTGTTGGTGGTCAGGCATCCAGATGCTCTCCATGAGGGCTGAGCCCCTTGTTTGTTTCAGAGTATGGGGGAAGCTTGAGGAACAATCAGATCCCGACCGGTACTTGGTCTTTTGCTGGGTATGGGCTCTAGATAGGGAAGGGGTACTTGTAATGGAAACCATACTAGAGTAGGGGTCTGTTTCTCTGCTCACTCCACCTGGACTATGTTAACTGATTTCAGTAAAATCACCCCAGGTTCTCCCTACTGTAACTGAGAGGAGAGTCGGGGTTTGAAGAGAATAGTTATACAGCAATATGTGGGTTTTTTTATATACAACTTTTACTTGATGATTCTTTAGGTGCCATTTATATCTCTTCCTAAGCTATTCAGCTAATCCTTTAATGCATTTTGGCTTTGTTTCTTTCTAAACAAAGTATAAAATAAATAATACTCTATTAACTGAAACCACCCCCAGGAAAATCTTACGTGCTACAGCTGTGTCTTTCAGGCAGATTTAATGTTCCAGGGCCAGAATCTCAGGTGGCATAAATCACCTGAACCTCACTGGAGCATGAGCATCTGGCTCCTGGCCTTTAACCGCATAGGCCATGAGACCGTTGTCTTACTACCCATTTTTAAGGATAAGCAGTTTTGCTGTGCTGGAAATATGGGTTCACAGTTCAAATAGCACCTGCTTTTGACAGTGTTGTGACATTATATTGGCTTCTCTGAAAATTAGGCTCCAGTTACCTGAAGAGCCCTTTGCAGAGCACTGTGAGCAGTTTCTTCAGCTGGGGGAGACTGCTGGAGCCCATCTGCACCATCTCAAAGTCGCTGGTGATGTGAACTCGCAGATAATCCTGGATTAACTTTAGGTGTTCCTCAGAAACACTGTGAAAAAGACTGATGCAGGTAAGGAAACCAGCTTCCCCCCTACTGTCCCCAACCATCAGGCAGCTGAGTTTTGTCTGAAGCAGAAACCTCCACAGCTAAGACATACTCTTGTGTGGCTTGCCTTGTTCTTCAATGTCAATATTCCCTTCTAAGTGGTGGTGGTGATGGTGGTGGGGGAATGGAATTCTTAGACTTTGCCTGAGGATTCCCCACTGCAATAGGATGAATGCTGCCCTGGTGTGGGAGATAAGCAGTTGCAGTCATGACTGAGAGGTAGCTATGGTGGGGGGTGATTAGTAGGTCTCCTGTAGGGTTTGGGTGTGGTGGAGAGGCTGGGGGCCGACAGCCTGGGAGTGTTGGGGGAGCCAGGACCTTTGCTCATGTCTCCATGGCTGACTCCTTCTTCAAAGCTTCTGCCTCAGACAAAGCCTGATTAGAAGGTGAAAGCAGAGGCTGGACTGGAGGCTCCAATTGGGTCCTTGATGAGTGGGGACTGGCACCTCTACCCATGCCGAGGGATGAAGCAGTCAAAGTTTACTGGCTGTTTCATCCCTCAGCAAGTGCAGAAAGTTCTGACTGGCTGCTCTTTTCCAAGGAGGCAGATGGAACAGCGAAGGCAGCCAATTGAAATAGATATCTCTCAGCCTGCCACCTACCCAGCCTGCCAGTCAGCCATCCAGCCCCCATCCTACCTCCCTGACAGAACACCAAACTAGCTTCCTCCGATGCTTGAATGGGTGTCCAGATTCAACAGGCTATGGTGCGTGATGTATTTAGACAGCCACATACTTAGATGGGGCCAGACTCTCAGCTGGCATAAATCAGTGTAACTCCATTGAAACCAATGAAGATTTGCCAATTTACACATGTTAAGGATCTGGCCCACGATCTCTATGGTTTAGGCACATGGTTTCTATTCTAGCCTCTCTCCAATATTATCTTACCGCACATTAGGAAATATCTCCATGGAGGAGGTCAGTATATTGTTTTATACTTGTCTAAGAGAGAATGGACCTGATTCTGACTTCCCTTTAATTGTATAAATCAGGAGTAACTCCTTTGAAGCCCATGGAGTTACACTGGGGTAAAATGAGTGTGGGATTAGACACAGGCCCCACATCCACTCTCCCACAATAGAGTGCACTGACATAACTGTGATATCAGTGACACCTTTCCCAAACACAGCGCCTTCCCAACTCCCAAGAGGGCTTCAGTGTTGATTCTATTGTCCTGATTATTGCCCATCTATCTACGTTTCTGGGGGCAGTGAATGACCAGAGCTCACCTGCTGGTGTCCTGGGACTGCAGCCGCTGAAGTAGCGTCTCAGAAAGGGACAGTTTGCTGACTTCTGCCACCTTGGAATTTTCATTCAGAGTAGACGCTTCTTTCATCTCACTTGCCGGCAGTGCCACCAGGAAGGGTCGTGGGGGTAATATGGGTGGGGTTGGTACAGGGTCTGACATGAAGGAAGGGAAACAAAGTAATTTTGGCAACATGCCTAGACCACTTGCCTCCCATTCTGACCCACAATATCGTCTGCATCACAGTGGCAGTCAGTGCAAAATCCATCCAGATTAATTGGCCTGCAATCACTGAACTGAAAAGATCTGAACTTCATCAGATCAGACCTTGATATTGATAAGGGCCAAATTCTGTTCCCACTGAATTCAATGGTGTGGTATAGTGGGCTGAGTTGAGAGCTGTGAACCCAGAATGCACAAGCAATAATTCTGAGCTCTGGCACTGGCTTATTGAATAGACTTGGTCAAGGCACTTAACTTAAATTTCCCCGTCATTGTGAAGATTGATTAACGTTTGTGCAGTGTTTTGAAAATGTGCATGTGCTATATCATGGCTAGGTATCATTTTTATTATAATGGGTCGTCAGAGGAGTGGGACAGTGCCCAGGAGCTACACGGGAGAGGGAGATGTATAAAGGTCTACATCACCGCCAAATATGGACAGACAGACACACACATTTAACTTCAGTCCACAGTAACTGAATCTAGTTCAGGTTAAGTGGGTTTAGCAGTCTCCATCCTAGTCCTCATTTGTTCATAACAAAAAAAAGTGCTGGGTGCTGACATGATTAGCAGCTTCTCCAGTCACAGAACTCCAGTATTTGAGTTCCTACATCTCCATGGCAGGCACAGTGCAAGGAGAAGCAGGTTGGGGAGAGTACAAAGACTCAAGAGGCTGAGAACGGGCAGCTAAAATGAGTAAATAATGAATGCTAAGTGTAAATAAACCCCTTCCATTTAATGCAGTACGATGACCTGAGTGGCCTCCCTTGTCACGGGGCATTCAGTGCATTCATCACAGCTGAAAACTCCCTCCACTCTCCAGCTTAGCCCCCCCCCCAAAGCCATGCCATTCAATTCGACAGCACTCTGGCTCTTCGATGGGAAGTGGCAATAGCTGCACTTAACCCAATGATATTCACCCTTGTTAACAATCGCCCATCACTTTGTAATGCACATAGTACTTCGTTGTGCTTAAAAATAGAGTGATGCTTATTTTCTTGAAAAGAATGTTCCATAGCTCCTGTGCACATTGTGACTCAAAGAGAGAAAGAAATAATGAGCAACAGCATGACTGATTGGTGCTGCAGTTAGATCAGTACCTCCATGCTTAGATACCACAGGGATAGGAGACTTAACAATGAAATGTATACGACAAAGACATCCTCTAGGCTTTCATATGGCTCCAGAATGATGGTACCTAAGCACCTTACAAAACTGAATTGTGGATGTGACTGGCCTTACTAAAAGATCACATTTTCACTTCTCTTCCTCTAGTGCAGGGGTGCTCAAACTGGGGGTCTGGTCCCCTCAGGGAGTTGTGAGGTTATTACATGGAGGAAGGAGGGGTCGCAAGCTGTCAGCCTGCACCCCAAACCCCGCTTTGCCTCCAGCATTTATAGTGGTGTTAAATATATTTTAAAGTGTTTTTAATTTATAAGGAGGGGAAGTCACACTCAGAGGCTTGCTATGTGAAAGGGATCATCAGTACAAAAGTTTGAGAACCACTGCTCTAGCCAGAGGCAAATAGAGTGGCAACAAGAACCTTTTTCAACTTCCTGCCCTTCGGTTTATTCTTCTTCCTGCACTTTTCTCCCCAATTCTGAGAGCTGGGAGATTAACAGAGCTGGCCAGAAAAGGAGAAAATAACTAACCATTTTGCAAAAAGTGGTGTCAGTTTCTCATTGAAATTTCATTCTTGTCAATATTTTCCAGCCCTCACAAGATCAGAGTGTGTGTGTGTGTGTGTGTGTGTGCGATGGGAAGGCTTGGTTTTATCCTGAAGATAATCAGGTTCATGGTCATGCTCAGCATTTCTAGACAGACAAACAAAAGAGGAGAGAAAGGATGGTCCAGTGATTATGACACTAGTCTGGGTCTCAGGCACCCTGGGTTTGAGTCCCTGCTATGGAGCCTGGGAGCTGTGGCTGCTCAGGAGTTGTGTGGGCAGGCTGGCAAGAAAGCCAGCAGGTTTTCCATTGGAACCGTTTCTGGTGGTATTTAATCAAAATAACATAGTCCCATGGAATGTTTAGATTTTGAAGAATCAGCATATTCTAATAAAAATAATGGCTAGTCAAAATGTTTCTGATTAGCTCTGTACAGAACCCTTAACTCCACAGACAGCTACTAGGGTCCCAGCACCAGAAACCTCACTTTCACATCTCTTTTGGAGGGGAGAACCCCATGAAGCAGTGCAGTAATCTCTCTCCTCTCCTCCAGGACTGCTCTTCACTTAGAGCACTGAGCCAAAACCAAAGTCCTGCTGTGGGACTGACCTGTGATGGCAAACATCAAAGATACAGGCTCAAACTGGCCTGCAATGCCATGATCCTGTCCTAGTGGTATGGAACATGAATCTTCCAGATACAGCAGAAAGGGCAGCTAATGTGTCTCTGCACAGAATGTGGCTCATTCCCGGGGAGCGTGTAGAAGATGGGGGCAGCCAATATAACCCACTGCCTGATTCTGCTCTTAGTGCAGGACAGAACTGTTTGCAGCAGCTGACAGAACAAACTAAAAATACAAATAAGTTCCCCAGATATTTTATACCATAGACCTTCTTCCCCCAGCTCCAGGGAGCTGTACGCGGCACCATGGGGTAGGTGCAACAATCCACCAGCCCTACAATGCTTGCAGTGGGTTTTGTATATGCACACAGTGCAACGTGTACATGCAAAACAAGGCAGCTAGCAAGGATGTCCTGTACTGCTGCAGCTTGTAACAGTGCAGCTTTGTAGTATAGACACAGGTGGAGTCCATGATTTCCTTTCTTTCTTAAACCTGACAAACTGAGGTCAGACGTCCTCACGCTACCTGTTTCCCCATCCTCAGTCAGAAGGAAATCTGACAGCAGGCCCCTTGAACCATGTTACATCAGAAAATCCACCACTGATACTGTGGGCCTGCTGATGGAAATGCCAAACCAGGAGGCGAGTGCCAGGTCCAGCCAGGACCTTCTCACCCAACTGTCTACGAGATAGTAGTAAAGGAACCATCACTGTGGTATCGAAGTGCCCCTGGACAAGCTCATAATTGTTAGAAATATTCTCCATAGCACAGAGATATAAAGAGTATGTCTGCACAGCAATGGCAACCTAGGGTTAGTGGACTCAAGTTGGCTGTGTGTGTCAGGGAACCCTGGGCTTGAGCATCTACGCTGCATTTTAACCCTGGGTTAAGGATATTCTGACCCCTGCTCAAACCCAGGGCTCTAGCATCTACATTGCAGAGCACAGATCTGAGTCACAGTAACCCTCTCTCAGAGTGCCAAGTGCACCCCGCACCCCACCCCAAGTGTCGACACTCTAGCCCTACAAGTGTGGTGCACTATGGGAAAACTCTACTGCCTGCTTCCTAACTGTGACAGTGCTATAGATGGGACTCAGGTGCCCATAAGGGCAGCATGCACCAAAATCTGGCTGTGCTCCTGTGTCCAGGAAGCAGCTTTTTTTGCAAAAAGCTTCTTTTGATGATTCTCCCTTGCAAACCCTGCAGGCTGTCTGATAGTGTGCTTACAGACTGGTGTTCACCAGACAATGGCTTAACGCTGATCTGAGGTGCTGCCGTTTGCAAAGGGACAAGTGGCTACCATTTGCAATAGAGTGCAATAGACTGCACCACAGATTGTTGGCATAGAGAGGACTAAAGAATACCTCCAGAGGACTTCCAGGACCTGGGTCATGCTGGGGCCAGGCACACAGGAAAACAATAGGGCTCAGACCATTAGGTCTCAGCTTAACACAGACTTGGACCCTCCAACCCTGCAGGGCCCTGAGCCCCTAGGTTCAAGCCCTAGGTTAACACAACTGGTGTGTAGATGCAAGAGGGGTTAGGCTTGAGCCCAGACTTACATTGCTGTATAGCAGAGGTTCTCAAACTTCATTGCACTGTGACTCCCTTCTGACAACAAAAATTACTACATGACCCCAGGAGCGGGGACTGAAGCTTGAACTCACTTGAGCCCTGCTATCCGGGGGTTGGGGGGGGGCAAAAGACAAGCCACACCACCCCGGGCACTGAGGGCCAAAGCCAAATGCCAAGGGCTTCAGTCCAGGGCTGGTGGGCTGTAACCTCAGCCCTGCTGCCCAGGGCTGACACCCCTTGGCTTTGGTCCTGGGCCCCAGCAAGTCTAAGCCAGCCCTAGTGACCACATTAAAACAGGGTTGTGACCCACTTTGGGGTCCTGACTCACAGTTTGAGAACTGCTGCTATATAGACATACCCAAAAGGACCTGATTGTCAGAGGCCCTATAAATAAACATGGAGATGTACCTATATCAAAGAACTGGAAGGGACCCTGAAAGGGCAAGGAGTCCAGCCCCCTGCCTTCACTAGCAGGACCAAGTACTAATTTTGCCCCAGATTCCTAAGTTGCCCCCTCAAGGATTGAACTCACAATGCTGGGTTGGGTAGGCCAATGCTCAAACCACTGAGCTATTCCTCTCCCCTGAGCATTCATACCTCCTAATGCAGTCAATAGGAGTTGCAGGCACATAGAACTGCTGAGAATGAAGCTGAGAAAGTCCAAGAAAACTCCTGCCAACACTCCCATCATCTCCAGCACACATCAAGTCCGTTTCACTCCAGGGTCCAAACCATCCACCTTTCCCCTGGATTTCTTACCCGCATCCTCCTCTGGTTCATCAGCTGCCTCCTCCTCTTCCCGTTGGACAGGATATCTCAGGTGCCATACCAGACCCATGTTCTCCTTCTTGTAAAACTCTATCAGTTCATCCAAGTTGTCGAAGTACTTCACTGGAACGCCTTCCGATGCCTGAAACAATCCACAGAACACAGACATTGGCAAACATCGCTGCGGATCGTTCCTACCACGGAAATGTCACTCCTCACTGGAGGCAAAGCAAAGAAAGAGAGAGAAAAAATCGGCTACTGCTGTCCAGAGAAAGGCAGCTCAGCTTTCAGCATCTACCTGACCACAGGCTTTTGTGCAGAACAGCTCACAGAATATAAACACAAACAGATATGCACACATGCCCCAGCCAGCGTCAGCAAAAACAACAACCTCAAAGATTCAGTAAGCCAAGTGAAAGAGATCCCATTTATATGGCCATTTAATTTTAAAGTGTGTTTGGCTTCAGAGCAACAGAGATCTATAAAGGCAGAAGTTTTGACAGGATCGATTCTCATACTTACTGAGAGCAAGGAGCATGGTAGGAATCTCCTCTCACTTTCAGATTGCAAGAGAAACACAATCAAATGCAGCTATTAGTATTCCTTCCAGTACTCAAATAACTAGGCATAATTAGGCTCAAATAAATGGGCCAGCAAACCACTGAAATTTTAAAAGTTTTAAGGTTAAAATGTTGACACTTGAGTGTCTTCAGTTAGTTTTCTAAGTCCATATTTAGGAATTTAAATCAAGTGACCTGATTTTCAGGGGTGCATCAACCACAACCTTGGGCTTGTCAGCTGGTACTCCAAAAGGATTACCTGATTTTAAAAAGTCTGATTTTATTTGGAAAGAAATGTTAAAATGTTCAAGTCCCACAAAGATGAAGGTGACTTCAAGCTCTGACTGATGCCTGTGAGATACTACAGTGGTGTCCACAAAGCTATTCAGGCAAGAACATAGAATGACCACACATCTCATTTTGCTGCCACCTACTCAGCATGTGTTGCACAAAGAGAGTCATGAGCTGATAGAGCCTGTGTTAGAGGCATCCTTAAGGAGATCCAGGCATCATGGGCACAGTATATTTCATGATGCACTTATTCACTATTGTGGCTAAGGTCACTTTTCAAGAAGATCTCTTGCTGGTTGAAATTCTGCAGAAAGTTCAAAATTGCTATGCTCGAAGTGATCTCCCAGCAATGAGAGAGAATGCTGGCCTTTATGTCTGAAAACATATCTTTAGGGATAGCAAACGTTCTGGGGTCTTTAGAGGCAAAGCTACAGAACAATCAGATCATAAGAGCGGCCATACTGGGTCAGACCAAAGGTCCATCTAGCCCAGTATCCTGTCTTCTGACAGAGGCCAATGCCAGGTGCCCCAGAGGGAATTAACAGAACATATAATCAACAAGTGTCACCCTGTTGCCCATTCCCAGCTTCTGGCAAACAGAGGCTAGGGCAGGGGTAGGCAACCAATGGCATGCGTGCCAAAGGCAGCACGTGAGCTGATTTTCAGTGGCACTCACAATGCCTGGGTCCTGGCCACCAGTCCGGGAGGCTCTGCATTTTAATTTAATTTTAAATGAAACTTCTTAAACATTTTAAAAACCTTATTTACTTTACATACAACAATTGTTTAGTTATATATTATAGACTTACAGAAAGAGACCTTCTTAAAACATTAAAATTTATTACTGGCATGCGAAACCTTAAATCAGAGTGAATAAATGAAGACTCAGCACAGCACTTCTGAAAGGTTGCCGACCTCTGGGCTAGGGACACCATCCTCGCTAATAGCCATCGATTGATCTCTATGCTTGAAGCTGCCAATGAATTGAGGAATGTCAGATCCCTCAGGCTACAGCCCCACCATTCATGTGGTCCCAGCATTTTGCCTCCACATTTAGACCTAGTGACATAAAATCATTGGCTCACTGTGGCAGTACACAGATTGACAATCCTCTATACCACCCTATACAGGTAGCAAGCAAGGATGAAAAGGAGACACCTGTGTCAGCAGCTGCCTCTACAGTTACACTCCAGGACCATCAGATAGCAGTGCATAAGCATGTTCAATACAGATTTTAAGCGCCAATACAAATGCTTTTCATGGTCTATTTTTCCTGGTGGAAATACAGTTCTCATTCGTCCTGTAGTACAGCAGTGGCAGATCGTGGGCTTTCTGAAATCATAACAAGCCCACACATATATACGCAGCAGGGCCTGATGCAAACAGGAGAGGGTAGCCTATGTGTAGATGATTTCCATCTCCATCGGGTTACTTTCTACTGGCTTAAAGGGGACCATGAGCAACACACATTTGTGAACACAGTTCCAGTGAGCACTCAATAGCAACAGAAGACAGTGCTAGCCGGAGGCAAGACTAGAAGAGCTATTCTGTCTGATTTGCCCTAGATTTCACACCATTTATTCCTTAAGTAGTAGGACTTTACCTAAATTTGAAATAAATTGCTACAGAGTCTTCTGGACAGTCTCAGATTGGTGGTGGCTGCAGCACATTAATCTAGTTTTCAAACTTTTGCTTTTATCATTAACATACATGAGCTTTCCATACAAGTTTTAACAAATCCTTGTCATTAACTGTATGTGTGGCTTTTAACAGACCCATTTGGGTTTGGTCAGCCTCGGCTCCTTATCTGCATATGTATTTTGTTCAAGAGGCACTAGGTTATATTAAATCAAGAACAAACAAACACATAGGACCAAATGAGAGTCAAATACAGGCAAATCAAGAGCTTGAACATGAGAAACAGTGGTACAAACCCCAACAAGCAGAATGACCTCACCACACATTAAGCAGTGGGGCTCTTTGTCTGCCTTATTGGAGAACAAGTGCTGCCCCTTTAAGGGCTACAGAGCCAAAAGATTGCCTGCTGTGTGGTGGGCATCTCCATACCAGGTCAGCTCCCATCCCTGAGGCAGGAAGAGTGGGGAGATTACTTATGCCCACATCTGTACAGCAAAAGCACTATTTCTGAAACGCCTTTAGAGAATCCCAGCCATAACAAGATCTCATCTTGATTCCTCTGAGAGAATGACACCTCAGCCCAGAAATTAGGGGAGCAATGTTTTCAATATCGAGCAAACACATCTGAAGGTTTGGCTGCCTGTGGAGAAGTGATCAGGACATATTATTCCTAGTGTACATAAATATCTTTTAAAAAGCACGGAAGGAAACTTTCACACAAAACATTATCAGATGCTTTTGAAAATTCAGTCTGAAAGATCTGTGCACAAGCATGTTCCTGCATTCTGCAATAGTTATTACCGGGACACTGCGGAAAGTGTCACTTTCAGCATAAAGCATAGTACTAAGGCTCACACACAATAATATTTATGTAAGGCCATTACTACACTAGGTAAAAGGGGTTGCAACAAACTGCTGGTTGGAATATCTAGAGCTTGCAACTTCTGCAGAACGCTGCAGGTCAAATTCTGCTCTCAGTTGCAATGACTTCAAGAGTTACTCAGGTTTTGCACCAGTGGAAATGCAAACAGTACTTGGCCATATGCATCCATCCCAGGCATTTCATAGTTGTTGACACTGACTGGTTGTAATACCTACAACTCAGAGACCCAGTGAAAATGGAAGTCATTAAAGAAATATGGCTCCTGTATCTAATCTATAATACAAAAGGATCCTGAAATCAATGAAGTTACACTGGGACAGATCTACACTAGAGACCTTACAGTGGCAGAGCTGTACCAATGCAGCTGAGCTGTGATAAGGTCTCCCCTGTAGCCATTCTATGCTGACGGGACAGAGCTGTCCCACTGGTATAATTAAACCACCCCCAACAAGCGGTGGTATCTATGTCAACATAGCGCTGTCCACACCGGTGCTTCTGTCGGGGTAACTTATGTCAGTCGGGGTGTGGGTTTTTTCACACTCCTGACTGACAAAAGTTTTACTGACAAAAGTGCTAGTGTAGACATAGCCTCAGTCAGTCTGCTCCTTGTTTGCCTCTCTTTTACTAAAGCATTTCCTCTGCTCTGAGATTCCAGTTGTTATTATCTTCTCCTAAGTGGAACAACCTACTAGACCCTGAGTTTTTGGCCAGTTGCTCAGATCAAACGGAGCAACATTATTAGGACAGTGGAAGCTAGGCACCCAGCCATGGATCAGGACCTAGGTGCTGTACAAACAGACAGACAAAAATAACAGTCCAATCCCAAAGAGCTAACGCATGAAGTATAAGACAAGAGGCAATAGGTGAAGACAGTCAGATGGGCAAGCACAATGAAACAATTAGGCAACTGTTAAAAAGGAGTGCTGGAAATGGCTACCATTAAAATGACACCATGAAAACCTAACCCATGCAACACATGCTGAGCAACATCATCACCTGCCTCATCTTGTCCCACTGAGTTTAATCCATCTGTGATTAAAATGACACATACACCTCTTTTTCTATAATAAAGATGAAATCAAAATAAACACCAAGCACAGGCAAACAACAGACCAGATCTTCACTCACGAAACGTAACAGAACAGTGCTTAGAATGACAACGGCAACTCTACATACATTTCATAGACTTTGAGAAGGCTTTTGATAGCATTCACAGGACCAGTCTATGACACATTCTGTGGGCATATGGAATTCCTTTCCATATAATCTACCTCATCAAAAGCTTCTATTTCAACTTTACATGCAGTGATGATCACAGTGAGCTCAGTTTTGAAGTCAAAACAGGAGTATGTCAGGGGTGTGTCATGTCTACAATCCTCTTCAACATTGGCATTGACTGGGTAATGAGGCGTACAATAGAAGACACGCTAGGAGGCATTAAATGGACCCTCTTCTCATCCCTTGAAGACATGGACTTCGCAGATGATCTTGCTACTCTATCACATACCCAACACCATATACAAGAAAAAACAACTCGACTCAACGCATTCAGCCAGCAAATTGGACTGAAAATCAACCGCAATAAGACAGATATCATGACCTTTAGTAATGCCTCACCATCACCAGTATGGATAGAGGATTATGTTCTGACCAATGCAGAAACATTCACATACTTGGGCAGCACCATCAGCCAGGACTGTCGAACAAACCAGGACATCCGGAACAAAATCAATAAAGCCAGGAACACCTTCAGGAGCTTAAATACAGTCTGGAGATCATCAAAATACATGACCAAAACCAAACTTAAGATTTATCAGAGCTGCATACTTTCAACACTACTTTATAGTGCAGAATGCTGGGGAATGAGAAAGTATGACATGTCAAAACTATCTTCATTCCATACAACCTGTCTCAGAAAAATCCTCCGTATCTTTTGGCCCACAACAATCTCAAACCAAGATCTATTGACACAGTGCAGCCAAGAGGATCTGAGCACCATCACTGCCAGGATGAATTGGAGATGGATCAGTCATGTACTTCGGATGGAAACTGATTCCATTACCAGAGTAGCAATAAGATGGACACCTGAAGGCAAGTGAAAATGAGGCTGCCTGAAAACAACATGGTGAAGAGCTGTGGAAGCCAAGCTGAAAAACCTGGGGCACAGCTGGGGAACTACTGAAAGACTTGCCAGAAACAGACAGGAGAAGAGGAGCTTCACCACTGCCCTAAACGCCAGAGGTGTAATAGGAACACGATCATGATGACGATGACAGGCAAACAAGCAGGTCTGTGCCATTCTCGTCTTATTGCTTAGCTTTATAAATGTGCATCAACCCTCAAATATGTTAGCACTAGACATTACAAAAAAACCCTCTGAGAAATGACTCGAGAGGAACAGAGACCACTGCTGTTTGGATATGGGGAGCTCATTGCAAATGTACCATATATTTCACACTTATTTTCTCACTTGCTCACAAAGGGCTAGCATTGAAGGGGTGTGCAGAGGAGCTAGACGGTAGTGGGAAACCTCCAAGAGGCATTGAGTCAGTCAGGATGTTTCCAGAGCATGCCCAGACAGTGCATACTGCACTGTTCTCTTTGCCAGTCTAGAAGCATGGGTGCTCTCTCACCTGTGTCAGCCAGTGCCACCTCTTAGCCAATGGAGCTGGGGAGTCAGGTCCCCATTCCCGCCCATTTTGACTTGACCTACACTAGTATTCTTCTTCTAGTTCCCCACTGTTGCACTACCACAGATCCTGTGTCATGGGCAGTAGCAAGCTAGTGTAGACAAGTGACTGGTCTCAACTGCTCTAGACCTGCTCCAATTACCTTGGGGGATTGGAGTAGGATAGTGATGTAAGCAGAGTCAGGATGAGCTCTACCCTGACATCTGGTGATGAAGTATGGGGAGTGTGGAAAGGAATTTCAGGTATTTGCATTGGCACACCCACTCCACCTAGGAAAGCAAACGGCAGCCTGGGATGGTTATTTTGACAGTTCTGGGATCCCCAATTTCTTTGTTATTGGGGCAGGAGGAATAAAGTGTTGTCAGCCTGATTATGTGAATGAGGAGCTATGAGACTGCGTTAGGACAGAGATGTCTCACTATCCATTAAGTAGCACTTGCTAGACAAGGGACATGGGTGCCAAAACTCAGTGAATTGAGAGAGGTTGGGGACTGGTGTGTGTACCTGATGGGATGGGCTCCTTTTGAGGGTCTGGAACACCAATTGCATGTCCTCCTCTCTCCACTGTTGAAGAGCAGAGCTAATTTTGAATCCTTTAGGAATCCATCTAGAGGCTGCTGACCTGAATTCATGTTGGGCCAATGGTGCACTAGCACCGGGGCTCCCCTACTACAAGCTGAAATCACTAAAAGAGCTAAGCTTACTGAGCTGAGATCACTGAGTGCTGTGTTAACTAGTGGGGGAGCCTGAAGATCTATCACTAAGCGGCTGGCAGAGCGGAGCAGTTTGCAGCATGTTGGAGCAGCCCATGGAATAGTGAGCGGAGCGGTTTGTGGTGATGGCTGAAGCGGTTCATGGGTCGGCGGGAGGAGCGGCACAGCCGGAGGAGTGGAGCCAGTCGTGGTGAAGGCTGCAGCAGAACTCTACAGAGAGGCGGAGCAGTTGGCCCCGGCCCACGTAAGGTGTCCCTTAACACCCTGTGTGTGCCCCCCCCCATTTCCACCCAGGCTGGGGGGGTAAAACTCTGCAGATAAGCTGTTGAACTCTGGGGTGGCACTGACCAGAGACAGAGACTTTGGGGTTGTTGGACTTTGGGGTGATTGGACTTAAGACCCTAAGGGGAAAAGGACATTGCCAAACGTACTTGGAGGTGGATTGTTTTTTTTTTTGCTTATGGTTTGTGTTATAATCTGGTTTGTGGTGTTTCTTCAATGGTGATGCCACATTGTTTCCCTCCTTTATTAAAAGGATTTTGCTACACTCGGACTCCGTGCTTGCGAGTGGGGAAGTATTGCCTCCTAGAGGTGCCCGGGGGGGTGGTATGTAATTGTCCCAGGTCACTGGGTGGGGGCTCGAGACGGTTTTGCATTGTGTTATTGAAACGGAACCCCTGGATACTGAACCCCGCCCTTGTTGCTGTCAACTCAGAGGGGCAGAAGGGTTACAGTGACATCGGAATCACCAGAGAGCAAGGGGTTAAAATAGAGAGATTAAACAGGAAACAGCACTGATCCTCGCAGGAGGGCCAAGGTTTGCCATCCTCTCCTTCCATGAAGATGCTTTACCATCCAAGTTGTCTCCCATCCCTCTCACTCTCCAGGTCCCCTCTATCTTTCTCCTGCCCTCCCTCACTCCACTTGTTCCCAAGTCCTCTCCTGCACTCCTAGATCCCCTCTAAATGGCCTTCTATTCTGCCCTAGGAGTTTCCCCATCGTCTCCCTCAAGACCTGGGCTGTGCTCTCCCCTGCCCCACAACTGGCCCTAGAACTTTCCATCTCTCGCCTACATCCTTTGCCTCCCCTGAGCAATCTCTTCCCTCCTTTCCATCCTGACTTCTCCAAGCATTGTCCTCTGCCCCTCAGCTCCATCTGCTTCCCTGGTCCCTGGCATCTCAGTGTTTCAAGAAGTAAACTGTACCCTGCAATGCTCTCTTCCCAGGGGCTGCTCTCTCTGGGCCAAATTCAGGCCTGGGATATAGGAAGAGGAAGGGCTGAATTTAGCTCCTCCTCCTGCCAAGCGTGGGAAGACTTCCTAGTCTACATGGTAACCACAGAAAGCACTCAGCAGTAGGGTGGCTAGGTGTCCAGTTTTTGACCGGAAAGTCTGGTCGAAAAGGGGACCTGACCGTGTCCCATCAGATCTACTGATCAGACACCCGAAGTCCAGTTACTGCAGGTGGGGGAGGTGGGGAGGAGCCAAGTCATCACCCACTCCAGCCCCTACTCAGCTGGGGCTGCCTCCTACCTGTGTTGGGCAGCTGCAGCTCCCAGCCCCAGCATTGCAGGCAAGTCCCTCCTGACCCAGGTAGCGAGGGGGAGAGAAGAGAAGAGCAGCGAGTGACGGGGGAGGGAGAAAGAGGAGTGAATGGGAGCAGGGCCTCAGGTGGGTGGGGCAGGGCAGGAACGGGACCTCAGAGGAAGAGGCTGGGCAGGGATGAGGCCTGGAGGGAAGGGGCAGGGCAGGGATGGGAGGAGAGGTTCTGGCACTCCTGCCCGAGTGTTCGGTTTTTAAATATTACAAAGTTGGCAACCCTACTCAGCAGCAACCCTTGCTCCCCCTTGTGCTGGTGTGCAGGAGGGCATGCTGATATCATCCAACAGACCCCTCCCTCATCTCCAGAGCATCCACTACTCTGGTAACTCCTCGGCCCTCCACAAGGGCTGCACTGGCAGACCCTGGCCAAACCCCACAGCGCTTGAAATCAAAGGAAGCAGACTCTCTACTATACACTCTGGCACTACAGAGAGGAGGGCATTGGCTGGAGCACACATCATCAGTTTTACAGCAAAACTTCCGCAGAGAGCTAAACATCTGGCCTGAACAGCTGAAAAGAGACAGCAAAAAATGTAGTAAGGAAAAGGGGAACTGTAGAGACCTGAGCCTGTGGGCTGCCCACTGTCCAACCACAAACAAGGGGCGGGGGAAACTTGGGCCTGCACAGCAACCAGTCACAACAGTCAGCTCCAATCCACCCCAGAGCGAAGAAAACCACCACTGCTGCAGAATCCCCCCGAAACTGCCACGTATCAGTTTTACCATCTAAGGAGCAATATTATTTGCAAATACTTTGAAAGGATGAAGACTGTGGTCAACAATGTTCCTCCCCTGGCACAATGGAACTCTCTACACTGGGGGTAAAGCTTGTCAGGGGTCAGTCTCAGGCCCCCCAGGAAATAAGGACCAAACCTCCCCACATTCCACTCCAAATACAAGGCACATTTATTTGACCTGCCTTCTCTCTCAGAAATTCTGTAGAACCCCTATTTTATTAACTAATTGGGGATTGAGGACATAGAATATCCCAGTATGGTACATCAGTTGCAGTATAGAGCACTGAATTGCTTTCTTGTCAACATGCAAACCACCGCAAAGTGATTTCCCACACACTGACGGCACTGGAACGCAAGGGGATGTCAACTTGTTCTTCATTGACAGGACTTTCATTATGTGATTTTTTTTCCCCTCTCAGGAAAAATCATTCCTAGAATTGGTCATTCATAAGACTGGTATTCGTAAAATCAACGTTATACTGTACATCACAACAGGTGCATATGTTAAAAAAAATCCCTACCAAACCAAGAGACTCCACTGCACACACTTCTAGTCATGTTGTTTGATGCATTACTTGAAGGCACTCAGATATACCACACCCCACCATCATAGTATAAGAACCTAGATCGATCAGAATAGAAGGCCTATAATTCTGCTCCCTGTCCTGCTGAGATACTGAGTAGTCCCAGAGACACTGATCTGTTGGTGATAGACTGGGGCTATGTCAGAGAATTGCAGAGCTGAAGAGTAAGTAATGCCACAGATTAAGAAATAAAGAAAGCATTATGCAATCTGTAGCTATGTTCAGTCTCTTGTTCAGGAGAGGTTCATCTGAAGGCTGGCCTAACAACTCCCACTGCCAAAGGGCATGAAAGCAACATATTGCTGGGACATATGTTTCAAGTCACACTTGAATTTGTGGGAAAGGATCACAGGTTGGAGAGGAAAAGCAGAAGTAGATAGTAAAATGTACTCCTGGCACTAAGTCTCTCAGCATCTGGGCTCCAAAGAGCATTAGAAAAAAAATTATTGACTTTACACTTCGAACAAACCTCCATGGGAGAACGGAGCTGCATAGCAAGGACCAGCCAGAGGGAAATTAACTTCATACACATCTATTCTGGTTTTTGAAATGAGGAACAGAAATGAAAATGGGCAATGCAAGCAGAAGTGAATGATCTACAGCAGCCGAAAACAAGATGGGCCTGTGGCTGATAGCACGAATTCTTATTTTTAGCATGCGCGCGTGCACCTCTTCTCCCCACTCCTATATACACACAGAGTTTATCAGGCAGATGCAAATTGATGTTCATCACCTGTGACTCCCTCTTCAAACCTACTGTTCCCTCTTTGCCCGGGATTGTGCTAACTTCTTCAAGGAGAAGATCAATAAGAACCAATATGACTTTTCTTTTCATCCTCCTTCCTTTCCTCCCAAAACCCTTTCCTCCTTCTCCCCAGACACATACTTGGAGTTCTCTTACCTACTTTTAACCCCTCCATCTGTCCCTTTGGCTCCAGACCATCCTGGCTTTCTTTACCATTGTTTTCCCTCCCTCTTCCTATAGGCATCTTCTTGTATCTCTCATCCTCCAAAAAACTACTCTCTGTCCTACATGTCTTTTCGGGAGATAGGACAATGACTTTCTCCTCTAAGCTCACTGAACAACTGCTTATATCTACTGTCTCTAGTCACTCCTGGATCTTGGAGTCAAAGGAAGCAGACTCCCCAGTATACACTCTGGCACTACAGAGAGGAGGGCATTGGCTGCACTGCCATACACTCTAATGTAGCTTTTGTTGTTTCCACTCTACGGAAACTAAAGTCTCTAATGACTTGTTCCTGGCTAAATCTCATGGCCCGTATTTCAACCTCATCTGCATCAAGGTAGCTCTAACACTGCTGATCATTTCCTCCTCCTCAACATCCTGTCCTCCTCGTGCCTTAAGAGCACTGACCTCTCTTGGTTCTCTGATCTCTCTGACTGCTCCTTCAACAGCATTTTTCGCACTTCGTCTTTCCTCCTGCCAGACTCCTTCTCTGTGAACATCTCACAGGGCCCTGGCCTTACACCCCTCCTCTCATCTTATCTCTGAATGATCTAAGCTTGCTGGTGCCACCAAAATGGCTTGGCTTAAGACACTTCGAAACTGGCCTTACTGAGAAGTGCCTTTTAGTATTTCTGAGGGGACTAGTGGAGGGATTATGAAGACAGATAAGGAAAACAGCTTTTCGTATATAGAACCCAACGCAAGCTGGGCACCGAAGGGGCTAACTAGGGGTTGTGACAGACACAGACCAGTGGTGTACAGGAGTCTGGTAGAAGGCAAATATACTGGCCACTGGATGAATAGTTTTCTGTTCCCTGAGTGACCAGAGCAGGGGCTGCCCTAGAGCAATCAGGAACCTGCTAGAACCAATTAAGACAGGCAAACTAATTAAGACACCTGGAGCCAGTGAAGAACTTACTAGAATCAATTATGGCAGGCAGGCTAATCAGCACACCTGGTATAAAAAGGACCTCCCATCAGTTAGTGGGGGTCATGCAAGAAGGTGTGCTGCTGGAGGACTGAGGAGTACAAGTGTTATCAGGCTTCAGGAGGAAAGTTCTGTGGTGAGGCTAAAGAAGGTGTTGGGGGGAAGCCATGGGGAAGTAGCCCAGGGAGTTGTAGCTGTCGCGCAGCTGTTCCAGAAGGCACTCTAGACAGCTGCAATCCACAGGACTCTGGGCTGGAACCCAGTGTAGAGGGCAGGCCCGGGTTCCCCCAATCCCCCCAACTCCCTATCAGACACAGGAGGAGTTGACCTGGTCTGTGAGAAACACCAGAGGGGAAGGTCTAATTTGGAAAGGAATCTGGCCTGTCCCCAACCCACTAGGTGGAACAACAGAGACTGCAGAGATTGTTCTTCATTTCCCCCATGCTGGCCAGTGATGAAATTAGCTGAGTGAATGGCAGGTTTGAGCCTCTAGCAAAAACAGCCAAACTGAGGGCTGCTGTGAACATCTGAGGTGAGCAAAATCTGCCAGAAAGTGCAGGACCCACCAAGGCAGAGGAGGAACTTTGTCACAGGGCTCTCTACTGGAGTTGCGAATTTTGGTTGGCTGTATTCCTGGAGGTTTCATCACATGACATAATCTTTAATTAAAGATTAAACTTTAATTCCTGGAAACTCCAGGACAGTCCTGGAGGGTTAGCAACCCTAGTCTTTATAGCAGTGCTATAAATAGAAAGCAAAGGAAGACTGGGGCCCTGAGAGAAAGGAGAAGTGTTTTCTCTCCCTTAACCCAGGCCAGTCAGCAAGGAGGAACTGGGAAACTGAGCATCTTATTATATTGCTTAAGGCCAACTTTTTCTAAGCTTTGTGCTTCAGGAGTAGCCTGACTTTCAAAGTAGAGGAGAACTTGCAGCGTCAGTGCAAGCTGAAAATCAGGCCACTTTTACTGAGGTGCCAAAATATTACCGGGAGACGCTTACTTACTTTTAGGCACCTGGTTTGGAAAATGTTGGCTTAAAACATAGTAAATTAGCCAGGTGAAACTAATCAGCTCATTAGACATTTCTCAAGCAGCCTTTTGCATCTCACTTAAATAAGCATTTACGTTTGTTTCAGGAACACTGAAGTTAGTGCCTCGTAAATGGTTGATAACTGCTTTATCTAAGGCTTGGTCTACACTACAGACTTACGTCACTATAACTACGTCGCTCAGGAGTGTGGAATTGAGTGACAGTTATATCAACCCAACTCCTGGTGTAGACAGCGCTACATTAACAGGAGGGCTTTTCCCATCGACATAGCTACTACCTCGGGGAGGTGGAGTACCTACACCAATGGGAGAAGCTCTCCTGTCAGCGTAGGTAGCACTGTATGTGTAGACAAGCCTTTTTAAAACATCTTGTTAGCTCTTCAGCAAAAGTATCTGATCTTCAGGTTGAAACTTGTGCTAAGCCTTTACTAAGCAATTTTAGGAGGATTCCTCAGTAACTTGACTTTAGACAGGAGTCACAGCAGGGAGTAACAGCTGCTTCCCAAAATACAAGGCATCCATAAGCATGATCTATTTTAATACAGCTTTGGGGGCCCGGAGAAACCAGATGCTAAGTGGACAACATGGACTGAGGGGTAGGCTGGAGGGGCTGGAGGACCCCATGGAGGAGGGGGCAGCTGGGGGACCATGGGGTAAGGGGTAGACTTTGATGACTGGAGAAAAATTAGGAGCAAATGGGGATGAGGAGGGAATTTGGGGGCTGGATGACTATGAAGTGAGGGGGTCTTTGGGGCAGCAAGCAGGTGAGCTGAGCATGGTGATAAGGGGGAGAGGTGAAGGAACGCGGAGGGTGTGGGGGGGTCTACAGCCTGGTAACACATGCAGCAGCCTCTGAGGACCAGCTAGGACCTAGGAGGGACCTGCTACCTCCTACTCAGGAGCAGTTCAGGTGAGGAACCTTTTTACTTACTGCTGCCTGGGGACTGTATAGAGGCTTCTGCCTGGGTTGGGGTGTGGATTTTAGGGTGCCCTGAAATGAAGAGAATGGATGGTGGTTTTGGGGTTATCTGGAGGCCAGAACCGGGGGAGGGGAACAATGAGAGTTGTAGAGGTCAGTGATGGAGCCTGTGGCCCTTGAAGAATTTTTTGAGGGGTGGAGGGGGGCAAGTTCAAGGTGAATGGCTCATGCTGCTTCTGAAGCATGGAAGCTGGATGAACACTATTCATGACATGAATTGGTTTGATCCTGAAACTGCAAGGGTGGCTTATTCAAAGCTGAGTTTGATCTATTGCCTTTTTCTATGTGAGATTTGAGACTAAAATGTTGGAAGTTAATCACTGCTAAATTAGGAGCATGAGAATACGTGATTTGACTTCATAAGGTCTGGAAGAAGCAATTATTGGCCAATGGGAATAAGGAATTATAATAACCTACAGAAAAGTCAGTGTATAACTTTTAAAAATCACTTTTAACTCTTCTGAAGGACAAGTGGACGGAAATCGGATGTACATATCACTGAACAAAGGACACAAACTAAAAGACTAACAACCACACTGTCAATGTGAGAAAAATTTAATCGAGCTCTTTAGAAAGTAACTGAAAGACACCAGTCCTCATTGGCTACCACCCATTTAATTCATTGAAGAGCAAGCTTGACCTGGAGAGATATCATATATGAATGTTTGGCATGGTTACCATGCTTCATATCCTTTTATAGAAAAGAGTTCATGCTAAATGAGAGAGCATTCTGCTCTGCTTTTCACATGGCTCTAAATGAAGCAATTGAGCAGATTCAACATTCACTTGCCTAGTTGACAACACGGAAGTGTGTGTGTTTGAAGCCAGCTGTAGCAATAATTGCTGAAAATTCATTTTAGTTAGAGATGAGCCCAAATCCCAATACATGCACCTCACAGTATTCCAAATTATGGGAGAGGGCTAGATCTGGATATAGCTATGGATCCAAATTGCATCTTAGACCTGAAGTGTGCAAGTCCATATTGAGATCTAACCTCCTCCCTCATCTGGTTTTCACAATCCAGGCCCAAAAGCATAACTTCCACCATTTGGGAAGACAGAGCCTTTTACCCATGCAAACTTTAAATGATTAACATTTGCTAAATATGGAACTTTAAGCACTCGGGCCTAATTTTTCAAAAGAGACTAGCTCTTAAAAGGGCCTGATTTTCAGAGGCCAGTTTTTCAGCACTTTTGAAAATCAGGTTATTGAAAACCTTCCTCTCCATTATTCCTCATATTCCACCCAGGCCTCGTCCTGCCACCTCCTAAGGACTTGTTAATATCCTCTTTATAGGCCCTTGTAAGATATAGCAGAATTGTGCAATTTTCAAAGTAAAGTCTTCATGTGAAAGGCCTTAAGGTTTCAGTGAAGTCCAACTAGCACCCCAAAGTAATAGTTACCTGTCTTTATACTACCATCCCACTCCATATATACCCTCTGCCTAAAATTGCCAAAGTATAAGCAAAGATCAAAATAACAACTTACACATTTCCTATTTCAGGGATCCAATTCCAGTATGCTATAACACAATGCTCACTAAAAAGCCATATGTTAATTGTGATAAATCTAGTTAAAAATACAAACTGGCAAGGTCTCCATGTGGTTACATAAATCTACAATATTATATAATCAGCACATTCCGTAACACCAAACAGATCAATCATTCCAATTCTATTCATTAAAATGTTCCTCTACTCCACCAACACATTGCACTATGACAAAACTCACAGAACTCCAACATAACCATAGTGTTCCCTGAGACTGGATCTCTCAACAGGTTTACACATTTAATGAATGAGATATAAAATCAATATACAGTAACTCCTCACTTAAAGTCATCCCGGTTAACGTTGTTATGTTGCTGATCAATTAGGGAACATGGTCGTTTAAAGTTGTGTAATGCTCCCTTCTAACATTGTTTGGCAGCTGCCTGCTGTCTACTGCTTGCAGGAAGAGCACCCCATTGCAGCTAGCTGGTGGGGGCTTGGAACCAGGGTGACCAGCAGCCCCCTATCAGCTCCCCGGTCTCCTAATTTCCCTGTTCAGCAGCTGCCTGCAGTTCAGCTGTGTCCCTCCCCCTACTGCCATGTGCTGCTCCTGCCCTCTGCCTTGGAGCTGCTTCCCGAGACTCCTGCTTGCTGTGTGGCGGGGGAGGGAAGGAAGAGGGGGTCTAATGTCAGGGTTCCCCCTGCTCCTGCACCCCACTTACCCCATCTTCCATAGAGCAGGGGGGACAGACCAGGACTCAGGGAGCTTGCAGCAGCTGCCTCTCAGCAAGCTGATCTAATTAACAAGGCAGTGTACTTAAGGGAAATGTGCATATCTCCCTCCATTCCTGCTGCCTTGTGTAGAGAGAGAGTTAACCCTTGAGGGCTCAGCCAATTGCTAGTTCATCATTTAGCAGTAAGGGAAATATCCCATCCTCTGACTCCTCCACCTCAACCAAGCTTCACAATCATCATTGCTGTGTACCAGTATTAAATTGTTTAAAACGTATTCTGTGTGTGTGTAATCTATATCTATAGTCTTTTGTCTGGTGAAAAAAATTCCCTGGAACCTAACCCCCTCATTTACATTAATTCTTATGGGGAAATTGGATTCACTTAACATCGTTTTGCTTAAAGTTGCATTTTTCAGGAACATAACTACAACGTTAAGTGAGGAGTTACTGTACTTCTGGCAGTATATTACCATTACAGAACAAACCAAGGGAGCGGTGTTACGTTTGAGTGGGTGGTGTAAATCAGATGAGTGGATAGTGTGTGAGCAAGGATTCTTGGGCAGTGTGGAATTAGCTAGATTCTTTAACTGTTTATTTGCAGACAGCCTCATGTTTGGGTAGAGTTTTTATATGATAAAGCATAAGTTTTTGAAATATACTTCCAGTCTTAGCCCTTCTAAAACTACGTTTTTGTTTATCTCACGATATTTTCTGGTTCACTTAATGCTTCAGCTCCTAGAGTTATGTGATTAAATGGGAATCTCAGCTGCCTTACAAAAAAAAAAAGTAAGTTTCTAGTCCTCATGGTTGCAGAGAAAAGCTTGAAAACTTGAAGCCTACACTCATACACCAGAAGGTAAATAAAAAGAACCCCAATTTCATTATTTTTTAAATCTCCTGATTTTTAGGCCAATCATAATTTTTGCAGGACCTGACATGATTTTCTGAGTATGTGGTGTTGGCAATAACTGAACTAGAAAAGCTGTTGTAGGTCACTGTTATCTGCTCCTCTGTGGGTATTTTAAGTGGCATGTCTGTATTTATTTCTTCAGCAGAGTAAGTTCATTTTGAAAAATGGTAAATGTCATTACAGAACATGATGCTGGCTTCAGAATTCCTAAGAACAGAGATAACACGTGTGTGTATACATAACTATATCATGGGCCAGGTTCTGTCCCAACACTCCATTTACTGAGGGGCTCCTCTACCCTGGGCTGAAGCCAGACAGAAAATAAGGAAACCATAACAAATGCCCTAAATACGTTCCCCACCCTATCTGCTGTATTGAATGGATCTCAACCGCAACACAGAATAAGGCCCTAAATTGCACAATCAAAATTGCTATTTAAAATACATAATGGAGAAGAGAACTTTTGATGTTAAGGTAGTCAGAATTACTGGAGACATACTGCTCACTAAGAAAATTATGTAAGTACTCTAGATATATGTGCATATAAAACAGGATTCATGGTGTCTAACATTGTAGAAAATATTCTTTGTGTTAATATTTGAGAAATAGCATGGGACTGCATAATTAAAAACTATATGGTAATGCAGATGCACGAGAGGTGCAGAGCAGGGGCAGCTCTAGCCATTTCGCCGCCCCAAGCACGGCGGCACACCGCAGGGGGCGCTCTGCCGGTCGCCGGTCCCGTGGCTCCGGTGGACCTCCCGCAGACATGCCTACGGAGGGTCCGCTGGTCCCGTGGCTCCGGTGGACCTCCCGCAGGCATGCCTGCAGATGCTCCACCGAAGCCGTGGCACCAGCGGACCCTCCGCAGGCACGCCTGCGGGAGGTCCACCAGAGCCGCCTGCCGCCCTCCCAGCAACCGGGAGAGCGCCCCCTGAGGCATGCCGCCCCAAGCACACACTTGGCATGCTGGGGCCTGGAACCGCCCCTGGTGCAGAGATAAATTTACAATTTCCTGTCTTCAATGTGCGTAATTTCTCAGCCTTAAAGTTGCAATACTTACTCCATCTTAACTCCTCATTCCCTAAGAGAATCACTTGTGGCAAGTTTTCTGTGGTAACAAGTAAGTCAGGGTAAAATCAATTTTTTTAATATAAAAGTTTCATTAAATTTATCTTTAGCAAAATAAATTAATCTCACTTTCATATAAGTTTTGCAGCTTTGCATACTGACTAGATCTTTACTTTCTGAAGACTGAGGGCTGAATCCTGTTCTCGCTAGAGTCCGGGATCAGTTTGACCATTGGTTTGGACACGTGGAGGATTCCTGTGTCTTTCCAGGCCTGTCAGTTTATGTGATAAAAATGGAACCTGCCATTTTTCACAGAGGCTACATGTGGGTCTAATCTTACCCTTAGCTCCCACTGAAGTCAAACAATACACAGCACCTCATAGGATTGGGCCCATAATTGCCAAATCACCAGTTTTTTAATCAAACAGATGAGTTCAACAATTTTGCATCTATAACAATGAGCCAAATCCCACAGTCCTTAATGCCAGAAAGTCCCTTGGTTCAGGTCTCAATGCAGGCTGCAGAAACTGGCACAACGCAGGTTACAATAGAATTGTTAGTCACAATGACAGTCCGTACGCAGTCCTCTCTCTCTCTCTCTCTCTCTCTCTCTCTCTCTGCAAAGTGCCCATGAGGGACCTGGCCGTGCATTCTCTGCAAACCAGAAATTGCTCCTGATGTCAGTGACAACAGCAATGCCACAAGCAATGCAGGAACTGACCCAAGTTAACGCTCTAATCAGCTCACGCTAGATGGATCTACAGCCATGCATGTACACTGACAGAACATGGTGGAGGATGGAGGGAAGGGTGACGCAGCAGCTGCTCAAGGGCACTCTAAGCAGAGAATCCAAAGACTGAATGACCATGGACAGTGAATTTCCCTTAAGAGGGGAGAGTACTGCTGTCAGGGTGATATGAACAAACTGTCCTGCCATGTGAATGTTCAGCTGATAGAGGATTTGGGTCTGTCTGGTACCTTTCACCAACACTAAGTTCACATGTAAACATGGGACAGTCCAGCCCTTTCCCCTATACTGTTTTTGGATATGGGTGGCAGGATGGAGGTGGGCAGTGTTGGGAGGAACTCTAGCATCTTTCATATCTTCAGCAAGCTGAGTCCCCAGACGCTGCAAATATTGCTGCATTAGTAAAAGGACTAGTCTCTAGGTCTGCAGAGCCTGGGGAGGCTGATATTTCCACAGTGCCACCAGGAGGCCATGCAGAGACATGGCCAGGGAGCACCGTGGGGAGTAGGCGCCACAGGAAGTCCTGCCCATTGTAGAACTGATGAATGAAATTGTTTTTAATTGTTCACTTTATTAATGTAACTTCTGTTTACTGTTTGCCATCCACTACACTTGTCTATATTGTAATTTCTGTTCACTGTTTGCCATATTGTAATTCAAACCCCATTTTAAAACGCTCACTCCATTTTGTAAAAGCTTCCTCCAACCTTCATTTTTGCAAACCCTGCTGTAATTTTATTAGTTTAGTTTAAATGTGTAACTGAGGTATGGATGGATGATGGAATCAACCTCCAGCCCCAGCCTGTCCTGATGAAATAGAGTTCAAACCCCACCGGCTGAAGATGCAGACAAGAGCCCTAACAAAGTAAGAAGAGTCCACCCTAAAAAGAAAAGGTACAATAGAAGAAAGATCAAAGCCAGGTCCCAGGCTGAAAGTCACGCCTGCAATTGACGGGTGATCAATCACCAAACCCAGAGGCAGCATGATACAGCAAGACCTATAGACTCTGGATTCAAACTAAAGCCTACAAAAAGGATGGGTGAGATGGAAGACTTTGGAGGGTAACATTCTGCTGCCAACATGGAAGGGCATCGGTGCATGCCCAACAGAGACCCAGCTCGTCCTTGTGCCTGGCTTTCCTGGCCAGTTAGCCGCCACAAGCTACGAACCCAAGCTGCAAAATCAAGCCACGAACTCAAGCAATGTTCAGGACTGGTATCTATGCAGCAGCTGCAGAACATCTGATGGATGTGTGTGTGTATGTGTGTGTAAATGTGTGTATAGGTATTAGGTATAATGTGTGTGTATAAGGATTAAAATATGTTATTGGTCATAAATCAAATTATCATAATAAATGTGGCATCTTTGTCTTGCCCCCTGAAAAGATCCTTTGTAGTTTGTCTGTACAACACCATAAGACCCAGAGTGACAGTACCTTGCCACTCTCTAATTGGTCAAGTGCCTCTACTTAACCCCAGGGGTTGCCCCAAGAAGTTGTCTGGACAATCACACAGACCTTGGCCTGCGCCAGACTTCACCTCGTTTCCTGATCTCTAGTCTCTGACTCCAGCCTGACTTGGATCCCAATTTCTGCCTCTTGAGTCTAACCCGGTGCTACCGCTGATCTCTGACCCCGGCCTGACTCTGACCCTGACTCTTGTTTATGGGACCTGCCTTTGCAATTCCTTCATCTCTGGCCTGGTGACTCCTGTCCCTGGTAGGCAGACCTCAGCCTGGCTCTGACCGCTCGGCAATACTGCCCACACTCCGGTCCCTTACACCTCTGGCTTGAGCTTCAGTTGGTGTGCAGTGAGTCACAGTTTCTGGCCTGTTTATGAACTGCTCACAAATGGTGTCATTTGTTTCCTGTTACATGTAGTCCTGCTATCGGAGCAGATGCTCAAAATTTACTTGCTACAAAGCTAGGGACAAACCCTACAGTCCAGGTACATCCAGAACTCCCACTCAACTCAGTTACAGCTAAGAGTGATCAGGTTCATGCCCCTCCTGAGCAAAAAATGATGGAAAATGCTGTATTAGAGGGGAAAAAACACTTGCTGCAATGGTGACTTGGTATGAATTAATGCAGTGCTCATGCACAATGTCAGATCATTAGAATGGGAAACTGAAGTCCTGTGTGTATCCAGAGAACAAAAGGCAGCAGGATATCCATGTACTGTATCTTTAAATCTGTATCAGGAAGTCAGCAGCAGGGTAGCTGGAGAAAGTGAAACAGAGAAAGAGAGACACAGACAGAGATGACATGAAAAACACCTTTATTCACATAAAATCACATTAAAAACTATTTAAAATGTTATACAATTACAATATATACACCAAAAGATATGAACAAAATAAAGCAACACACGTCTTAAACGAACATTAAACATGGCTCATTAAAGCATCGTCATCACCAAATTCAAACGATTGTTAACACACCAAGTCAACTGAAAAGTGTCCAGGTTACGAGTCCATTTATAAAAGGTGTAATCAGTTCACTGCTGGGCCACAATCAGTGCATAGGACCCATCACATCGCTCTACCCTGGGCATTCTGATCTGGTGAGATTTCAAAATGGCTAGTTTCTGCCTGACCCAGCAAAAAGTTAGCCAGGCAGGAAGCTCGCTGAATGTGAGCACTGTATCTCGCTACTAGAACAAACAGGATTAGAGAAAACCAGCCCCAAATCACTGAAAAGCGACTACAAAAAAAGGAATACTATGGGGACAATGTAGGAAAAAATGAAACGCTGTGTCTGAAGCCGAAAAAGAAAGTCACCCAGGGCCAGGGGCATCCTCCACGCTGTATTGGGGCGATCACAGAGGATGGCATAATGCTGCACCTTGGCATAGATACCACAGAGCGGCTTCTTGGCCATGGTTGCAAAAGGAACATTCACTAAACGCTCCCAGGACAACAATCTGCCTGGTTGCACAAGAATCTCACCCACAGAAGGAGAGACAGCTAGTGAGGGGAACACAGGATTCTGCCTGGACGATCAATCCCTGCAATAACTTTCTGAAAATACTGAGCAGCCCGCTGAGGAAGCGCTGCCTTCTCCAACACATGCACAGAGGGGATTCTGGCCTGAACAGCAAGAGCTGTTGCTGACCTCCAGCTTGCCCAACTAGGAACAACCAGGTGAGCCAGCCTGGTCAAAACAGCACAAGTAAAGGCAGAAAACAGGTTCCTGGACGAGAGAGCTTCAGCAGGACAAAGTGGGTTAAACAACATTCGCTCTTCCAAGAGCCATAAACTGGAAACTGCCTGGTCTGGCCAGGCACTTCACAGAAGTCTTCAGGTATTAAAATACCATTACAGGCTCTGTAATCGACCAGGTGCCATCACAAATAGGTGAGTGTCAAAGCCCATCCCCCACAGCACAATGGAGGAGAGAGTAGGCAAGGGACTTCCATCTGAGGAGTCAGCTTTCAGCAACTGCTGAACAGACTGGAGAGAAAGGGCTGCCACTTTGCTGATTAAATCAATGAGCCCCTGGCCCCCTTCATCTAATGGCAGGAACAGCAAAGCAGGGCTCAACTAGGGTAAATAGTCAAAAAAATGGGTACTATGCCTTTGTATCCAGCCCAAAAGGCCCAAGGGAGGATCCAGATTCACTAGCTGGTGTCACAATACCAAGGCCACAAGCTTGTTGGCAGTCAAGAGTCCAAGAAAGAGCCAGTGTCATTTCTGCAGGCGGCCTTACACCTTCTCTTCTGCCTCCTCCCAGTTCCTTAACATGGATTGTTCAGATTCAGAACCACACCCCCAACACCTTAATCGCAGAAGTGTCCCATTGCAATTTTTGAGGCAACACAGGGGGACTGCTGCGCTGCCAAGAGCCCAGTAAGATCAAATTGCTCTTAGCCCATTTAATGCAGGCAGAAGAGGCCTGGTCATACACTTGTAAATGAGCACAAAGCATCTGCACGGCCCTGTCAGATGTGATGAAAACTGAGATATCATCAGACAGGTGAACTGGGAAAGCATCCAGCACAGAACGGCCAGTCAGACAGCTTTGTGGATGTGCTGGAATGGCTCCAACTTACAGCATATAACATCCCAGCTGAGGTCATCCCTGATGGATCCCTCTGTGAACTGGGAAGCAGTGGCTAAGACCCCCACTAATATTTAGGACACTAAAAACATTATGGTACAATAAAAAATATATGCCGTGAACATTGACCCAATCCTAAAAGATAACTATGGTGAACTCTATCAAAGGCCTTCTCCTAGCCCATTTAAACAAGCCCCACATCCAGATTACAAAGTTTGGTTAACAGTAAAAACATCATGAATTAAAATCATATTATCCAAAGCACAGTGTCTGGGAATAAAATATATGTTTGATCAGGGTGTGTCAAAGTGTCCAGACAGTCCTTGAGCAGGTTGGCTACAGCCCTGGATAAAATCTTATCATCAGAGCAGAGAAGGGAAATAGGGTTCCAGGTCCATAAGTCACAAAGATCCCCTTTTTTTGTGCAGCAGGGTGATCGCTGTCCTCTGGCAACAGAGGGGCATCTCTTCCTCCCGGATACACTCCAGCTCTACTAGAAAAAAGTCAGGACTGATAAGATGTCAAAAACACCCATCCAAAAAATTTAGATGGCGCCTTGCCTGTCGAGAGCTGCTGGCCTATAACAGAGAGCTCTTGCAGTGACAGCAGGGTGTCCAGCCCTGCAGTTCCTCACCAGTCAGCAGGAGTAACCCCTGGGGCAGCTCCTCCAATCGCCAACACATCCCAGGCCTCAGGTGAGTATGGTGCTCTGTAGAAAGAAACAGCTGCTTTCTGGATCTTTCCAGGGTCAGCCGTCAGATGACCACCCAGCAGCTGTAGGCAAAAAGATCTGCTGATGATCCGTAGACTTTCTCCAAACCAAAAAAGAATCTTATGGGAGGATCATCATCATGCAGTTGAGAAAATGGGCCCAAACAAGGGCTCATTGCACCTTCTCTTCCAACAAGTATCTTAGGAGCCAGTACTTCTCAGTTAAGGTTTGGTGAATCTGCACTGGGTTACTCCCATCAAGGTTGCCATAAAGGCCCAAAATGTCTCATTCCAGGGCACTCACGGCCTGACGCCAACTTAAGTGCAAGAGTGTAATAAGAAAAGCCAAAGAGGAGTTTGAAGAACGGCTAGCCAAAAACTCCAAAGGTAATAACAAAATGTTTTTTAAGTACATCAGAAGCAGGAAGCCTGCTAAACAACCAGTGGGGCCCCTTGATGATCAAAATTCAAAAGGAGCGCTTAAAGACGATAAAGTCATTGCGGAGAAACTAAATGGATTCTTTGCTTCAGTCTTCACAGCTGAGGATGTTAGGGAGATTCCCAAACCTGAGCTGGCTTTTGTAGGTGACAAATCTGAGGAACTGTCACAGATTGAAGTGTCACTAGAGGAGGTTTTGGAATTAATTGATAAACTCAACATTAACAAGTCACCGGGACCAGATGGCATTCACCCAAGAGTTCTGAAAGAACTCAAATGTGAAGTTGCGGAACTATTAACTAAGGTTTGTAACCTGTCCTTTAAATCGGCTTCGGTACCCAATGACTGGAAGTTAGCTAATGTAACGCCAATATTTAAAAAGGGATCTAGGGGTGATCCCGGCAATTACAGACCGGTAAGTCTAACGTCGGTACCGGGCAAATTAGTTGAAACAATAGTAAAGAATAAAATTGTCAGACACATAGAAAAACAAACTCTTGAGCAATAGTCAACATGGTTTTTGTAAAGGGAAATCGTGTCTTACTAATCTATTAGAGTTCTTTGAAGGGGTCAACAAACATGTGGACAAGGGGGATCCGGTGGACATAGTGTACTTAGATTTCCAGAAAGCCTTTGACAAGGTCCCTCACCAAAGGCTCTTACGTAAATTAAGCTGTCATGGGATAAAAGGAAAGGTCCTTTCATGGATTGAGAACTGGTTAAAGGACAGGGAACAAAGGGTAGGAATTAATGGTAAATTCTCAGAATGGAGAGGGGTAACTAGTGGTGTTCCCCAAGGGTCAGTCCTAGGACCAATCCTATTCAATTTATTCATAAATGATCTGGAGAAAGGGGTAAACAGTGAGGTGGCAAAGTTTGCAGATGATACTAAACTACTCAAGATAGTTAAGACCAAAGCAGATTGTGAAGAACTTCAAAAGATCTCACAAAACTAAGTGATTGGGCAACAAAATGGCAAATGAAATTTAATGTGGATAAATGTAAAGTAATGCACATTGGAAAAAATAACCCCAACTATACATACAACATGATGGGGGCTAATTTAGCTACAACGAGTCAGGAAAAAGATCTTGGAGTTATCGTGGATAGTTCTCTGAAGATGTCACGCAGTGTGCAGAGGCGGTCAAAAAGCAAACAGGATGTTAGGAATCATTAAAGGTGATAGAGAATAAGACTGAGAATATATTATTGCCCTTATATAAATCCATGGTACGCCCACATCTCGAATACTGTGTACAGATGTGGTCTCCTCACCTCAAAAAAGATATTCTAGCACTAGAAAAGGTTCAGAAAATGATTAGGGGTTTAGAGAGGGTCCCATATGAGGAAAGATCAAAGAGGCTAGGACTCTTCAGTTTGGAAAAGAGAAGACTAAGGGGGGACATGATAGAGGTATATAAAATCATGAGTGATGTTGAGAAAGTGGATAAGGAAAAGTTATTTACTTATTCCCATAATACAAGAACTAAGGGTCACCAAATGAAATTAATAGGCAGCAGGTTTAAAACAAATAAAAGGAAGTTCTTCTTCACGCAGCGCACAGTCAACTTGTGGAACTCCTTACCTGAGGAGGTTGTGAAGGCTAGGACTATAACAATGTTTAAAAGGGGACTGGATAAATTCATGGTGGCTAAGTCCATAAATGGCTATTAGCCAGAATGGGTAAGAATGGTGTCCCTAGCCTCTGTTCGTCAGAGGATGGAGATGGATGGCAGGAGAGAGATCACTTGATCATTGCCTGTTAGATTCACTCCCTCAGGGGCACCTGGCATTGGCCACTGTCGGTAGACAGATACTGGGCTAGATGGACCTTTGGTCTGACCCGGTACGGCCGTTCTTATGTTCTTATGTTCTTATGACGCAAGGACCATGTGGCAGCCTGGGTAAGCTGCTAGCAGAACAGTTGGATCTGGACCTTACCAACACCCCACTGCTGTCTCAGGGACTCAGACAGGGGCTTATGCTGCTGGCAATGCTCCCAAAACACAGTTAACACAATTCAAGTCCTGTAATAATATTGCATTAAAGTGCCAATGGGAAGCACAGTCAGGAAGAGAGAGAGAGACGCACTTACAGAGACAGAATGATGATTGGCCAAGTGGGAGACATAGAGGATAGAACAAACATTCATGGTACAAAAGTGATCCAGTCTAGCCCCTGAGATGAAGTTGGGAGTAGCTTTCGGCCAAGAGTCCTAACATCTCTTGATGTCCCAACCCCCTTCCCACTATGCTGGGGTCCCCCAGTATTACCAGGGGCCACTGAGCCAGCAGTACATGGGCAGGAACCCCTCAAATGACTACGGTCTCCACACAGGAAACATTTAATATTTTCAGAGGAAGCAAACACTGTATAATCTGCCCCATCTATGTGGTGCTTTAACATCAGGTTCAAGGGCTGTTGAGGGTTATTTAGAACCATACAAAGTGGGCACCGAAATGACATAACATGGTTCCCACTTGGGTTCTTGCAGCCCAACAGAATCATCCTGACAGCAGAAACTATCTTCCCATAATGGGAGAGATCAGACACTAGGGTCACTGAGAAGGAAAGGGGGAGCATTGGAAAAACTACTTTAGTAGCAGCAGTAAACAAGGGAAAATCTGGAACAAAAGACTCCTTGACCCAGAGTCCTTCCTGTGCCAAATTATTCACAAACTACTCCTGGGCCAGGAAGATTACTATAGATTTACTCACTTGAGCGGCAGATTTTATATCAGCATGGCCAATAACCTCACCTACAACTTCCTCCAGGGTGCAGGAGACAGCAGGCACACACCAACCCCCATGCTTGCGAGTCAAACTACTAAATCTATCTGAAGTGGACCCCCTGGAGAACCCACACACACACACACCACCAAGGAAAAAGGGGGTGGGAACAACATTCCTAAAGCAAAGGAATTGCAAATAACACAACAAAAACAAACCAGACTATCAGAAACCCAATTAGTGCACACAGCACACACCAAAACACAGCCTCACTCTCAGAAACTCCCACAAGAGAGAGTAGCATTAGGGATAATCATGTTTCCCTAGTTATTCTAACAGAGTTCCTCGTTCAGTATTAGATGAAAGCAACTCCTTCTGTGATACTTCACCATTGTCACATGATGGGGGAACGGCAATGCAAGCTTCCAAATGCTCAGTCCTATTCTTTAGCAATGAATTCATAGTTCAAGTCTCCATGCCTTTTCGATCCTTGGCCTCTCTTCAGAGTCTGCCAGCAAAAGTACCAACTGCGACAGCAGTTTTTGTGATGTTAACATTCATCCAGTAGGAACTAAACTGAGACCAACTCCTCTCAGATACAGTGGTACAAAGTAAGGGCCTGACCCAGCCAACCCTTACTATTAGGCATAGCCTTACTAACTACAATTGTCACCTGAAATGAGATCTTGTGGCCACTGAAGCAATACTAACTTTTTAGTTTGCGTTACGTTCACCCAAAGAGGACAAGAGCCAACTGTAGCCATCTGGCTTACAGTGACAAGGCTACTTACTATATTTGATCTTGTCATTAAATCGTATCTCCCAGCAACGCTAGCCTTCTTGATGCACTCCAGATTGCATACTAATACCTGATATTTTGATAGAGTTTTATATAACCAAACCACTATGCAGACATTAATTAAGCCTCACAACACTCTCTGGAGCAAGATAAAAATATAAAGAGCTTTATGTACTGTAAAACAGCCTTCATTTTAAATGGGGGGCAGGGTGCTGAAATACATTGCATCTGCAGGATGTGGTTCTGGGTCTCCCAAGCCAATGAGGCCTAGGAGACCAGAAAATGACGCACACAATTCAGCAGTCTCAAGAGAGGAAGAAAAAGAGAAGCTCATGATTTTTTACTTTCTTTTCATTTTCTGTTTGATGTGGCTTGGCCATGTACCTCATAGGACACCCTGAATACTCTCTGGCTCTGGGAGATTATGTACAAGGCATTCTCAGATATCATTTGCCCAATTTGGCTCCAGATATGGCAGGCTAGAGAGAGTAGAGGGAATTTAAAATCTATATCTATATCTCTCCTGCCCTTAGAGGGGGCCAAGGAAATATTTTTTAGTCTTAGCCGTGAGCAACAAAGAGCCCTAATCTGTCTCTGCCCCAGACAACTCTGCTAACATAAAGTCAAAGTTATGTTTGTTTGTACACAAAGAGCAACCAGTACATCAACCATGGACACCAGACAGATCAGTTCACAATTTCCCCAAAATAAAACCTCACACTGATTTTAGTGGGCAGCATCTATGGGAAGCTGGGTTAGCAACTGTTGTAAAGCTGTTGAAGCTATTAAGAGCTGCCAGCAGCTAAGTTATCCTATCTAATACATACCTGCCACAACTACAAAAATCCTGAAGAAATGTCTACAAAGGTCTTTCCTGAACACAAAGATAAACTCCTCTCCAAAAAAATCACTGGAATAGTCAGATGAGTTTAATCTCCCAAGAAACACAAAGAGCTTGTCTATATAGGGACACTAAGGAAAATTAATACGAATTAACTAAAGGTATACATTTAAGGTGGATTATTAAACTGCATTAGATCCCCTGTATGGACACGCTCACTCAAAACTAAAGTGGTCTTATTTAGTTTAAGTCTGAATGAGAGTGTCCATACAGAGGTCTAATGCAGTTTAACTAATCCACTTTAAATTTACATCTTTAGTTAATTCAGATTTACTTTCCTGCATGTCCTTGTGTAGACCAGTCCTAAGAAGTGGGTGAAGACAATGCTATTAGAGACAGCTCTAATTACAAAAAGGGAAACTAATGCACCTTCCCCATAGTCTGAAAGATGAAAACAACTGTCAGAGACAACTTTAAGGGAGAAAGTAGCTTCATATGGTAGAAGAGGGAAAATACCCTAACATTTAGCATTACATGGATGCCATCTATGAAGGTGCAATATATCATGTCTTTCATATCTAGCGTTACCACTAAAGATTTCCAGTAGATTATGGCCCTGATCCTGAGTTGATCTGTACTGGGAATCCACCTGCACCTGATTAATTTCAAATGGCCTTAGTGCAGACATAACTATCTACCTGTGCACATTAGATTGCAGGATCAGGGCCTATATTTGTAACTAACGTACATTGACCTCATCTCATGAGTCTTTCCTGTATCAATTTTAAAAAACAAAACAGTTGTTAAAAAATTAAAACAATAGATATGTGTGTTGGCGCCCTTTTGTCATGAGGCTGGGAATGACGGCTGCTATACGGAGTGCAACGATTTACTCATTCCACTGTATTTTTATACTCTTTTTTTAAAATGAAGGCTTTTAAAAAGACTCACTCCCCTCACTTAATAGATATTACAGCATTGCACAGATGAATTTGACTTTTTGTAAGATGTCTTTCTAAATCATGTGAAGCATTTTGGATCAGACAAAAACTGCAGCAGGCAACCAAACGTGGATCTGATGCCTTGCCCAGCTGTAGCAATGTGTCAAGATCAGAAGGCAGCAGCACGGGACAGGAGCTTTTTGCCGTTTGTTTTGACTATGCAGTTCACTTTACAGAAGAGGGCAAATACTCCTGCTTTATCCCACAGATATAGAATAATGCATATTAAAAATGGGCGTATGCTGTGTTATTGAAAATATGAATCAACAGTAGTGTATTTAGCCCACCCAAACATACAAAGCTATGTTACCATAGTCCCTTTGCCTCCTATAGATCCATCAGAATCCCAACCAATGACGTTACGGATTCAGTGGAATCCCAGAAATTATTTTACACAGACCTCATGATGATTGATGATGCCTGAAGAAACTGGATTTCAGCAGACCACTCTCAAATAGACCCAGTGGAAGATTAGTATCACTAACTGCATCCAGTGACCACTATCAATTGATCCAGTGGGCTCACAGTGATCCCTCCTGGCAGAGATCCAGTGGACTTAAAGACTATGCCATCCACTGATTCTATACATTTCCCAGAGAGCACTAACTCTCAGAAATCGAGCCACCAAACTAATACCTATTAATCTTGAATCTGAAGCTAGGGGTTGCACTTATCAGACAGAGAAACCTTCCCTGGAGGTTTAATTGTGCCTGGGATGATGGGATGTGGTTTTAGTTTCATGTGCACATTATTTCAAGGCTGGGTGGTGTAAATATATATTTTTCATGCTCTTGTTCACTGACATGAAGTGTGTTAGGAATTATGGAGGTGCAATAGCGTTTCAAGTAAAGGCTGCACAAAGCACTCAAAGCCAGGATTAGCTCTCTCTTGTGTATGAATAACACTATGTCTCCTCTCCAGATATGCAGCCCTCATTCTGAACACAAAGAAGCTTGCTGAAAATGTTCAAGTAAACTGCTAATTCCTGGATGAGTGTTTATAGTTCACAAGAAGAAAGCTGGGAAGAACAGTGGAGATGGGATATGGGCAAAAGGTGCAGCAGGGCATGGAGACAGGCTGAGGTCCTGGAGCAGAGGACATGATCGGAGCTGCTCTGTTTAAAGAACTTTACACTGTGGGCAGACAATGTTCTAGCTGATGCTCCAGCTTCTCAAAGCTGCCCAGCACCCTCAGGGCTGCTGCTGCTTGGAGTGAAAAGCTTAGAGCGGCAATCAGAGGAACTTGGCATGTTGGTTAAGGCTTTCTCCATGGGATGTGCAAAATTTTGGCTCCACATCCCCCCTTTCTGGTTACCCCCCTCCTTCTAGCCCCCCACACCTAGCATTTACTCTGGGGAGGGTTATATATATATCAGGAAATTCCCATTCCCTAAAACAAACCTTTTATTTAGAGTTAAGGGTCCTTAACTGTATTTCCTTACAACACGCTAAAAAGTAAGGACACCATTAACTAGTCCTGGGTCCTAGTCCCAGCTCTGCACCGACCTGCTGCGTGACTCTGGACAAGCCATTGCCACTCTGTGCCTTAGTTTCCCCCCACTTTGTCTGCTTTGTCTAGTTAGAGTATAAGGTCTTCAGGCAGGGACCACCTCTCACAACGTCTGTATCCAGCCCCTAGCACCACAGGGCCCCAACCGCAGTTAGGGCTTCTAGGTACTATTGTAATATAAATAATTAGGGCTGTTGATTAATCGCAGTTAACTCAGGCAATTAACTCAAAAAAAGTAATTTTGATTAAAAAAATTAATTGCAATTAATCAGTTTTAATCGCACTGTTACACAATGGAATACCAATTGAAATGTATTAAATATTTTGGATGTTCTTCTACATTTTCATATATATTGACAAAGAGATTGCATTACAGTACTTGTATGAGGTGAATTAAAAAATACTAATTCTTTTGTTTATCATTTTTACAGTGCAAATATTTGTAATCAAATATACACTTTGTTTTCAAATACAGAATACAATATATATGAAAATTTAGAAAAACATCCAATTTAATATATTCAACTGGTATTCTATTGTGTAACAGTGCAAATAAAACTGATTAATTGTGATTAATTTTTTAATCATGATTAATTTTTTTGGGTTACTTGCATGAGTTAACTGTGATTAACTGACAGCCCTAAAATACTATTTCTTTTGTTTTTTTACAGTGTAAATATTTGTAATAAAAATATTTGTATTCTGTGTTGTAATTGAAATCAATATATTAAAAAATGTAGCAAACATCCGAAAATATTTAAATGTTATTCTATTATTGTTTAGCAGTGCGATTAATTTTTTTAAATCTCTTGACAGCCCTATAAATAATAATAGCAACCATGCCCAACACAAGATCAACCCCAAGCCCCGGTCTATCACCATCATGGCATATGACCACTTCAGTACTCTAATATCCTCTCTAGCATGCTTATTTTCACTTTAAAACCCTCAGCGAACATGGCAAAAATCAAAATCACACTGCACAAACTTAACTTCATCCTGCCACCTTATTAGGCAATGTATCAGGTGTACACCAGTGAAACAGTGCACATGCCAATAACGTGTGTATAGCTTTCTTTCATTGTATTGCCTGGGTGAGATGATTTTTTTAACAGTCCCAATGTAAACCTAAAGTAGAATCTGTGTTATCCTCATTGGTGCAACAGTAGCACCAAGAAGTCCAGCTCAAACAGGGATCCCCTTGTGCTTGGCCAGAGGTGGGTAAACTACAGTCCATGGGCCACATCCAGCCCGCGGGACCCTCCTGCCCGGCCCCTGAGCTCCTGCCCCGGGAGGCTAGCCCTGTAGTTCAGAAAGGTGGAAACTTGTAGAGACTTGATTAAAACATCTGGACCCTTGTAATTCCAAACGGCTAAGAACAACACACACACAAACAGAGAGAAAAAGTTCCCTCCTAGGAATTTTAAATTCTCTTCCCTGATTGGTCCTCAGGTCAGGTGTTCACCAGGTACTATGTGTTAACCCTTTACAGGTGGAAACTTAACCCTTAACTAACTATTCATGACAAGCCCCCAGCCCCTCCCCTGCTGTTCCCCCTCCCCCTCAGCCTCAGCTCACTGCGCCGCCGGTGCAATGCTCTGGGTGGCAGGGCTGCGAGCTCCTGGGGCAGCGCAGCTGCAGAGCCTGGCGTGACCTGGTGCTCTGTGCTGCACGGTACGTGGTTGACTCCAGCCGGGCGGCGCAGCTGTAGCACCACCAGCCACTGGTGCTCCAGGCAGCACAGTAAGGGGGCAGGGAGTGGGGGGGTTAGATAGAGGGCGGGGAGTTTGGGGTGGCGGTTAGGGGGCGGGAGTGTGGATAGGGGTCAGGGCGATCAGAGGGTGGGGAACAGGGAGGTTGAATGGGGACAGGAGTCCCGGGGGGGGGCAGTCAGGAAGGAGAGGGGAGGTTGGATGGGACAGTGGGGGGCAGTCAGGGGTGGGGGTTCTGGGGGCTGTCAGGGGATAGGCAGCAGGGGGTGTGGATGGGGCAGGGGTCCCGGGGGGGGCAGTCAGGAATGAGAGGAGGGGTTGGATGGGGCGGCAGAGGGCCGTCAGGGGTGGGGGTTAGGGTGGCTGTCAGGGGAGAGGGAGCAGGGGGTGGGGATGGGGCACAGGTCCCAGGGGGGCCATCAGGGAATGGGGGGTGGTGGTGGATGGTGCAGGGATCCCAGGGGTAGCGTTGGGGGCTAGAAGCAGGGGGGATCGGATTGGGGGGCGGGGCCGGGCCACGCCTGGCTGTTTGGGGAGGCACAGCCTCCATACAAATTTCAAAATCCGATGTGGCCCTTAGGCCAAAAAGTTTGCCTGCTCCTGTGCGAGGCACTATACAAAATATAGGTCCAAAGTTCATATTATCTAAATTGGCAAGACAAAGGGTTGGAGAGGGAACAGAAGTGGAATGACCTGTGAAAGGTCACAAAGCCGGTCACTGACAGAATAGGGAATAGAATAGGGAATAGAAACCTGCTGAGAGTGCCAACCCACTGGATTAAACTGCCTCTTAAATTCTGAGTCTGTAGTTCACTTTGTATTCTCTGCCTGGTGCAAGGTGTGTAGAGATGCTAACTTTGTGTTTTTAGTTGTCATTAAGTTATTAAATAATGTACTGCTAGAAGGCTGGAGTTCAGGTCCTTCACTGCAGTTTGATTTTTCAGTTATTTGTTGTGTGCACAGTGAGCAGTTGTATTGTTGAACTGAAAGCTGATGTATTAGAGAGGTTATTAGTGTACTGGTACGGTGGAGTATCATGGTAGAAGTGGGCTAAGGCTTGGAGAAGGAGATTAGTCTTGGGTTCAGTGGGAATGTCACTTTGACTAATACATTTAACTGTTTTAGTGTAAGAGCTATGGTGAAACAACACATATGAGCAATCTTAAGTGTCAGGGCTTGTTTATGAGGGACATCACCAAGTGGCAAGCCAGGATGTGAATCTAGTTTGTTGTGCAGTAACGTCCAGTGTGAAGATTGCTATAGCACACTACAAATTCTGTAGTGTGCGTTGACATACCATATATACTCATTCATAAGCCAAATATTTTTGGTAAAAAAAATGACACATCAAAGAGCGGGGGTCGGCTTATAAATGGGTCTACACCAACATTTGATGATTTTAAACTCTATGGAATCATTGAATTGAATATCTAATACATTGTCGTTTTGTTTACCTGGAGCGTCTGCAGGCATGGAGCCCCTCAGCTCCCATTGGCTGGGAATGGCAAACCGTGGCCACAGGAAGCTGAGGGGCTCCATGCTTGTGAATGCTCCAGGTAAACAAAACGTCCCGACCCGCCAGCGGCTTACCCTGACGGGCTGGGAGCCAAAGTTTTCCAACCCCTGAAATATAGGGTCGGCTTATGAAAGGGTCATACAATTGTTGCTATTTTTACTTATCCATCTTGGGGGGGGGTCAGCTTATAAACAAACGGGCTAATAATGAGTATATATGGTACTTCCATTTCAAACGTCAGTAAGGCAAAGTGCGCTTGGAACGTTTAGAGCACTGTAGTAGTGTCCACATGGGGCTGAAGATTTGCATTCTGGCTGGCCGTGCTCTAAAGTCCCATTCAGACAAGCCCTAAGCCAGCTACATTTTTGTGGTATGGTGTCTGCATTCAAGTATGGCTTACCTGGACAATTAGCTTATTTTCTTTATTGGGTAGAATCCTGTAGGTATAAACACAATTCTGGAACCTGGAACAGATTGGAGGAGAGGCTGTTAGAAAATATCTACAGGAGAATCTTATCATAGCATCATTCTATAACAACAGAAATTGAATGGAGGACCCTGACATGGACTGATGACTTAATAAGAACATAAGAATGGTCATACTGGGTCAGACCAATGGTCCATCTAGCCCAGTATCCTGTCTTCTGACAGTGCCAGTGCCAGATATTTAAGAGGGAATAGACAGAACAGGGCAATAATCAAGAGATTCATCCCATCGTCCACTCCCAGCTTCTGGCAGCCAGAGGTTTAGGGACACCCAAGGTATGGGATTGCGTCCTTGACCATCTGGCTAATAACCATTGATAGAGCTATCCTGCCATGAACTTATCTAATTCTTTTTTTAACCCAGTTATAGTTTTGGCCTTCACAACATTCCCTGGCAATGAATTCTACAGGTTGACTATGCGTTGTGTGAAGAAATACTTCATTTTAAACCTTATGCCTATTAATTTCATTGGGTGACCCCTAGTTGTGTGTGTTATGTGAAGATGTAAATAACACTTCCTTATTAGCTTTCCCTACACTAATCAAGATTTTATAGACCTCTATCAAATCCCCATCGGTCGTCTCTTTTCTAAACTGAACAGTCCCTGTCTTTCTAATCTCTCCTTATATGGAAGCTGTTCCATACTCCTACATATTTTTGTTGCCCTTCTCTGTACCTTTTCCAATTCTAATATATCCTTTTTCATATGGGGAAACCAGAACTTTATGCAGTATTCAAGGTGTCGGCATACTATGATTTATGTAGTTGCACTATGATATTTTCTGTTTTATTATCTATCCTTTTCCTAATGGTTCCTAACATTCTGTTAGCTTTTTTGACTGCCATTGCATGTTGAGCAGTTGTTTTCAGAGAAATATCCATGATGACACCAAGATCTCTTTCCTGATAGGTAATAGATCATTTAGACTCAATCATTTTATATGTATTGTTGGGATTATGTTTTCCAATGTGCATTACTTTGCACAAGGGTTTCAAATATCTGTTCATTTCCTGAGGACATATTAATTAACAAAATCCTACAGTGCTTAAGCTTGGGGGCACTTCCTATGTTGTAGATGTCAAATCAGAAAGTGATGATGAAAGTGAGTTGTTCAACTCCTCTGCTGGCCAGTAAAAAGAAAACAGCACCTAGTTCTGGCTGCCAGAAGAGTGGGCATGCCAGAAAGGAATGAAAAGGCAGAAATCCCAGACACTAGGCCAAATTCAGAGTTGCATGAGTAAATCAAAGGGTTGGCCTACACACAAATTTGTACCAAGGTAACTAAATAACTAATTTAAATTGAATTACAATAGGATGTTTTTATTCTGAAGTAAGTGTCCATACAGAGACCTGCACTGAAATAACAATGGGTGTGAATTGAAACCAATTTAGTGATTTTAGTGCAAGTAGAACAGCCATAAAGCACACTTTCTTCTACCACCTCCCCAGGGTGGGCAGTAAATCAAATTAGACTTGCTCTGACTTTGCCCCACTCTGTGCCCTAAACTCATTTGCACCAGGCATAGATGAAAACAGAACCGGATTCCTGTCTAAAGGGGGTGCTCGGTCTTTGTCCAACGAGGGACACATCAACAAGTTGTCAAGAACTGGAAGACCAACTTGATGGCAAAGCCATGCAGAATGTGCAGCCTTCCTCAATGGCTGCTGAATTTTGCTGAGCTCACATAATGCCTGGGGGGGCTGCTCCCAGCACAATGGAGGAATACATGCTTATTTACTTTCCAGTGGTTACAGATGTGATCCAACAGCTCTCAGCACCCGCCCAGCACTAAGTTAAAACACACTCCACAAACTGGCTCTGTGCCAACAAAGGACACACATTTCAACCCCATTTACCTCCAAAAACTAATCTCAATCCCGTTTTAGCATCCCCGGGGCAAAACAGATAAGGCTTGCAGCCCAGCCCCAGAGGGTCAGGAAAGGTGGTCAGTGGTCAGCATTCCCAAGGAGGAGGATTGGTTGATGCATACCAATATACTTGTCTCCTCTGTGATTTGGTTTATAAGTTTATTCAAACTAGACTTTTCTGAATCACATCAAGAGCGAGCGAGAGATTTCTTAGGGGTTATACAGCCTTGCATTTGGAGTCAGACAGAGCATAAACCAAGTTACTCACACATTGGGGTGAGATTTTCAATGCTGACTACAGGATTTAGCCACACCTCCCTCTGAACCTGGGTTCTTTTAAGCAAGATGCACAAGAATAGAGCTGTAATGCCCTTCGGAGCCCAGTGCTGCCCCACAACAAGTCTGAGGGCTCATTGTGAAGTGATCTGAGGTGTTCACACACCTACCCACGTCTCTTCAGTGCTCCCAGACCCAGCTAGGGCAGTTCTTCAGCTGATGTCAGCTGTCAGAGCTCCTTTAATGTCAATGGTGCGATGACAGTTGACACCAGTTGGGGATCTCCCCCCAGGAGTGGGATTTGGTTTTGTTTTTATCTGTCAATGCAGAACTCTTCCACCACTTCCTCCTGCAACTATGCAAAAGGGGGCTGAGATGAGAACAGTGCTGCTTATGTAGCTGATGAGAGAAAATTTGTGTGTGTGGAGATTATGAAACTGATAAACAAACCAGCTCAATGACTATCAGGCCATCAAAGCACATTGGGTGCACAATCAGATGGCAGGCACCCGCTCTCAGAGGTTGTTGAGACAGGGTGTTACAGTAGTATTAGAAATATTTAACCAGAGGAACATCTACAGGGGAAGCTAACAAAAGGCTATAAGGTGATAAATGAATGGTGTGAGCAAAAGTGGCTCTTCCTGTGGGAATCCTCCTTAGCAATCTCATGACTCAGCCATGCTCAAATGCGGAATGCTGTGAATCAAACAGTTGGCTAACAACCTCCATTTATCTGCCTTGCTTTTTTGTTATAACTTCATTGCTCTTAAGCTTTTAACTCTTAAGCACCATGACGGCTGCACAGTTGGTCCTAGATACTTTCACTTTTCACCTAAAAAGATTCTCTTTGAGATGTTTCTTCAGAATGTTTTTGGAAAGCCACAAGCATTTCTGATCTTGGACATACTGATGGCATATGCAGCACCCATCAAAGCAATTTCCTGAGGCTAAATGTGTCCCAACATGCTTTCTCATCTGTCTCCTAGCTCCCTCCCCTGCACCAGCTTCTGAAGGCAAAAGAGAGAAAGGGGAATGGGTACATATTTCCTCTCCTCTTCCAGTGTGGCTAAGGCCTTGCTGCAAATCAGAACTGCTTTTTACTGTGTATATTATGGTAGCAACTATAGGGCCCAACCACAATCAGGACCCTGGTCTATTAAGCACTGTACAGATACACAGTGAGATAGGCAACCCCCCTAGGAATTCAGCTGATACCACTGTGGACAGCTCACATGTGGTACCCTTGGATACTGGAGAGATATTGGAGGGGATCACAACTCTGGTCCCCTTCTCTTGGACCATCACTGAGCCGATCATCCACTGGTAACACAGAAAACAAATAACCAGCTCTCATCGAGCACTTTTCATCCAGAAAGCTCTAAGTCACAAAGGAAGTCAGCATCATTATGCCCATTTTACAGATGGGGGAACTGAGGTACTGAGCTAGAAATGACTTGCCCAAGGTCACATAGCAAAGCGCTACTCCTCTACTCAGGAGTGGAACCCAGGGATTTTGGAAGGGACTTCCAAACTCATGTAGGAGTATTACCTCCCTGGTAACAGGATGCCTCCAAAGCCTGTCTGGATGGGCATTTGTCTTAGACAATATTTGGGTTCCATTCAGGAGGTGTCCCTTTCTCTTGATAGAAGATAAATGCCACAGCTCTATTAATGTCTACAATCCTGCTATCTCAGCTATTCCTATGCCTTTAAAAGGTGAATTCACAGGACACCACCCAATGGACGTAATGTATATGAGAGGTGCAAAATGCTCCAAAACAATCCCTCTCCAACCTTAATTTTGTCTGACTCTTCAGATATTTACAGATATACCCAAGTACCCATGGCTGGACTGAAGCAGTGGGAAGTATTTCTATACATGTTTAGTGGAGACAAGGCTCAACAAAGATCTTCAGTTATTCACAAGGTGGAGGGGACATCTTCCTGCCAAGGACTTTTCAACATTTAGAATATGTTGCATGGCTTAGTCTCCAATAAGAGGCCAAAGGAGGTGTCTTTAATTGGAGACATGTCCTGGAAAGAGTGGAATTTTCTTTCGTCAGAAGGATTGAGTCCTCTTCATCCACTGTGTTCTAATTGGTTTCAGCACCAAAATGAGCTTATGTACGTGCCAGTGCCTTCAGGTGTATGAAAGGAAGCCCCTTCCCCATCAAAACATCTGCTCTTTATCACACCCAACACCCTGGCCTTTTCCAGTTTCATTGCCCAGTAGATGAGGGCAATACTGGTCCGTCCAGGTCTTGGTGCCTTTGTGTTTGGGACAAACTCTCTAAGAGGTGCTAAGTCCTGCAAGGGAGCTTCTTTTTGGGTTTGCCTGGAAGAAATCCTTATCGTCACTAAATGGCCTCACAGTGCTACAATTGAAGAGTTCCGACACACAAACTTTCAACTTAGTGATTTTGCAGATATTCATTAGCACTGCTTTCAACTGGTACACGATCTAGAGCCACTGTGTCTGGTCTTTAAAATAGTGATTTTCCTAGAAGGATCTTAAAGGAAAGCCATGTTTTTTTAATAAAGACACACAAGGAAAATACAGTCCTCCTGCAAACTTCCCTCCCCGTCTAACTGTTTATGTTTTCCAGCTTCTTGAACAAAAGCACATCAAGACAGATAGTCCCAGTGGAGGGATAATGCTGCTTCAGACACAGCTTGCAATCATTTCCAGTTGAGTTCCTTGAGTGCAAGAGCTCAGTAGTCATTTCTAGTTCATAAACGGGCAAACCAAGCATTCCAGTGACATGGAAAGAAGGAGAATCACTCTGGTCCTTGCCTTTCATGGTGCAATCAGGTCATAAGGATCAGACTACAGAACAGAGGATGAAAGTGTCTGGAGGAGGAGCATTCACTGTGTATTTGCTGTTTGTACAATTTGTCTAAGTTCTATTTTGCTGCTGTCGGAGCAATAAAAGAAGGGAAGGCATTATTACTTACACACACACACCTCCTTGATCTGTCATTATTCAAATCATTATTTTCCTGCAACATCTCTCCAGGAAAATCTATTTGGCTCAGCAGGATAAAAAATTATTCAAGTCCCCATTCTAATTTCAACAGAGCTGCTAGGTGAACACTAGCTCTGGCTGGAGAATGATAGGTCTGCCTGATGACAACTTTTGAAGTGCTGAAATTTGTTTTCGCTCCATATTAGAACCTTTCAAATGTTTTTGCAAAGCAGAATTGTGTCGAAATGTTTGGTTTTGTATTCAAAAGGTCAGCGTTTTTATTTGGTTCTTTTTTTCTCTTGGCTCAGAAGAGACCAGAGCACCCTGGAGCTCAGAAGCCTTCCTGTTGAAAACTTAATCAAAATTGATATGACTCCACAAAACATCTCAGCTTCAACCAATCATCATATTTCGATGAAAACGTATTTAGTTGAAAATGTTCTGGGCCGCTCCAGTAAACATGAGAAGCACTTTATCCTTAACACTGAGACACTGGGATGGTTTGTTGTTTCCACCTGAGCTGGGAGATCTATTCCCAGTGAACAATTTATTCAGCATGTTTAGTCCCTATTCTCTTTGTGAATTATCCACCAGCAGACTTGATTTTATAAATTGTCCTGGTAATCGACACATGGGTCACATGACACATTTTGGCTTATAATTTGCTTATGACCTGTCCACCCACGACCACCGCTTCAAGCATTCTCTCTTCCTAATTCGCTAACCATGCTGCATGATTGGTCATTGAAGTCACGTGGCCCGAGATTTTAAAAAATGGGGGCTTACAAGTTAGGATCTTAGTTGTATATTTAGGCACCTAAATAACAAGTGGCCTGAATTTCAAAAGTACTGAGCACCTATCAGCTCCCAGTGACTTCAGAGGAAGCTGCTGGGTGCTCAGCACTTCTGAAACCCAGCCCACTTATTTAAGTATCTAAATATGGACTGAAGAGCCTGACTTTTGGCCTCCATTTTAGACAACTTTGGTCACCATGTTGTTTCTGTTCCCTGATTCCTTGTCTCTCAAAACTGAACAAAGGGCTTTCAAAGATGGCTGCGCAAACACTTCAGAGGGAAAACTGATGCAAATATTCACAGCTTCCTAGTGTCTGCAAACAATATTTCGTTTGTGTGTGTGTTTGTTCAAAGCAAATAAAAGGGATCTTGCCAGCGCCCCTGAAGAAGCCAATTTGTGCTATTTATTCCAAGTTATAGTTTAGGAACAAGTGACTTTGGCACCAGCTCTAAATTACATGCAGACAATCCTCAACCCCAGAGATGTAAATGCTCCCTGTCTGCAGTCACCCATTCTCCCTCTGCTCCCCATACACAAACACATCTACCAAACACTCCCTCCCCTCCATATGCCACCCTCTCCACACACATGCATGCTCTCCCCACTATGCACTCCCCTCTCTGCACCACCACCATCCTGTTACCATCCAACATATGTGTAGTAGGACATGCTAGCCTGCTCCATGCACTCTTTCTGAGACTCACACCCTCTGTTGTGTATTGTACTGTCCTCAGAGGCTGGAGCTCAAAGGCGGACGGTTAGACCACAGCTCAAGCAGCAGCACCTCTTTTTAGAACTGAGACTAATGTACTTTAAAGAGGAAGCAGCAGCAGCAAGAAACCTGCTTGTTATTTGATTACTAAGAAAAACATGGTGAGATTTTTTTTAAGTCTGTTCCCAGCGGCTGTGAAATGAAATGATTGTTAGGCCTGAGGTCCCAGCAGGCTAATTTGATTTCTCCCAGGCTGACACCAGCTTTGGATGGTTTAGACACAACAAATCCTGCATTTTGACAGGAGGTTATACTAGATGACCCTTGTGGTCCCTTTTAGCCCTATGATTCTATGGTATGATGGCGCTCTCTGACAAAATTAAGAAAGTCTCAAACTCTTAAATCTGATCTCTCTCTCTCTCCTTCAACCTCTCCTGACACCAAGTATACCAGCTGCACTCAATCAAACAAGACCAGAGGCACTGATCTCTCCAATTCAATCCCTAATCTTCATTCCAGGGGAAGGATCTTTGACTTGGAGTGAAATAGCTGCTAAGGACACTGGGAGATTTTGCCCCTGTTTCTACCATACTTAGAACCCTGCATCCTCTGTAAGGCTATGTCCCTGTTCAGGTTGAATCAGAGACAGCCTCTGTAAGGACCAGTGCTGGCACTCAAAGCTGCAGTACACCTGTCAGAGTGAACAAGGCATTTACTGACCAACCTGCAGTATCAAACGTGCACGGAGCTGTGAGTAATTCAATGGGAGAGAATGCCTGGTGGGCATCATGCTCAGGTGGGGGTTTTTCCCCACTCCAAAGAGAACAAGACCCAGGTGGGAGGGTCATTCAGACAGACCAGAGATAACAGGATGGTTCCCCATCTCTGAATGCATCGATCCACTAGACATTCTTTGGATTTTTGTCTCCTTTTGAATCAGGGGGTTTTGGCCTCCCCTCACTAGTGTGGTTTGTTCCACAACAACTGTCACAAATGTGGTTTCTTTCAATCCTCTCCATCACACTCTGCGGCCAGGCCAGGTTAAACCTACCACACTGCATGGTGGGTTGCACCTTCCTGGTAGGTGGGGTGGCTGTGTCTCTGTGCTGGGGAGGAGGTAGGGGTAGTCCCTACACAGGGGGAGCAGGAGCAGTGGAGCCACACGAAAGGTAAGAGCCATACTTACAGAACACAGAGTGCGTACGCCGAGGAGATCGACTCACTGGCCCGCACTAGGAAGCTGCCATCCTTTCCCACTTTGGAGAGCAGGTCCTCAGCCTTGGAGCGAGTGATGTTCCCATGGTACCAGCACTGATCCATTGCCAGAGCTGGAGGAAACATTATTGACAATCCAGCTGTCAGTGTTTAGAAGCTGCCAGAGCCGTTCGTGTGTCTCACTAACACTCAGCAGCTGCAGCTCACCAGCTTCCTGTTTCAATGGTACAGAGAGGGAAAGGAAACCAAGCCGAGGACGACTTCCTCAGAAATCAAACAGCTCAGAGTGAGCATGACACGTTCCTCCAGCCTCCGCTCCCCCTCAACACCGTAACTCAAGCGGTTAACCACCTGTGTCCCCACTACTCTGCATCAGAAAGTCCCAGCCTGGGGCACAGTTCTGCTCCCCCACTTCAGAGCAACTCCACGGACTTCACTGGAATTTCCTTTGATTTACGGCACTGTAACTTAGAGCTGAGCCAGGCCCCTCTTTCTCCATCCCTATCCTTCCTCCTCTCTCACTTTCCCTGTCTCTGTCCAGTGGTTAGGGCCATAGCCTAGAGGCTGGGAGATCAGGGTTCAATTCCCAGCTGTACCACAGATTTCCTGGGTGACCTTGTGCCTGGTCGGCACTTGAAAATTAGATCAACCCAGCTACGTTGCTCAGGACAGGGAAAAATTTCACACCCTCAACACCACAGCTAGGTCAACCTAACCCCCAGTGTAGATGCGGCTACATCGATGGAAAAATTCCTCTGTCAACCTAGCAACCGCCTCTCGGAGAGGTGGACTGCCTTGACAGAGGAAGTGTCTACACTACAGCGGCAGAGCTAGAGCAGCTATAGTATAGACCAGGGATGGGCAAATTATGGCCCACATGCCCCCTCCAGCCAGTTTAATCCAGCCCTCAAGCTCCCGCTGGGGAGTGGGGCCTGGGGTTTGCTCTGCTCCCCTGCTCCAGCCGGGGAGCGGGCTCAGAGGCCGCTCTGCGCATGTGTGCCGAGGCTCCCAGAAGAAGCAGCATGTCCCCCGTCCGGCTCCTATGTTTAGGGGCAGCCAGGGGGCTCTGTGCACTGCCCCCGCCCCAAGCACCACCCCTGCAGCTTTCATTGGCTGGGAACTGCGGCTAATGGGCGCTGCAGGGGCAGCGCCTATGGACGGGGCAGTGCACAGAGCCACCTGGCCATACATCCGCATAGGAGCCGGAGAGGGGACATACCGCTGCTTCCAGGAGCTGCTTGAGGTAAGCGTCACTTGCACCCCTGATTCCCTCCCATGCCCCAACCCCTTGCCCCAGCCCGGAGCCCCCTCCTGCACCCTGAAATCCTCATATCTGCTCCCACCCCAGAGCCCGCACCCCTAACCAGAGCCCTCATCCTCCCGTGCCCCAACCCCCTGCCCCAGCCCTGATCCCCCTCCTGCCCTCCAAACTCCTTGGTCCCAGCCTGGAGCACCCTCCTGCACCCCCAACCCCTCATCCCCAGCCCCACCCCAGAGCCCTCACCCCCTCCTGCATCCCAACCCCAATTTCGTGAGCATTCATGGCCCACCATACAATTTCCATACCCAGATGTGGCCCTCGGGCCAAAAGGTTTGCCCACTCCTGCTATAGACAGACCTTTAGTTTCTCTGTAACTCAGTTCCTGCTGTGTACAATGGCGATAATAGCCCTGGCCGGCCTATAGGGTGATGGGAGGATAAATAAATTGAAGGCTGTGAAGCACTTTGAGATCTACTGATAACAAGTGCTGTGTAAGAGCTAGATTTTATTATTTCCCCTCATACCCACCAAGGGCCCCCTATGAGAATAAACAACAACAGGATTATTAGCATTGGGCTTGCTGTCCCCAGAGCGCTCCTTTCTTACCTGCAGTATTGCTGCTTTAATCTTCAATACAATCTGACCTGAAAATCTAGCTGGGTGTCATATGGGACTTAAAGGAACCTTGTAAACTATGCCCAGCCAGCATGGAAACAAGTCATTCTTAGAGGCAAACTTTGTCCTGGGGGCTCTGGTGACAACAACCGCACTTCTCCCTCTGTGACACAGCGTTAGTTGCACTCAAAGGTAAGTCAGACTCCGAATGCCCAAGGTGGGATGGGACGGAAACACTTGGCCAGTCTGCAAAGGGAGAGGAAGGCTGGTGCTTTCACTTCCCCTTTCTTTGTCTATACATGGCTTCTCTAGGTTCCTGTCCCGGCCCTGTGCTCACTTTGGCATGCTCAGTACTGGTCTCCAAGGCAGTGAACATGACAACCAAGGGTGTGTCTACAGCAAGCAAACCATTGCAGGACACTGACTGTGTGACATGTTTGGTTGTCTGACCTGTACTTACAACCAGCTGCGTTTGACAGAACCATTCTGGCACATGCACACTTTGGCCCCAACTCAAAGCAGTTGGAGAGCCAGCTTAACTGCCTCCTCTGGATTCTGCTTGCATGGGGAGTCCCCATGCGGTGCAGAGGCAGTGTCAGCTCTACCCAACCCCCCTTCCAGGGCTGGGGTAAGTGAGGTGGCCATGCTACAAGGGACATGGTTGGGGAGTCACTGAGCTCCAGAGATCCCCAACTGCCAGAACAGACCCTTAGAACAAGGGCAGCAGAATATAACAGAGCACCTGGAGTTGCACTGGACTGGTCATTGTTTTGGGGGGAGGAAAATTCAGATAGCTTGGCCCAGAATCTGGCCCCATGTTCCTGACAGCTGCGGTTGCACCAGTGCATTCGGAGCCTCCGTAGGGTCCAGTACTGCTGTTGAGCTCAGGACTTCTGAGTTATTTCCATACACAAGGCCCTACGCTGTGAGAAGGAGGTGGGAGAATAGCTGAACTGGCGTGGCTGCAATGCTTGTGGTTTCCTGTCCATACTGAGGAGTAACTACTGTAGACTGCACTGCTTCAGTGGGTGCCATATGAAAGACCTTGTGGCAGGCACTATCACCAATGTTTGTGAAGCACGTGGGTGGGCTGGGTGTGGCCTCAGGTACTGTATAGCGGTTGTGAGCTCAAGGGGTTCCGGTGAGCTGGCACAGCACTTTTCTGCCTGGCATAAAGTGGCTGGGTGTGAAAAGGGGATGTTACAATCAATTGCACAGTCCTACACATAGCAGCATCCTGCTAGCCACAAGCTGGGTCAGCTTCTCAGGACCTGCCATGGCGTGCACTGCTGAAGCTTCCCTGCATTGCAGTGGTGGCTGATGACTTCTTTGATAGGTGAAGCACATACCACAAAGTCTCACGATTTCCAATATAGGTCCTCGTCCTGGTTGGGGTGTGTCTCTGCTCTGCCCTGCCAGGACTGCAGCCCCGCTGCCGCACCTTGGGTCTGCAGGGATCCAGTGTCACCAGCCCTGTGGCTGTGCAGGGAGCCCTCTGCAGCTCTGCTGTCATGGCAACTGCTCCCTCCCTCACCAGCCAGGAATGTGGGAGCTGTCCCTGGGCAGGAACATTCAGCAGCAGAGTGGCCTCCTGCGCAGCTTGTCCTCCTTGCAGTCCACTGGGCCAGGACTGCAGCCTCCCCCACACCTTGAGACCTTGTGTCTTGGGACCCTCAGCTGTGGAGCTCTGTCAGTGCTGGGAGGGGGGCCCCCAGCAGCCCTGCTGTTGGAACTGGCCTTAACTGCTGCAATCCTGCCACAGCCTCACCAAGCCCATGGCTGTCACATGCTCTCATAGAGTCTCCTAGGTCTGGTATGTCGCCATGGCAACAAGGCAGCTTCCTGAGGCACTCTTGCCTATACCAGGATTTGAGCCTCACCCAGAGCCCTACATTTTCTGGCATTGCGTTTCACAATGGGGATGGGGAGAGAGTGAGTAGTGTGACATTTACATTAAATCACAAGCACTGCTTGTGAACTTACGTCCCTTATTTAATATGTACATGCTTAACTTTCCTTAAACATCAGTGTATAGACACAGTAAATGCAGCTTTGGGGAGTTTGCTGCTGAAGTTGCTGGTTGGGCGTGTCTCACTCGCCTAGGCTGACAAGCCGCCACTGCTATACGGTAGCTGCAGCAGGAAGCAACAGAGCTCCAAATGTCAAGGCAATAGTAAACCACTGCTCAACACAGCCAGGAGATTTCCATACAGTAACTATACGAGCAGCCCCACAGTGAGTGGACCTGGTGAACAAGGTTAACCTTGCTGCTGACTTATATTACAGGTTCTGCTGATTTACTGGAAGTTCGTAACAGGTAATAAGAGGCTTTAAATTCTCAGCACCGTGGTGCACTCCTGAAAAGGCACGAGCCCAGCTGATTCGGTCACAAGACTAATTAGTCTCTTTAACATTTATCTGTGGCTGAAAATACTGCTGCAGGTACCTTAGCAAGATGTCAGCTTTTGGAAGACTCTGAGCTGCTTCTTCCTTCAGATGTGCTAATTTCAGCTAGGGATGCCCCAGAGAGGTATAACGTGGTATTCACAGCAGAACCACTTTAACTTCAAATGTCATGATGGAGGAACGGCTAGGCCACATTTCAGTGACTGGCACTGCAAACCAGCACACCAGGTCACAACACCACGCAGTTTGGGGGTCCTCTCAAACGCAGTGCTTGGGGCAAACTCCCCCTTCCTCCCCACCGGCACCCCTGCCAATGGCATGTACCACGTATATGGCTGAAGGTGCGACTGTGCCCAGCTGTGCAGATCACCCCAGCTCAGACATGCAGAGAAGCTGGGGTGTGCCACATGTGTTTGAGGTGGACCTCACAAAAAGATGGCAGGTGGCATCCCGGAGGGATACCATGCAGATTCCACTGCCTCAAAATAGCACTCAGTCCAGTTCTTATGTCGTTAAAAGATGAATCCCACTGTACTACCATAAACTGCTGCATGGGCTCTAGTGGCATGTGGAGGACATTGTTTCAAAAGAGGATGCGGCCTAGTTCTCATGCTGCTGGTGGGTGAGTCCTATCACAGTGGGAAAAGACTACAGTAGGATTGCCATGTGGTTAGTGTGTGTGGACCCCCTGGAGTCGGATGCCTGGGTCCCAAAGGATGGAGTGTGAATCATGCTGCCCTACCCAGAGACAGCAGTCTGTTCTCTAGCCTCACTTACCGTAACAGCTGCAGCAGCGAACTTTCCCTGTGTGTGTGTTTGTGTTGGAGAAGGGCTGTTCAGGAGATCTGATTAGCTCTTCCATGGGAAGAGGAGATTTTGGAAGTTGTCTTGCCGAGAACTGGCATATATACCATTGGGGGTGGGGGGAATCACAGTGATCTTGTTGCACCCTACAGTCTCTATGATGGGTAGCACTGTATGGAAGGCAACATTAAAACCACAGGGCCCACCACCAGGACAGGTACCTGCACTGTTTTCTTCGTCTACTCACAAGATACTGTGATATCACAATCCCAGCAAAGTGGCACACATGTCTGGATTGGTGCCCATTGTAAAACAAGAGAATAAAAATGGGAAATCTGGGCACAAGAATCCAAATCAGAAGCAGCAGCCTGCAAAGTAACCCTTTGGACAACCACAGCAGCAGCCATATTTTATTACAATTGACTTGAGAGAATGACACCACAGCCAAAGAACTGGGACACATTGCCATGCTGGACAATCACATTTGAAGTCTTAGCTGTCTATGGGAAAAGCCAAAACATTTTTTCCCCAGTGTGGGGATGTTATTCCACCTGGTCTATCAGAGGTGGTAGGATGCACGTATTACATGAACTGGGTTTTCGGCCATAGAGTTAAGGCCAAAAAGCATCACCAGATCAGCTAGTCTGCCCTCCTGCATATTACACCATCCAGCATGCACACACAAAACCCAACGGTCGAACTAGTACAGTGTATACCAGCAGCTGCGATTGTGAATGCACCGGTGCACTGGATCAGTGCTATTTGCATTATGGCTCAAAGCACCCAGCAGTCAGTCATCCCATGAGAACACACAAAGTCATAAAGCATGTGTAAGCAGGGGAATGGTCCCGCTATTGTGGGGAACTTTCCTGGCTTTTGCACTACCCCAGTGAAATGGGCTAGCGGAAGGATCTGAGTTTTCGCTCCTACTTCCTTTACCCAGAGGCCTCCCTGCCCTTGAGGACTCCCCTTCCACTTTCCTGGCTGGCAGAGTCCTCGTAACCCCAACAAGGCTGGGCCCAGGATTCCTGGGGGGCTTGACCCCCAACCTTGCTGTGGTTACCTAGGTCAGGGGCTAGGGTGTTCCCACTATGGGGTACTTTTTTTGCACTGGCTGCTTTTCTGACCCACTGATTATTACATACGATTTAAAGCAATACAGTTTATTTAATTAACAATTAGTTTAAAAAGGAATAAGGAAAAAATGGGAAAGGTTGAAGGAAACACATTACCCCGCTCTGTGGCAGGGAACATTACAAACAGTGTCTTTGGAATGGCAGGGCAGTGCACAGTCTGTTTTTTGTAGGTCCCAGGCCTCCTTCTCAGGCCCTGGCTGTGCTGCAGGGATGCTGTGGGTCGGACACTTGCTCTGGCAGTGGCCACACGCTCTCAGACTTTAGGTGGCAGGGCCCTTCTTTCCAGTGTTGCCCCTGCCCTGTTAGGGTTACGATCCCTCTCCAAGTTTGGCCTGCAGAGCCTCTTGGCTGAGGCGTCTTCCTGTGCTGGGCCCACTGCCCAGGGTCCCCCTCGTTCTCCCCAGCTGCTCACCATACCCGGTTCTGGACTGCTTCACTGTGCCTCAGCACGGCTGCTGCTGCTGCTCTGCCTCCAGCTCCCTGGGCTGCTTCTCTGGCCCCTCTGGCTCTGGTTGCTGCAGCTCTGCTCCCAGGGCAGGTCTGCTCTGCAGGCTGCTTCTGTGACTCTGCTCCCAGCTCTGACCTGCTTCCTGGGCTGCTTCTCTGGCCCCTCTGGCTCTGATTGCTGCAGCTCTCCGCCCAGGGCAGGCAACCGAAACACCCCCACTGAATGTTAGTAAGGGGATAACAGTCCCCTTACACATGGTTTGTCAGGGTCCTCTCAACTGCTCTCAATGGCTACTGCCGAGCATGGACAGATGAGAAGAGCCCACAAAGGCTCCCACGTATCATGGAACAGAAAGCATTTCCTAATGTTATTGACAAGAGAGGTTAAACCAAAGGGCAGATTCCAAACCAGAGCACTTTGCTAAAAGTAGCCAGAAGCTGGTCAGGCAATAGTAATATGATATTGGCCACAAGGGGGCACTTTGGCCTCTGGCCTAGATCTGAAAACAAACCTGCCAAGTGACATTCTTTTATCAGCCAGCCAATTGCTTCTCACTTTGTAGCTACTCCAGCCCAGCCTGTTAGTTAGTCTGCAGCTTGGGGAGGGGAGCGGAGTGGGAAATTACAGATTTCTTTGAGCTGGTCATGAGATTCCATAGTTCCTATCATACTTTGTTCCCCAGTCTGTGGGCTGGACCTGCCTACTGCACGTGTCTTCAGGCAGAACTAGTGGAGTAAGGGAAATTAGGTGAGATCTAGAAGTATTTTTTTAAAACTGCCACCCAGATTGCTCACACAAGAATGCTTTTGCGGGCCTCCAGCTGCTGCAGGCTCACCATCCCCCTTCCAAAAGCCAAGAACACAATAAGAAGCAAGCAAGAGGGGCACTCAAGCATGCAGAAACTCCAACAGGTAATGGTAGTGTTAACCTGACACAGTCCTACATGGGCCACTGCTCTAAATGACATGGAAAGCTCCTGCTAGAGCCCCAAAAAGCAAATACTTTACCTCACTAATAAAGCAAATAAATATGTTTCCCTTGGAGCCATTGCGTGGACACGCACACACACCCGGTCTGTTATACTGCAAATACCTTGGACTGCATCTTTCTGCAGAAACAAAATACTGTCCAGAGAACTGGGTAAAACTTTCATCTCTCTCCATACTTCCACCCCAGCCTACACCTCTGCCCTCCCTTCCCTGGTGTTTGCTGTTGATTCATTTCTGGTCACTCCCTCTGCCTCCTAACAACTTTGTACCTCCCTTCACACCACCCCACATATCTAAAAGAACCTCTTACTCCCTTGGGGGTTAGAGTGCATGACCCTTGCAGGTCCCTTGTAACCTTATGACTCACCATAGGCCAGGTTGCTTCCTTCAAAAAAACTCCTGAAGATCCATCTACTTCATAAGTCTTTCTGGCAAGAATATGCTCATGCCTGTTTGCTTGTATTACACTATGTTCTTGTGAGCCAATTGGGGCAAGGACCCATTATTGGTTTGACACACTGCACCTCTTTTACAGGGCCACGTACACAGACAGCACTTTATAATAATGATCATCATGCTTTCTAGCCACCTGGGTTTGCCAGATTATAAAAGCAATCTCCAGCCTGTTTTATTTAGAATTCTCAGGAAACACTACAACTGTGATGGTTTACGGCCCACTCCTTGGTTTAATAGGACATTCATGCACCTCCCCTCCCAACATAGTAAACTTGAAGTTACCATTAGTGGCCATACTTATTGGGCCTAACCCTGTAGTTCTGGTGCAGGCCAAATTCCCTCCCCCTCCGCCTTAAGACTTGGTCTTCTGCCTGCAAGTGATCTACTGGAGCTAGCCCAATGTTTGAAAGGGAACAGGCTGGACCACGTAAGATTGCAAGAGAGGGAGTGACTAAGGCTTTCTTGGTGGTGAGAAATCCAGCTTCATGGGGCAGTGCAAGAGAAATAGCCACCTAGGAGAGGAGGCTGAGATTGGAGGAGCATGAGCAACCAGGTGGTAGATATTATCTAGACTGGAGTGAGTCCATGGAGGGTCTTGAATTCCAGGAGGGCAATCCTGAATTGGACCCAGGAGTGTTGTAAGCAAGAGACGAGAAGTAAATACTTCAGTTGAGACCTAATCAGCTCAGAGAAGAGCAGGAGTCTTGTTTCCAGTTCAGGGCACCACATTTCAGGAAAGACATGGACAAATTGGAGAAAGTCCAGAGAAGAGCAAAAAGAATTATTAAAGGTTTAGAAAACATGACCTGTCAAGGAAGATTTAAAAAATTGTTTTTGTCTAGTCTGGAGGAGAGAAGACTGAGGAGAGACATGGTAACAGTTTTCAAGTATATAAAAAGTTGTTACAAGGAGGAGGGAGAAAAAATGTTCTTCTTAACGTCTGAGAATAGGACAAGAAGCAATGAGCTTAAATTGCAGCAAGGGTGGTTTAGGTTGAAATTAGGAAAAACTTCCTAACTAACTGTCAGGGTGGTTAAGCAGTGGAATAAATTGCCTAGAGAGCTTGTGGAATCTCCATCGTTGGAGATTTTTAAGAGCAATTTAGACAAACACCTGTCAGGGATGGTCTAGATAATACTTAGTCCTGCCAAAAGCACAGGGGACTGGACTAGATGACCTCTCGAGATCCCTTTCAGTCCTATGATTCTATGATCCAGAAATGGGTAGGAAGCCAGGGAAGAGGACAGAGGATGGCATAGCATGATATGAGAAAGAGAGCAATCCGGCCACAGCATCCTGGCTCCCAGAAACTGAGAGAGCAAGGAGGTGCATTTTTCAGAACACAAAGTGCTGATGGCCCAGAGAAGGATTTCAGCAGAGACAGGGGCATGGGAGAGATAAGGGGCAAAGGTAGGGATGACATTATTGCAAAGCACAGGGGATACCAATGATGTCCACTTCAGAGGAGCATCCCAGGCAGTCTATTAAATATTGTTGGGTAGGTAATGGCCACCATGTCTGCCCACACACTGGCTGCACTGGTGAGTCTGAATGGTGCTATATGAAAATCACATTCACTCTTGCTATTCAGTGCCGAAAAAGGCAGCCAGACAGGAAGGGGTGGAGGAGGAATGAGCAAAAGAAAAGCAGTCCATCTCAGCCAAGACAAAGGCAGGAGATAAAAGCCATTTGCTGACAGGTAAGACATGGCAGTGAAGTGTCAGGTAAGGTGGTTCTCAGATGGACACTGAATGGGCCAGTCCACTGCAGCTCAGCACTCGGATGGAAAGGCTTGTTTCAAAGTGAACATAAGGAAAATGATCTCTTTGTATTGTGAGCTGGAGCCAAACTCAAACAGACAGCAGAACAGCGGGGAGCCATTAGGGCCTCGCTCCATGTGCTGCAGATCCGAATAAGCACACAAGCCCTTGAAGGTGAGAGTGGGTCCTATCCAGCATGCTGGATCTAAGGGACACTTGTTGAGGTACACTCCTAAATTTCTCTGCCCAGCTGGGTCTGTGGGGTGAGAGTAGAGCACCCAGGTGTCCTGACACGTTAGCAGGACTTGGGAAGCCAATAACACTCCCATGGCAGCCATGGGGAGGTTCTACCAGCTTCTCAATCTGTTGACCACCGTCAAAATCCATCCCATGGTTGTAGCTCACAGCCTGGACTCTGGCTCCCTGGCTGCTTCTAGCATTACAGTACAGCACCCTTTCTCCTTGGTTGTGCACTTCAGCTACCTGGCACTCCACAGCATGCTCCTTTGCCACAAAGTTCCCCATTGCCCAGGTTTTTCCGTGGTCAGAACTAACAAAGCAGAAGGCGTGTGGGGAGGGTTTTCTCCCAGGGTCAAGTATCCGATAGGCGTAGGCAGGAATCACAAGACTCCGAGCCTCATTGAGCAACTGTAAACCGTGGCCTGGTCCCACCGCAAAGGTGACCCAGTACTTGTGTGCTGTGCCAATGACAGTCTCAGTGAAATCCTTCGCAGAGCTCCAGGAGCATCCATTATCAGTGCTGGTGACCTGGCACAGATGGACCAAGTTGGTCTTTGTCTTGATCTGGTGGTTTTCAGAGACCTTTCCCGGGACAGCTATAAAGAATAGAATGAGGTTCCCGCTGACTTCATCGTACACAAGACATGGGTTCATGGAGCGGTGGCCCTCCAGCTGAGCATTGACAATGGTCTCCATTTTGGTCCACTGCAACATGGGAGTGCAAAGAGGAAAAAATAAATCAGTGTTACAGAGGAAGGATCCTTGTATAAAACATACAGGCCAGAAACAAGAGGCAGAAGAAGCAAATCTAGTGGTTAGAGCAGGGAACTGGAAGTCAATGGTTTATGCCCCAGCACTGCCACTGACTTGCTGTGTTATTCAGAAAACTAAATAACTAGACTGATTTTCACAGGTGCCAAGCACCCAGAGATCGCACTGAAGTCACTGAGATGCCTGAATATGGAGTCAGGTACCTAGCTTTTGTCATCCATGTTTGAAAACTTTGGCTTAGCGACTTGCCTGAAGAGACATAGAAAGTCAGAAGCAGACCTGAGGTACAGATCCCACAAGTCCCAATTCCCTCAGTCTTTTGTTTATATTTAACAGCACAAAGCATGGCCACAGAGCTAAAAGAGACCGCAAGGGTCGTCTAGTCTGGCACAAAGCATGGCCACAGAATCACAGAGCTAAAAGGGACCGCAAGGGTCATCTAGTCTTTGGACTAGTTGCACTGCAACTAGAAGATGATTGATAATTTTTAGCCTTTGTCTTTACCTGGAATATTTAACCAATATTTTCCTTTGTGGGGTTTGTATATTTTTATTTTAATAAACCTCAGCATGCAGACAGTCTCTTTCTAACCAGCTGAACCCTATCTAACTGAATTATTGTGGGGTTACATGAGCCATTATTATTAAATATTTATATAGCTGTAGTGCTCTGAGACCCCAATTGTGACAGGCAGAGACAGGGGCTTGTCCTGAAGTGCTTACAATCTAAGATAGTGATTTCAACCTGTGGTCCATGAACCCCTCGGGGTCCGCAGACTATGGGTAAGATTTCCAAAAGGGCTGCACCTCCATTTGAAAATTTTTAAGGATCCGCAAATGAAGAAAGGTTGAAGACCACTGATCTAAGACAACAAGCCACATCTGAAGGACCAGAGGAGAGGGGTATAATCTCACAGATACTGTATTTTAATATATTTGCAGTTGTTAGAAGTTATTACAAATGGATCGAGCATCAACTGCCCCCAGCTGTCCGCCAGCCTAGCCATCATTAACCAGTGAATTATTAAGTGAGCCCATTCACTTGAATGGGCTACACACATGAACCAATTACTATATACACGTCCCATACACGCTTTTGTGGGGTGTAGCAATTTTTGACTATTTGTAAACTAGAAATTTGTTGCACCAGAATGAAAAATTATTATTTACCTCCTGTTTTCACCATCTCCCACCAGGCTTACCCCTGAGCCCGCCTCTCTCTCTCTTGGGTCTCTGGATCCATACCAGCTGCTCATCTGTTCCTGTCTCTCTCTGGCTGGCTCCCTGAACCACAGTGGGGATGCCAAGGTGCCCTAGCAAGCCTATTTCACACTCATCTCTCTGGTTCCCTGTCCCGGCTCTGCACCCAGTGTACTGCCCCCTGAGTAAGTGAATCAGAGCTAAAGCAGCTTTAATTAAACGTGCATTACCTGAACACGGTGGGTAGTCCCATCATATGTGCCTCTGCGCATTGCTATCAGCTTGGCATGTTCATCCACCTCATCCTCCCGCTCCTCGGCGAATGCCAGGATGGTGCAGGACTGCGGCATGTAGAGCAGGGCTGGGATTCGATAGCTCCAGAATCCCTTTCGGAACAATGTCTCTTCTTGTAGGACAGGAAGCGAAGCCATCAGGCTGTGGGAATGGGGAGAAACGTGTCATGGTTTGATCTACCTATCACACAGCATGAGAGACAGACATTGGCTGCTTGCTGATCCAGTCCTCCCCACTGGCAGACAGAGGACCCATGAAATGCACTTTTTGCAACCCTATTTGGCTTTTTCTCTTTCCCCTTGGCTCTCTGTACAAACCACTTCATATAATCCTAGCCATGCCACTGACAGTAAAGGGCCTGGCTGATTTTATTGGAATGGAATAAAATAAGCACAATTAATTAATTAATTAAAATGTGCCCAGAAAATAAAAACAAACCCTTTTAGTTAATGAAATTCAAAGGCTGCCTTTGTTCGAATTAGAGGACTGGTGGGAGTGAAACATTACAATATTTTCCCCAAAGAGTTATTGTGGTTTTTCACTATGTTTCCAAAAGCCAACATAGAAACAGGGTCAGTTCTTTTCCAGACAGCACCTCAATACGTCCCAGAAGCCAAAGACAGCCCCTCTCCAAACATGACCTCTTTGAACCCTACAAAGCTGACCACGACCCAGACTGTTCCTGGCACCAGTCTTGTATCATGTGAGGCTGGAGGGGCTGAGAGTACTATACGAGAAGTGGGTACTTAGTGTTGTTCAACAGCAGACTGAAGAGCAGTACTGCTGGGTTCCAAAGGACGTCCCATTCAGTGCTTGTCAGCAAGAGGGTCAGCGAGCTGCATCCAAGGACTTAGGAGTGCAAGGTGTGGGAGCTGCTGCTGGAGAACTAGAGGGTGGCATGGGTGGCAAGTTTGTAAAAATTTTGGTGGGGCCCAGAACCCGCCCCCAACTCCGCCCCCCCCAACTCCGCCCCCACCTGCCTAAGGCTCTGGGAGGGGGCTCGGCGGGGGAGGTCTGGGGTGCAGATCCTGGGCTGGGGATTAGGGTGCAGGAAGGGTGCTGGGTGCAGGCTCTGGGCTGGGGCAGGGGGTGGGTGTGCAGGAGGAGGTGAAGGGTGCAGGCTTTGGGATGGAGTTTGGGGTTGGGAAGGGGTGTGTGGGAAGGGGAGGGAGTTTGGGGATAGGAGGGAGTGCAGGGTGAGGACTGTGGGGCTGAGGATGAGGGGTACATGATGCAGGAGGGGGCTCAGGGCTAGGGAAGAGGGTTGGGCTGTGGGTGAGGGCTGTGGATGAGGGGTTCATGATGTGGGGGCGCTCAGGGCTGGGGCAGAGGATTAGGGTGCGGGGGGATGAGGGGTTCATGATGTGGGGGCGCTCAGGGCTGGGGCAGAGGATTAGGGTGTGGGGGGATGAGGGCTCTGGCTGGGGCTGAGGATTAGGGTGCAGGGGGATGAGGGCTCTGGCTGGGGCTGAGGATTAGGGTGCAGGGGGATGAGGGTTCATGATGTGGGGTGCTCAGGGCTGGGGCGGAGGCTGCGGGTGCAGGGGGAATGAGGGCTCTGGCTGGGGCTGAGGGTTTGGGGTTGGAGAGGCTCAGGGTAAGGGCAGCCTGCCTTGCCAGTACTGGCGGAGGGCAGGCACTAGGACCCTGCGGCAGCAGACAGCAAATCTGCTGGGAGCCCTCCCGGCAGCAGCGCGCTGCGTTCTGTCAGGCAGGGACGCAACACAAGGCGGCGGAGGGGGGGGAACATGCGGAGGGGGGGTGGCAGGCGGGGGCTGGGACCTGCTCCAGGCAGGGTCGCGGCGGCGGGGGGAGACCTGCGGTGGCTGGGGCCGATCCAGGCAGGACCGGGGGGGCGGGAAGAGACCCAGCTCCAACTATTGCTGGAGCAGGGCGCCCAGCCCTGAATATTGCTGGGGCCCGGGCCCCACACAAATATATAACCTGCCGCCCATGGGGATCACTTGGGAGCAGGATCTCCATGTTTCTAATAAGGATGTAGAAGACCACAGATGTGGAAAGCCAATAAGCCTTCTCCGGAACATATGAGTCAAGACTCAAGGACCAGCTCAGGCTCCCGGGAGACTTTACTGAATTTAATTTGAAAACAAAAAACCCTGAGTGATAGGTCTGTGGAGTCACTGTTGTGGAACAATGGGTCACGTGGTTTTCTGGCCATGGTAGGGGCATGGCCAGGAAAAGCAAAGGACCCTCAACTAATGCAAGAAACAAGTGAATGATCAGAATAGTAAATAATGGGTTTGCCACCATGACTCTGCATTTGGCAGTGCCATGATGGGGCAGAGGAGCAGAGGTGTTGTATCACTTATTTGATGGGAGGGCTGGCGAGAGAAGAGAACACAAAGGGATGCAGAGGAAGATGGTTGTGCATCACAAGCTCGGAATTCAGCCTGTGTAGGGTCTGTGGGCCGGTATTGTGTGGCTCTGCTCCATGTAACCCTGCAACAAAATGAACGTTCCAGATTCTTCTCCCCCTTGCACTGCCTTGGTGCAAATCCACTGACTTCAGTGGAGTTAATTCTGCATAAAGGAGAACCAGGGGTATGGGCTCTGAAGCAGTGTGGGTGGAGTGGCAGGAAGCAGGAGACATTACACCGAGGAAGAGATTCAAAGTGCCTCCTACTTGAGTGGGTTCTTGCAACACTCTCAATGAGGGAGTGCCATACCCACTTACAGACACATCTTTGGAAGTGCTACTGGTGCTACTATTCACATGCAGGACCCATACCCCTTCTGAGGAGATCTTTCTCTTCTAGTAGTACGTGTAGGTGCAATGGAGTTATCTGATAAGGCTGCAGGACCAGAGAGAGCACTTCGTCCACCCGGAGAATAATCTGGAGCAGTCTGAGTTTTTCTGCTCTACAAGAGAAAAGAAGATGCATTTAGCAGCTTGTCTAACTGTGCAGCTTTTGCTGACAGTCGTTACAGTGGCGAGACTATCAATAACTCACCAGATGTATTTACTCAGTAAGCTTTATCCCCCACTTTGCACTATATAGGCCCATTTTATCATGACTTGAAGGGTCAGTGCTGATCATGAGCCATTGCACTAGAGGAGATATAGGCAAAGAATGTGTGTGTACTTGCACACTCTGAAAACACTGTGAGAATTTTGAACTAGCATTGTTAGGCAGAAATTGTTTAGACTATATTGTATTAATCTAAGACTAACTGTGCCTTTTGCAGAGCTATCTTACAAGCCACAGAATCACCATCAATCCAGACCAATGACGATGAATAGAGAAGTCTACTCCAGAGAGGCAAATCCTGTCCCACATGGCTGAAATGCAGGGGCCCCATGTGCAGCAGAACTGTTACAACTCCACTGCATAGAAGGGCTGGAATTTGAGGAGCCCACACTGCGGTGTACCTCTTCTGCACAGCAGAGCGCCGCTCCAAAGGGATCCCTATGTTCTGTTAGGTGGAACAGAGGGGCTTCCTTTGGGTAAAAGGCAGAGGAAAGCTCTGAGTACCTGTTCTCCCATCTTCATTGCACATGTACCTAGTCCCACTGCGCTCAGTGCCCTCCACATGCAGCTGCGCAGGGGTGCTCAACCTCAGTGTCACAATCAAGTGTCAGAGGTCCACAGCCCCACTGCACTTCCCACATTTGCCAAACAGGAGGGGCTGTCCCAGGACATAAGAGGAGGTCACTGGGTGGAAAAGGTTGAGAATTGCTGCAGTATTGGTAGCAAGTCTAGGGCCCCTGGACAGCATCAGTGGGAAAGAAAGAGGAAAGATCAGAGACTATAGAGTCATTGCAGTTTATCCTGAAATTTATCTGTAAACAGCCTTCAGCCTTTCTACTTCGCTGAACCTCAGAGGGCGATTCCTCTAGTCCTGTTCTGTGGCACTGCCTGGCAAAGTAGCAGCCGCTAGGTTCTCTTAATAAGCTTTATGCTCTTTACAGTAAAGATTTTTAGTACAGGGTTAGTTCTTTTTCAAGCCAGAATTTCTGACACTGAAGTCACACCCTTTTAAAGGGAACAGCATTGGCACTGCAGTAGGAGGGAAACTGGGGGAAATGCATCCTCCTGGGAAAAGGAGGAGAAATAAAACAAAATCCCAACAAGGGACTACATGGAAGGTTTGAAAGTCCTTTTCCTGGCATTGGCAGAATTCAAGCTGTAAAACATGCTGTGCTGCTTCTGTTGGAGGATGGACACACCTGCTGAGGGTCACACATTCGTCCCTGATGTTACTCTGTCACCTACAGAGCAGCAAGGATTGCACCTGCACTTTCTCATTTGGCCACTAGAGGTAGCTCTCAGAGCTGAGGATCTGGAGGGTGGGGCAAGAAGGAGAGAAAGAGGAGATGAGAGAAAGTGAGGCACAGGCTAACTAAGAAGGGGGAGAGGGATCAAAGCAGAGGGAGCGTGGGAAAGTGTCACTCAAGGTGCTATGCAGAAGTTTGACAAGTGCCTCAAGTACCCTGAGATCCAGGACAAAGCGATTGTATCTAGCACATCCAGAGAGCAAAATGGATTAACACAGAGACCAGACCAATGCTGCATTCAAGCTTCAGAATGAGCCCTATTCGTACGTCAGAATGGGGCCCTTGCTGCCTCCTTCCCTCTGCCCCCTTTGACAGTCCCGGTGGGCTGCTTATAGGGTAGAGCCATCCCATTTAACAGCAGGGGAATGATGGTGGGCTGTAACACAGCTCTTTTGGAGAACAATTTAAAATAACAATGCAAACACTGCACCACTGGCCTCACCTTCTGTAAAAGCTTGTTCCTACTAAATGTAAATCTGGGCCTAAGTTAAAATGCCAGCTTGCTTTAACTGGGAGGCAACATGCAGAGGGAGTTGTGCCCTCTCTGTCCTCATTAGAGGGCTCTGCTCTGGAAAAACTCCGTTCTGGAAGGGATTTGAGATAAAGCCCCAGAAAGCAAGTATGTTTGTTATTCAGTATTGAAAAAACTCAGCAACGTATAGGAGCCAGAATCTGTTGCAGATGAGCACAGAAGTCTAATTCAGAGTCTTTTCCTTCGGGAGCTGTACCTAGCGTCCATTCAAGATGAGCACAGGAATCCAATCAACCTCCTTTCTAGCTCAATATTGGACTAGGGAGTACTTTCTGTCTGACATACACCTCTTCCTTCTGTGTCATACCATCAGAGAAATCTCACAAAACAAGAGAATTTGTGTGCCACCTGGAACAGAGTCTGGGCTAAACCTAGATTAGGTCATGAGATTTCTTAAAGAGCCAGGCAGCCAGTAATTCTTCCAGCACAGCACTTTTGCCCAGTGTATTCCACTCAAAGTCAGAGCAAAGGGGGAACCATTTGTGAGACATATCACACAATACAACCCCAAGATCATTAAAAGCATTCTGAGTTAGAAAAGGGAAAAGCACCTAATTTAACCCACCATTGAACTGGCCCTGAGACTTCTAGCGAGGTTGTAAATTGAAAGACGTACCTGTAGTAAAAACTTAATGCCATGTTTGCCAGGGGGGTCCAACCTGCCCTAGCATGTCCTTTCTTAAACAATTAATTAAGCTCTTCTTTTCAAGTCACTGTCCCATGGGAGGCATGTCCTATAGTCTATCATATAAGGCCCACTCTGCACTGCAGAGGCACTTACACAGACAAATCAACACTTTCTCTACTCTACCTTTGGTGGAGTGAAGCTCAAATGACATTCCTAAGAGATTCCACAAAAGCTTAATGCAGTTACTAGTTCATCACAATGCTCACCCTTATGGAAAAACAGGTAAGAAGGATACAGATTAAAAGAAACACCTCACCCACAGCGTCTCCTGGAAGCTGCACAGAGTGGGGGGGAACACACTGAACTGGTTATGTACAGCGAAGGCTCACCACTAGACGTCTCCCTACATACTAGACCAGGCAGGATCCTTTGAGAGAAAGAGAATTGGCAGTTAGTGTGGATAAGTGACCCAAATCCAGAGTTAAATCTGAACCACTTTCACATACAAGAAGACACTCCAGCTGAACTGGATCAGTTCAGAAGAAAGACATTTAACTTTCTAGCAATAGCAGTTAGGCTACTCATGTGAGTCAGAGCTATTCAACAGGAGTAACGGGAAGGGAGCAGGATGGCTCTGTTCTAGTTAATGGCTAAAAAGTCAGATGGGATGTTTTTCTTCAGGGTCCTGTTGTCCCTTTGTAATGTTTATTCAGTCTCTTAGATAGCAGTTCATTTCAAAGTATTCTTGAGACCTGGGGTTGGTTTACCTGAGTATTATACAAGTCATGGGTTCTCAGCCCAGAGAAGGGTTGCAGCCAAATGTCAGGGAGTGCATGCCGATACATGGGAGGAGGTCCTAGGGTGGAAAAGGTTGGGGATCACTACTGTAAGTAAAGACTGTGGCCCTAATCCAGCCACTAGCTTCATTGGAGTGGACTCTTGCACCTTAATGGAACCCCAGTAGTGCTCGGTATGGGAAGAAAGGTGCACCCACATGGATTGGGGTGAGAGATGCAAAGAGATCCAATCCCATCTCCCTGCCACTGCAGAATTGTTCCCTACAGTGTATTTTCTCTTGCTTTGTCTGGTCCACTTTGAAAAATCTACAGCAGTGGGGATTTCAGCACTCCCCTGGGGAGACCGTTCCACGTCTAAATCATCTCTCTGCCAGGAAGTTACCTTTCCAGGAAAAAAGAAAAAGAGGTTTATCCAGACAACACATTGTACACTGCAATTATTTATTAAACTGCTTTTCACTATCCATGGAAAAACGTGTTTCTCCACTCATTCCAATGAAAATCAGGAGTGACTCAGTCAGAATCAATGGCATTAACTAGAGGAAGAACTGAACCCTTCACATCTATTGTTCTACACTTGTTATTTCTTTGCTCTTAAATCTGACTGTTGTAATGAGAATTTTTTTTAAAAAGGTAAGTTATAAAAAAAATGCAAATAGGATGTGTGGGTGCATTAATAAGGGAATGTAAAAATAATCCAGAACATAATATAATGACAGTATTTGAACAATGGAGCCCTCTCGTTTGGATACTGTGTTCAGTTTTGGGTGCTACCTCTTAAGATATAGCAGTAGTTCCCGATTTAGTGGAAAAGAAAACTGGGAAAAGGAATGTAGAAGTTAATATTGGTGAGTTCATGTGGAAAGAGGTTAATAGGACTGTAAGAAACACTACACTTAATGAAGGACTGAGGGCTTGGCTACACTTGAGAGTTACAGTGCTGGTGGTGGCTTTACAGCGATGTAACTTACTCCCCGTCCACACTGGCAAGGCACATATAGCGCTGTATCTCCCTGGCTACAGCGCTGGTTGTACTCCACCTCGACGAGAGGAATAAAGAGAACAGCGCTGGTGCTGCAGCGCTGGAGTGCCAGTGTAAACAGTGATTAATCTTACTACGCTGTAACTGACCTCCAGAACCTTCCCATAATGCTTTTTAAGTAAAGATAACACTCTTTGTTTTGTTGTGATGCCTCTCTTTGTTTTGTTGTGAACTCGGGGCTCCCAGAGCTGCTTATCTAAAAAACAAACACAGCTACTGTTTGCTCGAGCAGAGGCAGGCAGAGGGATCCCTTTGGAATGTTTGCTTGAGGAGAGAAGCAGCACGGAGGGAAGGGGGGGGTCCGTTTCGGAGCAGCTGCTTATCTGGTCTGTGAGAGGAAAAAAACAAAGAGGGCTATTTGCATTTAGTGAATGAGAGAGGGGTGGGGAAGGGGTCGGAACTTGCAAGGCAGGGAGCTGACACAGTGTCAGCTCCAAAAATCCACTCTCTCTGTCTCCCCCACGCTCCCTGTCACACTCCACCCCACCCCCCTCTTTTGAAAAGCATGCTGCAGCCACTTGAACGCTGGGATAGCTGCCCATAATGCACCACTCCCAGCAGCGCTGCAAATGTGGCCACACTGCAGCGCTGGTAGCTGTCAGTGTGGCCACACTGCAGCGCTTTCCCTACACAGCTGTACGAAGACAGCTTTAACTCCCAGCGCTGTACAGCTGCGAGTGTAGCCAAACCCTCAGATCTATTCAATTAAAAATTATCAATGCAAGTTATATTCCCCTTGCAAAATGCTGAAAACTGAGTTCACTGACTTTGACACCTGCTAGAAATGCAATACCAGTGCAGAGAGTTTAGCATATAGTGTTATGTTGGAAGGTGTTAATGACTGCCATCAATCACAAACTACCTAGGTAAAGTTGATGGGTGTGCTAACAACCATTCTTTCAGGCTAAATAAAGGAACAATTAAATGCCCCTTTGTGTAGCAATAGCTGAAACAAAAGAAGCCAATGCCTATGGCACAAGGCAAAGCCCCTGCAGCCTGGGGTTTCCCTAGGGACCAAGCAGAAACACAGGGACTGGGGCATTGACTGGTTGCAGTGTGTCTAAGCAGAAGCCAAGAGGAAGCCAAAGGTGAAGTGGTGAATGTGGCCCTAGGAGGAAGCCTTGGGGCACAGGACTGGCTGGAAAAGACAAACTTGCCTTTCTGAGCAATTAAACTGCCTGCTGTTGTTTGTTCCTACTGTGTCCAGGGAAACAGCACTTTGTGTACATGTTTTGTAAATAAAGCTGTTGCACAACTAGAGTGACCAGATGAGAGGGAGAAAATATCGGGACACATGGGGGGGGGCGGTGTCCACCGGCAGAGCAAAAAAAAAAAAGCTGAGTGCTGCCGGCGGAGCGGCGAGGGGAAAAAAAAATAAAAAAGGCGGGTGCTGCCGGCGGAATGAAATATCGGGACAAATTGTGTCCCAATCAAAGATCGGTCGGGATGCGGGACAAATGCCTAAATATCGGGATGGTCCCGATTTTATTGGGACGTCTGGTCACCCTATTCACAACAGAAATACCTGACTATTATCAATTTCTCCTCCTAACAGAGATAGCCTGGCAAGGCCCCAAATAGTGCCTAATCACTCAGACCAAGGGTCAACAATATAGTCTGAATTTGCATGGATCCTATTGTCACAAGATTACTTGCTCCTCCAGCCCTTTCAGGCAAGAGGGGCTATTGGCAGTTCAGGGAGGGAGTTCATTTCTTTCTTAATTATTTTCACTCATATCTTAGGCAATTGTTCCCATGGTCACAGTGTTCCTTCCTGTGGATGGAGCTCTCAGGCTTCCTGCTTTGGCTAGCTATGTTCATGGAATCCCTTATATGTACCGCTAACATTTTGTGTTATACATTGCACCATGTATTCATTTTGCTGTATTGATCTGAGGGGAAAATAATTATATATTTAAAAACCAGTGAGATTGGCAAGGCCCAGAGAAGGCCAAGAATATAGAGATATAATGAGGTTTGCATACATGGAGAAATTGTAAACTCACGATTTATTTAGTCTTATAAGGGGAAGAATCATAGAGGAGTCAACTGAGAGATTTTTAGATCCTGAAGGGTAGAACAAAACCAGATCATCTTTGCACTGCTCCATACTCCTTCAACAGCAAGGAGACGTTGAATGCAGCTAATGGCAAGTGGGTTTAAAGAAATAAAAGACTATCCAGTTTCATGCTGTAGTATGTCTCATGATGGAGACGAATCATGATTCCGGTGAAGTCTTCATTGAAGCTGCTGGACACCCACAAACACTAGCTCACAGACCCAGAAACCCAACCTGTCCTGCCCACAATCTCCGCACAAGATTCATCTAAATCTCGGCCTAGATTAATAATCTTGGAACAGACTGCTGATTGTATTGCACCCCCAGGGCTGGATGCTCAGTTTAAGCATATCAGCACAGTTCCAATTGCTTCAGTGGAGCAGCACCAATTGACCCAACTGAGTGTATGGTTCATTGCCTTAACATGTGGAAGTTAGTGAGACAGGAGACCAGATTCCAGAATACAGGAGCCAGATCTTAAGAGAGATCGGATAATTTTATGACCAACAAACATTTATGATATAGTTGTACAGGGCAAGAAATCATGGGCTCAAATTGCAACAAGGAAGATTTAAGTTAGATTTGAGGAAAACATTGCTAATTGTAGGGGTAGTTAAGCACTGGATCAAATTACCTAGAGGGTTGTGGAATCTCTGTCATTGGAGGTTTTTAAGAACAGGTCAGACAAATATTTGTCAGACAAGGTCTAGATCAGGGTTTCTCAATGATCGGTCCCTGAGATCTCCCTGACACAGTTTAGGAAGGCAGCAAGCCAGTCCCTGGTATCAAAAAGGTTGAGCAACACTGGTCTAGAGAGATAATACTAAGGGCTTGTCTACACTGGCAATTTACAGTGCTGCAACCTTCTCACTCAGGGGTGTGAAAAAACACCCCCCCCCGAGCACTGCAAGTTTCAGTGCTGTAAAGTACCAGTGTAGACAGTGCACCAGCGCTTCCAGTGCCGGTAGCTACGCCCCTCATGGAGGTGGGTTTTTTAGAGCACTGGGAGAGCTCTCTCCCAGCGCTGCGCCGCAACCACACAAGCCATGTTAAAGCACTGCCATGGCAGCACTTTAGCATTGCCAATGTAGACTAGCCCTTAGTCCTGCCTCAGTGTGGAGGCCCCTTTCAGTCCTACATTTCTATGGCACTATGCTAAAGGCCTGATCCAACTCCCATAAAACCAATGGAAAGGTTTGCACTGACTTCAGTAGACATGCATCGGGTTTTTCAGAAAGAAATATTAAAACTGCATACTTCAAGTTATCAACTGATCTATTCAGGGGGCAGGAAAAATCGGCTCTTTCCTAGACACTGCACAGCTGTCCAGAGGAATTCTGAAACATCATGCCTAAGCCACCACCAGAGACCATTAGTCTGATTAGGGACAACAGAAATGTAGGTACAAATCCTACATAGAACTCAAAGTATTTTTTGTACAGAACATTTTGTAAAGGGAATTTTGATTAATAGATTCAAAAGGCACAAAAATAGACTGGCTCTGCTTCATACATATCAATGCCTAGCTACCTACACAAAAGGAATTAAAAGACAACAGCAATTAAAAAATAACCATAAAATTTAGCAATCAGATTGCATTATTTACAGCCATTAGAAAAGCAATAGCAATGACTAAGCCAGTTTGCCCTACCAGATGTAAACAGATACCATTTATTGTTTCCACTCATTTGAGTTTGCAGTTCTTGCACATCGTCCAAATGTTTAGATCTTCACTCAGTCATTAAAGATTTCTATTGGGCATGTTACTCATGCATTGTAGTTAAACCTTCAACCCAGACGACATGAAGGACGTTTGATGTGTGTTTGCACTGACTTATCTGAATAAAGGGAGAACTGTTGCTTTAAATTATGTTTGCAGTGACTCTGGAAACTAAAGTAAACACAGTCCTAGGGAAAACTTTTGCTTTCCAACATGCAGTGGTTGGTTACAGAAAGCGCTGGGGCTGAAGGTCGTAGATATTGCCAGCAGGGATTTCCCACTCCAAGAATCAGATGTTTGCTGTAAGTACCTTTAAAAATATCTTTGGGAATATAGTACAGAGTCAGTGGATATACATCCACTGGTAAATGGATGGTAAATGACCACATGGAGAGAATGAACCAGCCATGACAGATTCTCATTAGCAAGTGAGTGAAATTCTGTTGGGGGGTCGGGGGTGATTGATGATGTTGACAGGGCACAATTGTGAGGAAGGAATTTCAGCCAACAAACTAGGACATAAATGAGGAGTCCCAACTGGCACAGACAGGGTGCCACTGTGTGTTGCTTATACTGTTGGAATGCTAGTGGACAGAGAGGAAGGACACACACCATTGGCACAGAACAGCCAGCACAAACAGGTCACGCAGAGCATGACTTACTCTGCTGGGGGAGCCTTTGTACAAAACAGGCATTAACAATTTAGAAGAGAAAATGTAAAGATCTAAGCAGCAAACGTTCCAGGCACCACCCACCCAAACGACATCTCTTCTTCCAGGCCCATGACACGGGTTGTGATTCTGTTCCTGACAGCTATTCATCTGCAATCTCTCACTAAAAAACTATTTTCCTTCTATTATCACCAGAATGAGCTTTCTCATTAGACTGCCAGTAGTTCAGCAGTAAAATCCTTGCAAAACTGTTCAGCATACAATACAGTAATCCAGCGGTTCTCAAACATCATTGCAGCAGGACCCCCTTCTGACAACAAAAATTACTTCACGACCCCGGAGGAGGGTAGGAGGGGAACCAAAGCCTGAGCCTGCCTGAGCCCCGCTGCCCCAGGCGGGAGGACCAGTGTCGAAGCCCAAGGGCTTCAGCCCCTGACAGGGGCACCTGTAACCTGAGCCCTCCCACCCAGGGCTGAAGCTGAAGCCCAAGCCCCACCCCCCAGGGCTGAAGCCTGTGGGCTTTAGCTTTGGCCCCAGGCACTGGGACTTGGGCTTCGGCCCTGGGCCCCAGCAAGTCTAATACCAGTCCTGGTGACCCCATTAAAACTGGGTCACGACCCACTGTTTGAGAACCGCTGATTTAATCTACTCTTTCCCCATCAGTGAAGTTTTGTTTGTTTGTCTGTTTTGTTTAAAATGCAAAGCCCACTGGGGCTCAAAATCTCATAAGAACAAGCTTTCTCCTGAGATTTCAATCTATTGATGGGCTCGGCTGTGTCAGAGGTGCTGTGTTATATTATCTCCTAGACTGGCACTTCCAGTCCTGGCTGAAAGCAGGAAATTGCACTAAAATGAAAAAAAGATTAAAAAATGATGGTAGCCCAACACTTTTGAACCTGCAAAAAGCCCAGGTTGGTTCAGGTTCACTTTGAGAGATGGGTGAAGGTTCAAGTCAGTTCTGATTTTCTCCAGACTCAGAAGTATTGATATGATTGAATGTAAATATAGGAGCATGTGTAGAACAATACTGTCAGTGAGCAGAAAAGTCCTGCCCAGAGATACACAGAATACACATCTTGTTATCCTCTGCCATGGTTAGGGGGACATTTTCAGTGCTGGGTGAAGGGATTAGCTATACAACCGCCATTAACTTTCACAGAGTTACCCGGCTCCAGCAGTTCTGTACTGAAAACTTACATTTTGAAATAACTTATTCAAAAATTTCTATAAGCAGTTGTTACCCATCGTGTGTATTACAGTAGTTCCGAGCCGCAATGATTTCAGACTTCTGAGTGGCTCTAATCCTTTCACAAGGCAATGGCCCTCTGAGGCCTGAAGTAACACAAATTGACAGGAGCCAGTAAAAAACAAAACTGGACTCAGCCCATAGAAGAAATTTCCCCCACCGAAGCTATCCACCAAGGAAATGCACGAGTACAAATAGGCCTAGGAGTGCACCCAGAAGATCAACAAACTTGGGCTTTTCCTGTCCAATAGGGAAGCAAATTCCAGAATCAAGGTCGTGCTCCAAGAGCTTATCTGTACCAACACTTAGTGTGTAGCAGGTGGGGGCGTCAATCCACCCTGCACTGGCCTGCAGCACACTAAACGTCCGTGTGGGCCCTGCTGCCGTGCACTAAACATTCCCTGGGCCCTTTAATCTACTCCCGGTTCAACTCAGAGTGGATCAAAGTGCACTGCAGAGCTTGTAGTGCACCGCAGCAGGGGCCACATGGCTAGTTAGCGCACAGCAGGCTAGCACAGGATAGATTCACAACTCAGCTTACCAAGGACTGTGTTCTTATAGACAAGCCCTAAGAACATTCTGCAACTGGCCCAGTGTAAAAGTCTTGGAGACCAACAAGAACAGTGAAGAGCTAGAATTCCATCGAAAGGACCTGGCGACATGCATTGTGTGAAGTGCACAGAGATCTAATCCCTGCTCTTTCAGGCTATTCTTGCTGTATTACAATAGGCTCCAGCCCAGATTGGGACCCCGTCAAGTTATGTGCTGTGCATACACATAGCAGGAGACCATCCCTCAACAGCTAACAATCTAAATAGACGAGACAAAGGGTGGGAAAAAATAAGGGTCCATTACTGAGGTCCAAGAAGATTAACTGACTTGCCCAAGGTTCCACAGAGAGTCTAGCAGAGCTGGGAACTGAACCCAGATCGCTTGCCTCCTAGTCCATTGCTTGAAACGAGACTCTCTAGGGTCATCCTACCATTGCCCAGTTCACCCACTCACTTCCTAAAACAAGGCATTAGGGAAGTTGTTAGAAGAGCCCTGTGCCATCCTCTACAAGCAGAGGCCATTACTGCTACTGTATTAAGCTGGAAGGATAAAAAAATATTAAGTGGAAGGGAGAAAGCTGTGGAGTCAGTTTCATGTCATGCTGCTGTCAGCGGAAAAGGTTTGAACCTAGGACACATCAGCCAACTATTCATGGCACAATCTGTCAAATTAATACTTTGCTCCAGTTCCATTTCAATCATGTCTGCTTGCACTGTCAATGCTAGCAAGCAGAGTTCCCTGCTAGCCTCATTAAGCAATGGAGCAGGCTGGTGAGCCTTCACTCTGTGATACACTTGGACAGGACACGGGATGACAGGCTGGTGAAGGAGGGTTTGACTGTGCTGTCTTTTTATTTGTCAGGCTACTACGGACAAGTGTTGTGCTCTGAGCCAATAATAAAAGTAACCTTCTGTTAAGGTACAGACTAAACGTTGACACATACAGGTCAAGTCAAATTTACTTTAGACTATTACACTTGGAAGGGAGAAATTCTCCTGCCTGTAACTATACAGCTCTGGTTTTAAGCCCATGTCTGGGAGTGAGGGGAAGTGCATGTGCACAGGATACCAGATGATCGTAGGGTAGCATCCAATCTTATGAGTTAGCCCCTTGAGGTAGGTTCTGGTGACTGACCCCCGCCCCAGCCCTGTTTAGGGGGTGGTGCCATGTCACCCCCACGGAGGGCTGGCTGCATGTCAGGCTGCACTCGCTGTCCCAGAGCAGCCTGGCACGCACACTGGGCCAGCCAGAAAGACAGTACAGGATTGATCTTCAGGCCTTTTGCACAAGTTTGCACTTGGCCCAGCCTCCTCCTTCCCTTCTCCCTAATCACACAATCTAGCCCTTCATCTGACTGTTGGGCTTGGCAGGGAGGAGATTGCCTAAAGAAGAGTCTGGCTCTCATGACAGTTCTTTGATGTGGAGAAAGCACAAGCTGCAGTGACAAGTAAGGAGAGATTTATAAAACTCCATTAGGGAGTGATCAGTGTGGCAGAGCCCTGCAGCAGGACTGGGCTCCCATGGGACCCACTGCCATAATAGTAGTGGGTAAAATGTACTTTGTTGTGGGCAGGATGGGGTGGGCAAAAAAACCCAGTGGTAATTGCCCACTAAAACATTAATCTCTCGTCAGTTTGTCATAAATAGAATTTCAGCAATGTAAAGCTGGTTTGTTTGTTTTTAAATAAAGGTTTTAATACTTCAATTTATCCAAGGAGTAGAAAGACTTGATGTCTATTATAACAGGAGTTAAAGTATTTTTACATGGTTTGACATTATATATTAACCAACCAGGTTTTTGGTTTTATTGGCTTTTTGGGGCGGGGTGGGGAAGGGGGAGAATCTGTCTCTCTTGTGGGATTTGCGGGATCTAAGGTTTTTGCAGGTGAGAGCAGGACAAAAATGTAAGAAACAATGTGGGAGCGGGTGGGAGTGGGAATTGCAGGGTGGGACGAGAGTGAGATTAAAAAAAATAGTCCTACACAGGGCTCTATAGTCCTGGTTCCTTTTCATACCCACCCCATATAGTTTATTGCCAGAAGCAAGCCTACAGTTCATGGAAAAAAGCCACAGTACACAGCTTAGACTTTGCCCATAAATGTTTCAGCCTTCAAGAGTCAAAGGTGACTGATTTAGAAGCGACAGTTCTGGGCCATGATGAAGTGACCTGGGTTTTAATCAGGAACAAAGACATGAGACGCGAGAGTTAATGGCAGGCTGGCTTGTCAGGGTCCACTAAAACATGGCAGTAGGAGATGTGTCTGGTTTGGCGATTTTTAAACCAGGCTATGTAGTAGGCAGACGAGCCTATTGCCCTTGGGACAGACAACACTTGCAGTGCCCAGGAAGAAAATTATAGCTGTGCCCATTTCTATTTCTAGATTTGCCCTGGTTACATGTGAGACACTCATTATGGAAAAAACAAGCACTGAAGGTTATTTCAACTACAGAGGAATAAGAACTCACTGGAAGTTGTACTGGAAACTATCCAGACTGTAGCAGGGAAAGAAGAGAGCTACGGTTGACCAAGCACTGAGTAACTGAGGCCATGTCTACACTATGGGGACTACAGTGACATAGCTATGGCATAATCCCATAGCGTAGATGCACCCTGCAGTGACAGAACAGAAGTTCTTCTGTCCCTGCATTCTTCTGGTGACCTAGCTGCATCTAACCCAGGATTTGTGTAGGCAAAGCTATGGGGCTCAGGGGCATGGATTTTTCACATCCCTGAGCGCTGTAGCTATGTCAGCCTAAATTGTAAGTGTAGACAGAGCTGGAGAACTCTGCAGTCACTGAGTGGAGTATGCAGGTGAACAGACTGGCAGAAAAGGTGCTAGGAAAGACACTAAGAATCCTGTTGGGCTGGTTTTGACTTAGACTGGGTTTTGAATGTCAGGGAGATCTGGATTGCTATTACTGCTACGGTGGGCTAATCTTGTAAAAGCACTGGGCTACATTCAATCCTGGTATATAGGGGCAGCATGTTTGTAGAAATTTTGATGGTGTCCAGAACGCCCACAGCCCACTCCCCCAAACTCTGCCCCCCAAACTCCACCCTCCACCTGCCTAAGTCTCTGGGAGAGAGTTTGGAGGCAGGAGGAGGGTGTGGGAAAGGGGTGGGGGTGCAGGCTCTGGGAGGGAGGTTTGAGGCTGGAGGGGGGGTGGGAGTGCAGGCTCTGGGAAGGGGTGAGGGGGGTGCAGCACTTACCTGGGGCTCCTAGGCAGGACGGGCCGGGGGGCTCCGTGTGGTGCTACCCCCAGGCACTGCCCCCTCAGTTTCCTATTGGCTGCAGGGGCGCTTGGGGTGGGACACAGACCCACCCTGCCCAGGGGTGGCAGAGAGGGGCCGGCAGCCATGTGGAGTGAGCAGGCAGGAAGCCACTCAGCTCTGCTGCACAGCTGGAGGTGAGTGGGGGCCCCGGGCCATTTTAAATGGCCCAGGGGATAGGGGGGCACCCGGGGGCGGAAGGCAGGCCCGAGGCCCGTGGTGCCTGGGCACCAGGAATATTCCTGGTGCCCAGGCACCACAGGCCCATAGAACTCGCCGCCCATGCTGGTATTAACTGATGCAATTCTCTTGCTGACCTGTTTTGTGTGCGTGTGTCTTTAGTGCTCATGAAAGGTACCAGACTGACAGCTCTGGAGTAGGGCATAGGCAACACCCGTGGAAGCATCCCTGCTAATTTACCTCTACCCACATGAGTCACCTCGTGCAGGCCAAGGGGGCATGTTGTATGCAGTATTGCTTTGGAATGTGTAACGCAGACTTGCTGTTTCTGCTCTCTATGGTTAACAATGCCATGTGGACTGTTATGGGGGAGAACCTTACAAGAGTTGAGGTCTTGGGTGTTGCTCTTCCCAGAAGCAGTGAAGTATCATCTACCCTTTTTGTACATCACCAGCATATGGTACTAGTTGTGCTCTGATGCCTGTGTTACCAGTGCATTCACACTTGGGGGCCCTGCATGCACATATCCTGCTGGCCAGCTATAGCACTACACCCTATTTATTACACTTTATAACACTGCTCCTGGCCATGTGCATTCACTACCAACAGCAATTGAAACCGATCGCCAATTGACTTCTCACAGATACGTTAACACCATCATCCCTCTGCCCAAGGAAGAGCAGGGGGCCTTGCATCCTGCTTCCTCTAGTGGCTTCTAAGTGGTGGTGGGCAGCACCAGAGGCAAAAAGCAGGAGGCAGAAAGAGAAGGGGGTGACTGAGAGGCAGAAAGTTGTCAATATGCAAAGGTAAGGCAACAGGGCAGGAGGGAGCAGACCAGGGTTTGCACAGGGTTTCACAGAAACACTCAACCCAGGAATGTACTTTTACTATGGCATGTGCACTAATTTAAGGAAATGAATAAAATAAGGTCAGGCTTTTGTTAATTAATTATAAGGTGTTATAATGAAAACTAGAAAGGCCTGTAGATTTCCACTCATGCTTCTCAATATACTTTAAGAATTAGGTTGACTCTCCCTACACAGTCGCAGTGTATATGGCATGGCCCCACAGGGTGAATGCTTTCATGTAAGAGAGAGCTCTCAGCTACTTCCACTCAGTGAGACCCAGGGGATGAAGCATAAATTTCCGTTGGACAGGATTGGAGATGTAGGAAATTAACAAACATGTCTTTGAAGCACCGACTATGTTTCTAAGCTGTATTATGAGCTCAATATGTGATTTTAGTCTTTGTTTTTGCCATATAAAGAATCAAGAAACAAAGTATAAACAAAAATAAAAGATAAGCCATTCTGCTGGCAAGAAATACATCACGAGTGGCCAACTGTGGCTCGCGAGCCACATGCAACTCTTTTACCATTAAAGTGCAGCTCATGGTGCCCCACTGCCCCCGTCCTCCCCATTCTCCACCTACCAGACTGGGGTGGGGAGAGCTTGGGACCTCTGCCTTGCACCGCGGTGGTGGAGTAGGGGCTTCTGCCCAGTGGGGCTTCTGGCTGAAGTCCAGTGTCCCATCAGGCACTCCCCATGGGGCTGAAGCCCTGAGCCCCAGCAGGTGTGCCCTGCCTCCTGAACTTCTGACGATTGTCGCATGCAGCTTGGAGGGCCTGTAAGTCTGGCCACCCTGAAATAGACAGTTATTTACTGTTATATATACACATACATTCTGTATATATATAATTAGCCAATATAGGAGTTGCTACAACTACCCCTATAATTATCTATGGATCCCCCTTTGTTAGGGCACCTAGGGGTGGTGAGCAAGGGTGGCAGGTTTGTATAATTTTTGGTGGTATCCAGAACGGGTACAATTCCCACCCCCCACCACCTGCATAAGGCTCTGGGAGGGAGTTTGGGTGCAGAGTGTGGGTTCTGGGGTGGAGCAGGGAATTGGGGTGCAGGCGGAGGTGTGGGGTGCAGGCTTTGGGAGGGAGTTTGGGTGCAGGAGGGGTGAGGGGTTGGGCTCTTGGAGAGAGTTTGGGTGCAGGGTGCTGGCTCTGGGTGGGGGCAGGAGGGGTGCAGGGTGCAGGCTCTGGGAAGGCGTTTGGGTGTGGGAGGGGGTTTGGGTGCAGGAGGAGTGAGGGGTTGGGCTCTGGGAGGGAGTTTGGGTGCAGGGTGTGGGCTCTGGGCTGGGGCAGGAGGTTGGGGTGCAGGCTCTGGGAGGGAATTTGGGTGCAGGAGGGGTGAGGGATTGGGCTCTGGGAAGGAGTTTGGGTGCGGATGGGGTTTGGAGTGCGGGCTCTGGGCTGGGGCAAGAGGTTTGGGTGCAGGAGAGCGTGCAGGGTGCAGGCTCTGGGAGGGAGTTTGGGAGCAGAAGGGGTGAGGGGTTGGGCTCTGGGAAGGAGTTTGGGTGCAGGATGTGGGCTGTGGGATGGGGGGGTTGGGTTGCAGGAGAGGGTATGGGATGCAGGCTCTGGGAGGGAGTTTGAGTGCAGAAGGGGGTTTGAGGTGCAGGTTCTGGGCTGGGGAAAGGGGTTGGGGTGCAGGTTCTGGGAGGGAGTTTGGGTGCGGCAGGAGAGGAGTAAATTAAACAGAGGGGCGGGGAACAGGCAAAGCTTTCAGGGATGATCACTAAATGAGGTCCCGTCCTGTCCCGTAACATCTGATGACCCACAACTAAGTCAATGTCATACGAAAACCTGCATGCCAGCCCAGAGTCCCCCACAGGCCTAATCAGGCCAGTGGGACTGGAGCTCAGCATATAGGGTTGGTATCCTCCTCTGCGCAGCTGATTACTCTGCTTGCGGATGGATAGTGTCCAGCCCTGGCTGGCTCCTGGCTCAGGGTATGGCGGGGGGGGGGAGGGAAGAAGGAGGAGAAAGAGGTTATGGGCGCTGCTTGTTTTCAGCCCCCATGTGCAGGGGCGGCTCTAGGATTTGTGCCGCCCCAAGCAGGGCGGCACGCCGCGGGGGGCACTCTGCCGGTCGCCGGTCCCGCGGCTCCGGTGGACCTCCTGCAGACGTGCCTGCGGAGGGTCCGCGGGTGGGCCGCCCGCCGGCAATCCGGCGGATGCTCCACCGAAGCCGCGGGACCAGCGGACCCTCCGCAGGCACGTCTGCGGGAGGTCCCCCGGAGCCGCCTGCCGCCCTCCCGCGGGACGCCGCCCCAAGCGCGCGCTTGGCGCGCTGGGGTCTGGAGCCGGCCCTGCCCATGTGTGCCACAGCTCTTTGGGCTTGACTCTCGGTTGTGCAATGATGAATGTAGGGCTCTGGGCTCTCTGACTGGGAGAGTCAGAACAACTGCTCCTCCAGATGTTGTGGGGAGCAACAACCAGCCTCTTTCCCTGCTCATGCTGTCAGTCTCTCTGCCTCGGCTCACAGGGGCCAGGCCACTTGGGTCAACTGAGCACGCCAGTCAAGGCCCTGGTCTAGCCCCCACAGGCTGGGGGTGTCCCGCGGTCACTGCCAAGGCAGACAGCTGCCACTGTGCTGCTCTCTGTGCCCTGAAGCCCCCACGCTGGCAGAGGCTGCATCTATAGATAAAATTATGGAGACACTTTTTATGTGATCTATATCTTAGAGGGGTGTGTGTATAGCTGTACGAGTGTACACACACACACACACACACACACACCACTTGCTTCTAGCCCTGAAAGATCCTGAGAGACCAGACTTTAAAGTTAGGGACATTTTTATAACTAGAGAATCCATTTTAGGTCATTTTTGGAAGGGCTTTCAACAAATGAGTTTTACTCTCTCCCCCTCCAAGCTGTGTATAGTTGGTCTCATGGTGACTACAGCATATGGCTTTACAGAATGCATAAAATGGTGCCAATCCCAAAACATTTTTTAAAATCTCTAAAGTGTTTCTGAAACGGAATCTCTGTTCCATTATGTGGCACACACAGAATAGTGGGGCAAGATAAAAAGGCTTTATTAGCACTAGTTTGCAGTGAGCTGCACAACCCATTAAAGGCTTTGCCTCCTGTAAATAATGCACCAACCCAAAAATCGTTCCAATAAAACTGTTACGTACCCAGGGCCGTCTCCAGACCCCAGCGCGCCAAGCGCGCGCTTGGGGCGGCGTCCCGCGGGAGGGCGGCAAGCGGCTCTGGTGGACCTCCCTCAGGCATGCCTGCGGACAGTCCGTGGTCCCGCGGCTCCGGTGGACCTCCCGCAGACGTGCCTGCAGAGGGTCCGCTGGTCCCGCGGCTTCGGTGGAGCATCCGCAGGCACGTCTGCAGGACGTCCACCGGAGCTGCGGGACCGGCGACCGGCAGAGCACCCCCCACGGCGTGCCGCCCTGCTTGGGGCGGCGCAAATCCTAGAGCCGCCCCTGTACGTACCACACTGTTGTGTATTCCACATAAACACAAATATCTTTCTATAAAATCACAAACAGCAACATGTTCCCTTCTGCAGCAGCAACTATCTAGCAAATCTTGGGCTACCTTTTAACTTAGACTCCTGCAGTGGGCCTCTGCTCAGGTGACTTCAGTAGAGGCCCACCTGCACATGGAACTCTTTAAAGGATCGAGGCCCATATGAGTAAGAGCTGCAGCTAAACGAGGGAGGGCTGCAGCTTGATTGTGACCCTAGGGTGCGTATTAAATAGACAGTTTACAGAATGAGCTGTATTAGCTTGAATTCTGTGAAACATGAGGGAGGAAATCAATGGTTACTAAATGAAGGCTGTAAAGAAGGGATGAGATTTGTTTTCAGGTGCAAGTACCAGAGTTACAAAATAAGTAAAACCATTGAAAAAGAAGTTGAGAGGGTACAGCAAACGTGCATTTGTTTGTACATTCAGATCATGCTATAAAAAAAAAAAGCCCCACACTCTCTGAAAGGTTGTTAGGTCAAAATATTGTCCTAAAAATGGCCTCATCTGGTTTATTTTGTTTATTTTTACAATGACAGAAATGCACAAGGCATGGTTGTTATGTTTGTGTTTTACATTTTCAGATAGAACAGGAGAACTCATTGCTTTCAGACGGGTAAAACCTTCCAGATGAGGCCACTGCTAAGCGGCTAATACTTTTTAAAAGCAAATTAATAGACTTTTAACACCACAAGGGACCATAATGATCATCTTCTAGTCTAACCCACGGCATAACAAAGGCCACAGAACCTCACCCAGTAATTTGTGCATTAAACCCATCATTTCTAACTGAGCTACACCATTTCTTTTAGAAAGATGTTCAGTATTGATTTAAAGGTTTCAAGTGACAGAGAATTCGCTATGGCCCTAGGTAATTTATTCCAATGGCTAAGTAACTTCACAGTTAAAAATTTGCACCTTATGTCTGGTCTGGATTTGTCTTGCTTCATCTTCCAACCACTGGATCTCATTATGCCCTTTTCTGTTAGCTAAAGAGCTAGCTATCTACTATTAGAAACCTTACTCATGCAGTTACTTGTAGATCAAGATCAAGTTACTTCTTAACCTTCTCTTGGATAAACTGAACTGAATAGTTTCAGTTTCTTAAGTCTCTGACTATAAGGCAGGTTTTCCAAACCTCAAATCATTCTTGTAGCTCTGTCAACATCCTTTGTGAACTCTGTCCTCTGGAATTTGACATAGTATTCCAGTAAGAGACTCACTAATACTGTATACAAAGGGAATACCACCTTCCTACACCTTGTACATGCAAGGATCACATTGGTTTTCTTAGCTACACCTTTGCACTGGGAACTTACACTCAATTGGTTATCTGCTATGACCCCATATGTCCTTTACAGTGTCACTGCATTCCATGAGAGAGAGAGAGTCCCCTACCTCATAAGTGTGACTTACATTCTTTGTTCCTAGATATATGAATTTGCACTTGGCTGTATTAAAATGCATGTTGTTCAAATGCACCCACTTTACAAAATGATCCCCATTGACCTGTCCCCATCATTATTTACCACTCCCCCAATTTTTCTGTCATCTGAAATTACCACCAGCCATTTCCCCCCCCAGATCATTGATAAAGACATTGAATAGCATCAGGCCACGTCTCTGTGGGACTCCCACTAGAAACATCCCTATCGCATGACATCCCATTTACAATTACTTTTTGGGATCCATCAGGTAACCAGTATTTAATCAATTTAATATTAATTTCATATATTGCTTTTTTAAAATCAGGATGTCATATAGGACTAAGTCAAATACCTTACCTATTATGTCAACAGTTATCTTTATCAACCAAACTTGTAACAATCTCTTAAATTATATCAAGTTTATTTGACAACACCTATTTTCAAAAAACCAACAACCCATGTTGATTAGTATTTATTATACTACTATACTTCAATTTTTTTTAAATGATTATGTCCCATATCAGCTTTTCCATGATTTCACCTGGGATCAGTGTCAGACTAGCTACCTTAAAGTTACCCGGATCATCCCATTTACTCTTTTAAAATATTGGCATAACATTAGCTTTTTCCCCCCAGGCCTTTGGAGCTTGCCCTGCATTCCAAGATTTGTTAAAATCATCATCAATGGGTTAGAGAGCCCCTCAGCCAGTTCTTTTCATTCTTGAACTTTTAAAGCAGATCTTTAATCTGCATTTTCTTGAGCAGGAGGCTGGATTAGATGACCTAACATGTCTTGTCATCTCTAACTTCTATGCGCCCTACCCTGCAGTCCTTATTCTAACAAGACTGAGTTTGGTCAACAGAATTTAGTCCCTAGGCTCTGTGGGCAGGTGCCTCACCTCTTCCCGTAGATATAGTGGCTGTCTCAGTTTCCCTCTTGCAGGCAGGGTAGTTTGGCTCCCCAGCCAGCTGTAAAAAGTCCTTCCCTTGTTCATTGAAACAAATTCCTTGGGGCTTGCTACAGCCCAGCCAGGGCCGGCTCCAGCTTTTTTGCTGCCCCAAGCGGCAGAAAATAAAAAAAAGAGAATGAGAAAAAAGAAAAACCCAGTTGAGCTGCCGCCAAAGAGGAAGAGAGGGAGTGAAGGACCCGCCACCGAATTGCTGTGCTCCCAAGTCTGGTAGCTACACCCCTCGTGGAGGTGGGTTTTTTTAGAGCGCTGCGCCACGACCACACAAGCCACGTTAAAGCACTGCCACGGCAGCGCTTTAGCATTGCCAGTGTAGACTAGCCCTCAGGATCTTCAGTAGAACCTGCCTTCTCATTGCTCTCAGAGCATGTTCTCTGGAAGCCCAGCCTCTCTGTAATGGGTCATAATAGATCCCAGCTGATCCATTTACCATCTCCTCCTGGCTTGCATTAACCCCTTTTCTGCTCTCCCACTGCAAGAGAGTTTTGTACCCTATCCTTTAACTGTATGTATATGTGTAGTCTCATTCTGTCACTGGCTTCTGAAGTCATTGGGACAACTCGTGAGCACAGGTAAACACACATGTTTGCACAATCGGGGTCTTTGACTATTTCTTTTGGATTTAGAGTTGTTATATTCATTTTGTGTTAAACATAAGGGCTTCTCTACTTGGTGATTTAGTGCACAGCAAGCCAGGGTGTGAATCTACAGGGCTTGAGCCTGCCACACATTACCTGGCTATGTGGACCCTGCTACTGTGCACTAGAAGTTCCGTAGTGAGCTCTGACATCAAAGCACAGTGCACTAGGGAACTTTTGGTGTATGGCAGCAATGCCCACACAGCCAGTTAGTGCCTGGAGCGCTGTAGATGCACACACAAGCTTGCCATGCACTAAATCGCTGTGTAGACAAGCCCTAATTATATCAGAATTCCAGATTAATTAAAAATACTCTACAGAAACCAATGGAAATAAACTCTGGCTGCTTTAAAATATTACAGCAAAAATTAATACTGCACATGCCTCTTGGCAAAGGTATTTCTCAAGAGTTTTCTTTTTTTTGCAACCTGCCTTAAACAACCCATCTCTCAAATCCTCCAAAGGCACTTTCACAGTTGCACCGCTAGAAGACCTGAGATTTTTGAGGCAGTCCCGAGGGCATGAGAAATCCCCAAAAAGCTGAGTTTCAGGCCAAAAGCTTGAGATTGTGATGTGCTATATATGTTTATGGATTTGATTACTATATTCTTGCCTGTACCTGTTGGGTATGCACATCAGACAATGTGACAAGGAGTCTCTATGACAGTGTCCCGCAGAGAATAAGTCTATAGTATCAGACTACAGCAATGCCTGTTATTTCCTACATCAGGGAGTCTCTGCACAGCATGGCTGGTGGGGGGAAGAAACTAACCTGTTTCTAAGCAATGAACTAGAGTCATCGTTGCTCTTCTAAACTCGTCAGCACAACTGTACAATTTTTATTTATAAAGCAATAAACCCTTCAGCAACCAGACACGTCTCATCTGACTGCAGCTCCCACACCACAAGGAAGATTAGGCTGGTAGGCAGCTGCCTCTACCCAAAAGTCTGCCTCATCTTACTTCCATTCCCAGACCACAAGAGGTTAGGACAACTGGCCTACACTGGGATCAAGCAAAGGGTATAAAAAAGCCAGAGAACCGATAGCCATGCTGTTCGATCTCAAGAGATCTCCAAAGTTAAACAAGGCTGGTCACGGGCAGTACTTGAAACGGGAGAATTCCAACAAAACAGAGTCCCAGCAGAAAGTGGTGTCGGTGGTTACTGGGAGGGGCACTCTTCCCCAAATGTCAGTACTAAATTAATGGTCCAGCATGGTGTTAAGAGGACCATAGTCTTGGAGGTGACATCTTTTGGGTGAGAGACAGAGGCAAGGTCCTCACCATCTGCAGACACTGAAACATGCTCTGTGATTTGCAAGAGTATCAAAGGAAGGAGGGAGTTAAAATTTCCCCAGGAGACTGTGGCTAACTGGTGAATTCATTCACAGCAGGTCTAGAAACACTACAGCAGTGAAAAGGCTGGCAGATACCAGCACTTGGCTTACACTAGCACTCCCACCTGCTCCCCACCGTTGTTATCACCAGTCGTAAAATATAAAAGTAAAATCCCCTTATAATGTAGCTGCCACTACCTAGAATGACTGATCTTTCATGGGATAACACAAATGCCTGAGCAAATGGGGTGAAGTGATCCACCATCACTGAAATACGCCTGCTGCCTCAGGTTTGAGGGCCAAAAAGTCCACACAGACTATTTCCATTGAAAATATACACAAATACATAAGAACAGCCATACTGGGTCAGACCAAAGGTCCATCAAGCCCAGTAGCCTGTCCTCTGACAGTGGCCAATGGCAAGTGCCCCAAAGGGAATGAACAGACAGGTTATCATCAAGTGATCCATGCCTTGTCACCCAATCCCAGCTTCTGGCAAACAGAGGCTAGGACACCATTCCTGCACTTCCTGACTAATAGCCATCGATGGACCTATCTTCCATGAATCTATCTAGCTCCCTTTTGAACCCTGTTATAGTATTGGCCTTCACAACACCCTCTGGCAAGGAGTCCCAGAGGTTGACAGTGTGTTGCGTGAAAAAATACTTTGTGTTTGTTTTAAACCTGCTACCTATTAATTTCATTTGGTGACCCCTTGTCCTTGTATTATGAGAAGGAGTAAATAACACTTCCTTATTTATTTTCTCTATACCACTCATGATTTTATAGACCTTTATCATATCCCCCCTTAGTCGCCTCTTTTCCAAGCTGAAAAGTCCCAGTCTTATTAATCTCTCCTCATATGGAAGCAGTTCTATCCCCTAATCATTTTTGTTGCCCTTTTCTGAACCTTTTCCAATATATCTTTTTTGAGATGGGGCGACCACATCTGTATGTGGTGTTCAAGGTGTGGGCGTACCATAGAGTTATATAGAGATAATATGATATTGTCTGTCTAATTATCTATCCCTTTCTTGATGATTCCCAACATTCTGTTCGCTTTTTTGACTGCTACTGCATATTGAGTGGATGATTTCAGAGAACTATCCACAATGACTCCAAGCTCTCTTTCTTGAGTGGCAACAGCTAATTTAGACCCCATCATTGTATATGTATAGTTAGGATTATGTTTTCCAATGTGCATTACTTTGCATTTATCAACATGAAATTTCATCTGCCATTTTGTTGCCCAGGCATCCAGTTTTGTGAGATCCTTTTGTAGCTCTTCGCGGTCTGCCTGGGACTTAACTATCTTGAGTAGTTTTGTATCATCTGCAAATTTTGCTAGCTCACTGTTACGTTAAATAGGACTGGGCTCAGTACAGATCCCTGGGGGACACCACTATTTACCTCTCTCCATTCGCAGAACGGACCATTTATTCCTACCCTTTGTTTCCTATCTTTTAACCAGTTACCAATCCATGAGTGAACCTTCCCTCTTATCCCATGACTGATTATTTTGCTTAAGAGCCTTTGGTGAGCCAGCTGGTCTTTATACTGGTCGGGCCAGCTGGCCTTTCATGTTTCATGTACTGATGCTGGTATTATGCTTATTTCTTGTATTTAGCTTCAACATCTCTGGCTTTATGTAGCAGATAAAAAAGTACTATGCTTGGGACAAATCCAATTCCCAGAACTAGTCTGATCATGCAGCCCCACAGTCTGCTCCCATTGTGCACTAGGTACTAGCTGTTAATTCACCACCATCTTTGAGTCCACAGAGGGTCCCCTGGCTTTCAAATATAAACAGTTCCACTCCCTTAGAAGCAACCACAGCTACCTCCTTCCCCCACACATCCATGACTGACTTTTCTTCCAGGAATCAGTTTCTGGAGCTTTGTCTAACACGCCAAGTTCAGCCAACTCTCATACAACAGCATCTCCATCACAGAGTAAAGCTTCTGCCCAAGCAAATTCTTCACACTCTAAATTCTCTCTCGAGTCACAAGGAAAATCTTTAGTACTGCTTTACATGCAGCATTTGGCCACATCATCTTTATTTGCTCTGTCTTTTTTTATTATGATTATTATTATTTTAAATAAATAGCCTCCTATTCTCCCAGAGCTTGTCCTTTGGGCCTGTAAACCAGCATATCTGTCTGTAGGATAAACTCAAGTATTTCAGCAAAAAACAACAAGGAGTCCTTGTGGCACCTTAGAGGCTAACAAATTTATTTTGGCATAAGCTTTTGTGGGCTAAACCCCACTTCATCAGACGCATGGAGTGAAAAATACAGTAGCAGGTATAAATATACAGCACATGAAAAGATGGGAGTTGCCTTGCCAAGTGTGGGGGGGAGGTCAGTGCTAACGAGGCCAATTCAATTAGGGTGGATGTGGCCCATTCCCAACAGTTGACAAGAAGGTGTGAGTATCAGAGGGAAAATTACTTTTTGTAGTGACCCAGCCACTCCCAGTCTTTATTCAGGCCTAATTTGATGGTGTCAAGTTTGCAAATTAATTCCAGCTCTGCAGTTTCTTATTGAAGTCTGTTTTTGAAATTTTTTTGTTGAATAATGGCCACTTTTAAGTCTATTATTGAGTGACCAGGGAGACTGAAGTGCTCTCCTACTGGTTTTTGAATGTTACAATTCTTGATGTCAGATTTGTGTCCATTTATTCTTTTGCATAGAGACTGTCCAGTTTGGCCAATGTACATGGCAGAGGGGCACTGCTGGCACCTGATGGCATATATCACATTGGTAGATGTGCAGGTGAATGAGCCCCTGATGATGTGGCTGATGTGGTTGGGTCCTATGATAGTGTCCCTTGAATAGATATGCGGACAGAGTTGGCAACGGGGTTTGTTGCAGGGATTGGTTCCTGGGTTAGTTTTTCTGTTTCCTTGTTGTTTTTGTTGATACAGACTAACCTGGCTACCCCTCTGAAACCTGTCAAGTATTTCAATGACAATGCACCTAGGTAGTGATTTGTAGTGGCACCCAATTTCAGTGTGGTCTGTAGGTGTGTGTTGGTAGTGGGTCTTAAGAACAGACCCTCAATATATTGCTTTTCAGGGACAAATCCCCAGATTCTAGGACAAATTCTGAATGTCTCCAGAGAATTCAAGAGTTTGCCTTGGTTCACAGAATTGGCTTGACTCATTCATTCACTATTCTACTAGCAATAAGGCTGTTGGATGGCAAATACCAAATGAGAAAATTATTGTTGCAAATTGAGTACACACTGTTTATACTCCAGCAAATAACATCTGTTAATGCTCTTTGGGTTAGAATATCTACATGGGAATTGAAAGTATCACCTCCATATTTAACAGCCCTTCATGAACTCATCATATTCACAGGAGACTGTTACAAAACTACTAGAATTTTCTGAGGGTATCACAAACATGTGGACAAGGGGGAATCCAGGGGATATAATGTACTTCAGGGGGGTCTCAAATTGAGGGTTGAGACCCCTCAGGGGGTTGCAAGGTTATTACATGGAGGGTCACGAGCTGTCAGCCTCCACCCCAAACCCCGCTTTGCCTCCAGCATTTATAATGATGTTAAATATATACAAAATTACTAATTTATTGGGGGGGGGTCACACTCTGAGGCTTGCTATGTGAAAGGGGTCACCAGTACAAAAGTTTGAGTGCCACTGATGTACTTGGACTTTCAAAAAGCCTTTGACAAGGTCCCTCACCAAAGGCTCTTAAGTAAAGTAGGCACTCATGAGATAAGAGGGAAGGTCCTTTCATGGAAACAAAGGGTAGGAATAAATGGTCAGTTTTCACAGTGCAGAGAGGTAAATAGTGGTGTACCCCAAGGATCTGGACTGAGATCAGTGCTGTTCAACATATTCATAAATGATCTGGAAAAACGGGATAAGCTGTGAGGTCAAAGTTTGCAGATGATACAAAAATTACTCAAGATACTTAAGTCCAAAACTCACTGAAGAGTTACAAAGGGATCTCACAAAACTGGGTGACTAGACAACAAAATGGCAGATTAAATTGAATATTGATAAATGCAAAGTAATGCATATTGGAAACCATAATACCAACTATACATACAAAGTGATGAGGTATAAATTAGTTGTTACCATTCAAGAAAGAGATCTGAGAGTCATTGTGGATAGTTCTCCAGAAACATCTGCTCAGCAGTCAAAAAGGGTAACAGAATATTAGGATCCATTAAGAAAAGGATAAATAAGACAGAAATCATAACAACTATATAAATCCATGATACACCCACACCTCAGCTACAACATACAATCCTGTCACCCCATCTCAAAAAAGATACTGAATTGGAAAAGGTACAGAGAAAGGCAACAAAAATGATTACAGGTATGGAACAGCTTCCATATGAGGAGAGATTAAAAAGGCGAGGACTGTTCAGATTAGAACAGAGACAACTAAGGGGAGATATGATTAGAGGTTTATAAAACCATAAATGACATGGAGAAAAATGAATAAGGAACTGTGATTTACCCTTTCACATAAACACAAAAACCAGGGATCACCAAATGGAAAGAATAGGCAGCAGGTTTAAAACAAATATAAGGAAGTACTTCTTCATACAAACTCTCAGTCAATCGGTGGAACTCATTGCCTGAGGATGTTGTGAAGGTCAAAAGTATAACTGGGTTAAAAATAATTAGATAAGTTCATGGAGGATAGGTCCATCAGTGACTATTAGCCAGACCATCAGGACACAACCCTATGTTTTGGGGGGCCCTAAACCTCTGGCTGTCAGAAGCTGGGAATGGACGACAGTGGATGGATCAGTGGGCACCAACCACTGTCAGAAGATAGGATATTGGACTAGATGGACCCATTGGTCTGACCCAGTATGGTCATTCTTATGTTCTAATAGTTTCAGCTATTCAGATGGTTAAATTTCCCACAAATCATGAAAATCCTGCTCTCCTCCACTGTGCTCATTTCTGTCCAGACACCATTGGGGGGTGGGGGTGGCTCTTAGCCTATCAATGACTCATCTGTTCAGTCTGGACACCATTCACTCCCATTGGGGAGGGAGAGGGGGGGAAGTGCCTCTTGCAGAAATAACATTAATTGCTTTGTTTCTTTTTCCCCCCCCAACATCAAACATGTTTAATAAGAATGTAGCTGCACCTTTGAACAATCTATGTCAGTAAGATTCACCTAGTCATGCAACATCTAATTCTGTACAAGCCTCCTTTCTTTAAGCACAAGAAGTACATCTGTGTGCTTTCAGCAGGTAACTGAAAGGAATGAGAAGTCACACACACAAGGGCCTCCTCATTTCTGTAAGTGTTTCCTCTGGAGACTTGGATGCAGTGGAAATTATCCCACTGTGGCTAATGACCCCTCTGAAGACTCCAACCCATTGTTTATGAAGAAACAATCCAGTTATCATTTGTTACACACTGAATGATTTCAGCACCAGTATAGTACGTGAGAGAGTGTCTGCCTCAAGGTGCTCACAATCTAGGCAGGTGAGACAAAGGGCAAAGCACAGAGGGATTTTGGTTTAAATGATATAGTTACTGACTTATTTGTGGGGGACATCATGGCAAAAGCAAGTCTATGGGGGGAGATGCGACTGAGGAGTGGGTGGTGCTTTGGAGAGCAGGGTTGTGAGGGCAGGCTAAGCTTGATCTGTCTCCTATTCAAGTCAATGAAAAAAACAAACAAAGAAAAAAAACAACCTTCCAGTAACTTTAATAATGCAGTATCAAGCCCTCTTTGTACTGGTTTGGGGAGGAAACATGGGAAAAGGGGGCAGTAATAGCATCTCCCTTCTTTGTGCTCTCCCCTATTCCATTCTACTAAGCCATGGGAAGTCATACACTCAGTGAGTCTCTTCACCTCAGAGTCATTTAAATACCCCAAATTAACAAACATTTATTGTCAATACATGTCCTATTTAAATGTAAACGCCCAAGAACAGTCCAAACCAAATCCCAGCTCCAAATGCCCCTGAACTTCAGGGAAGTTTGGATCAGAATCAAACTTTGTGGCTGGCCTGTATATCTGTAATGGGCTGAACAGATCCAAACCTTATGGCTCACAGTAAGAGAGCAAAAGTGAACCTTCTCACCTGCACACACTAACAAACCGCTGTGAGGACTGTCCCAGAAGCCGGCTGTTAAATATTTATAGCTCGGTGGTACAGAATTTAACTTGACCTTTTGGTGTCACAAGTTGTTGTGCCTATTTCTGAGTGAGCCCAGAGTTATGCCACCTGTCTCTTTCCCTTGGCAGCAGCTCATAAAGGAACAGCTCTTCCTAATATCCTATTAGCTCCTTTGGGCCACAGAAAACTGCATGTACTTAGAGAGCCTCTGTCAGCAGTAAGGAGGATTTAGAGAGACAGGGACAAAACATTGAACAGTTAAACAGTCCACTCAATCTTGACCCAGTTTTTGCTGGGGAAGATGGTAGAGTGGTCCCAGCCTCTCCTCCTGTCACCATGCCTCAGTGGGTCACAGCTGAGGATGCCAGATTCAGGACAACTGTTGAGAACTAGGACAGACTCACCCCAAACTGGTGGTTATTCTACTATTAGATATACCGAGCCAGCAACAAAAGTAAACTTCTGTCACATCACACTGGTTAACCAGAAGTAAAAAATGCAGTCTCCTTAGGCAGTCCAGCCCTTGTCTCACCACGCAGACATAAGACTTGATGATGAGTGGTTACTGAAAATGAATTTAATCAAACAAAGGGTTCTTCTGATCTCAAAAGATTAGTCATGTAGCCAGGTCACTATGTAACTCAGATCTTACCCAATAATCAGGCTGTTGCCAATCCTTTAGTAGCTAAAAAATAAACCTTTAGATTTTAAGAGGAAAGAAGTAGAAGAGAGTTAAAATGGTTAATTGATCATATACATACAATCACAGCAAGGTGTGTAGCAGTGATGGAATAAGCTGCTGGTTTGCAAATGTCTCTCTGGAAATTACCCAAACAGCTTGGGGATCATCAGTCCTTGTTGATGGCTTTCTTGTTAGAAACTAGTCCAGATTTGCAAATTTGACACCATCAGCTCAGGATTAAACAAAGACTGTGAATGGCTAGCCAACTACAAGGGAGGAGAAACTGCTTTTGGTGTTCACACCTCAACTGCTAGAAGAGGGCCTCATCCTCCCTGATTGAACTAACCTCCTTATCTCTAGACTGATTCTTGCCTGCATATTTATACCTGCCTCTGGAAATTTCCACCACATGCATCTGATGAAGTGGGTATTCACCCATGAAAGCTTATGCTCCAATACATCTGTTAGTCTATAAGGTGCCACAGGACTCTTTGTTGCTTAGTCCAGAGAAATGAAGCAGGATATGAAGACAAAATGGAGATGTTTCCAGGTTCTTGTATACCCTCTTCCATGTGGATGGAAATTTACTGTCCCAAACAGCAGGGGCGGCTCTAGCTTTTTTGCCACCTGAAGCACGGCAGTCAGGCGGCTTTCGATGGCGCACCTGCGGGAGGCCCTGGTCCCATGGATTCGGCGGCATGCCTGCAGGAGGTCCACCAGTCCTGCGGATTCAGTGTACCTGCCGCTGAATTGCCACCAAATCCGCGGGACCGGCGGACCTCCCGCAGGCAAGCCGCTGAAGGGAGCCTGACTGCCGCCCTTGCAGGGAATGGGAGGGCGCCCCCTGTGGCTTGCCACCCCAGGCACGTGCTTGGAGTGCTGATGCCTGGAGCCACTGCTGCCAAACAAACAGAGTTCCCAGCACAGTTTGTGGAAAAGTACAGACCCAAGATGGAGTCCAGGGTCACATGAGCAAGTCACATGCCCTTGCATGGTTTGATGACTCACAAGGGCAAGCCACTGGCCACTTAGAGGCTAAGGCAGCTGCAGGAAGAGCCATCTGGGCGGAATGAGTTTCTTCTACGGTCCATTGTGAGTTAAATTGCCTTTGATAAGCCATCAACACAAAACTGTCTGGCTGCAATGCAAATTTTACCTAATGGGTGTTACCCCAGGATCAAACATATCTGAAATACTGGTACATAATCAATATTCATAACCTTAGATACAAAGATGATACATGCATACAAACAAGATAATCATATTTGATAGACTAACTTTTCCATTGATACCTTACATGACATATTTTTGTATAAGATGTGTTGCAACAGTAGTAGCAACATTGATATACATGGTCATATTTCAATCCATAGCCCTTCCTCCTCTCCAGCAAAGCACCTCTGAAACCCATAGGAATTAGCAAGAGCTAAAGGCTTAAAAGCTGCTCAGGATCAGCCAGCCTCTTAAGAGTTACAGAGCCCAAGGCACCTTTTGCAAGAGTAGGGGTTACGTCCCCATTTCTGTGACCAGCAAATTATCAGAGTGATAAGGGGTAAGAACTACCTGCGATGCTCCATGACTTATCCTTGACATTCATCCTGGGCAATCCCTAGATAGTACCAGGTGTTTGGCTGCTAGAGAGGCTGGTCTGCTTGAGATGCTTCAGAATATAGTCATGTCCATATACAAATCCCATAGCACAAGGGTTGCTGGGGTCCTCCGTGGCAGAATGCTCATGTTTCACTAAAGGAGCATATAAGGAAGCCTTTGGGAAATAAAATCATATTGCGTTTGCAATCTTCGTTGTCAAATAACCTTGCCTAGTAGTTTCTCCTCAACACAAATAGTTAGGAACTCTGTGCATGTCTGTATCACAGAAAGGTATGTGTTGTTACTTCCCAATCACTTACTCACATGTCTCACAAGATGCAAGAAAGGGGTCAATTTCTTACATTAAGGGAACCCTATACAGAGGTAAACGGGTATTATAAAGAGGAGGGTGATAAATTGTTCTCCTTAACTACCAAGGACAGTACAAGAAGTAATGGGCTTAAATTGCAGCAAGGGAGACTTAGGAAATGTTTCCTAATGTCTAACTTAACGATCAGGGTAGTTAAGCACTGGAGCAAATTCCCTAGGGAGGTTGTGGAATCCCTGTCATTGTAGGTTTTTAAGAACAGGTTAGACAGACACCTGCCGGGGATGGGCTAGATCAGTGGTTCTCAAACTTATTTGATCCTGCCCCCTTCTTTGCGTTTGTAGTTATTAGTGCTCCCTCTCCTATGCCCCAGGTGCCCAAACAGCAGCCACCGCTCTCTGGCCACCCAGCTCTGAAGGCAGAGCAGAGAACGGCAGCTGCTGGCTGGGCAATACCATGCCACTCTTACTTCTCCACTGGTGCTGGAGGCAGTGCTGCCTTCAGAGCTGGGCACCTGGCCAGCAGCTGCTGCTCTCCGGCTGCCCAGCTCCGAATGTGCACAGTAAGTTTCCCCTAAAGCTTCTCATACGCACTTCATGGCCCCCAAGGGTGAGCATCCCCCAGTTTGAGAGCCTCTAGTCCTGACTCATGATTCTATGACACTACCCAGTAAAGTTTCCATTTTTAAATAATTTGTTCTGAATAACAAACTCATTGTACCAAGATTGTGATGTTTGTATCATATGGGATGATGATGTGCTAGTCCAAATTAATGTTCAGGACACTTCAAGAAGGCTTGGAAGATGTGGGGAGACCCCTTTAATCACAATGGACCAAAATAAATAAATAAATCAAGGCAGGTGGCAAACGCTATCATCATAGATGGATGGTGCACTCTGATTTCGGAATTAAGTGGAACTTTCTGTTTTTTGTTTGTTTGTGTTTCTGATTCTAAAGCAGAGAGATCTGATGGAGTCTATGGAGGTTACAGGTCTGCTGCCGTTCTGTTCCTAAATGATATCTGTTGTCATGGAGACAGAAGAACTGGAAGAGGTGGAAAGGCATTGCAGAAAAGCAACCAGTGGTGTCAAAAAAGGCAGTTCTCAGCAGACAGCCTCACAGCCTGGTATGAATTCTGAGGATGAGGAGAAGTCAGATGGTGCTGACCATATGACCCAGGACAGTGAGTCACAGATTCACTACATTGCCATTCAAAGAAATTCCAAGTATTATCGGTCCATGAGGCTACGGACCAGACAGAAAGAGAGGAATAACAGAGAGGGAATGAGTGCTAGGCATCCTGTAGGTGAGTACCAGACCCAGAAGTCACTTCTCTTCCTTTTTCCACTGCAATTGGGAAGGATGGGAAGAGAGGGAGCAGGCCAGTGGGGTGGGAGCTCCTGATAGATCAACACTAGAGAAAGTGGGGGATTCCAGAACTCTTGTTTGAGCACCAGCCCTTGCCCGAGCACCAGCCCTTGCCCATCTTCCACAACAGGAGTTTCAGTGCCAATAGATTACTAGTAGCTAGACTGGAACTGCCAAATAGCTGATTCTTTAAACACGTTCTCATTGCAGAGAACCTGAGCAGGCTTGGAACCCATGTTCTGCCTCTCAGCAGGCGGAGGAGAGGGGGGGGAGAGAAATGTTTAAGCAGGGAAGGCCACATAGCAAGAAAGGAGGGAGCCAGTTCGCAGGATCACACCGTGAGGACGGAGTGGAGAAAGCGAGACCTGTACAAAAGAAGAACTGTGCACAGCATTGGGGAAAATCAACAGAGTGAACAGGAAGGCAGAGTGGCAGAAGAGCACACTGCCCCATCCCCAGCAAGTGAGCCATGCTTCCCCTGCCAGCATAATGGTCATTTCCCACACCACCCAGGGGCGGCTCTACGAATTCCGCCGCTCCAAGCAGGGCGGCGCGCTGCGCCGCTCGCGTTGCCGGGCGCCGGTCCCGCGCCTTCGCGGGACCTCCCGCAGACGTGCCGCTGGTCCCGCGCCTACGGTGGAGCTTCCGCAGTCATGCCTGCGGGAGGTCCACACGAGCCACGGGACCAGCGCACCCGCCACAGTCATGCCTGCGGGAGGTCCGGTCGTCCCGCGGCTCCGTTGGACCTCCCGCAGGCATGACTGCGGAAGGTCCGCCGGACCCGCCTGCCACCCTCCCATTAAAATGCCGCCCCACGCGCGTGCTTGGCGCGCTGGGGTCTGGAGCCGGCCCTGACACCACCTGTGGCAAACCCAGGACAAATGGCTACAAAGGGAGGGGTAGTAATTAGTCCCAGGGGGTGAAAAGGCCTCACCCTATGCACTGAGGGGAGATAGCCATGGGGAAATAAGGTTCAGCTGGAACAGGGGTTACCAGGGAACTAATTAGCTTCAGCTGGCCCCAACTACTGGAGACCTTTTTAAACCCTCCCTGGCGTGGAAGCAGGAGGGAGAGTGAGAGAAGCAGAGAAGCTGCCAGCAAGTTAGGTGCAGCAAGGCTCTGAACCCTTCCAGCAAGGAAGGCTGCACTCTGTCCCCAGAAGGGGAGAAAACCAGCACAAGGGACTGACTGAGAGAAGGATCAGCCAGACCCTGTGCTACCGGGAAAGATTTGCTTTGCCCAAGCCGGTATCTCCAAGGCTAAAAAGGACTGAGCCTGCTGAGGAGAAGCAGGTACTTTGCCACACGTGGTGTCAGAGGTGGGATGTGATAGTGAGTGAGGCTCTGTGGCAAGCCATCTCAGGGCAAGGTAAATCACACACACAGACACAGACACAGACACAGACACAGACACACACACAAAAAGGAGGATGTAGTGAAGGCATTGATACAGGCCACTGCGGCTCAACAAGAGGCTACCAGAGTACAGGTGGTGGCCCAGTAAGAGTCAGTACGTGTCCAACAGGAGACAAACCAGTTGATGATGAACCAGGCGGCCCAAGATCGAGCCACCCTGAATGAAGTAGTGAACCAGTTGAAAGCCCTGACCACGCTGATACACGGGGCCCAGGGGACCCGGCCGCTACAGGCAAGCAACTATTTACAGAAGATGAGAACAGATGACGATATAAAGGCATATCTCCTTGCATTCTAGAGGACAGCCCTGCGGGAGGCCTGGCCCCAAGACCAGTGGGCAGGCCTCCTGGCTCCATTCCTGTGTGGGGAGGCCCAGAAGGCCTACTTTGACATGACCACAGAAGCAGCTATGGATTACCCCCAGCTGAAGGCAGAAATCCTGGTGAGGCCACAAGGGCCCAGTGCTTCCATGAGTGGAAGTACCGGGATGACAAAGCACTGAGGTCCCAGCTATTTGACTTGATCCACCTCGCCCGGAAGTGGCTCTGCTCTGACACTCTAATGCCCAAATCTAGGAGAGCCTATGCAATGTGAACTGGGAGATATAGGGGGACCATGTGATCTAATAAGTCTAGTCAGGGTTGCGATGGTCCCTCATAGATACACTAGGCCCATTAAGATGAATGGTATAGAGACGAGAGCATTAATAGACTCGGGAAGTGCAATCACGTTAGTCTCGGGGAAGCTGGTCAGGCAGGACCAACTATCCCGGGCCAAACGCTTGGGAATATCCTGTGTGCATGGGGATGTCAACTATTATCCAACCATCCCCGTAAGAATAGAAGTTCTCGGAAACCCCACTAAGTTGATGGTGGGAGTAGTTCCGAAACTCTCCTACCCTGTCCTTATCGGACAAGACTTCCCGGGGTTTGATAGCCTACTCCCCGGGGACGAGGTAGAAGAAAATAATGACCCTGGGACCCAGGGTGTGGCCCAGATAGCTGACCCTCCCCCAGCCTTTCATGAGTTTAGCCAGAATTTGTTCTCCCTGCAGGGGAAGTCCAGGAAGACTCGGAGGGAACGGAGGGTGGATAAAAGGAGGGGGACGAGGATCCTGCCCCGGTACCAGAAGTGTATGCTGGCAGGGGAAAGAAGGGCCTCAACTGACAGTGGGACTGGGTCGGCCATCAACAACCCTATCGTTGGACCTGGTTCCCCAGGGGTTTTCCCCGAGGGGGAGATGGAGGTAGATCTCCCAGAATTTGGACAAATGGGGACCGCACTCGGGAATTTTGGTCAGGATCCAGCCAATGATCCCATATACCACAATATTCATAAAGAAGTAGTTGAAGTAAATGGGGGTCCCCGAGGAGGGGAGAGTTAAGGGCCCAGGGCCATATTATTTGATTAAGAAGGATCTGCTATATAGAGTAGTCCGGGTCCAAGAGCAAGTCATAGAACAACTCTTGGTCCCCCAGAAGCATCAGAGGGCTGTATGGATCTGGCCCACATCATCTGTTCGGGGCCCATCTAGGGGTAGATAAGACCCTTGATCAGATTCTACAGAGGTTTTTTTGGCCTGGCATTTATGCGGCAGTCTGGCAATATTGTACCTCCTGTCCGGAATGCCAGATTCATGGGCCCCGACCACACTTAAGGGCCCCTCTGGTACATCTGCCAATTATCGATGTCCCATTTGAGCGAATAGCTATGGACATAGTAGGGCCACTGGAGAAGTCAGCCCGGGGCCATCAGTACCTTCTGGTAGTACTAGATTATGCCACCCGATACCCTGAGGCCATACCCCTATGGAATACTATGTCCAAGGCCATAGCCAAAGAATTAGTCCAGATTTTTTTCAGAGTAGGAATACCTGAGGAGAGCCTGACGGATCAAGGGACCCCCTTTGTGTCTAAGCTGATGAAGGACCTGTATACAATGCTCCACATATGGACCCTTAGAACATCGGTCTACCATCCCCAGACCAATGGCCTTGTTGAACGTTTTAATAGGACATTGAAAAACATATTACAGAAAGTGATTAGTCATGATGGGAAAGACTGGGACACCCTGCTGCCTTACGTGCTGTTTGCCATACGGGAGGTTCCTCAGGCTTCCAGTGGATTCTCCCTCTTCGAGCTGTTATATGGTCGCCACCCCAGGGGCATACTGGACCTGGCTAAAGAAGACTGGGAAGAACAGCCAAACCCAGGGAGAAACGTTGTTGAACATGTGCTGCAGATGAAAGACAGAATAGCCTGAGTAGCCCCCCTTGTGCACAAACACATGGAGAAGGCCCAAGGGGCACAACAAACTTACTACAATCGCCAAGCAACGACCCGGAAGTTCCAGGTGGGGGACCGGGTGATGGTGCTCATACCCACAGTGGAGAGCAAGCTCCTGGCCAGGTGGCAGGGGCCATATGAGGTAATAGAAGCTATAGAAGAAGTCGTCGGGTCGCCGGAAGCTGGAGAAGATCTACCATATAAATCTGCTGAAACCTTGGCAGGATAGAAAAGCTCCAGTGGTTGTGCTGGGGGCACCATCCTTTAAAAGCAACCAGCCCAACGTGGTGGGAATATCCCCAGAGTTGATTCTGGAAGAACGATCAGAAGTGATCAACCTGATCAAACGCAACCAGGATGTGTTCTCGGAAAAACCAGGCAGGACTACTGAGGTTCACCAGCACATCTTCACAGAGCCTGGAGTGAAGGTGAACGTCAAGCCATACCAGATCCCGGAGGCCAAGAGAGAAGAGATTAGGAAAGAGGTCAGGAAGATGCTGGCCTTAGGAGTCATCGAAGAATCTCATATTCAATGGTCCAGTCCCGTGGTTTTAGTGCCTAAGACGGACGGCAGTATGAGGTTCTGCAATGACTTCTGCAAGCTGAATGAGGTGTCCCAATTTGATGCGTACTCTATATCCAGGATAGATGAGCTGATTGACAGATTGGGAAAGGCACGGTTTATGTCTACCCTTGACCTTACCAAGGGCTATTGGTAGGTCCCCCTGGCCAAGGTTGACAAGGAGAAGACAGCCTTTGCAACTCCAGAAAGACTATATCAGTACAACTGTTCTCTCCTTTGGGTTGCATGGGGCCCCCGCTACTTTCCAATGGCTAATGGACAAACTGTTACAACCCCATCTCGACGACGTCATCATATATAGCCCCGACTGGGAGATGCACATGGAGAAGGTAGAAGCAGTCCTGGACACCCTGAGGAAGGTAGGACTGACTGCAAATCCCTCCAAATGTTCGATCGGGTTAGTTGAGGCCAAGTACCTTGGGTATATAGTGAGGAGGGGCTTGGTGAAGCCCCAGCTCAACAGGTTAGAAGCTATACAGAAGTGGCCCCGACCACTCTGGAAAAAACAGTTTGGAGCATTCCTGGGACTAGTGGGGTACTATAGGCAGTTCATTTCCCACTTCACCACGAGGGCATGCCCATTAACGGACCTAACCAAAGCTCGGGGCCCAGACATAGTAAAATGGTCTGCTGCAGCCAAAGCTGCTTTTGCAGATCTGAGGAAGGCCCTCTGCACAGACCCCATACTAGTAGCCCCAGACTGGGGGAAGGAGTTTACCCTACAAACAGACGCCTCTGAAGTAGGGCTGGGGGCGGTGCTTTCACAAATGGTCGGAGATGACGAACACCTCGTCCTCTTCCTCAGTAGGAAGCTTCTACTAGGGGATGGAAATACACCATAGTGGAGAAGGAATGCCTGGCAGTAAAATGGGCCATAAAGCCTCCACTACTATCTATGTGGACGGAGGTTTACCCTTGTCACAGACCATGCCCCTTTGTAATAGGTGCACCAAAACAAGGACAAAAACGTGAGAGTAACAAAATGGTTTCTGTCGCTTCAACCCTTCCACTTCACAGTACGACATAGGTCTGGAACCAACAAAGCAATGCGGATGGCCTCTCGAGGGTGCACTGCTTTCCGACCCAAGTAGCCCAACCCCTTAGTGTTGAGCAGGGTGGGGGGCAATATGTGGCAAACCCAGGACAAATGGCTACAAAGGGAGGGGTAGTAATTAGTCCCAGGGGGTGAAAAGGCCTCACCCTATCCACTGAGGGGAGATAGCCATGGGGAAATAAGGTTCAGCTGGAAAAGGAGTTACCAGAGAACTAATTAGGTTCAGCTGGCCCCCAACTACTGGAGACCTTTTTAAACCCTCCCTGGCATGGAAGCAGGAGGGAGAGTGAGAGAAGCTGCCAGCAAGTTAGGTGCAGCAAGGCTCTGGACCCTTCCAGCAAGGAAGGCTGCACTCTGTCCCCAGAAGGGGAGAAAACCAGCACAAGGGACTGACTGAGAGAAGGATCAGCCAGACCCTGTGCTACCGGGAAGGATTTGCTTTGCCCAAGCCGGTGTCTCCAAGGCTAAAAAGGACTGAGCCTGCTGAGGAGAAGTAGGTACTTTGCCACACCCCAAACAGAGGCCTGGGGGATTCTTTCCAGAAAGTGGGCATCTTCGGCTTTCCCAGCCAAGGGGCCCACCTGACTCCATCAGCAAAAGGGCTCATTCTGCCCTGCACAGAATGTGTCCAAGGAAAGTTCCTTCCCTTCTCCAAGCCAGCTTATGAGCAGACAGCACAAGAGCAAGGAGCTGCTGCTTAATATTCTGCTACTGTTCTCAATGAGGTTCCTGGACAGACTGTCTGTATCCAACGCAGACCTCACATCCACCCTGTCAGTACAGCAGCAGAACGAGCTCAAAGTGGCTCTCTCTGCATCTCCTGCTTACCCACCACCACGTCACTGCAGCAGAACCAGCTCAGAGGGGGGCATTGCTCCTGCAGACCCATAACATCATTGCGCCGGACCAGTGTATAGAGTGGCATCTCTTCTGTTTCACCACAGCACCACTGCAGAAGGACGAGCTCAGAGCAATGCTGCTGTATTACGTGCCCACTACAGCATAAGTGCAGTCTGACCTGCTTAGAGCACTGCTTCTCTGCATGCCCACTGTGTCATTCCATTGCTGCAGTAGGAGCCGCTCAGAACGGGGCTTTTCTCCTGCACGCCTGCAGCAATAGTTCAACAGGGTCATTCAGAGCAATGTCTCTCTTCACAAGGCAATGCAGCAGGATTTGCTAGGAGCAATACTTCTCTCCCCTGCATCACTGTAGCAAGCCCAGCCCTGAGCTGTAGTTTCTCCAGTCAATTGGGATGACATAAGCAGCTCTCCTACTTCTCCTTCACCAAGACGGATGCCATTCTCTCACAGCAACTGGGCAGCGTATGCTTTGACACAAGCCTCAGTCTCCTAACAGGAACCTCTTCTCACAGCATTTGCTGAAGTACCTGGAAACAAGGAATGGGTGAGCTCTTTTATCTTAACTTCAAACCCACTTGAATAGCACAAAGTCCAAAAGTTTGACTCAAATGTTAATCTGTTCACATTCCACTAAGGAAAGACTCTGAAACAAAGAAGAAGAGAAAGTAAGAGAAATCTAGTGAAAAAAGTAGGATGGAATACAGAACAGGAAGAAAAATCCAGTTTGAAAGCAAGAAGTGAGAGCAGAGAATGGGAGTGAGAGAAAAACAAACAAAGAAAACTAAACCCAGCATAGACAATGGCCTAGTTTTGGGGGTGATCCTAAGAGACAACATAAGTTTTCCTTTAGCTAGCAAAAGAGGTTGGATTTTGTAACCAAGCTCCTCTGGCAGGGGAAGAGCGTTTAAAGGAGAGGAAAGAAAGGCATGAGAACTCAAGCTAGTTTTGTGAACCCCCAGAAACTGTGCCACAGGTTAGCAAAACCTTGGACTTCAGCCATCCTTATGGAGACCCAGTGGCATCAACCAGGAAGGCATCTCTGAAACATGCTTCATTTCGGGCCCGGACCTGCACTCACTGAAGAGTGAGAGTTTTGCTACTGATTTAAAGTGGGAGCAGGATTAGGATTTAATGCAAAGTAAATCCAATAGAAAATATCCAGCCCCCAAAAGTGAGATGCACCTTTCCCTTTCTCTGATTGCCATGGTGAGCCATGAACTTGATTGGGATTTCTACCACAGCTTTTGTTCCCTGGAAAAGCCATTCCGGCTCCTTTGAGGAAAGAGGAGGAGCAATTAAAGGTAAAGCTGCTCGTCCTACTGAAAGTTTACTTCATTTATCTTTCAGTAAACTGAACTCTTCTATTTTGTGCCTGGAAGGAGAGAGGTACTGAGGTCCTGGCATGGCAAAACAGAAACCAGCACACCCTAGAAGTGCACAGTTAACCCTGTCTCCCTAAATAGTGGAGATGAAAGTCACTGGCTCGGGGGGCAAAGTTTTCAGTGGTTAGACACCCACTTATATACACAAAAATGCATTTGTATGTCTACATTCATTTTCTCATTCGAGTGCATACGCAATTGGGGTAAAGCATAATCATCTGCAGGCAAGTGTATGCACATGGACCTCAAGCCTGCTTGTTTGAAAAGTTGAGCCTTAGGAATCAAAATGCAGCCCATTTTCCCACCTCTTTCAATGCAAACCAGTTGATACCTGGAGTACATGTAAAGATTGTCCCTCTTTTCTGTCATAGCTTCACTCAAAAATGGAGACAGCAGAAGCAAACCTCTGAATCTGGATGTATTATCTCGCAAGGGACCCTCAGTATCAGTAAAATCCGAAGTGAAAAAGTTGGAAGAACAATGGACACAAAGGTAAGGAGGAAAGCAAGAGGGTGGTGAGGATTGCCTAAACTGAACAACAGGGAAGCAATGTCAGAGCTACCAGGCAGAGAGAATACTGTTTCGGAAAGGGACTGAGCAAAATTATATCCACCAGTTCATCTAATCTCAACTTAAACTGCAATGCTGTTTTCATCTTTAAAAATTATACTCATCTAGCACCTAAAACTTTTATGCCAAAACTTTATCAGCATGAGTTTGGAGGCAAAGAGTGAAAGACAGGAGGGGTGGAGAGAAAGAAGAAGGGAGTGAGGAAGATGGAAAGGAAGAAGGGGAGAGCTCCTTTCGAGTGGCATTCATTTTGTCTTTGCAATGCTTAAAAAAAAAAGCTTTCCAGCTTCTTCAGTTTTCTTTCGAGGTACAACATGGTATCATCAAGAGCTGGTAATAGAGTTTTGTACTAAGGTACTCCTATTTGCCCTAAATCCCTCACCTATGGAGGTAATATAAAGGTTTTGATCCTGCAAATCTTTCTTCAGAGCACTACAGAGAGGTGAAGGTTGACAGACTCCATGATAGTGTGAGCAGACACTATGTGTGGGCATAAGTAAGGCTGAAGAATAGGTGCAAGTCCTCCACAGAGTGAAACCTTCACTCTGAGTTCACTCCCTTACGCGCCTGTGTAGACTTAAGTGAGATCCTTAGCATGCAGATGAGGAGCTTAGCTGTGTATTCTCCTCTTTTGCCTCAGTTCTGCTGCTAGGCAGGAAGAAGGGGTGGTTGCAGTGCAGGACACTCTCAAATACAGGATCATGTCTCCTGCACTCTGTGCTTTTACATTGTGTTTATATGCACGATACTGAGTCCAAACCTACATTGTCAAGAATCAAGCCCTGAGACTTAAATACCAGATGCATTACACTGGGTTGAGTGGTGCCACTTATGGGCAAATGAGTATCAAAGAAAGATTCTTTCCAACAACTTTACCTAGGACAAGGACTCCAATAGAGTTTTAATGCCTAACAAATAAATCAGTCAAATCATATTTAAATAAAGTAAATTGTCCTGGCTGGCACTGGGTGTTCTTTGGTATTAAACTGAGCACTTGAAATCAGACAGCTGCAGTATGCTGGAGTGTTAAACCCATCTGCCTTCCTTTTCCTCTCCCACTGGCATAAGCCTGGCTGTCAGCCTCTGACGTCCTGACACTGCCAGTTATGCAACTATAAAGCATGCAAATTATGGTCCTAACTCTGGAGTCAAGAACAATGAGCTGCTTCCTGTGAACCAAATTTAATAGGCTGGGGCTCGCAGAGCCTGACAGGTCAGTACAGGTTACAAGTCATGTGTCTACAGAAAGCAGGCAGTGTGATGGTGCTGAGGAAGGATCATATCTACTGCAATTGGGCAGAGAGATTTGGCACAGAGAATAAGACCTGAGTTTAAGCTCCTAAACTGAGACCCTGTCCTTAGCTTCCCTTCCATAAAAACAGCTGTAATTTACAAGAGCACCACTGGAAATATTAACTTTGGAATAACTACAGGAATCTGGGGATATCACTTATCTCCAAACATCACAATTCTTACCATTTTACCTTGGAAAAGAGCTAGATAAGAAGCCTAAAATGTTATGTACAGTCTAAGAAAGTGTAGAACATTTCACACCTAATATCTTACAGAAAAGAAAAAGTTGGTGCCTGTCAGCTAAGGTTTATCTGAGAGAAGGAGGCTATGGGCCTGGATAGTAGGGATGCTTCCCACTGGAGCAGTTACATAGCCCCATATGGTGTCTCGGGGGAAGCAGCACCAGGTTGCTGGTGGCAGCTGCAGCAGCTGGGCTGCTTTCTTGTTACTTTGAACAGTGACATCAACACTGCAGCATCTGTGCCAGCACTGAGGCTGGGCAGGCACAAGGGTTTTTTTTTTTTTTTTTAAACCCAAGGATTAAAATAAGCAAAGTCTGCAGATTTATCAAGGAATGTGTGTGGAATTTACAACCATGGCAGCTATTTCACAGCACACAGCAACAGGACAGGGCATGAGCAGAAATCCTATAGCCAGTTGAAATCACAGGGGGAATTTGCTACAGGTACAGTAGGAATAACCTATTTATCTGATCTTGATTTGGACAGGACCTTGGCCTTAACACCCTGTTCTGGGATTCTTAATAACCACAAGTAGCAAAGACCTTGGTATTATATCTCATTCAAAGCATAGCAAATTGTGCTACAATAATGCTTAATAAATTAATTAAAATAATGAGTGGTTTATTGACCACAAACACTGACAGTGATGGTTTTTGGGGTACCCAGAACTGTGTCACCTTGTTACCTGCTACCTCCAGCATGACGAAGTCTTGCTTGTGCTTAGCTGGGTATCAGTTCCCTAACATCACCAGTCTCTTAGCCACTCAAACATGCCTCTGGACTATGCCAGCCCTTTGCCTTGCAATTTAATAGGTGCACCCCAGTCCCTTTGAAGCATTCCCCTGTGATATGCAGCCCCGACACTGGCTACTCACAGATATACCAGGCCTTCTGCCCCAAAGGAACAGTATGCACACCAGCTTGTAAGATTCAAATCAGGATCAGCACTGTACTTAACTCCACAGCCCTGAGATATTTATAGTGAAAACCAGAGTAAGTTTATTGTCAAAGATTCAAGTGATAGTGACTAAGAATATTGGAAACAAATGGTTACATACAAAGCCAAACCATAACATGCACATGCTTTCTAAACACTAAACTAGCAGGTTAACCTCCTGTCTGAAAAAGCTTAACTTACCCAAAGTTCTCTGCAGCATTTTCAAGCAACGTTGGCTGAGATCCTGTTTTCATGAATAAAACATGCTGTTCATTTATTCTGTAAGTGCAGGATGAGGGGGTGTGTTATTTCCCTCTTAGATATACCCCCGAAGTTTATTGTCTTTGTACACAACCAGAATACCTCCCTCCACCCCTCTAGCTTGTTTTTTCCTGTGTGCTCCTTTCTTGTTGACTTTGTATGTAACTAGGCCTCTATTTTGTTAGTTTACAATGCTTAATTTACATCCCGAGACAGAGCTACACATTTCTTCCCACCTATTTTTCATCTTTGCTGGTGACTCTACCTTGATACAGACTTTAAAACATATTTTCAGTTTACATACATAACTCCTTACATAGTATCCATACATAAATTTCACAAGACTATTAAGGTCCAGTGTGACATTGGCTTTCATTTAAGAGCCCATGTGATGTTCTTTGGTGAATTTAAATGTACATATCAGAATCAGGATATTCCTGTAACCCCTTTGCCAGTTGGCATTCAGGGGTTCTTGGGTCACACTGACTTTCAGAAACATTAAATTAAATAAATCCTATGATGTTTCAAGTTTCCTCACATATTTTTAGTGTTACACAGGGGGTCTCTTCTATTCCTGTGTACTTAGCACACAGAGGAGGGAGACTACAGAGAAACATGAGTTACCATTACTGAACTAGAAGAGGCTCACAAAACAAGAGCAGTCCTCACAGAAGGACCAAGGTTTTGCCATCTGGCCCTCCTCAGCTACCCCATTCTACACCCTTCTCAAGCTCTTGTCTACCTATAATTCTTCCTGAGTGCTTACTGGCTCCACCTAGTTCTCCCCAGCCTCTCCTCAGTACTCTCCTACCCACAGTCCCTGCCAAGCACTCTTTGCTTCCTCTCAATCTCTAGCCTTGCAAGGTGTAGAACTTCAGGCCCTTTTGCTATCAGCCCCATGCTGCCCACTCTTTTGGCTTTCCCCTGGACACTATAGAGCTCAGCTCCTTCTGGTACCGCTTCTTGGTCTCTATGGTGCCCACTGCCATGGTACCAGAGGGAGCTGTACTAAACAAAAGCACCAGGTGCTTCTCTCCTCCCCATAGTTGGCTGTTGTGGACACTAGCACAGCTCTTCAGCTGGAGATAGTTGTGGTACTGATCAAACAACATTGCCTGATGCTACCTCCATCTGGGTTCCCGTTCACACAATCTTTTCAAATATCAGCCTCTACATGAGCATCCCATAAGTAGACCAGCAGATAGAGCAGTTATTTGAAGATGGGTGCCATCTAGTTTGCATCTTTCCTTTATCATCAGCTAATAAGATGCTGATCAGATACTTAACAGAATTAATAGAAACATCAAGGGGGAAGGAACACAAAGCAAAACAGGGAAGGAATTGGTTAATGAATATTTAGATGTATTCAAGTCAGCAGGGCCTAATGAAATTCATCATAGGGTTCTTAAGGAACTAGCTGAAGCAATATTGGAATAGTTAGCTATTATCTTTGAGAACTCCTGGAGGACAGTTGAGGTCAGGGCCGCCCAGAGGGGGGGGCAAGAGGGGCAATTTGCCCCGGGCCCCACAGGGGCCCCCACGAGAGTTTTTCGGGGGCCCTGGAGCGGGGTCCTTCACTCACTCCAAGGGGCCCGGAAAACTCTTGCGGGGCCAGGCCCAGGAGCTTCTTCCGCTCCCGGTCTTCGCCGGCGGGGGGTCCTTCCGCTCTGGGGCGGAAGGACCCCCCGCCGGCGAATTACCGCCAAAGCGGGACCCGCCGCCGAAGTTCAGCTCGGTCTTCGGCAGTAATTCAGCGGCGGGGGGGGCCCTTCCGTTCCGGGACCCGCCGTCGAAGTGCCCCGAAGACCCGCGGTGGGGGCCCCCCGCCGCCGAATTACCGCCGAAGACTGGGCTGCACTTCGGTGGTGGGTCCCACTTCAGCAGTAATTCGGCGGCGGGGGGGGCCCCCGCTGCGAGTCTTCGAGGCACTTCGGCGGCAGGTCCCGGAACGGAAGGGCCCCCCCCGCTGAAGACCTCAGGCCCCCGGAATCCTCTGGGCAGCCCTGGGTGAGGTCCCAGAGGACTGGAGAAGGGTAAACATAGCATCTATTTTTAAAAGGGAGAACTAAGAGGATCCAGGGAATTATAGACTGGTCAGCCTAGCTTCAAAATTAGAAAGACACTGGTGCAAATTAAACAAACAATCAGTTCAAGAGCATCTAGAGGATAATAGGGTTTTAAGGAATAGCCGTCATTGATTTGTCAAGAACAAACAAATAATGCCAGACCAACCTAATTTCCTTCTTTGACAGTGTTACTGGCCTAGTGGATGGCGGGGAAGCTGTAAACATGATCTCTCTTGATTTTAGTAAGTGTTTTGACAGTGTCCTACATGACAATCTCATAAGCAAACTAGGGAAATGTGGTCTAGATGGAATTACTATAAGGTGGGTGCACAACTAGTTGAAAGACTGTACTCAAAGAGTAGTTATCAATGGTCTACTGTAAAACTGGGAAAATGTATCTGGTGGGGTCCCACAGAGGTCAGTCCTGGGTCTGTTACTATCCAATATTTTCATTAATGACTTGGATAATGGAGTGGAGAGAGTGCTTATAAAAATTTATAGATGACACCAAGCTGGGAAGGGTTGCAAGAACTTTGAAGGACAGGATTAGAATTCCAAATGACTGAAATTGCCCTCCCTCTTGGGGTTAGGGTGCCCTCTCTTGGCAGCATCAGGGAGTTATGTCCATCAGCCATTCTACCTTGCGGCCACACAATCACCCAGATATCAGTTCAGGTCTCCAAAAAAGAGAAATTGACACACCACCAGTCAGCTTGTTTCCCCGGGCTCCTGGCTAGGGTACACAGCAGACACTAGGGCTCCAGCCCTCCAGGTGCAGGCACAGCACTTCACCCCTCTATGGCCCTCTGCCTCCTGGCTGGGGTGGACAGCAACAATTAGACAGTCACTGTCGCTGGCCTACCGGCCTAAACGTTAGTGTGCTGCCAGCCCTAGCATGCGGCTAGGGTTAGGAGGACCTGGGTCTACTCTGCTCCACCAGGTCTCAGCCCAGGGCCCTAGCAGTGGCAGGTGATCACACCACTGGGCTGGCGGGGAAAATGTGGTTGCTGCCTCACGTCCCAACGGCAGAACTGGACCAAAATCTGGTTTTGCTGAGCTACTTCCTTCCTACCAGTTCCTGCTGTCACTGCTCCGTCACTGCTAGGATCTGGCGCTCAGTCTCAGGCAGGCCTTCCTCTGGTCTCTCCCCAGGATCTTCTGTCTCCTGGGGCAGTGGGTTGCCTTTTCTCCACACTGCCAGTCACAGGCTCTGTTGAGGGCTCAGCTCCCTGGGATGGCTTTCTGCCACCTTCCCTGGTCTGGCCTCAACTGAGCTGCAGCCCCCACACTTGGAAGGCAGCACTCACTAATACCCCACTCTGCCTCACTACACAGTACTTAACAAGTTGGAGAATTGGGTCTGAAATCAACAAGGTAAAATTCAGTAAAAACAAATGGAAAGTACTACACTTAGGTGGAATAATCAAATGCACAAATCCAAAATTGGCAATAACTGGCTAGTCAGTAGTACTGCTGAAGAGGATCTGGGAGTTACAGTGGATCACAAATTGACTAGAAGTCAAAAATGTAATGCAGTTGTGAAAAAGGCTAATATAATTCTGGGGTGTATTAACAGCAGACACGGGAGGTAATTATCCTGCTCCTATTTAGCACTGGAGAGGCCTCAGCTGGAGTACTGTCCAGTTCTGGGCACCACACTTTAAGAAAGATGTGGACAACCTGGAGAGAGTCCAGAGGAGAGCTACAAAAATTATAAAAGATTTAGAAAACTTGACCTGTAAGGAAAGGATAAAAAAAATAACTGGGCATATTATAGTCTTAAGAAAAGAAGACTGAGCAGGGACCTGATAGACTTCAAATATGTTAAGGGCTGTTATACAGAGGATGATGACCAATTGTTCTCCATGTCCACTGAAGGTAGGATAAGAAGCAATAGGCTTAATCTGCAGCAAGGGAATTTTAAGTTAGATATTAGGAAAAGCCTTCCAATTATAAGCACTAGAATAGGCTTCCAAGGGAGGTTGTGAAATCCCTGTCACTGAGGTTTTTAAGAACATGTTAAACACCTGTCAAGGATGGTCTAGACTCTAGGCACACTTGGTTCTTCCTCAGTGCCGGAGGCTGAAGTAGTTGACTCTCGAGGTCCCTTCCAACCCAAGATATCAACAGAATCAGAGAAATGTAATTTAATAGATTCTTGTAATGGCACAACGACACTACTACCTTTCATTTTCCCATTGAGCTAGAATCTAGAAATTTGATACACATTAGGAGCCACCAACTACAAGGGAAAAGTAACAAAATGTGAAATTTCACCTTGTCATACCTCACCACAAGGTTACCAGTCTAAAAAGATACTTAAACTAGTTTATTTCTATGTTCATGCTGGATATGAAGCCTCCAATCTGGTGATGAGATTGCCTACAATGACATGATAGGGCAGGGGTCGGCAACCTTTCAGAAGTGGTGTGCCGAGTCTTCATTTATTCATGCTAATTTAAGGTTTCACATGCCAGTAATACATTTTAACATTTTTAGAAGGTCTCTTTCTATATGTCTATGATATATAACTAAACTATTGTTGTATGTAAAGTAAATAAGGTTTTTTAAATGTTTAAGAAGCTTAATTTAAAATTAAATTAAAATGCAGAGCCCCCTGGACCAGTGGCCAGGACCTGGGCAGTGTGATTGCCACTGAAAATCAGCTTGCGTGCCGCCTTTGGCACACGTGCCATAGGTTGCCTACTCCTGTGATAGGGCTTTCCCAGGTGTTTGGCTGTTGGGTCTTGCTGACATGGTCAGGGGTCAACTAATCACCATATTTGGAGTTGAGAAGGAATTTCTCCCCAGGTCAGATAGACCCTGGGGCTGTTGGTTTTTTTGCCTTCCTCTGCAGCGGGGCATGGGTCACTTGCTGGTTTAAACTAAAGTAAATGGTGGATTCTCAGTAACTTGAAGTCTTTAAATCATGATTTGAGGACTTTAATAACTCAACCAGAGGTTATTGATCTATTATAGGAGTGGGTGGATAAGATTCTGTGGCCTGCAGTGTGCAGGAGGTCAGACTAGATGATCACAATGGTCCATTCTGGCCTGAAAGTTTATGAGTCTATCTAGCTGCTCAGAAATGTGGGGTGCTACATGTTAGATCAATCTCTGGAGAAATTGGCTACTTGGCAGAGTGCAGGCAAGTCAAAGGAACATTATAAGCAATGTTCCCTCTAATTTTTTTATATCCATGTGCGGAATGAATTTTGCTATATTAATCAATATGGAGATGATGTGTGGTGGGGGTGGGGCCAAGGGGTTCAGAGTGTGGGCAGGAGCTCAGGGCTGGGGCAGAGGGTTGGGTGCGGTGCGGGGGGGAAAGCTCCAGCTGGATTTGTGGGCTCTGGGGTGGGGCTGGGAATGAGGAGTTTGGGATGCAGGCTGCCCTGGAGCTGGGGCCAGAGGACTCCCCCGAGTCCTTTCCCCACCAGCAACAGCTCTGGAAAAGAGGTGCTTCTCCCCACCGGCAGCAGCTCCAGGGCCTGGGGAGAGGCCCGCAGTAGCCCTGCATGCCCCCAACTTGCTCCCCTCCCCAGGCCCCCATGGCTGCATGCCTGCGCAGCCGTTTATAGCCTGCTGCACGGCTTAGAAGGAACTTGGATTATAAGTACAGTTCATCACATGTCTACATGGCAGACGTAGAACTTGTCTAGACAAACAGTGAGTTTGTGGTAAGCTGGGGTGTAAATCTACCCTGCACTAGACTATCACAGAGTAACTGTCCACATGGACTGTGCTGCCATGCACTAAGAGTTACCCAGTGCACTTTAATCTACTCTTGTTTCAAAGCAGGGTAGATCAAAGTGCACTATGGAACTTTACTATGCACCAGCAGGCTCCACATGGACACTTAGTGCCCAGCAGACTAGTGCTGGGTAGATTTACACACTGAGTGCTCATAGAAACAAGCCCAGACTGACTAGACAAAGAAACCTATATAAACAGAATCATTTCACCTGCTACTGACATGCAGCCATCTCCGAGCACACAACAATTTTTAAAGCACTGTAGTGGGGTCGTTACTCCACTCCTGCCCTGAAGGGCTTAAAGCAGCCTGGGAGAGGGCTGTGGCAGAGAAAAGCTGGGCTGATGGGGAAAGCAGCCACAGCTGTAGCCAGAGCAATCAGAGCCCAGCTGGCCCTTCTAAGATGGTAGTGGGCCAGAAGCAGGGGGAGTCTCTCTCTACCTGTAGAGGGAGATGGACCTGGCTGCAGGGACCTGAGCAGAGTACCTGAATGGAGCAGGGCTGAGGAAAGGCAGAGAAGCTGGGGAGCTCTAGCCTGGAGAGCCCCAGGTTGCAGCCTAGCAGAAGGCCAACGGGTATTGGGGGTTGCAGAGGGCAGCCCAGGGGTAGGCAAAGGCAGCAGGTCCAAACCCAACCTTGCGGGTGATGAGTAGGCTGATACTGCAGTCTGCCCCAGAGTGCGGGGGCTAGACAATGAATGGCAGTAGCCTTATACTGAGGCAAGGTGGGGATAGTGGGTGGGGGCTCCCCAGGAAGGGAAGACCCTGAGACAAAGGGATTACTGCCAAGGGGCAGCACCCCAGATAACAGGGCACTGGGTCCGGGAGGGACATGGGGGCCAAGCGGCAGCAGGACACCAGCCTGCAGAGGGCGCTCCGGAGGCTGGATGAGCTAATTCCCAGAGACAACCAGCAGGAGGCACCGCAGGAGTGAGTCCTTGCATCGCTACAAGCACTTTAAAATCATAGGGACACAGGCCTGGAGAGGACCTCGTGGCTTATTGAGTCCATTCCTGAAGTCCCTTCCAACCCTGATATTCTCTGATTCCTCTGCTATCACAGGCAACCCTGTCATATAATTGCATTCATAAATGTATCAAGATCCATCTTAAAATTAGTTCAGTTTCTTGCTCCCACTACTCCTTCTAAGAGGCACTCTCCCTCCCAGTGCTCCGGGGCTGGGAGGACTGTGGTTAGAAACTTTCCTCTGATTTTGTCTAAATTTATTCATGGCCAGTTTATAACCACTCTTTCTTGTGCAAACATTGTCCTTTATCTTAAATAGTTATTGGCCCTCTCTGGTGTTCGCCCCCTTATGTATTTAAGGAGATCGGTCATAACCCTTCCCCTCTCATCCTTGGTTTTGCTAGGCTAAACAAGTCAAGTTCTTTTAGTCTCCTCTCATAGGCTCTCCATTAGAGCTGAGTGAATAACTGATTTTTTGGTTCAGGGTCTGAAACAGAAGCTTCAGTGCCAATAGCAGTAAATTCAGATTTTAACATGTCACATTTCCTGCACCTAATTGGAGTTACTGAAGGAGCATGTGCATTCCTTTCCTAATGATACCATATTCTAATTCCTATTTTAACAAAAAACATTTAAAATAAATAAAACCCATTAAAAAAAAAGACAGCCAGTGAAGCCTCCAAACATATTTAAGCCAACGGGAACCAAAAATAAATTAGTAACAAAATTGACAAAAGTGTCAGCTCCAAAAGAATTTAGGAAAAAACATTCAAACCATCTCCCTCCACATAAAGAAGTGAGCCATGCATCAGACCCTGAAGATCAACATACATAAGTGTTGCAGGGTTGATACTCCCCATTGTAGGTAGGGTTGCCAGGTGTCCAGATTTCAACTAGAATACCCGGTTGAAAAGGGACCCTGTCAGCTCCTGTCAGCAGTCTCCATGGGCAGTGGGTAGGGGAGGCTGGGCTGCTCCAAACAGCCAGACATGGCCCCACCCATCCTCCCCCTCCAGGGGCTGGGGCCACGCCATCTGCCTTCCCGGGGCTGTGGTGACGCTGCATGTTCTCCCTCCTGGCGCACCAGAGCTGGGGAGGCTGCAGCGGCACCACGCGCTCTCCCTCCCAGCGGTCCGGGGCAGGGGGGCCTATGGGCACTAGGAAGCCTAGGTCAAGGGCCAGCAGCCATGGTGAAGTGGCTCTGGTTTTGGGGAGGGGGCGGAAGGGGCGGTGCCTCAGGTGGAAGTGGTGAGGCTCGGGGCTAGCCTCCCCCACCCAGCAGTTCACATGCCCCCCTGGCAGGCTCCCTACCTGACTCCACACGGCTCCCAGAAGCAGCAACATGTTCCAAGGCAGAGGCGTGGCTGGGGGGGCGGTGGCTCTGTGCGCTGTCCCTGCTGCTCCCATTGGCTGGGAACTCTGGCCAGTCGGACCTGCGGGGTGGTGCCTGCGGCCAGAGGCAGCACTCAGAGCCGCCTGGCTGCATCTCTGCCTCGGAACATGTCACTGCTTCCAGGGAGGTGCCTGAGGTGAGCACCACTCGGAGCCCACTCCCTGCTCCCCCTCCTGCATCCTAACCCCTGCCCCAGCCCTGAGCCCCCTCCCAGAGCCTGCACCCCACACCTCTTCCCACACCCCAACCCCCTGCCCTGAGCCCCCTCCCACACCCAAACTCCCTCCCAGAGCCTGCACCCAGCACCCCCCACCCCCCAACCCCCGGCCCCAGCCCTGAGCCCCGTCCTGCACCCCAAACCCCTCATCTCCAACCCCACCCCAGAGCCCACACCCCCAGCTGGAGCCCTCACCACCCCCACATCCCAATCCCCTGCCTGGATCTCCCTACTGAACCCTGAACCCCTCATTTCTGGCCCTAGACCAGAGAGGGTATCCCCTACCACACTCCAACCCCCCATCCCAGCCTAGAGCCCCTTCCTGCACTGTGAACCCCTATTCTGGAGGCCACACCTCCAGCCGGAGCTCACTTCCTCCTGCACCCTAACTGCTTACCCCAGCCCAGTAAAAATGAGTGAATGAGGGAGTGTGAGGGAGGATGGAGTGAGCGGGAGGAGAGGGGCCTTGGGGCAGGAGCAGGGCAAGAGTGTTCAGTTTTGTGTGATTAGAAAGTTACCATCACACAAAAGCAAACACTCCTGCCCTGCCCCTTCTCCGAGGCCCACCATCCACTCACTCCATCTCCCCTCCCTCTGTCGCTCACTCTTCCCCACCCTCATTTCCCAGTCAATGGGAGCTGTGGAGCTCGGGGCAGCAGCAGCACACAGAGCCCCCCAGCCAACCCTCCACCTAGGAGCCAAGGGACATGTCACTACTTCCGGGAGCTGCGTGGAGTCAGGTAGGGAGCCTGCCAGCCCCGCCAACTGGTCTTTTAACAGCCCGCTCAGTGGTGCTGACCAGAGCTGCCAGGGTCCCTTTTCGATTGGGCTTTCCGGTCAAAAAACAGACTCCTGGCAACCCTACCTAGCAGCTGGAGTCCATGAGGCTGTCCTGGTCCTCAGGGTGGCGAGGCCTAGCAGCCAGTGTCGTTGGTGTCAGGCAGTAGTGTCCAATGTTCACAGTCTCAGGCAATGGTGTCTAGTATCTTGGGCAGTTGCCACACCCAGGAGCAGGTGTGGCAGCGGGTAGGAAGACCTGGATCCACCCTATTCCATTGAGTCCCACCTCCTGGGCCCTGTGGAATCGGTAGTCCTGGGTGATAGGTGCTGGAATTAGGGGTGCTGGGGATGCTCCCACACTCCTTGGCTTGAAGTGATTTCAGTAATATACGGGCTTTAGAGTTTGGTTCACTGGCTCTCAGCATCCCCACTATACAAATTGTTTCAGCACCCAAGTCCTGGTTTCAAGTTCAGGTTCCAACCTCCACAAATGTGTTCCCTGGGCCACTTCCTGTGATTCCAGTTCCGGCAGCTCTGCTGGGAGCAGCAGCCATCTTTCTCCCTCTATCTCCATGGTTAACTGCGAGTCCTCAGTAGACTTGACATCTTTAGCCTCCACAGTCTGGAACTCAAGTGGCTTCCTGGCTGGAGCCTGCAGTGTGCGTTCGCTCTCTTCCTCAGTCAGCCCAGACTGAGCTGAGCTGCTTCCTTTTATATCCTGGTTTCAGCTGGAGCATGCCAAGCAAGGGTGAGAGGGTGTGACCAGTGAATGGTCAACCCTTGCTGGGCTAGTGTGGGATTGATATACCCCATCACAGTAAACTTTGTTGGATCAACAGAGAAAATCAGGTTCAGAAATGAGGGCTCACAACAGAAAATGCCCTGTGTTACCATGCTCCCCCAATACTCAGTATCCACATCTGAGGGCTGCTGGCAAAAGTATTCCTGCTAAATCTCTATTTTTAGGATAGCATGTAAGGAGGGAGGACTATCACAAACATAACTGCAACGCAGATCACATAGCAGCTATCAAACTGATGACGCTCCCAAGATTATTGAAAATGATAGTATATTTGCGTTTGGCAACAGCAAAGAAAGTAGAACCCATTTCAGTAAATAAAGAGAAAACTAGATTGAGAGAGCAAGATATTTTGGCGGGATAATGTGCAGTTATGGCTATTCAGAGCAATGGGAATGTCAGTGTTGCATATGGATACAGTCCAAAATCTCCCTAGAGAAAACTTTTGTGGAATGTTTTCTTAGCTTGCAGGCCCCATTCCATTTTTTCGTGAGTGCCTTGAGTAGAGCGGGATGCCTGGAGTGGATCTGAGTGGGAGTTCCTTGTTCCTGTCATCTTCTGGTCTCTTATTTGATTATTTCACTAGCTACAGACAATGGACAGAGCGCCTATGATACCCATTACTATAGTATCTGACTGCTCACAAATATTAATTAATTATTGTCACAAGATATTATTATCCTAATGTCACAGGTGGGAAACAGACACAGAGAAATTCAGGTCAAAGTATCCACTTCTTTTGGATTCCCAATATGAGTGCCTAGCACCTAATTTATCAGAGTAGTTAGAACTTTATATGTTCAAAGCACAGCTCTGATTGACTTCAGTTGTGGCTATGAGTGAGCAGCACTTCTGTAAATCAGGCCTCGGGGCATGCACTCAGTCACCCAGAAAATGAGGAAGATGCAATCAGTGAAAAGTTTGGTTTAAGTGACTTTCCCAGTGTCAGATAGGAACTGTGGCACAGGCAAGTACAGAAACCAATTATCCAGGGCAGAATTCAATGGAAGGAAACTTGACATCATCCCTTCTCTTCCTGTAATCCCCTGCTATATTCACTACACACCTTCCAACTTCAGCAACAAATGAAGCAGGGGCCTTACAGACAAGTCTCCTTTACTACTCAATCCTGCCTCATCCCCAGGGCAGGTCCAGGTGGTGTGGAAAAATTAGCATGTGACCATGTTATTTAAATACAATCAGAATGCATATGCAAAAAGGGGCCAAATTAAGGTTGCACAGGCAACCTTAATTCTGGCATTTCCTAACTGTTGACTGCTTGACTTTTGCATCCTTAATAATGTTCTTATTCTTTGCAGGTAATTTCCTAGGTTTTAAAAAAAGCAAATTGAAAAGCCAGAAATTCTATGACTAGGTTATTTACACATTCTATTTTCAAGTTCAGCAACTGAGTTGAAATTTTGTGTGTTTTGGAATGACCCAAAACAGTTTTTTTTCAAAATTTTCATCAAATCAAAAGACTTGGGAAAAGTTTGTTTGGGGTCAAATGAAACATTTCATTTTAAAAGGTTTTTTTAAAAAAACTGTAATGAAATTGAAGTAAAATTCAAAACAAAATGTCATTTCAAATAAAAAAGTTGAAATGTTTAAACTTTTTTGGAAATTTTTCCTGCTGACAAAGAATTTGGCGAATTTGACAAAAATTTGCAAAAGATTGTCATTAATCCAAATCTGATTTTTTTTGGCAACAAAAGTTTCATCCAAAAAAGTTGCTTCTAGGTCTATATTATTGCATCACAGGGAAACCTCCTCCCCCCACCTGGCTCTTTTTCTTACTCCCATTCACTTCACCTAGCCAGTCTTTACCTTTCAGGCTTCTCATCCCAGTCTCCTCGATCAGCAATTCACAGTCTGACCTCTTGGGACTCCCCCCAGCTCCCACTCTCCTTGCCAGGCCACTCCTAACCCCTTTCCCCCATAACCCTGTAGCTGTTTGTCCCCAGTTTCCTTCCTTAGCCAATTCCAGTCCCACCCCCTGGCTCTTCATCCAATCTCTCTCTTCTCCACCTTGGTTTCCAATCACATCCTACACTCACTCACATTCCCAGTCTCTCTCTCCCCAGGCTCCTCATCCAATCTGTGTCCCCTATTATCCCCTGCTCCCGGTCCCAGTCTCTTTGCCCAGCCATCCCAATTCTCCCCCTGGACACTGGCTCCTCGTCATTTCTATCTCTCTCCATCTCACCTCCTTCCCCCCACCTCACTGGTTCTCAGTCCCAGTCTCCCACCCAGCTTCTCATCCAATCTCAATCTTGCCCCCCGCCGCTAGCTCCCAGGCCCTGTGTCCATCGAGTCCCAGTCTCTGCCCCAGTTCCCACTCCTAGTCTGTTTCCCGCCCCTACCATCTGACCAACATCCAAGATCCCAGTCTACACACCCCTAAACTCTTGTCCCAATCTATTCCCCCTGCCAGTCCAGCTCTTGTCCCCTCTGCATCCTAATCAGGCAGCTCCCTCCTCCACATTCCCTGGGTATTGCAGGGATGTCATTGAGAACAAAGGACAGGACAATCTCCTTATTCTCAGTCAGATGCCTATAAGCCAGTGGTTTTCAACCTTTTGTACTGGTGACCCCTTTCACATAGCGAGCCTCTGAGTGTGACCCCCCCTTATCAATTAAAAACACATTTTTATATATTTAACACCATTATAAATGCTGGAGGCAAAGCGGGATTTGGGGTGGAGGCTGACAGCTTGCGACCCCCCATGTAATAACCTTGCAACCCCCTGAGGTATTCCAACCCCCAGTTTGAGAACCCCTGCTATAAGCAGCACAACCCACAGCTCCAGACAGCTGCAATTACAGGGGAAATCCTGCTCTGTCCTGGGCTGGAACATGCTCACTGTGGACCACGTCATCAGGGAGTTTAGCTGCCAGGCTCAAACAAGTCTCTACTGAGCATATACAAAATGGATTTTTCAAAGGGTTATAAATTGGCCAAAGTTGGGTGGATTTTCATGGGGACAGCAAAAGGCACATCCCTGACACAAAGGCACATCTCCATGCCGAATTTCAAATCCCTGCTTGAAAGCATGGGGGCACAAGGATTTTTCAAAGAAAAGGTGACCAGAATTTTTTTAACATGGGCAAAACAATTCCATTTCCCCCAGCCTCATTCTAAGAAACGGCTGAAACATTCTGGCTGAAATTTGCCACAAAAATTCAGCTCAAGGTAGACACCCAGAATGGGAAATTTCAGCCCAAATGGTTAAAGTTTGGAAAAGTTATTATAAGCAACTGAAAACAGCATCTTATAAAAGGAAATGTCAGACAACCTTAATAATAGGAGTGCAAAGGACACCCAGAGTCAAAGATTGCTAATTTAAAAATAATAATCAGACCTAACTGGCAGACCGAGACACCATACAAAGAATACCTGAGGCAATACAGAACTGAAATGGGACAGTCCTGGGGGCTTGGCATGTCGAGTGGGGGGGCCACCCGTTTGCCCAGTGCAGGGTTGGTACACCCCATCAAATGATTGTCAGGATTCCCTGTTGCATCAAACAATCATGATCAAGGGGCTCAGGACCTCTGGTGGGCAGAGCAAACAAGTAGTCTGTAGCCCTTGGGCCTACTGGCAAGAGCAAACAATGGCAGTTGGGGCTCTGACCCTCTGAGCAGGGCAGGGCAGAGCAAACAATCAGTCTGCAGCCCCTGGGGCAGGGCAGAACAAACACTCAGTCTACATCCAGAGTCCCTGGTAGCCATGCCTAGTGGCAATTGCAGGCAAGGGTGGGAAGGTAGGGGAACTTGGGCCCACACTACTATACCAGGTTCTTATACTGCCTATTAAGGGTTCAGGCATTGGCTCCTAACACATTCCCTGGGTCACTTACTACCATAAATCCCACCTCAGCTGACAGTGGCTCGGCATCTCCATCAGTCTCTGTGGTCAGCTAGTCATCCACAGCATAGTCTAGGTCCACAGTCCCAACAGCCTGGAGAGTCAATGGTTCCACTGCAGGAGCCTGCAGCACATATCCTTCCTCCACCAGCCCTTACTTAGCTGGGATGTCTCCTTTTATCTGTCCCCTCCACCTGGAGCATGCACAGCAGGGGCTATGGGGAGTGGTCTCCTGGGCTCATAATGATTGGTCATCCCCTGTTGACCCAGTGCAAGGTTGGTACCTCACAGGGACACAGAGCCAAAGCAGAATCAGAAGAGATAGAAGTTAGAAGTGGGGGCCAAAAAACTTCAGGGATTGGGGAGTTCCACTGGTCCTACACTAGAAAGACATGGCCCAGGAGTAAAAATTGTGCACAGATGGTACCTTTAGAGTCTGTGATTAACAAAAAGAAAAAAAGAGACTGATGCCTGAATTCCTGTGCAAAAATAACATATAGGACCTGATGTAACACTCAAAACACTCTACCAAAATAGAGAAGTTATGCTTGCACTACTCATCATTGCAGAAAACACTGCTCAGCAGACACGTGTTGTCTAACTGAGTCACAAAACATACTTGACTAGGTATAACCCTAGTGGAAGTTATAACTGACCCCACATTTCTCCTGTGAGTCAACTGGCCTTGGTTGAACAGGGCTGTTTGTCTGAGCCCCATTTGTAGCCTTTACCTATGCAAGTACCCGCCCCCACTGCCCCCCAAGTAAGGTCTGCTGGTCTGAGTCCTCTGTGTTTCTTCTTTTTAGTTTCTGTAGGAGGAAGATTAATGCAATAATAATAAATAATAATAATACATATAAAAACCTCTTTTTTCCATCCTCAGGAACAGCCAAGTGAGGTTTTTGTCAAGCTTTCCAATAAAATTAACTTTTGTGCTTAGAATATACATGAACAATGTTAGTCCAGTGGGTTAATTACTTTGAAAAACTATTAGCACCTCAAAATAGGGGTTTAGAATAAAAAAATCCAGCCATAACTATAATACTGAAAAAGGCAAATTATGAACTCCAGTAAGTTATCACATTTTTAATTAGCTATGGGCCAGGTCAGCCAAATTTAAAATCTTCTCTTCCAACAGCACTATGCTAAAGGTAAGGACATTTGGCAACCACCCCACCCCCTACTTCCTTGAAGAAATACACACAACTCACATTCCCTCTTCTTAGCACACAGCCACACTGAACATTCCCAGTGCCATGAAGACTAATGAAACGGGGAGAGGCACACATGGGGATAACTCCCAGTGTCAGGGTGCATCAGAAAACCCCACAATTCCTAAAGAGGACCTGTGTTTTTTTGTTTTTGTTTTTAATGTAGAGCTCAGTCTTCAAGTTGCTTTGTGTCTGCTGTGACATCAGTCAGAGCAGAAAGCACTCAGCACCTAACAGGAGGTGTTCACCAGCTTGCAGGATTGAAGCTTCATTTTTAAAATGCACGTCATGCCAGTAGTCAGATTCTCTTTTTCCCACTCCTCTCCCCTGCTGGGTGTGGGGAGCCCTTTCTTCGGGTGTGCTTCTTAAGCACTTGTTCTGATTACAAGGAGCACTTCAGTTATAGACCTAGAGACTGAAGTAGGAGTAGGTGGTGTGTATTTGGCAAGGAAGAAAGGGCAACACTTTTCAAAGATTAAAGTTTAAAAATAAAAATATTCTTTCTAGGGGAAGGAAAATGAGCCTGTCAGTGCATAAAAATGGAACAGGTTTATATGGGACTAAAATCTGGGATGTTCCTTATTATCACAGTAGTGACCTCCCATGGTCACAGAAGGCATTCCATTTTCTAAACTCCTGTTTTCACCTCCTCATAGCTTTCATTAACAAAAATTTTGGACTCACATTTTTCATGCTTTCATCTGAGCCCAAAGGTGAGTTTATTGTGGAAAGTTTGAAGAAAAACCAGGCAGCCTGTCTTAATTATCAGGCAGTTATAGGATTGTGGGAAAAAAATGTTTTCTATTTTTGCATATAACCCAAATGCTTACGTTTCTAAAAAAAAATCTGAAGAAGTGGGTTTTTTACCCATGAAAGCTTATGCCCAAATAAATCTGTCAGTCTTTAAGGTGCCACTGGACTCCTTGTGGCTTTTGTGGATACAGACTAACACAGCTGCCCCTCTGATACGTTTCTAAAAAGTTCAGATTTGTCATAGACTTAACCCCTGAGAGGGTGGCCCAGTAAAACAGGGCAACAGACTGACAGTCAGGATATCTGGGTTCTTCTCCTGACTCTGCCACTGACTTGCTGCAATTTTGAGCATCTTACATTATACCTCTCAATAGTAACTCAATCTCCCTATCTGTAAAATAGAGATAATACTGTCCAACCTTGTACCAAGTTTTCAGATCTACAGAGAAAAAATGCCGTATAAGAATTAATTGTTAAAATATTTGGTTAAGAAATACTAGCACAAAACTTATTAAAGTTGAATTCATTAACCTTTTAACATGCATCAGTTTCTTGTGAGATTTATCTAAATAGGTCCCCATGAAAGTCATATTTAGAACTGTGTTTATTTTAGCACAATTGGTAAAAGTTTGTGCATTTTGCTGCTCTGGCACCCCATTGGTAGATACAGGTTTAGGAAGAACTATCTCACTCTTGGCCCTGATCCTGAGGCAGGAGTGAAGAATAGGCAGCTCTTAACTCTACCAGGAACAGGCTCATCAAAGTAATTGCCCTCCCTTGTAAGTATCAATTCTCTGACCCCCCTCCCCCACAGCTGTTAACCCTTCCAATACTCTTACTTCAGGGACAAGTGCTGAGCTTTCAATCACTATCCACTGATCAGACAGACCAGCCTCATTGCAACTAGTGTTCTTGACCACTTTACCTCATTTCCAAGCCTTTGGCCCTCCTCACAGTTGTCTGTCCCCCAGACCCCTCTACATGACTGATAAGTGCTGTCACCCAGCTTTCCTATCATATTGACCCTCTAACTAGTGACAAACTCCTGACCCCCACTCCTGGTCTCAAACACTCCTTACTCCATCAAATTCACAGATGTGACAAAACACAGAACCCCCTTCCAATTCTCAAACTTCCCATTGTGATAAGCCCCTGACTTTCCCTATTAGCTGTCAAATGCAATATCTATCCCATGTAGGGTGACCAGACAGCAAGTGTGAAAAATCAGGACAGAGGGTGGGGGGTAATAGGCACCTATATAGGAAAGAGCCCCAAATAGTGTGACTGTCCCTATAAAACTGGGACATCTGGTCACTCTAATCCCATGATCCCCCTTTAAGTTATCAAAACCCTCTGTGACCACTAGCAGCTGTTAACCTCTCCCAGCACACCCTCACAAAAGGCCAAATTCTTCAGTAACACTGGTTGTGATGCTTTAGAAAATCAGTGTATGTACAATTTATGAGTTCTGACTGGTATTATGAAATTGCTGTATCATGGATGTGGAGTTAGCCAGGTGTTGTCAAGTCTGTGTTACATAACCCCCAGACCAGGTACAAAGGAAAGCGGTTAACCTCAATCACTGTGCTCTGCCCAATGTGTATTCTAAGAAGGGTTGCTTGAGGGAGGATTGGAAACCAGTTCAACCAAGTTTGCCTGCAAGGCTAGGATTTTCTGGGTGGAATATTTCCCCCAAACAGATGGCCAGAACTAGCCTTTAAAACTACAGAGACTGGATGAGTAGGGTGATACCTTGAGACACACAGGAAGCTTGGGCAGAAGAGAAGCATGTTTAATGCTTTCATAGCAGTGTGGGCTTGTTTAATTGAGGGATCAGTCAGAAAGAAGGAAACTGGGACACAGGTGAGAGAGACATTCCGTGGTTGAGAGAAACTGTGTGCAGGAAGGGGGCATCCTGAAGCCTAAAGAATGCTCAAGACTGGTGAGGAAACTGAAGTAGGGAAATACACATAGGTGTTTTATTGTTTGCCTATATCTTTCTCTCTCTTGCAATATTTAAGTAAAGAGTAATTGTGTTTGGAAAACTTTCTAAAGTCTATCTGTGTGTCTATTTGCTTCATCAATACGTGCCCCCTCAAGAGTTACACTATAAACCTACTAGAGCAACCATGGATGGAACTCTGGGAAAGGGTGTGCTTAAGCTACTAGGGAGTCTGGGAGTGGGTCACCATTGGTCTTGGGGGCACCGAGGGCAGCTAGCCTATGAGATCCAATTTCCATAAAGGGGTAACAGCCTGCCTGTGCTCAGGAAATGTGCTAATGATGCCAAGGGCAAAGAGAGTGCTACAACCTATTCTGCCAAAGGGAAGCTTAAGAGCACATTAATCTAGTGTTTTGGGTCCCCTCCCCAACACAGCAGCCTGGAGTTTCCAGCCAAGAGGGGCTCTACCGGGGATGTGTGTGACAACCATTGTAAACCCAGATGGTATCCACTGGTGGTCAGTTGAGTTTCTCTGGGTTTATACCAGTGTAACTAGAAGAAGTTGGGCCAAATTATCCTGATGCATTATTTGGCAAATAATACAGTATAATAGAGAAAAAAAATCTGCCTTTATCTATACATTGAGATCCACATATGGATTTCATTATTATTGCCTAAATTGTATGATTACATATTGAAAAAAGCCATATTTATATATGCAAAGGGGTAAGTTAAGGTTTGTCTGGGAAACTTGGCTGAGAATTTCCTGTTTAAATCCTCAGATTTAATTTGGCATGAATTACCTTTTTCTCCTGGGAGTTAGCAAGTTGTGGCAGAGCAGCACCCAGCCTGTCCACAAGTTTTCAAATTGATCAGAAGCATGTGACTGTATGCTAAAGTTCAAGTGGAATCAACCTTGAGGCAGCATAAAGATTACCTGAATGAAGACAGATTTTAGATTGCCGAAAATATTGATATTTGTCTGAGCAAAAAAAAAAAAAAAACAACCTGTAAAGCTGACAATTCTTAGGTAGAGAGGGAGGTGCAGGGAAGAAAGGTGCAAAATCCCCTGTATTGGGGAGGAAGGTAATTGTTCTGTCTGTGAGGTAATTTGGATTTGAGAGAAAGTCCCTATGATGGGCGACTGGAGGAGGGAATTATTTTGAGTCTATCCTCCATCTCAGAATTTGCTTGCAGTAGAAGAAATGCACAATATGCACCAAATCTGGGAGTAATCCAAAAACGCTATACTTCCCCTCCAAAACACTCACTGGCCACGCTCTCTCTGCTCCAGGGCGTGAGGTGCAGACAAAGGGGAAGAGAGGTTCTGTGCCCCTAACTGAAGGAAGCAAGGGGTAGGGGACACCTCTATATGTGGGGGGGAGACCTGTGCTCTGGGTTTGAGGGGCTAGGGAGAGGTCCTCTGTGAGTGTGCTGGGCTGGAGGCAGTAAGGGGTGGGTGGGTGCACACATCTCTGAGATCTGGCTGGGGAAAGGGATGGTGGCTGCTGGAATGGGGAGGGGTGGGGGGTGGGAGGGACCTCTGGTGGGGGGGGGGATGTCTGCCTCTGGGCGATGGGCAGGGCGGTGGGCTCTGAGGAGTGCAGTGCTCTCTCAGGGGTGCTCCTGGGAAAGGGGTGCAGCTGTGGGAAGCTCTATCGGGGCAGGTGCTACCTCTCAGGGGGGTGTAGGTCTCTAGCTGGGGAGCGGACTGCTGGGGGAGTGTAGCTCTCTCCAGGGTGGTCCATCTCCTGGGGGCGCTAGCTGGGCCGTGGGGCATCTGGGGGCCTGGTCCATCTCTTGGGGGTTCTAGCCGGGCCGGGAGGCGGGGTTCTGGGGGGAGCGAGTCATCTCCCCGTGGCTCACGAGGGGCCGTCCGTCTCCCGGGGGCTCTAGCTAGGCTCGGGAGCTCTGGGGGGGCCGGTCGGTCTCCCAGGGGCTCGGGGGGCAGTCGGTGTCCGGGAGACTCTGGGGGAGCCAGTCAGTGTCTGGGAGGCTCGGGGGGGGGCAGTGGGTCTCCCAGGGGCTCGGGGGGAGGCAGTCGGAGTCCGGGGGACTCGGGGGGGCGGTCGGTGTCCCGGGGGCTCTAGCCGGGCCGGGGGTCCCTCCCCCGCGCACGCTGCAGGTCTCCATCTCCCTCCCGCGCAGGCTGCTGCCTTCCTACCCCCGTTGCCGTGGCAACCGCCCGGCCTCCCCCAACCCCGCGCCGCCTGCGGAGTCGCTCGGCAGCCGCCGCTCGGAGCCGGACTCGCCGCCGCCGCTGTCACAACCTCACATGGAGCTGCTGGCTGCGGCGCTCAGCGCCGCCTGCGCCCTGGACCGCGACGGCTCGGCGGAGAGCGCGGCCGGAGCCTGCCCGGCCGGCAGGTGAGGGGCGGGGGTTGACGGCGGGGAGGGGGCGCCCCGCCGCGGGACCCACTCACCCCTTCCCGCCTGCAGGCGGACCCACCGCCGGGCTCGCGTCCCTCCTCTGCCCCCTGAGCCAGAGCGCGGTGACCCGCGGACCCTCCAACGCCCCCCCCGCACCCCAATCCTCCTGCCCTGCCCGGGGCTGTTCTCCACTCCCCCCCGCAGCCCAATCCCCCTGCCCCGCCCGGGGCTGTTCTCCACTCCCCCCCGCACCCCACCCCCCCTGCTCCGCCCGGGGCTGTTCTCCGCCCCCCCGGCACCCCACTCCCCCCGCCCGGGGCTGTTCTCCACTCCCCCCCGCACCCCAATCCCCCTGCCCGGGGCTGTTCTCCACTCCCCGCACCCCAATCCCCTGCCCCGCCCGGGCTGTTCTCCACTCCCCGCACCCCAATCCCCTGCCCCGCCCGGGCTGTTCTCCAATCCCCCGGACCCCAGCCCCCTGCTCCTCCCGGGCTGTTCTCCACTCCCCACGCACCCCAATCCCCTGCTCCGCCCGGGCTGTTCTCCGCCCCGGCACCCCAATACCCGCCCGGGGCTGTTCTCCACTCCCGCACCCCAATCCCCTGCCCGGGCTGTTCTCCACTCCCCAGCACCCCAATCCCCTGCCCCGCCCAGGGTTGCTCTCCAACCCCTAGCCCCCCAATGCCCCTGCCCCGCCGGGGGCTGTTTTCCACAACCCCCCATCCCACTGCCGTGCCTGGGGCTGCTCTACAACCACCCCCTCCCCCCAGACTGGGTCTGCTCTCTACCGCCTCCGCCCCCCCCCCAACCCAACCCAACCCAACCCCGGCTGATCTCCACTCTCTGCACTTTCTCCCCTGCACCACCTGGCTGACCTCCAACACCTCCAGCCCTCCTCCACCCCCTTACTGACAGGGGGTTGATCTCCATTCCACCCCCCACACCACACACAACCAGAACTGATCCTCATATCCCCCCCCCCCATACGTATGCATCAACTGGGGGTGTTTTCCATCAAACTCCTCCCCCCCCCCCCCCCCACAACCAGGTTCATCCCTATTTCTCCCCCCCATCTCCCTGTACCAATCCAGGCTGAACTCCAGCTGGAACCGATTCCAGTCCCCTCTCCCTACACCAGGGTATGTGACTGAACTCTCAGCATCCCTTCCCCCTGCCTCCTTCCATGTATTGGAACCGAGATGCATTCATCCTCTGTCCTCCCTACTCTATACAGACCTGAGCTGAATCCCAGCCAGTCTCTCTCTCTCTCTCTCTTTTACACACACACACACCCCCCTCTACCTCTGCTCTGAGGCTGGCTCTATCCTTGCACAGCGCTAAGCTAAGCTCAGTCCGTGATGGGATCCCATACCTCAGCTCTGGGTGGAATCAGGGGAGGTTACTGCTCTCCTGCAGAGCCAAAGCCTCCACTCCCAGTGCTCAAAGACAGCCCCTGTGGCACACAGGAGTTTTTTTGGAGCGGAAGGAGTGTGCCTGCCCTATGGTGGTGAATAGTAGAGTAGTTTTGAAAGATACACAGTCAGGGTCCCTAAATAGTGTGTCTTGCTGGCCACTGATGCTGGTAAGTGCCAGAGCCCATTGGTGTACGTGGAAGCTGGGTGTGTCAAATGCTTGGGCTGAGGGCAGCTCGACTGACAATGCCTGACTGTATACTGTATATTTCTCTCCCAAAGAGAATCCCCTTCCACGGCCGGACTAGTGCTTATCCCTGATGAGAGCCCCGTGCTCCCAGAGTGCCCAGCTGCTCTCCCTGAAACCCTGCAAATGATCCACCCCATGACAACTGACTCCTGGAAAACCCTCATTGAACAAATAGGTAAGGGCCATGTTTGTTGTGCCATAAATTTACGGGCTGCCCAAGGCATTGTGTTGTCTGACAGAAATACTGCCCCTATTAACCCAGGTAATGTTCCTAGATTTCTAGAGTGTGAAGTCTTTGCTCATGCATTTCTGATGAGTGAAGACGCTGAATATAAATAAGAGAAAATGGTTCAAACATTTACATAAAACCCGTTAGAACTAAATTGGGCCTGAAATTTGTAAGAAGTGGTTCAAGTAGGTTATTTTCTAGCCTTTTAATCTTGAGGCAGAATTTATATTAGTTAAAGATACCATCCATTTAAGATTTTCCTGGATGTTAGCTCCTTAGTGTTCAGGTTGCCTGAACCTTGAAAGCAGCAATAATTGGAGAGCAAAAACTAGCCCCCCTAATAGCAGTCATATGCCACCCTCTGCCGCCCTCAAGATTTGAGGGCACAAGAAGTGGAAAAAGCTCCCCACAGGAGTGAGCTCCTCATCAGCCATCAATCCAGATCTTCACTGGATCCGAACATGGTTTATTATTATCAATCATTTATGATAGAGTAGCACCAAGAGGCCTTATCAGGACCCTGCTGTGCTAGGGACTGTGCAGGGAGAGCAAGAAACAGTCCCTGCCCCAGAGAGCTTACATTTAAATAGACTAGACATATAAATAGACAAACATAAAAACAAAAAATGAAAAAACAAGACATCTTTGCTACCTTTTTAAAAACTAAATTGGGGTATTCCCCCCACTCCCATTTTCTAGATGCTCCAGCAATTGCTGATCTAGTGTGCTCTTCTTCCACCCTGGCTACTCCACAGAGATAGATAAGGAAAAGACCAAATAAAAACCAATCAAAAAGTGCCTACAGGCCAAAGATATCTAAAGGCAAACCTTTCAGTTCATGCAATCCAGTTGCTCGTCCCTACAGGAAGCAGTGGGAGATTCCTATCTCCTCCAGGTCTTCCTGAGGATGGGAGCATGGACCAGGATTGCAACACAGCCACTTTTACACGAAAGCTAAATAAATACTGTTCTTTCAACAAAAATCTCAAAATACAAACTCAACATAAAACCCTTTTGAAAAAAGCAACACATTATGTATATACACATTCAACCTCAAATGCAAATCCACATATTTACTTAACTTTATTATAAATACACTTTCCTATGAAGCATATTATTTGGATTACAGGAGCACCCAAAGGCACCAATTGGAATCAGCACCTCATTGTGCTGGGGCTGAACAAAAATACTATAAGAGAGACAGTCCCTGCCTGAAAGAGATTATAAACTAAAGATCTGATCTTGTAATCTGATTCATGTGGATGGAATACTGCACCTGTGCGGAACCCCAGTGGCTTTGTCAGGCTGTGTGTGTCCACTCACATAAATCAGTTTTCAGGATTGGGGCGTAACTAGGGAGAAAATGCAACACAAATAGGGGTGTGGACAGAAGGAGGAAGGAAAGTATGAGAATAACAGGAATACAAAATTGCATATATCGGGGTGGCCAAGAGCCATATGCAGCTCTTTTACAGTTAAAATGCGGCTCACGGAGCCCCCCACACCCTCCCATTCTCTGCCTACCAGATTGGGAGGCAAAGCTCAGGGCTTCTGCCCTGCGGCGGGATGGTGGGCTAGGAGCTTCTGCCAGTGGCGACTGGTACCTGATGAGGTTTGCTCCCCTCTAACAGCTTGAGTCATGCCCCCCCACTCTCCCCGCTTACCCTGAATGATCCTCCCTCCAGATCCCAGATGTTTGCCACTGCCTCTCCCCATGACTGCAGCACCCAGCTTGCCAGCTCCAGCAGCTGCCGTGCAGGGAGGGGGCCCAGTGGCACCAAGTGACTGAGCAGGGCCATCAAATCCTGGCAAAAATCTGGGGGATGGTATGTGATTCAATGGACCCTCCCAGATGTCACCTCTGGTTTCTGCCCAGCAGGGAGTGGGTCTCCCGGCTTCAACCCTGCAGGGTGTGCCTGCTGGGGCTTAGGGCTTCAGCAGGAGCAGGGCTGAAGCCCCGAGCCCGGACAGGTGCCTCCTGTGGGGTTGAAGTTTTGAGACCCCCCCTCCCCTTTCAGGGCTGAACCCCGAGCCCAGACAGACACCTCCTGCAGAGCTGAAGCCCTGAGACCCCCCCATCCCTGCAAGGCTGAACCGCGAGTCCAGACAGGCATCTCCTCTGGAGCTGAAGACCAAAGATCCCCTTTCCCGCAGGGCAGAAGCCACTAGCCCCACCACTCCACCGCAGGGTTGAAGCCCCGATCCCCAGCAGGTGCGCCCCAGCTCTTGAACTTCTGAAAATTGTTGTATGCGGCTCAGAGGATCAGTAAGTTTGGCCACCCCGGGCATATATTCTTAGCTGAATGTATAATTTGGAGACTTTTATATGGCTTTTATATTTGTTTGATATTTTAAATAAGTGGACACTATATTAGTGAATCACTATCGGGCCACTTGCCCAGCATATACAACTTAACTCTCCAAAAAAACCACCAAATAAGTACATTATTAAAGCATTAAATTGTCTATTGTTAGGTGAGAAATAATCAGTGAATATATTTATCGGATTCTCTTTATAAGGTAATAGTTCCTGAAATGTAGATAACAAAAATATGTAAAATATAACCCCAAAATCCATAGGTCAGAGTTAAGGCTGTGTTATGATAAAACGCACATCTTTGTACTTGATGAGAATAACTTAGGTGGTCAGTGTAAAATATATGATTTACTTAGCTATTGATCTCCTTGTCTTTAGGTGCTTAAGTTTTTTAAATTATGTGGTAGGTAATTTAACTGTGGTCACTGAGCAACCCTAACTGGTTTCATAAATGATTTTTTTGTCTTTAATTATGGAGCAGCTGATAGCTGCTCTACAGTTAAGGCTGTATAGCTAAGTTTCTATGTAAAGCTTAATTTAACATCCTCTCTAAAATTCTCTCACACAAAAAAAAGATAAACATTGCTGGGCCAACAGAAATATACAGACCACACTGAAAGACTTGTGGGGTTATACAAATCAGAGTCTTATTGTATAGTTGTGTTAGACACATATCTGTACTGGCAATGTATGTTATGAAGGGATAAGGTATGCTGACATTCTGAGTTTCTTGTGGTTTCCATCTGGGGCAGATTTAAGATTGTTGGGGTTTCTTACGTGGGAAGGGTTACCTTAACTGGTTCTCTCAAGGTTGAGGGGTTTTGGTTTTTTTAAGCATAACATATTCTTTTAAGGAATACGTTGGGGTTGGGGGTGGGGGGTGTAACTGAGCATTTCCTGATTTTCCCCATGTTTGGGTTTTGAAGTTCCATATTCTGGAGGCATGAAAGGATAAGGTGGCTCTGCTGTACAGCAGCAGCCTTAGCTCCACTTTAACAAAGCATTGTTATGTGGCAATCCAGTATAAAGTCCAAATAGTGACTCAGAAAGCCATGTTGTTGAACAGTCCTGGCTTTGATATCTTGGCAGCCTGGAAGAGATGCTCCAGGACATCAGAGTTCCAGAGGGGAGAGAAGGCTGAAGCCTGTAATGGGCCATCATGGGAAATCTGCTAGAGATTCTGATAAGCTATCAGGCAAAACCCTACAGTTGGTAGTGAGGAGGCTACTTGGACCACTGAGGACATTTACCAGGAGCAGGAGAAGTCTGCAGTTAGGTATAGGGTTATTGATGAGGAGAGGCTGAGCCTTGGACGATGCTATGGAAAGCTTGGATCAAGGCATTGAGAAAGCTTGAGTAAGCTAGATGCCAGAAGAACTCAGACAATATTTGTCAGACAAAACAGCTGAATTTTGGGTATAGTTCAGGGACCGTAGTGAACAGTTTTAAATTTGCATACACGCTGCCTGATCTGTTGTCTCCTTCCTGCTGCATTTCTACTAATCTCCAAAGGCAGATGTGCTATTATAGTCTTAATTTAGTGACAATGTGTTAATGAAATGCTTGATAAAGATGTAAAAACAGTACTAGACACCAAAACAACCTCATTGCCAAATATCAATCTAGGTACTTATATGGCCCTCATTACCTTAGTGTCTGAGCATCTCAAATCATAATGGATTTTATTTTCACAATACCTCTGTGAGGTAGAGTATTACATTTTTACAGATGGGGAGCTGAGGCACAGGGTAGATTAAGTGACTTGTGCAAGGTACTACAGGGAGTCTGTGGCTGAGCCAAGAACCCAGTGGGACTCCCAAGTTCCAGTCCATAGCCTTAGGCATTGGACCATCCTTCCTACCCAGCTACAAGAAATGCTGCTCCCAGGAAGCTAAAAAGCTGCAAACTGACGTGTGTAAGATGTACTTGCCTACACCCCTGTTGTACTCTTTAGGAGAAAGATTGCCATCAGTCACAGACTGCACAAGGGTCAGCTGCAGTAGGTTAATTATTCCTATATCTCTATTAGTGGGATTTTTCTTTTATAGGCATAGAAGAGGACGAGGTCCTTGCCCATGGGAGTTTACAGTCTAAATTAGATAACATAAGTTAAATGGATAAAAAAGGGGGAAAGGAAACTGTAACCAGTGGAGAGACATATTATAAGCTGAATCTCTGAGAACAATACTCTGTTGTAGAGCCTTGCAACGTAACCCAACAGGACCTGACTACGAGTGTTGGGTTCAGGTTGAGTCTGAAAACAACCCAACCATTTCGGTCTTGAGTTGTGTTGTCTCTTATCCCTCCTCCTGCCTCACAGTGCTCTGTATGCGCTGTGAGTGAATGTGCTGAGGAGTCGCAGTACCTGTCATGTTGTTCTGTACCAGATATGGACTGGTCATAGAGCTTGCTTATACGCACCAGCTGTGTTCATCATAAGAGCCTTTAATGTTCTGCCAGGTATGTCTGAGGTTCATTTAAAATCAGTTTTTTATAGACAGTGCCACCTAGTGGCTGAACAGTTTAGCATTCCATTACATCTCCCCCTTTATGTTCTACATCTTTTTGGCCCGAGGGCCACATCTGGGTGGGGAAATTGCATGCAGGGCCATGAGTGTAGGGCTGGAGCAGGGAGTTGGGGTGCAGGAGGGAGTGCGGGGTGTGGGAGGTGGTACGGTGTGCAGGAAGGGGCTCAGGGCAGGAGGTTGGGGTGCAGGAGGGATGTGGGGTGGAGGAGGGGGCTCAGGGCAGGAGGTTGGGGTGCAGGAGGGGTGCAGAGTGTGGGAGGGGGCTCAGGGCAGGGGTGCAGGGAGGGATGCGAAGGGGGTTGGGGGTTCAGGGCAGGGGGTTAGGGTGCAGGAGGGGTGTGGGGTGCAGCAGGTGGCTCAGGGCAGGGGGTTGGGGTGCAGGAGGGGTGCCAGGTGTGGCAGGGGGCTCAGGCAGGGGGTTGGGGTGCAGGAGGGGTGCGGCAGCGGGTTAGGGGGCTCATGGCAGGGGACTGGGGTGTGGGATGGAGGAGGGGTTTGAGGTGCGGGCTCCGGCCCAGTGCTGCTTACCTTGAGCAGCTCTGGGGTGGCACCACGTCCCTGTGGCCCCTGGGGGACAGAGGGCTCCGCGCGCTGCCCTTGCCTGCGGGTACCTCCCCGAAAACTCCCATTGGCTGCGGTTCCCCATTCCTGGCCAATGGGAGCTGCAGGGCGCGGTCTCTGCAGGCAGGGGCAGCATGCGGAGCCCTCTGCCTTCCATCTCCCCTCATGGCCACAAGGACGTGGTGCTGGCCACTTCTGGGAGCGGCGTGGGCCCGCGGCGCCACAGGGGAAACAATCCCGTGGGCCAGATCCAAAGCCCTGACGGGCCAGATCCAGCTCGTGTGCCGTAGTTTGCCCACCCCTGTTCTGCATTCTTACCATTTACAGTATTTACACAGTCATACTGTCTTTGAAGTTCATTATTTCTGTATACCTGAAAAAACAGACCATAATGCTCGGTAATGATCTCCCCTGAATTTGAATAAATCTGCAGCTAGTCTCTTCCAAGGTCTGTCAGGTAGGGATGTTGTTATTCAAGGTTCTTTGTGTTTTGTTTTTCTGTTAGTTCTACAATGTTCACATGCAGATACTTTATGTCTTTGCTGATGCTTGGCCACCACACTGACTGGTTAGCCTGTTTATGGCATTTAATTCTTGATGTTCTTCATGGATGAGGTTTAGGATTTCTCCTCTCATTTTGTTTGGAATGACAATAAGTTGCCTTTAATCATGAGTCCATTTGACTTGCTGAAGTCTTTTGTCACTTCCTTAGTATCCTTTTGATACTTGGGCCAGCTGCCCCAATGTAACTTAGAACTTCCTGAAGTTGCATGTCTGTCAAGGTTGCTTTCTGTAGCAGAAATAGTCTCTTTTCTGACACTGGTTTGTATGTGTCTACAATATATACATATGCCTTTACGTCATCTTCAAATTCACACGTAGCTGAGTGCGATGCTGGCCTCCATGACAGAGCGTCTGCTGCTACCAGATTTTTCCCAGGAATATATCTAGCAATTGAGTTAAATTACATTAATCTTAGCCATAGACATTTGCATCTTAGAGGTGCTTGATCAAGATCTTTTCCATTGATGAGTGTTACAAGCGGTTTATGGTGTGTTATCAGTGTGGGTTTGTGGACATCATAGTAATTGGGAACTGAAGCTGTTGAGATACTTTTTTACCTTTTTGAAGGCAGTTTTTTGATTTGGCACCCACAGGCACGATGTGCTGGACTTTAACAGTTCATTCAGTGGTTTTGCCACTGTAGAAAGGTCTTGTAGGTATCGACCAAGATAATTTATCATCCCTGGTGTACATCTCAGTTCTAGTACATTCATTGGTGCAGTCAATTCTTGAATTGCTTTCACTTTCTCAAGGCTAGGATTGATTCCATTTTTGTTTATTGTCTGTCCCAGAAACTTGATTTGGGGCATGCAGAAAACGCACTTTTCCTTGTTTAGCTTCAGTCTAGACCAGGGGTAGGCAACCTATGGCACGTGTGCCGAAGGCGGCACACGAGCTGATTTTCAGTGGCACTCACACTGCCTAGGTCCTGGCCACTGGTCCGGGGGGGCTCTGCATTTTAATTTAATTTTAAGTTAAGCTTCTTAAACATTTTAAAAACCTTATTTACTTTACATACAACAATAGTTTAGTTATATATTATAGACTTATAGAAAGAGACCTTCTAAAAATGTTTAAATGTAAGAGTGGCACGCAAAACCTTAAATTAGAGTGAATACATGAAGACTCGGCACACCACTTCTGAAAGGTTGCCAACCCCTGGTCTAAACTGACTGCTTAGGTTTAGGACTTCAGTGAAAGAACACAACAAAACCCTCAATGAAGATCCATATATCGGAATATCACCCATGAAACCTACAACTCTATTTGTGTTCATTAACCGTTCTACCATCTTTCTTTGGAAAATTTCAGGTGCACTGGTAATCCCAAAAGATAATCTTTGAAAACAAAATCTCCCAAAGGATGTGATAAATGTAGTCAGTTTAGCACTTTCTTTGGCTAATTTACCAGAATCGGCTATGAGAATGCTGTACCTCCTCTCACTTTTAGGAGGAAGTCATGCAATGTTGGGACTGCTTCATTAAGTCCTTTAAGATCCACACATTCATATTTTTCCATTTTTCTTTATAACGGGTAGCATTGTGGCACACTATGCTGTTGGCTCAGCAATTTTCTCAATTATGCCCATCCGCACCATTCTCTCTAACTCATTTTCCACTTTATGAAGTAATAGATAAGAATCCGGTGAGGAGTATGTACACTGTATGGTTCAGCGTTGTCTCAAGTTTATTTGTACTGGATCGCCTTTCAAAAGCCCAATATCACCAAATATTCCATTGAGTTCATCTACCTTTCTAACTAAATCCATCATGGCTGCCACACTGTGGCTGAGAAGGGTGTTGGTCTGTGGTCCTTTGATCACATACACTTGAATGCAAAACTTTTATCTTTGTAAACTAGTTCTGTGATGAACTGGTTCATGCAATTAAGAATACCTCCATGGCTACTCAGAGCTGTGTCAGGTGACTTCAGCTCTGGGAGGGGTTAAAGGTGATTGTGAATCCCTTCTGAGATGACTGGTGAGGGCAGCTCCTAAGTCAATTGTCTTGCTATGAATATTCAATTTTACTCTCCAGGCAGGCTCTATGTCAATACAAGAGCTAGAGCCTGGAAAAAAAATGGCTCTTGATTCTCTGTAATATGAGTCAACTCCCTGACTGCTTTGGTGCGAAAACAGATGCAAAATGTGCACATTTCATGCATTTATTACACAGTGTGCCTCTAGCTGGACATGCATCATCTCTTGGGATATGACTTTTTCCACACCTTGTGTGTGTAGGCTGGAATTTGTCCTTCTTTAGCCTCAGAGTTCTCTCTCCTTGCCTCAGGGGTTTTATGATAATAACACTCAAGTGTCTGTTTATAGTTTCTAAGCAGGTTTCAGGTTTTTCAATTTTCCTGTCTTTTAAACTGTTTGACTAATTCTGCCTGCTTTGCCATCTGTATAGCTGTGCCTAGGGTTAAATCTTTCTTGAGTTGTAGCTGCTATGAAAGATTTTTATTTGTTAACCCAATAACCAGCTTCTGTCTGATATTTCATGTTTTTTCATTTCCAAAATTACAGTTTTCAGCCAACGTCTGCAGAGTTCTTATAAAACGTTCAGCATTTTCCCTTGGTTCTCAAATTCTCTGATGAAAACATCCTCTTTCATAAACCACATTTTTCTGGGATATAAAGTATGCATCAAACATAGCCAGAACCCTTTCATAGTCATTTGTGACTGTCTTCAGTAAAGTCAAAAGATTTAAAGATAGGGTCTGCTTGCTTCCACATAGCGTAAATTAAAAAAGATACTTATGTATCTTCAGTTTCTTTGAGGAGTTTGTTTGCAATTTGAAATCTTGCAAAATACTGCTTCCAGTCTGTTCATTGTGAAGGTTTGTCAAAGTTGAAATTCTCTGGGGTACGGAAGAATAGCATTGCGATGAGATCCTGCATCCTTTATTGCTGTTCCTTCTGTCTCTATTCTTAGTTTACTCCTGACACCATGTCACATTCTTCTGTACCAGATATGGACTGGTCATAGAGCTTGCTTATACACACCAGATGTGTTCATCATAAGTAGAGCCCTGCAAATCCGCAGATATCTGCTTTATATCCATGGACCATTTTTACGGATAGCAGCTCGGATGTAGATACAAATTTTTATCTGCACAGGGCTCTGGAGCTGCAGCACAGACTCACCAGAGCAGGTGGAGGGACCTAGGCTCCCCACAGCTGCCAACACGGCTCTCTCTGACCAGGCTCCGGCTGGGGGTGGGTGGGTGGGGAGGGCGCCTCAGAGCTGCAGCCCAGCCAGGATAAGAGCCGGGCCGGCAGCTGTGGGGACTGTGGCAGACCCTTCGCCTGCCCTGGGTGGGGGGCCTGAGAAGCCCCCGGTCCATGTCCCTGCTCCCCAGGCTCCCTGCCCAGGACAGGCAGAGGGTCTGCGCTGCGGTTCCTCACAGCCAGCCACCCGGGCAGGTGGAGGGTCCACTGTGGCTCTCCAGGGCTGTCCGGCTAGGCTCCATGCTGGCCTGGCCAGAGAGGAGAGGGGGTGGGGGTCAGGGAAGGGGGAGGGGTCCACCTCTGTGAAAAGTGGATGGCCTAGACTCCTCCTTCCCCCACCCTCCGTTCCGGCGCCACTGGGCACTGCTGCGCGGTGATCTGTGGAGCTGTTTAGAGCCCTGCAAATCCATGGACATCTGCAGATATCCGTATCCGTGGATGCAGATATCTGCAGACAGTTTTTGCGGATCGCAGATCGGATGCGGATACACATTTTTGTATCCACGCAGGGCTGTAATCATAAGTGTCTTAATGCTCTGCTAGGGATGGCTGAGATTTGTTTAAAACCAGGTATGTTACACACAGTGCCACCTAGTGGCTGAGCAGTACAATACAGTTTAACGTTCGATTACAGTGCCTCTTATTTGGCAGCACATACAGCTCAGTGAAGCTGTGGAGGCTGGCAGTAGTAGGACATGCAGCTACCACAAGGCCGACCCATCAGGCAGGAAGGCAGCTGGAGATGGATGGCAAGCCTGGGGCATGGTGAGCAGGAAGCTCCCACAGGCCAAACCCCAAGGACAAGGTGGCGGTGCTGACACAGGTTTGGGAGGAAGTGTTGGGTTTGGGTCAGGTTGGTTCTGAAAACAACTCAACATTCTCGGTCAGGTTCAGATTGGCTGTACTCAACTCTGTCTTGGGTCCAGGGTGGGTTTTAAAATTAGGGCCAAGCAGACCTCTGCGCGTCAAACTTGAAATCTATTCCAGGTGGGTGCAGTGAACCAGAATTCATTCCAAATGGCTCCAGGAAACACTAGACTATATATACTGTTACATACTGTAGCGAGGTGATGACCTGCTCCAGCCCTGATGGGGTTGGAGCCAGCCCTGGGAGAGGGCTGGCAGGCTGGGAGAGCAGCCCAGGCTAAGTGGGGAAACAGCCGCAGCTGTGGCCATGCCCCAAATGGACTCAGCTGGCCTGTATAAAGGGGCTGTGAGCCAGGAGCTCAAGAGTCTCCCTCTGCCTGTAGAGGGAGAAGGGCCTGGCTGCAGGGAGCTAGAGACAGGGTACTGCCAGGGGGCAGCACCCCAAATAAAAGGGGCCCCAGGTCCAGGGAAGGACACGAGGGGCCAGAGGACAGGCAGACCACCAGCCTGCAGAGGGCGCTCTGGAGCTGGAATGAGCTAATTCCTGGAACAGACCAGCAGGAGGCGCTGCAGGGGTGAGTCCGCTCCTCTACACGTGGTGGAGAAGTGGGCACGAGCAGTCCGCCCCGATACAAGGGGCTGAGCAAGAGTGAGGACTGGGCGGATTGTGCCAGCAAGCGCGAGGACTGTGAGACAGTTGTCTGGAAGAAGGACTGAGTCTAAAATGGTGGAGAAGAGGAGCAGTTATTGGAGGGCCTGGGCAGCCCATCTGGCCGAGCGGCAGAGGGCGTTGCTCTGGCTGCTACGGGAGTGGGCACCCGGACCCTGTAAGAGACTAGGCGCCAGGGGCGAGAGGCCAGGGCCTGGACTTAATGACTGTTTTGCCGGTGTGCGACGAGGGCACTTGAAAAGGGAGTGCCCCTATCGGGAGGGAGCAGGGAGGCCCTACCCGGAAAAGGCACCCCCTATGAGGGTAACAAGAGAGGCCCAGACTTGTTGGGCCTGTGGGCGGCCAGGGCACCAGAAGAGGAAGCGCCGATGCAGGACTCACAGGGTTCAGGCTAGCCCAATTTTCAGTTTTTAATACAAATGGACAAAATGAAGTAAAATAATAGCAGAGAGAGGGTTCAAAATGAGAATATATAAAACCTATGACTAGCATAGATGAAAACCACTACTTTAGCCATTTCAATCAATGTGACAACAATTCCATACTTCCACACTCTGATTCTAAGATTTGCATTGTTAAAACCAGCTAATACCTAGGCAGCCATTGCTCAATAAAACTTTTGTAACAAGAAGTACACGTATCTTTAGTGTAATCTTTGACTCCTCTTCTGTCCCCATATTCAGGCCAATCCCAGATCATAATGTCTTTCTCTCTTTTCAACATCTTAAAAAAATCAAATCCTACCTTTCAGTCCATCTAAAATGCCTCTCTAAGCCATGATCACCATAACCTCCTGCTTAACTTTCCTGATTCTCACTTTGCTTCCCTTCAGTCTGTCCCAAAATACTGCAGATAAAATCATCTTCACCTGCTGCTCCAGTCACATTAACTCCCCTCACCTTCCATATCAAGTTCATGCTTCCCATCCTTAACAGCAATACCCTTCCCAAGTCCATCACTGTCTATATCTCTGTTTTCATATTATAGTATTTGGCTTTTTGCTGTCTTTGCTCTGCCCAAAGGTCTTCCTACTCATCCTCTTTTCTGTCCTTCTCCCAATATCATGTTCATGCTTTCATACTTTCTCTATGTCTGGAACACCCTCCCCAAGGCAGTGCACTATGTAGGCTTCCCTCTACCTTCAAATCATTCTTTAAAATGTGTTTCTCTCTCCAACCATACCTATGCTGACACTTCTAAGTTAATTATAATATTACAGACTTATTAGGAAAAAACTCTGCAACACCCTATAACAACTTACATCTGGTAATCCAAGTCTGTCTATGTCTCTCTTACTTTGCCTCTGCGTTTGGGCTGAAGGCTCCTTTGGAAAGGGATGTTGTCTTCACTCTTCGGCAGATCAAACAAAAGGTGGATCAGATAGGGAACCTATTAACAAAACAAGAATTTCGTTGCCTAGAGTTTTATTTCATCTTCTCCAAAAACAGAAGAAGAGAGTCTACCCGACAGATCCTTATTAAAGGGATCTGCCTCTAAATGTTTATAAAGAGAATAAACCACAATTCCTCAAAACAAAAACGAAGTGGGTTTATTTGCCCATAACTTTTCAGGACAAGACCCATCAGCACAACTTCCTTCCTTCCACATGTCTCCTCTACTGTGGAAAAGGTAGTCTTTTTTATATAGTCCCCTTATCCCCAGCATGCCCCAGGGACTGCATTTCCCAGCGTTCCCAGCTCTCCTAAGGCTTGATCCTCTAAGCCAGTGAACACTCTGGGCCCCAGCGCAGCAGAGCATTTAAGCACATGCTTAAGTTTAAGTACATGAAGAGTCTCACTAAAGTCAGTGCTGATTCAGGAGGGTTCCCTTCACAAGCTTTGAATGTTCTGTACATCCCAATACATGCGCTGTGTTATGTATAGGGCTGAGCACACTACTGACGATTAACAGATAACATGTATGAAACCATATAAGCATAGTAGACGATGAGAGATTATGAAAGTAGCATCATGATAAACTTAAAGGAAAGTCTCTTTTCTTCATTTATATTGTAGGAAGCTAACAGAAAAGTGTATGGTTCCCAAGGTAGAGCTAATCTTATTGCTATTTTAATCCAGTTTTGAATATCTTTCCAGAAAGAACAGTTTACAAGATACACTGACAGAATGTGGTAATGTGTTTCTTATGTCCACAGTTTTCCCATCATAACTATGTCTAGAAATATAGGTTCAACATTAATTGGTACTGAGTTTAAAAAAAAATTGAAATACCTGGTACATAAACTCCTGACCTATACATTTTGCCAGATAGATTTTAACCCTTATTGAGTAAAGCAAAATAAAGTATTTATGCAATGGCTGACACCTGCATCCTTGTTCATTTAACAATCACAACACTTAGAATCATAGAAGATTAGGGTTGGAAGGGACCTCAGGAGGTCATCTAGTCCAACCCCCTGCTCAAAGCAGGACCAACACCAACTAAATCATCCCAGCCAGGGCTTTGTTAAGCCGGGCCTTAAAAACTTCTAAGGATGGAGATTCCACCACCTCCCTAGGTAACCCATTCCAGTGCTTCACCACCCTCCTAGTGAAATAGTGTTTCCTAATATCCAACCTAGACCTCCCCCACTGCAACTTGAGACCATTGCTCCTTGTTCTGTCATCTACCACCACTGAGAACAGCCAAGTTGCATCCTCTTTGGAACCCCCCTCTGGGTAGTTGAAGGCTGCTATCAAATTCCCTCTCACTCTTCTCTTCTGCAGACTAAACAACCCCAGTTCTCTCAGCCTCTCCTCGTAAGTCATGTGCCCCAACCCCCTGATCATTTTTGTTGCCCTCTCCAATTTGTCCACATCCTTTCTGTAGTAGGGGGCCAAAAACTGGATGCAATACTCCAGATGTAGCCTCACCAGTGCCGAATAGAGGGGAATAATCACTTCCCTCCATCTGCTGGCAATGCTCCTACTAATGCAGCCCAATATGCCGTTGGTCTTCTTGGCAACCAGGGCACACTGCTGACTCATATCCAGCTTCTCGTCCACTGTAATCTCCAGGTCCTTTTCTGCAGAACTGTTGCTTAACCAGTTGGTCCCCAGCCTGTAGTGGTGCATGGGATTCTTCTGTCCTAAGTGCAGGGCTCTGCATTTGTCCTTGTTGAACCTCATCAGATTTCTTTTGGCCCAATCCTCCAATTTCTCTAGGTCACTCTGGATCCTATCCCTACCCTCCAGCATATCTAGCTCTCCCCGCAGCTTAGTGTCGTCAGTGAACTTGCTGAGGGTGCAATTCATCCCATCGTCCAGATCATTAATAAAGATGTCGAACAAAACCAGCCCCAGGACCAACCCTGGAGCACTCCGCTGGATACCAGCTGCCAACTAGACACTGAGACGTTGATCACTACCCGTTGAGCCTGACAGTCTAGCCAGCTCTGTCTACCTTGTAGTCCATTCATCCAATCCATACTTTTTTAACTTGCTGGCAAGAATACTGTGGGAGACTGTATCAAAAGCTTTGCTAAAGTCAAGATATATCACGTCCACCGCTTTCCCCATATCCACAGAGCCAGTTATCTCATCATAGAAGGCAATCAGGTTGGTCAGGCATGACTTGCCCTTGGTGAATCCATGTTGACTGTTCCTGATCACCTTCCTCTCCTCCAAGTGCTTCAAAATGGTTTCCTTGAGGACCTGCTTCATGATTTTTCCAGGGACTAAGGTGAGGCTGACCGGTCTGTAGTTCCCCAGGTTCTCCTTCTTCCCTTTTTTAAAGATGGGCACTATATTTACCTTTTTCCAGTTGTCCGGGACCTCCCTGCATCTCCATGAGTTTTCAAAGATAATGGCCAATGGCTCTGCAATCACATCAACCAATTCCCTTAGTACCCTCGGATGCATTAGATCTGGATCCATGGACTTGTGTATGTCCAGGTTTTCTAAATAGTCCTTAACCTGTTCTTTCACCACTGAGGGCTGCTCACCTCCTCCCCATATTGTGTTGTCCAGGACAGCAGTGTGGGAGCTGACCTTGTCTGTGAAGATCGAGGCAAAAAAAGCATTGAGTACGTTTGCTTTTTCCACATTATCTATCAGTAGGTTGCCTCCTCCATTCATTAAGGGTCCCACGCTTTCCCTGACCTTTTTCTTGTTGCTAACATACTTGTAGAAACTCTTCTTGTTACCCGTCACATCCCTTGCAAGCTGCAACTTCAGTAGTGTTTTGGCCTTCCTGATTACACCCCTGGATGCTCGAGCAATATTTTTATACTCCTCCCTAGTTTTCTGACCAAGTTTCCACTTCTTATAAGCTTCCTTTTTGTGTTTAAGCTCACCAAAGATTTCACTGTTAACCCAAGCTGGTCGCCTGCCATATTTGCTATTCTTTCTGCACATTAGGATAGTTTGTTCCTGCGCCCTCAATAAGACTTCTTTAAAATACAGCCAGCTTTCCTGGACTCCTTTCCCCCTCATATTAGCCTCCCAGGGGATCCTGCCCACCAGTTCCCTACGGGAGCCAAGTCTGCTTTTCTGAAGTCCAGGGTCCATATTTTGCTACTCTCCTTTCTTCCATTTGTAAGTATCCTGAATTCAACCATCTCATGGTCACTGCTGCCTAGGTTGCCACCCACTTCTACTTCCCCTACCAATTCTTTCCTGTTTGTAAGCAGCAGGTCAAGAGGAGAATGGCCCCTGGTTGGTTCCTCCAGTAGCTGCACCAGGAAGTTGTCGCCAACACTCTCCAAAAACTTCCTGGATTGTCTGTGCACCGCTGTATTGCTCTCCCAGCAGATATCAGATTCAAGTATAAACCAAGAGAGATAAATTAAAAGAATGCAATTTATATTATGTAAATGGAGTTAATGACTAACAGGAGACTAATTGGCACTCCTGTGTTGTCAAATCTAGTCATTCATATTCTAGATCCAAGCAATTGGTTTTCGGGTTCCACCGGATGACTGTAAAGAGCAAAATGGAACAACTAACAGCAGCCTTATGAGAAATACTAGAGCATAAAACTTCCAAAGTACAAGATTATTTTGTAGTTTTCTTCTGTTAGAGGTAGGCCCCTGAAAATCAGAAGGAAGTTTTGCCTAATTCAGTGGAACTTCTGCTGCCCCAGATTCTGAAGGAATTTTGGGGAAATCAATGGGAACTTAAGAGTGAATACACTCAAAATATATAAATGACAAGACCAATACATTTAGATATTATTTATGGCTTTGAACAGTTTTAAATATAACTGATTTTATTTCATTCAGTTGGGGGATGTTTATTTTGGATTCCCCCATTAAGATCTTCCTGTTCTGATAGATATTCCGCCATGCCCTAGATGTCTCATAACTTGTCATAGAGCAAAATCCAGTGGTTGGTAGAACTAAGGAACCCTGACTCCCAGATCTCTGTTCTGAACACTAAACGCCAAGTCACTTTTCTGCCTTTAAACATAACATTGAGGATGAGAGAGTAGGTTACCAGATTAATTGAATTAAATGAATAAGTCTGCCACTATCGTTTGAAGAGTTTTCTGTGGTTGTAAGATCAGAAATGTAAATTGTAATTACATATTGTTGTCAAACATTTAGTAGTTTAAATATAGTGAGGTGGCCTCTAAGACTGCTGGACTGAACAAAATGGTTGCAGTTTTCCCTTAAAGTTTTATTTATTTTTCTATGGCTGGCACTTGTCATTGTCATATTCAAGCACCTCATGAACATTAAATAATTTATCCTCATTACACCTCTGTGAAGTATTACAGAAAACAGAGATGCAGAGAGATTAAGTGATATGCTCAAATTCACCCAGGAAGTTAGTGGCAAAGCCAGGAACAGAACCCAGGTCTCCTGATCCCTGGTCTATCTAGTACTTTAATGACCTGATTACCCTTCCTCTTTAAGGACCTGATCCTAACCCCATTGAAGTCAATGGAAGATGCTCCCTTGACTTTAATGGGGATTAAAGTAAAACAGATTTATATAATGCCTCCTCCCCAGCAGATATGTAGATCCTTAATAGTATAGTAGCATCATAAAAAGATAAGGGAAGAGCCTTTTCTTGCAGACCTTTCTAAAGAATCCACTGAGAAATGAGACAGTTCCATTTTCACATATAGAAACTGATAGTGGATTCATCGGATTCTGCATGTACTTCCAGTTTTGTAATTTTATTCTTTCTGCTTTTGGTTGAGGCTGGGAAATCAGAATCTGGCTTTTTCTTTCACTCTGGAATGGATGCTTTCTACCTCTTTGCTTCAATGAACTAAAGTAAAATATTCATGCCAAAATAAATCCATATTCTTTTCCCTATATTGTTCAATAATAGCTCTCTAACCATCATGTTGGCTTCTAGGGCTCTTGTATCAGGAATATCGAGATAAATCTACACTTCAGGAGATTGAAACCAGACGACTGCAAGATGCACAGACAGACCCAGAGGAGTGCTCAGCCAGTGAGGAGATGCCATCAGAGGCAGAACCCACAAATACTGCAGAAAGCAGGACTCTTCCCCAAATCAGCTTGCTCAGGAACTCCACCTCCAGGTTTAACTTGTGGCAGGATCTTCCAGAGATCAGGAGCAGCGGTGTCCTGAATATCCTTCAGCCAGATGAGATCAAACTGCAGGAGGTAATGGAAGGCATGAGAGGGAATAAAGAGTTTCTCTGCTAGGTTTTTGCTTAAAGTCGGTGTGACTAGAGTCACTTAAGTCAAAATATCAACATTCAAAAATAAGGAAGTTCCACTGCAGCCAGTGACAAATTGTGGTCTATTAAATACCCCCATAATGCTAATGAATTTCATTTTCCAAAGAGCATGAGGAAGTCCTGTACCCAGGGCTTAAATTCAGCCAGAGCCTATTATTTTCAAACCCACGGGAGCCCTGGTGCCTTTTGTGGAGGCTGAAGCCCTGGTGCCCCCCTCGCTGAAGCCCCTGAGATCCCCCACCCCTCAGCTGAAGCCCAGAGCCCCGAATGGGGTGAGGGTTACGGAAGACTTTTGGAAATAATCTCTGAGAATTTAAGCCCTTCCTGTATCCTACCCCATCACCAGAAGAGAATCTTGCTGCTGGCAACCTCAGTAGCAACAATGGAGAACATAGCTTCTCATTACTGCTACTGCTGATTTACAAGGAGGTAAAGGAGCAACGAAGTACTAATTACAGTACCCTCTTTGGCCTCCCTCCATGCCAGATAATCCTCTTCTGATGTCAGAGGCAGGAATCATACTTTCTATCATTCCTAGGAAGATTGACTTTGTTTAATATAATTAAAAATGAATTGGAATAAAAGGAATTAAATGGTTGATCACCAGTCCCAGTGGAGTTTCCTTATTTTGCAGTGTTGATTCTTTGATTTACTTTAAAACAGAATGATTGTTGCAGTACGCAAAACTGGGTCAATAAGGATGTATGAGCACTTTAACTGCACAGACTATGCTATCTCTGGATATGGTTTTTGTACTATTAATTTATAGGGCTGTGTCAAATAATGCATGGAGTGGGTTGTTGACTGTACACTCAGGGCTGTCGCAGTGATGCACACGTTAGTGAAAACATTCATTATGGCTTCCGTGCTCCTGAGACAAAGCTGTTGATGCCACCTTTCAGCAGTCCACAGGGCCACTGTTATTAGCTACTGTCTAAAGGCTTTTCACCTCAGGCAGTCTCTCTGGGATATTTTTCCTCTCAGACCAGTGAAGGGATTTAATGCCTTCATTCTTCAGCCAGGATGGTGTACAGACACACCATCAGAAGCACTTACTCCTATGGGAATTCTGTGCCAAAAAATTAAAAATTCTGCACACAATATTTTAAAATTCTGTGTATTTTATTTGTCAAAATAATAAGATATAATCACGCCCGTTTCAATTATTTTGGTAATTTATTTGAAAATACCTGTCAAATATATCCATAACAATACAGACAACAAAAAAGATTCAGGAAATGTTTTTTGACAAATAGATTCCTTACCAGGCATATTAATACAGAACTTTTGAGTAATAATTCATTTAAACTACTATACAGAACTGTATTTTCCGCACCACTTAAAAGCAGTGCAAAGGCTTGGGGGAGCCACGGATAACAGAGATGTTGAGGGAGAGGGAAGTAATTGCTGGGAAGGAGCCTGCGAGTGAACCTGGAGTGTTGTTGGTGTGGATGGGAGAAGCTTGGAACAGGTTTTTTTTAGTGGGTGGGGAGGATTGTTCGGGAGTTGGGGAGCCTCCCCCATACAGACCCTGGCTGACCCCAGCCTCTCCCATTCAGTCAGGCACATCTGCCCCTGTGCCCTTGTGTCCCTGCACCCTGACTCAGCCCCCCCTCTTCCCTCCATCCCCATGTGTCCCTGGCAGCCCCACCCCACTGTCCCAGTGTGACCCTGCACTTGCATTCAGCCCCCACCAAAGTCTGTTCCCTCTCACTAGCCCTTCTCAGTACTAGTCTATGTGACACCCCTCAGCAATCTCATGAGCCCAGCTCTGTCTGTCTGCCTCCACACCCATATCCTGTGCTGCCTCCTCACCTGGCCTTAGGACAGGGTGCTGTGAGGAATACAGTCTCTCTTCCTCCCTATCCGCTGTTGACTGCTACTGCCAGTGAGCCGGCTCCCTCTGTAAAGTAATGCACATTGGAAAAAATAACCCCAACTATACATACAACATGATGGGGGCTAATTTAGCTACAATGAGTCAGGAAAAAGATCTTGGCGTCATCATGGATAGTTCTCTGAAGATGTCCATGCAGTGTGCAGAGGCGGTCAAAAAAGCAAACAGGATGTTAGGAATCATTAAAAAGGGGATAGAGAATAAGACTGAGAATATATTATTGCCCTTATATAAATCCATGGTACGCCCACATCTCGAATACTGTGTACAGATGTGGTCTCCTCACCTCAAAAAAGATATTCTAGCACTAGAAAAGGTTCAGAAAAGGGCAACTAAAATGATTAGGGGTTTAGAGAGGGTCCCATACGAGGAAAGATTAAAGAGGCTAGGACTCTTCAGCTTGGAAAAGAGAAGACTAAGGGGGGACATGATAGAGGTATATAAAATCATGAGTGATGTTGAGAAAGTGGATAAGGAAAAGTTATTTACTTATTCCCATAATACAAGAACTAGGGGTCACCAAATGAAATTAATAGGCAGCAGGTTTAAAACAAATAAAAGGAAGTTCTTCTTCACGCAGCACACAGTCAACTTGTGGAACTCCTTACCTGAGGAGGTTGTGAAGGCTAGGACTATAACAATGTTTAAAAGGGGACTGGATAAAATTCATGGTGGCTAAGTCCATAAATGGCTATTAGCCAGAATGGGTAAGAATGGTGTCCCTAGCATCTGTTTGTCAGAGGATGGAGATGGCTGGCAGGAGAGAGATCACTTGATCATTGCCTGTTAGATTCACTCCCTCTGGGGCACCTGGCATTGGCCACTGTCGGTAGACAGATACTGGGCTAGATGGACCTTTGGTCTGACCCGGTACGGCCTTTCTTATGTTCTTATGTTCTGTTCTGGTGCCACAGCAGCCCCTGGTGGGAGAAAGGCATAACTGCAGCACCTCTCTGGCAGAATGTATTTTCTGTGGGGGGAAAAAAAATCTATGGGGGACATGAATTCTGCACGTGTGCAGTGACGCAGAATTTCCTCAGAACTCTGTTATAAGTAAGGCTGCGTGTCTGTCATGGAGGTCACGGATTCTGTGACTTTCTGTGACTTCTGCAGCAGCCGGTTCGGCTGGCTCTGGGGCTGCCTGAGCAGCTCAGGCAGCCCCTGGGCCAGCCGCGCCAGCCACTGCTGAGGCAGTCTCAGGCCACTGCCCTCACCCCAGCAGCAGTAGTTTGGGTGTGGGAAGGGGCTCAGGGCTGGGGTATGGGGCAGTGCTCACCTCAGGGGAGCTCCCCGGAAGCAGCCAGCATGTCCCTGCAGCTCCTCAGCAGAGGGGCTGGGGGCTCTTCCTGGCCAGTGGGAGCTGTGGAGGCAGCGCTCATGGCAGCGGCAGCACACAGAGCCCCCCTGACCTTTCCTCCCCCTAGGAACTGCAGGGACATGCTGGTTGCTTCCGGGGAGCCGCACAGAGCCAGGTACGGAGCCTGCCAGCCTTGCCAACTCTCCCGCCCACCCCAGCACCAGTGGGGTTCTTGGGCCGCACACTGCCGCCCTCCCCCACAGCACCTGGGTGCCTCCTCCCCTGGCCCACACCCCCAAAGCACCCGCAGCCCCCTGGCCCAAGTTTTAATCAGGGGTATATAGTACAAGTCATGGACAGGTCATATGCCATGAATTTTTGTTTACTGCAAGTGACCTGTCCATGACTTTTACTAAAAATACCCATGACTAAAACATAGCCTTACTTATAACACTGGATTGTCTTTTGCAGAGAGTGAAGACTAGACAATGGTTTTTGTTTGAGCATATGGGGTATCAGCTGTCTTTGTTCAAAGCTAGCAGGGTTGATTTAGGTAGGTTTTAAAATAGGACAGATAGGGTAAGACATTTTGTTTACCCCAGTAACACTTTAAGCAGAGAAGGCTTGAATACAAGATGATGGGAGTTAGCAATGACCAATAAAAGGAGCAATAGAATTCATTCTTTTTAAAAATACAAAATGTAAGAAATTTGGGTAATAAGTAGGAAGCGCAGGAAGTGGTACTTCATGACACCAATTATGACCTTGCTCACACTACCAAAATATGGTGGAACGGGTGAGTCACTGATTAGAATATTAATATAACTATGACCCTGGATAGGCAAGAAATAAAGAGGAAAGAAGGATGAGGTAGCACTTTACATCAGAAGTGAATACAAGAGCAGAAAAATATAAAATAACAGCAGGAGGTATGACTGCAAGATAACGTGGGCTGAAACATAGGACTGGGAAAAACAAAAGAAATCGCGATGGACATGTGTTGTAGACCACAGGGGTCAGGAGGAAATGACAAAAAGTGACATGCTATTGGAACAATTATCAGAAATGACTAAATAACCAATGGGTAGCTTTAATTATCCAGACATCTGCTGAGCATTAAGCACAGCAAAACATGAATCATCAAGGGCATTCTTTAACTATATGGAAGATAATTTAATGATGCAAAAAATAGAACAAGCCAGAAGAGACATTACTCAGGTTCTCACAGTGAACTGCCCTGGAGGAAGTGACAGAATGTGAATGTAATCGGGGAGGGCTTGGAACAAGTGACCATAGATTAAATTACTTGAGTGTATTAGTAGTACCAGAGACAGCAGGTTTGTATATTCCATGAAGGCCACATACATACATCAAATGGGCTGGATGTTTGAGACCATTGATCTACTAGATGCCTGGTCAGTGCTTTCCAGAAGAGAGAGGAGAGCCACATCATGCACTAAGCTGCATCTGCCATTCCTCTTTTCCTCATCCCAGCTCCATCATGGTCTAGAATTGGATTTGGGGTCTACAACAATGGAATTGGTATTTTGTTGTTTCAGGTATTCAGAAGACAGGTTTGACTTCAAAGAGGTGACTCAAAGGGCAATTCCTAACATATACCTTATGAATCCTTATGGAGGTTCTCCTTTCTCTGACAGCTCCAATAAAGGCTATTACTATTCCTGTAGTCAGGGGCGGCTCCAGGCACCAGTGCAGTAAGCGCGTGCCTGGGGTGGCAAGCCGCGGGGGGCAACGTGCCGGTCCCCGCGAGGGCGGCAGTCAGGCAGCCTTCGGTGGCATGCCTGCGGGAGGTCCGCCGATCCCGCAGCTTCGGTGGCAATTTGGCGGCGGGTACACCGAAGGCACGGGACAGGCAGATCACCTGCAGAAATGCTGCCGAATCCGCATGACTAGCGGACCAGCCGCAGGCCGCCTGACTGCAGTGCTTGAGGCGGCAAAAAACAGAGCCGCTCCTGCCTGTAGTATTTGAACACTAATAGGCAATGAGTTAATTGTTGCAACACTCCTCAGAGGTAGTGGTGTTTTTCCTAGTTTGCAGATGGGGAAACAAACCACATAGACCTTAAGTGAATTGTCACAAAAGAAGTGTGATGAAGTTGCAGATAGATTCCAGATCTCCTGAGTCTCAGTCCAATCTCTTAATTGTAAGGCTCACCATCACTTAAGTCCCAACATGAAGCATCTGAAAAGCTGCTTATGGCGAGCACTGCAGGTGTGAAGTCAAGATGTATGTGAAAGGGACAGGCTCTCCCAACCTGTCCCTATGAGCTGTGAAAGCAAATCTGTCTTGTGCGAGGACGCGCAGCCTTCCATCTGCAACCCTATTTGGTCTACTGCTCCTGGGGATTGGTTCAGAGGCCAGTAAACCCGAAAATGGTCAAGCAGGTGTCTGAAAAGTAACATGCTTGAACTTGTTGACTCAGTTCTGCTGGTAGCCCTAAAGTGTGCCAGACAGTTTGGTATTTAGAACTTCTGGATCTGGTAAAAGAGCCAATCCTTGCTTCTGCCACCCCTTCTGGATCATTTGTTGCAACAGAATCAGATACAATCATACAGGTCTCAAGTCTTTGCAATTAGTAGTTTGGGTCACTCTTCTATGACTTTTGGAGACAGTTTTTTTCAGGAAAAGTCAAAGAAGTTATGTGGGAGAGTTTAGAACTATTGGCTAGAAAATCATTTTCAGCTGAATAGGAGAGTTTTTCATCTCTTGAGGCTCCTTCCCTGTAGCTGAGAAGATCAGGGACGTGAGATCTTGGGGCATTGTGGCATCCAGGAAGTTCCGGGGCTTACAAATGCATAGGGACTTCACATGGGGAGGCCCTTGGCTGGTGAGATGTTCCCCTTTTCGGGACAAGACATCAGCCATCTTGTTCAGGGGCCCTGGATGGTACATGATGGTGAAATTGAAGCGTGTAAAGAATAGGACCCAGCGAAGCTGCCTTTGGTTCAACACTGTGGCTTGGCAGCGGTGCTCCAATATTTTATGATCTGTGTATTCCTGTACTGGGTACCATGCATCCTCCAGATAGTGGTTCCATTCTTCAAAGGCTGCTTTGATGGCTAGAAGCTCTTTATCTAGAATTGCCTAGTTCTGTTTGACCAGAGTTAGCTTCTGTGAATAGTAGGCTCAAGGGTGGAGGTGCTGTTGGAGACCATGCCTTTGGGAGAGAGTGGCCCTAATTGCCACATTGGAGGCATTGGTCGCAATGACAAAGGGTGTACTGGGTCGGGATGGACCAGGATTGGGGCACTGGTAGAGGTTGTCTTTAGCCAGCTGAATGCTTGTTGGGCCTCCAGAGACCAGGTGAAGGTGGTGTCAGTGTGGAGAAGTGCTGTCAGTGGAGTTGTTTGGCCAGAAAACCCAGAGATAAAGCACCTATAAAAGTTAATGAACCCCTAGAAGCGTTGTAGCTCCTTGAAATTTTTGGAGGGCTCCCAGGTTTGTACTGCCTCCACTTTTTGGAGGTTCATTTGGAGGCCATTTGGAGACAGGAAGAAGCCGGCCCCTGCCCCTGCTGAAGTTTGCAGAGGGCCACCTCTACAAAGCAGGCATGGTGGAGATTGTCAAATATGGTGGAGATTTCTTGGAGGAAGGCATCCCAGTTTGATAGCATTGGGCTCGCTCGTTTGAGTAGGGGTGAGGCCCAGTCCAATGCATCTCCCATCAGGAGACAAATAATGAGTCCTACTTTCACTTGGTTAGTGGGTTAAGACTGGGGGCAGAGCAGAAACAGCAGCAGCATTGGTAAACAACCCCCTGAATTTTTGCAGTCCCCATTGAAAAGTTCTAGGAGGGAGACTGGGTCCATCCAGGTATGCGGCGTTCTCATCCTACAGTTGGGCCACCAGCTCTTGTAGCATCTGGTTGTCTGCAGAGTGCTGTGCCAGCTGGGCCCACAGTGCCATGTTTCCTTCATGGAGCTGGGTGGACTACCTGCGCAGAGCTTGGTTCTCTGTTGTGAGCTGTGATAATTGGACTGAGAGTAGCAGAGAAGTTCGTAGTCAGGTCCAGGCCAGGGTCATTACCAAGGGCCAGATTCTGAGTCAGGTTTCATGGTTCAAGTCAAGAGGAGAAATTCAAATCAAGCAGAGGTCAAGTCAGGAATTCAAGGGTAAGGAGCAGGAATTGTCGTGGTAGCTACAGAAGATCTGGGTTGTTGCCTGGATACTTCCTGGAATGCACACTGAGTTTATATAGGGTAGGGAGCTGATCAGGAGCCATGAGGCTGCTGTTTGTCAAACCCTTGAGGTGAAGCTTCCCAGAGTCTGTGTCCATAGTGGGTCATGGGAAGTGGAGTGCAGATTGGTTACAACTGCAGCTGGGTGATAGCCTGGAGCTGTCAGCTGCCTGGTAGCTCTACAGGCCTGGGTTCTAGACCCATTGGGGTCTTATTTGAAGAGCAATTCTGCAGTCATTGTTTAGTTGATACCTTCTTCAGTACCACCTCCTTGCTGGTGCTCATTGCTTGCCAGTCTCCCAAGATGGGATCTGTATTGAACCTAGTCAAAAGAGAAAAGTTATTCACTAGTAACTTGAGTTCATCAAGTAGATCATCAGTATAGTTTCCCATCCCCCATCTTCAGAGTTTATAAGATTATGAGGAAGTGGAAGGAACTGAAAGCGTGCCAGAGCTCTGCTTCATTATATAGTCTTGCATGGAGTGTTCCATGGCTTGAGTCAGGGTCTTTCCCTTCTCCCCCTCAAACAATCAAAGCTTTCTAGTCCAGTGGCTCTCAACCTTTCAAGACTACTGTACCCCTTTCAGGAGTCTGATTTGTCTAACATAACTCAAGTTTCACCTCCATTAAAAACTCTTTGCTTACAAAATCAGACATAAAAATACAAGCGTCAAAGCACACTAGTACTGAAAAATTGCTTAATTTTTAATTTTTATATTATTATAAAATCAATTGGAACATAAATATTGCAGCCCCAGAAAACCTCTGTGTACCCCCAGGGGTACGCATACCCCTGGCTGAGAACCACTGGTCTAGAGGATTTGAGGCTCGTATGGTATGCACAGGCATATTCTAAGAGTGTGGACCTGTATATTCTTAAGGAACGCCAGTTACTGGTGAGCAATTTGTTTTTGATGCTATATTGCTTTTCTACAACTATGGTACAGTAGGTTGGCTCTGCAGTGCAGTGCACACAGCAGTACAGCTTTGTTTTGTCGGTAAACTAATCATGCTGGACTCAGAAGAAGAGGCCGAGGCAGAAGTTGTGTGCCATACCAAGGTACCATTTCAGAGTCACTTTCCTGGCCATAATCATATATAGTACATAAGGGGATGCTACTATTGTACAATTTGAGCTTTTATTGCATTTTGGAGCCAAACTGACTGATTCAGGAATGGATGGTTAACTGTACAGGACTGTGTTAGTAGCACGCAGTATGAATGTTTTCATTATCACTAAGGAAGCTCGCGAGCTTTCATAGTGTCTTTTTACAGGTAGAGTGCACAATGAATGTTATGAACTCTCAACCTATTACTATGTTGTTGATGTTTCTTTTTTGGGATTTTCCTCAAGGCCATGTTTGAACTGGTCACTTCTGAAGCCTCATACTACAAGAGTCTGAATCTGCTGGTGTCTCACTTCATGGAGAATGAACGTCTGAAAAAGATTTTACATCCATCTGAGGCTCACATCCTCTTCTCCAACGTCCTGGATGTCATGGCTGTCAGCGAACGGTAAGACAACTGATATTAGCCTTTTGGCTCTGCTGAGTTGGGAACAGGGTCTTGCTACTAGCTCAGATGACTTCTGTTCTGGAGGGATAGAGGAGCCGACTGGGTGAAGACTTAACTCCTTTTAAAGAGTCTGCAATAGTACTAATTGGTTTCCCCTCCAAACTGTTCGGGTCCAAGACTTTAATTGCAGGTCATGATTAATATGAATTCTGGATTTCTCATCTAGTTTCCTCTTGGATCTTGAGCAGCGAGTGGAAGAGAACATTGTGATCTCAGATGTGTGCGACATTGTCTACCAGCACACAGTTAATCACTTCTCGGTGTATGTAACCTACGTCTCCAACCAGACCTACCAGGAGAGAGCTTACAAGCAACTTCTGTGAGTGCTATTATCTGACCCTGAATTATTTGCAAAAAATCCAACAACCACATTTTTTATTCAAGATGACAGCGTTTTATTTTTAACTTGGCATTTGCAGGGGATTGATAACTGGTTTGGAAAACATAAGCTCTACCCTTTCCCTGAACTAGTGCTGAATCTATTTAAACAAAACATACAAATAGTTTACATTTTATTTGAAGGATCAGATGACAAGGTTGAAAACTAGCATCCTAAATACATTCAGAGTTGTCATTTACAAAGTGCAAAGAACATATAATGTATACAACAGAGCACAAAGCTGTAAAATCTGCATGTGTGTGTGACGTGCAGGTAGACGCAAAAGTTATGAAGATAAAGATAGTTGTATGATTTCAGCTTTGTGGTCCTGAGTCTAGTTACAGCTGTCTTGAGATTCTCAGAAAGGCATGTACCCTATGGAGAGTTGATAAATTCTCTTCTTGAAGACTATAAAGCTACTTTCCCCATCTTGCCCTGGTCTTACACTATGTGTAGGTCACCTGCACCAGAGGATTTTGTCCTAAGTGTTCTCTCAAGTATATTCAAATCCAGCAAATTTCTGTTAGCTAGCTGGGAATTTTCTTTTACCAGATCAAAATAAGGGGACCCTAGCAATTTGCCTTTGTGCAAATGAATTAATTTCTCCTTAGTAATAATGCCCCGGATTTTTTTCAAGCCAACCAGTTACAGATTTTGACCCGTACATTTCCACATTTTAGCAACAATCATTTTAGCTAGATTCAGATGAGTATGGAAGAGTACTGCCCCTTTCTTTTCTCTGCCCTCCAGTTCCCTCTCTTTGACCTCAAAAGGACACACTATAGACCTACTGGTTCCTCTGCTACAAGGGAACTGTCTGCTGGATTTAGTAGACTGCTATTTTCAAATGTCATGCACCCCAATGTTTCCTGGGACGAAGGTGAGCAGTGCCTTGTGGGGCACCAGTAACACAAAGAAGTCTCAGAATATGAACAATTTGATGAGAGCAGCTGGCTGAGACCAGAAGAGAAATAGAAGATTGGCTGGGTTGTGTGACATCACTAAGGGGGCCTGTTTGGATCTGGGGTGGCTCCTGGAGAAGGAGTTTGAAGTGCAGAGTCTTTTCGGTCTGGGAAAGAATGATCAGTTTAAAAATGGGATGATTTAGTCAAGCTTTAAGCAAGCAGTAAAACTTTGCAGTGCTTATGTGCTGCTGTATGTTGGAGTTTTCCCCTACATTTAGTTCTACACTCTCTCAGGCATACAATTACAGCCTGTCTTGGATTTGTTAATTCAAGCAGTCATGCAAACATAATACCTGCCTGCCTTATGAATAATTCTTTTGTTTAAATTTCTACTGTGCATTTCCAAGTACATGCATTAAAGACCAATTTCAAACAAAATTAATAGTATCCTCACATCTGTGCTGTTTCTGTCAGCTAGGACTCCAGTAACGTAAGCTTCCTCATAGCATGTTCTTGCAAGTGCCAGGAAACATCATGTAGAGGGAGCTTTCTTAGAGTAGTGTTTTGTTTGTACCAGTTGGGACTTGTGAGATTCCTCACTGCAGCACTGTATTCGTCCTGGCAATACCTCCACCACTGTGAACTCCAAATGGCAGAACCCTGGCAATGCCAGGTGAATCTCAGGCAGTAGGAACTGCTTCACTGCAGTGCCAAATAAGATGTCAGATAAGATTTTTCATGCTGTCAATAACAGCTAAGACTATCTGAGCTTGAGTTGCTTTATGGCATGGCTTGTTCCTATGACTGTGTGGATTTTACTTTGCCACAATGATCCAACTGTGTAAAAATGTATAATTATGCCTCTGACTCATCTACTTGGACACACACCCCATTCACGCACTCCTACACACTCAGCATGTGCTGCTAAATCTATATGTGCTACACATGTGAATCCACTATGGTGACTTGTACATTGTCTATTTTTCCATCCCCTAATACTATAAATAAAGCCAAACTTAAACCAAAATACACCTAGGAGTGTTCAGTGAATTTATTTTCCCCTTTGTTGAAGAGAGGACCAGGCAGATGCTGTCTCTGGGGAAGGGGGTGGTATGGAAAGCAGCACCACACAGAGACATGCCCATTCCAAACACAGGTCTGATACACAAGGAAGTGAGCAAAGCACTCTCAATCTGTCTGTCTATTCTCAGCCAAGACAAGACAGCTTTCCGGGAGGTGATATCACAGTTGGAGATGGATCCCAAGTGCAAAGGCCTGCCCTTCTCATCCTTTTTGATTTTGCCATTTCAGAGGATCACTCGGCTCAAGCTACTGGTGCAGGTACAGCTCCACTCTGCTCTGTCTTCTGACAGTCCCCCATGCTCCCTCCAGGACTCCCCTAGCTAGTTGTCATGGAATGTTAGCATTTTCATGTTCTCACATACATGAGGGATAGCTCAGTGGTTTGAGCATTGGCCTACTAAACCCAGGGTTGTGAGTTCAATCCTTGAGGGGGGCCACTTAGGGATCAGGGGCAAAAATTGGTTCTGCTAGTGAAGGCAGAGGGCTGGACTCGATGACCTTTCGAGGTCCCTTCCAGTCCTAGGAGATTGGTATATCTCCAATTATTACTATTACAAACATAGACACACACTCTTCTCCCTTGCCCCCCGTGTCTTACCTAGAGTCAATATTAAAGCTAGGAGAACCAGCGTGACATCAGGGTTTTAGAGGAGGGGAGAGGAGTGAAGTGAGGGAGTAGGGAAGTGAGGTGGCAGTAGTTCAGGAAAGTGGTGCCAGGCATGAGGAGAGGCAATGCTGGTTCAGGAGAGGAGGAAGCATAGGCCTGCTGGATGAAAGGCCAAGAAGGCAGAGTGATGTAGTCAGAGGAGCATGCACATGTATGATCAGAGTGCAGAATAGACAGATTAATATATAATCAGGGTTGGTGCAGAGTCAGGTCTATGGGACACAGGAAGTGAGAGGACAAGAGCTGAAGGGATTAATGGAGAAAAGCCACTGAAGACTCAACTCAGTATTTTCTTCTCTAGGAAACTGCCCTGAAAGGAAATTACTAAATAGCCAAGGACACACTTCCCAAAATAAAAGTGATGCAATAGTCCCCTTCCTCTCTGATACATACATCTGAAACCTCTGCACAGCGCCATCCCCCTACCCTAAGAGCCAGGCAATTATTTATGAGCACCAAATGTCTCTTCACACTGTTTCGCTGGTGCTTCCCCAGTACTTACCTGAAGAGACCACCTTGTCTTGGGCTGAGTGTGTGTAAATGTGTTTGTGACAATATAATGCTTGAGAGGAATTGTAGTGATGGCCAGCCTTGGAAATCTCTATCCACAGAACAAGTCCAACGGTGGTTGTCATCCCCTTATTGCCTTCCAGTGTACCTCAACCCTGCCCTGGAGGGCTCCCTTCAAATGATGAGGGGATAGTTCAGTCTGAGTGACATGCTGTCTACTGAGATTACCAACAATGTTACCAATTGTTGCCAGGTTGATAAAATAAAATAAAATAAAATAAAATTAATAAAATATGTGTCCACTAGCTACTGGTCTGAGACCATGACACTCATTTTACATAGCCAGTTGATGGAAACAGCTTTCAGTTACTGCCAGTATGGGGTTAGATCTGACTCAGCAACCTCGTGGGGAAAGACTTCATATACCGTTACCTATCCAATATTTATTACTGTTGATAGTCAAATTTGGCCGAGGATGGTACTGTCTGAAAAATGTTGTGTGCTATCAAGCAAGGAGAGAAATTAACTCCACCTTTGCTTCCTGTGCAGAATATTCTTAAAAAAGTGGAAGAGAAATCCGAGAAGGAAACCACTGCCCTTGAAGCACACAAAGAGCTGGAAACAGTAAGTCTGATGGCAAATTTCAGAAGACTGAGAATTAGCCAGCATCCTCAGTGTCTTTAAAAAGGTACTGGGTGATATGCATTCCTGGTGCAATTCCACTGACCTCAGAGGAGTTACATCAGAGATACATTTGCCTCATTGTGTTTCAGAGTAATTATTTCCCCTTATTCTCCACTGAGGGCAGACCATGATAGCAAATAATAGACAGAGGAATTGCTCTTATTATATATTTGCTCTGTAGGAGATTCTAGAGAGAAGAGTTGCCCACACGTTTCAGAGAATACAAATTGTTTTTGTAGCTATTTGAAGGTGATGGAGTCCATGGGGAAATATATTTAATTAGCTGCAGCCAGTAGTGGGACTGTATGGGGGTTGGATTTTATCCTGTGGTGCAACTTACTTTTCTGACCTAGAATAGTAGTTTATTTAATGAGGTGCTTTTTATGAGTGCTTAAGATTGTGTGTATTGCCGTTCCCAAGAGGCCTATAGGAAGGTGTGATAGAGAGGGGAAATTCAATTATGTTAGTTATTTCCAGGACACTACCTGCCAGAGTACACATTATGGGATAGTCTCAGAACATGGGGAAGGCCTAGTGGTGTCTTCCACCTGGGATATTCTGATGGTGGGCGAGGGTTCTCTTACTCTGTCTATATGGGGCAGTATATGTGAGGACCTCTGTGCTAAATGTTTAGAGGTCCTGAAACTTTCTGCAGCTCTGTTTGTTGGGGATAGAATTTTCCAGGGTATTTGAGACATTTGACAGGTGCCACTCCCTTCTTTATTACTAGGAGTCTGTGGTACTTAATGAATCCTGGATTGTGATTTAAATAAAATATAATGTTTTAAATTTGAAGCTGTGCTAAAATGTCAGCTTTCCAGTTGATGGTGCAGTGTCAAATTTGTAAAATCTAGGGCTGTCGATTAATCACAGTTAACTCATGCAATTAACTCAAAAAAATTAATCGCAATTAATCACAGTTTTAATCACACTGTTAAACAATAGAATACCAATTGAAAATTATTAAATATTTTGGATTTTTTCTACATTTTCATATAGTTTATTCTATGTTGTAATTGAAATCAAAGTGTATATTATTTTTATTACAAATATTTGCACTGTAAAAATGATAGTAGTGTTTTTCAATTCACCTCATACAAGTACTGTAGTGCAATCTTTGTTGTGAAAGTGCAACTTGCAAATGTAGATTTTTTTTGTTACATAATTGTACTAAAAACAAAACAATATAAAACTTCAGAGTCTACAAGTCCACTCAGTCCTACTTCTTGTTCAGCCAATCGCTAAGACAAATAAGTTTGTTTACATTTACAGGAGATAATGCTGCCCTCTTCTTATTTACCGTGTTACCTGAAAGTGAGAACAGGCATTCGCATGGCACTTTTGTAGCCAGTATTGCTAGATATTTACAGGTCAGATGTGCTAAACATTCGTATGCCCCTTCATGCTTCGGCCACCATTCCAGAGGACACACTTCAATACTGATAACACTAATTAAAAAAATAATGCATTAATTACATTTTTGATTGGCCTCCTTGGGGGAGAATTGCATGTACCCCTGCTCTGTTTTATCTGCATTCTGCCATGTATTTCATGTTATAACAGTCTCGGATGATGACCCAGCACATGTTGTTCATTTTAAGAACACTTTCACTGCAGATCTGACAAAATGCAAAGAAGGTACCAATGTGAGATTTCTAAAGAGAGCTACAACACTCGACCCAAGGTTTAAGAATCTGAAGTGCCTTCCAAAATCTGAGGGGGACAAGGTGTGGAGTATGCTTTCAGAAGTCTTAAAAGAGCAACACTCCGATGTGGAAACTACAGAACCTGAACCACCAAAAAAGAAAATCAACCTTCTGCTGGTGGCACCCAACTCAATGAAAATGAACATGCGTCGGTCCGTACTGCTTTGGATCATTATTAAGCAGAACCCTTCATCAGCATGGGTGCATGTCCTCTGGAATGGTGGTTGAAGCATGAAGGGACATACAAATCTTTAGCGCATCTGGCACATAAATATCTTGGGATGCTGGCTACAACAGTGCCATGAGAATGCCTGTTCTCACTTTCAGCTGATATCTCCTGCAAAAATGTAAACAAAAAGTGGGCAGCTTTATCTCCTGCAAATGTAAACAAACTTGTTTGGCTGAGTGATTGACTGAACAAGAAGTAGGACTGAGTGGACTTGCAGGTGCTAAGATTTTACATTGTTTTATTTTTGAATGCAATTTTTTTTGTACATAATTATACATTTGTAATTTCAACTTTCAAGGCAAAGATTGCACTACAGTACTTTTATTAGATGAATTGAAAAATGGTTTGTTTTTTACAGTGCAAATAATTGTAATGAAAAAATAAATATCAAGTGAGCACCGTACACTTTGTATTCTGTGTTGTAACTGAAATCAATATATTTGAAAATGTAGAAGACATCAAAAAATATTTAAATAAATGGTATTCTATTATTGTTTAACAGTGCAATTAATTGTGCAATTAATCGTGCAATTAATTTTTTTAATCATGCGATTAATTGTGATACATTTTTTTAATTGCTTGACAGCCCTGATAAAAACCAACAAGAAAAGCCTGTATAAGGCTTTCAGATTTGGCCTGGAATGGTCCAGGAAGCAGACTGACTGAAAATCATTCAAGATAAATGAAGGCAAAGATCTCTAAAGCTGACACTGTTGTTTTGGAATACTTCATATGGCTATATTTTTGCATGTTGCCTTCCAATGAGTGTGATGGCCAGTAGTTTTCAGATCACACCTTGAAGCTGTTGCTCAGAAGTCTGAGGAGGCCTGCTACTGTAGTTGGCTACAAGCATGGCTAAATTTATCATTTAAATAGATGATCATTGCTATACCTGCCTGTCAATGACTGTCAGACTTGGTCCATTTTATAGATCCCTGTAGCATGGTGGCCTGCTTGTACATTTTTAAGTTGAGGTATGAGGCTAACTCTCATTTATCTATAATTAGGTATATATTGTTATGACAGAGCTCACTGTGTGGCGTTGTTATATATAATCTTACAAGTTCTTTTTCTTAGCATGTGAGAAAGTTTTTAGTTGTTGATTTTCTGATTAATTTTCTATGGGGGGCTGTGACAAGCTACAAGAGAGTTTGCTCTCCACCTTAATATTTGTGTTCTTGAGATAGACTTGCTCCCTGTGAACTTGGTATTGGTGTTTGGGCTGAGATCCCTGGAAGAGGTTATTGTCTGCAAGCTGTTTTGTGAACACATCTGTTCTAGTGTAAACAAACAAGTTGCTCTAAGAATATACAGACTTCTGAATTACTGATTTCTCTTCCAACAGGGAGTTTCAGCTCCCTCCCCAACAGCTGCTATTTCTTGACAGAGGGCGAACAATATCTTATTGAAATTAATACTTGCCTTCCTTCTCCTCCATATGAAGATGGTACTTCATGTATACTTTCTAGGTTGAATGTACAGGAAGAAGAGAGGTGATTTGTAGCACTGTAGGATTTGGGAAATAGAGTTTGATTATAGCTGTTGTACCTGCTAGAGACCAGAATATTGGCATAACAATGGAGTCAGTATCTGAATATAGTTTAGATAAGTGCCATATGACCCCTAAATATAAATCCTTCCTAATATTATATCCTTTTTGTTAATCTTTAAGTGATTTTTTAGTGATGGTGAAAAGAACTAACTTGACAGCACCAAAGTTGGATCAGTATTTATTAGTGAGTTCAGTTAACGGTCAGTTTACACCAAAAATTCTCTTAGTGTCATGTATTGCTATAGAATCTGCATACAGGATGATCTTTTTCTATGTATGCATCATTGGTTGTCTAATTCCCACAACCAATGGACTTTCAACTAAGAACAGAGGTTTCTACAAAGCTCTATGTTAACTGCACTTATCAGTATTATGCATTTAGAGAAACCTATATAGAGAAGGAATTTTATCATAGTCATTTGTATTCTTTTAAGGCCCAATCCAACTCCCATTGAACTCAATGGAAAAACTTTCACTATGAAAGCTGGATTGGGTCTTTAATGTTACTTTTTCACTTTTGTAATACGTAAAAATGTTGTTGTTGTTCTATGTGAAAGTTTTCTGAAATTAAAAAAAACCCTGCTAATGAGTGCTAGTTAATATCTCCTTTTTTCCATTATTATAATGCCTACACTGTGGTGCTCACCTATGTAGAAAGATCATGTTATACACCAACACTTGCTAAGTAACCCATGGGAGGAGAGCGCTGCAGCATGGAGTAGACATCAGTTTGGAATCAGACCTTTAGATTGTTCTCTTTTCCCAGGTGGTGAAGGCATGTAACGAAGGTGTCAGGAAGATGAGCCGAACAGAGCAGATGATTAGCATCCAGAAGAAATTAGAGTTTAAGATCAAGGTATAAGTACAGACTGGTAACCCCTGCAGAGATAGAACAGATAACATGTGGGTATTGCAGACACCCAGAATATGAGGAACATAGTGACCAATTGTGAACATTATGGTTTGTGACTTGCCCAGTATCACATAATGGCTCAGTGGCAGAAGTAGGGATAGAATCCAGTTCTCCAGTGCAGCATTCCACTGTGTTAACCATGAGACCATCCACTCTCTTCCTGTTGTCCCCTGCCTCATCCACAACAGACTTTCCAAGTTCTGCAACAAATGAGGCAGGGGTTCTGCAGACAACAAGCTCATTTGCTACACAACCCTAAGGCAGGTCAATCCTGTGCACTGACTCAGGCAGGGGTCCTGTGCAAAAAGTAGTATGTGATCATGTAATTTAAGACCGTATCATAATGCATACACATAAGGGGACTGAATCAAAAGTTTCACAGGCAACCTTAATTCTGGCATTTCCTGACTATTTAGTGCTTCACTTTGTAACCATGGTGTCTTTTAATGTAATTTTTTTGGATGTAATGTCTTAAATCTTTTTTTTTAAAAATACCGAAAGAGAAATTCCATCCCATGAAACTATATTGATCCCCAACTTGGGACATCAGCAGGGTCTGGACTTTCACATCCACAGCACAGACCTTTATTGCTTGAGCTAATGCAATCCCTGGAAGTAGTCATCAGCAGTTATTCTCTGTTTGGACTGGTCACTGTGGGGAGTAGGGGGAAGGAGTTACTTTGCCAGTGGGTTTCACAGCTATTTGCTGACAGCAAAGAAATGTAGAGACTCAGGACTCATGGGCTTAATTCCAGGTTCTGTTGGGCAGTATACTCTAGTGGTTAAACCCTACTGCCCCTGTGCCCATAGCCTATCACCCTTTGCTCCTATCTATTCCACCCCAGTTCCTGCTCCCCTCCCCATCTGCTTCTATCCACCCCATCCCCACCCCCCACTCAATCCTCAGGCTCCTTTCCCACACTGCTGCCCCTGGTTCCTGTGCCTCCCCCCCTCTGACTCCTGCAGTCCCCACTTCCCGATCCCCCCCACTTTATCTCTGCATTCTCTGGTAGCTGTTTCCTCTCTCTCTCTCCACACTACCTGGTTGCCAGCACTTTTAAGTACTAAGGCTGCGTTCCCTGTTATCGGAGCCATGTATACCTCTCCTCACGGTATAGGTCTTGTTCCACCTCCTCACGCGCTGAGGTTTATCTGCATTTCTAGTGTTGTAAGAGTGAAGTAAGGAGCATATGTTACTTATCCTGTAAGGGTTACATAGGATGAAAGGGACCTCCTGAGTTGTTGAGTCCAAGGCCCTGCTACCGTAGCCAACCCCATCATGTAATCCTGTTCATAAACTTATCAAGATGCATCTTAAAACTAGTTAGGTTGTTTGCAGATCCTGCTCTTCTGATCTTTGCTCTCTCTTCCATGTAGTCTGTGCCCATCATCTCTCACTCCCGTTGGCTGTTAAAGCAAGGGGAATTGCAGCAAATGAATGGCCCAAAGACATCACGCACGCTCCGCACCAAGAAACTTTTTAGAGAAATCTACTTGTTCCTTTTCAATGACCTGCTGGTACTCTGCAGGCAGATTCCTGGGTGAGTTTGGGATGTGGCCAACACCTGGATGTGTGTTATAAGCACCCCTCCCCCCTTGGTTCATCCAACCAGCTCTTGCTTAACTTGTGCATGGATTCTTGTCCTATAATTGACCAGATTATGTCTGAAATATGGCAGTACAGAGTCCTGTATCAGAGGCACCATTTCCAGAGGGGCTATCTGAAGATTTCTCCTTTGTCTGAATATTTACACTGCCTCTTCTGCAAACTCTGGATGTTGATGGGCTGCATTCCCATACACAATTTGACCTTTGTGTTACTTAAAATTTCAGGCCAGATCTCCGCTGATGTAAATCAGCATAGCTCCATTGACTTCAGTGGTGCTAAACTGAGCTATAGCAGCTAAAGATCTGACTCTAGAATGTTTGGCTTGCTACTATAAAGTCATTCCTGGCTGATTACCAGTCTGAAGAATATTGTAGTTTAAGCAAGTTAAACCTCTAGTAAAATAAATTCTGTCTGATGGGCTGGGAGTGTCTGATCAGCAGGGAGGTGTGTAAACCAATGTGTGAGGCAAGGGATTGTATCAAGTACAGTGCACACCATCTAGGGAGAGAAAGCTGCCTCAGCTAGGAATATAGCATTTATGATAGAGAAATATTACAACACAAACTAGATGCCAGAGAACAAAAAGTTTGATATTAAAAAGACTTACTGGTAAGGAGTCTGTCTATCCAGTAAAGCATTTCTAATATGCACTTCGTCAGTGTCAGCCAGGTGCCCAGTACTACTTTACTCGCATAGCACTTTCCAACCAAGAACACAGAAGAATTTACAAACATTAGTGATATAAACCTCTCATCTTAGCTTTCCTGGGAGAAAACGTTATTTACATTTTACAGCTGGGAACTGGGACACAGATTAGGTGACTTTCTTATGGTCATACAAAGTTTGTGGCTGAGCCAGAAATAGAATCTAGGTCTCTTGATTTTCAGTCTTGTGCTTTAGCCCTCAGACCATCCATCCTCACTCTAGCTAGGTGGTGTCTCTTCCCCTCAGCAGCCAAGAATTTGCTCTCTGTATCATGCCTCTCTCAGAATTTGGTATTGTTAAAGCCAGACTGCTCCCAGACTGACTGACTGAGCTTTCCTGACCCCTTTGCTTACCTCTCTCAGCGACAAGTACCAGGTATTTGACTCAGCACCCCGAGGGCTTCTCCGGGTAGAGGAGTTAGAAGATCAGGGACAGAGTTTGGCCAATGTCTTCATCCTGAGGCTTCTGGAGAACACGGATGATCGGGAGGTCAGCTACATGCTCAAGGCATCATCCCAGTGAGTATGAAACACTGTCATCCCATTAGCAACCTGCATTACTATTCCCCTGAACCCTCAAAAGTGTAGTGTCCAATCTGCCACGGTCACCAGTCTGGCATCTACCTCCTCACCAGCTGGTCTTATTGAATTCCTATCTATGGGAATACCTTGCTATACCAAGCTGAGCTGAGTCCACCCAGTGCACAACCCTTCCTCTTCCTCCTGATATAACTTCTCAACACAAGACAGAGCTTTTGGGGGGGGGGGGTCGGCTATAAAACTAGATGAGTTTCCTTCCTGTACAAGTGTATTTATGGCATCCTTGTGTAACACGCTGATTTCTAGGTAGGTCAAGACTCAATTAAGATTTGAAAGGAAATTATATGTCTGGTTTGCAAAACTCTCAGCACACATATCCAGATGGTAATTTAAATTAGCAGTACACATGCAGTACATTTATACAAGCACAGCTTGATGTGGATCACTAGGATTCAAACCACTTGAAAAATCTAGTATTTTGCCAGTAACTTATCCCCCTAGCTGTGCACAGTCCCTGGGGTATGGAGCAGTTACTGTAAAGATAAAGGCAGGAGTCCCAGTTCTGTTCATGAGTGTTAAACTCTCTTCTATGGCTGGCCCCAATTCTGATGGCAGCCCTCGCGCTGCTCAGTAGTCTTGAATTCCACTGTGCCGAAGTCTCCCTGGATACCAGAGTCTGTGGTTTTTACTTCAAGATCCAACAAGCTCAGACTGGGCAAATGATTCAACACCACTAACACTGAGCTGATTGTTTCAGATGCCTGGGGTCTGGTTTCCAGACTCGCCTCAATCCAGTCTCTTATTGCACCCACAGTTTTGCAGGCCTAGATAATTATAGATGTGTCCACTTAGCCAATATTTACATCTACATGACATTTGCACCCTAAATTGGGGAAGCAGAAGAGGAGACTGGGGTTTAAAAACCCTGCCATTGAACAGTAATTGGAAGAGATTTTCAACCATGGCCTCAGTCCTGCAGCGAGCCGCCCACACACACATTGCAGGATCAGCGTGACGAGAGAGTAACGTGCGTTGTGACTGCTCCCACCCACCTGCAAACTCTGCTACTCAGGGTGATTAACAGATTTGCTGTAACTGAAAATAGGGATGTTGGGCATCTGAAAGCTACACACCACAAATAAGCACTTAGGGCAAAGGCAACCCTTGCTTATCACAGCTAGCATTGTGCTGATTACAGTATGCTTTGGCAGAGAAGCACTAGCATACTGAGCTCCTATTTTCAGTCACTTATACCTCTGTGGAAAAGGCCAATCTCAGCATTATTTCAGTTACCATAATTGAACATGTGGCCCCTTCTGAGCTTCTAAGTTCCTAGTCAATGCACTTCACAATATTACCTGAGCTTATTAGGTCACACATTCAAACACTGACCTACAGATAGAAGTGATCACACTTTCCAATCAGCACATCAGCACCTCTCCTTTTTTGTTTTTGTCAGTGGTTTTTCCCAGAGAAACTTCAGCATAATTAAATGCAAGGTTTTAGATTACTGGTAAGCTATAGTGCTGATTTCAAATCCAGAGAAGCCAGGACATTTAAATTTCTCACCTCTCCCAGTACCCGTAGCTTTTATGCAAGACAAAGTTAAAACCATACCATTTTGAGCTCAGTACAGAACTTTGAAGATCCAAAATATAACTACCCGGTAGTTAGTCTCCAAGCAGAGCTGCCACATTCCGTGTAGCTCTTCCAGTGGCAAGTATCCTGGGTGAGTTAAGTGGAACTCAACAGGTTTGTGTGGAATTTGCCACCATCTCCTCCAGCTGGCTGGCTGTGGCTCAGTGGCTGGAGTTGGGGTTGGGAGGTAAGTCAGGTGTGAGAGAAGAACTCAGCAGTGGAAGAGATGCAGAACGAAGGCAGGTCCCAGCAGTTTGTGCGGGGAGGAAGGGGATGGGCAGTCACTGATGGGAGTGTGAGGAGGGCACTAATCAGGGGAGGGAATGGCTGATGCAGGCAGCTGGAAGAGCCCTGAAAGCCAGTGTGAGATGGCTGGATTGCGCAGTAGATAGAGAGGTGGTAGATGGAGGCCTCCCTCACACAAGGCCCCTGCAGCGTGACGTGATGTGCCTGCCCCTGCAGCACGGATTATCCCAGAAAGTCACCAGTTCAGCTTGTGTGTGACATTCTAACCAGTGTGTGGGAGATGACAACTCAGGGAAAATGCCAGAGTGTCACACAGATGAGTGATGCTTGACAGACATGGCTAAGACCTGACATGCAGAGATTGGATAGCACACTAATTTCAGGTTGCTGCTTGCACACGGAGAGGGGGTGTGTGCACGCACGCACAGGCAGCAGGAGAAGCAGCCACAGAAAAGGGGCAGGGAAACTATTCTAAGAGGATCAGAGGAGTCAGAGTAACAGAACTGAGAAAGAAATAAAGGGAAGGTCTTAAGGGAGGTGCAGAATAGGAGCAGAGTTGGAGAGGGAACCACACAGTACAGAGAGAATGGAGGGAGGCAGGGAAGGAAGGGCTCTGACAACTGGGAGGGAGGAGAGAAATCCCAGAGGCGATCCTTTCTGCTCACCTGCTGGAAGTGAGGAAGAGAAGAGGGAACAAACCTGCTCAGTGACTTTGGGAAGGGCTGAATGGGAAGCCAACGGTTTCTCACGCCATCTGAGCCTGTGGGGAAAGGGTGTGCACCTTCACTCTCTCAACAGCAGATCAAGCAAGGCATGATGGAAAGCCTATCCTTAGAGCACCAGGAGGACACCCTATAGGGGGAAGAAAAAATAGCTGGAAAGGGAAGTAGAGGGCTGAATATGTTACACCTGCTGTGACCCCAGCTCAGCAACCTGGGAGGAGAACTGTACTAGATCTAGCTTGCCAATTAGGTAACTGTCCATGCAGTTGCCCATATTTATTGCTACTGCAGCAAGTCATCTGTATAGGGATCCATATAGATTCTACATTATCCTAGGACAGAGGTGGGAAAACTACGGCCCGCGGGCCTGTCCTGCCCAGCCCCGGAGCTCCCGGCCAGGGAGGCTAGCCCCTGGCCCCTCCCCCGCAGCCACGCCACCGCACGGGGAGCACTCCAGCCTGCCGCTCCTGCCGGGCTGCGCAGCTTGCGCCTGCCCACCTCCCAGGCTTTCCAGTAAGCGAGTCCTGCCGCTCTGAGTGGCATGGTAGGGGGAGCAGGGGTGTTGGATAAGGGGCAAGGAGTCCTGGGGGGCAGTCAGGGGACAGGGAGCGGTTGGATAGGCGTGGGAATCCCGGGGGGGGGAGGGGGAGCTGTCAGGGCAGGCGTGTGGATAGGGGTGGAGGCAGACAGGGAGCAGGGAGGGTTGGATAGGGGACTGGGTCCCAGGAGGGGGTGGTCAGGGGACTAGGAGCAGAGGGGGTTGAATGGATTGAGGGCTCTGAGGGGGACAGTCAGGGGGCAGGAAGTGGAAGGGGACAGATGGGGGGGCGGAGGCCAGGCTGTTTGGGGAGATACAGCCTTCCCTACCCGGCCCTCCATACAGTTTCGCAACCCTGCTGTGGTCCTCAGGCCAAAAAGTTTGCCCACCCATGTCCTAAGAGAAACAGAGTCAAGTAAAATGCAGGGAGAGAGAGGGGAATCATTCAGAGCTCCTCCAATTTATTAATAGTGACCAGGCTGACCTTCAAATGGCTGCTTGTCCAGCTACCGATGAGACACTCTTACTGTGCCCCAGCTGCCCAGAGAGGGGATCTCTGTTTCTAGCAGAGAAAGGGAAAAAAGTTGGAGCTGGCAAAGAGGGAAAGCTGGGAATGTGGGCCTGGCAATCAAAGCTGATTGGGAGAGTAACACTGTGCTGCAACCAGATGATTGCGCCCTCATAGTTGTGTTCTGTTTTTCTCTGGTCACAGAAGTGAGATGAAGCGCTGGATGATCTCGCTGGCCCCAAATCGGAGAACCAAGTTTGTTTCATTCACATCCAGGCTCCTGGGTAAGAGATGCAGCAGAGATGGATGGAGGGAGGGAGAGATGGTTATATAACTTGCAGTGTGTCATACTCTTCTTCAGAGATCCCTGCCTGGGCCATCTGAAATGCTGGTTGCATCGCAAATGCTGCAACTGATGTTGCATCCCTCAAGGACTCCCCCCTCTTCCCCACACAGGATCTTGCCAGCACTCTGAGTGAGATTGACAAAATCAGCCTCTTTCCTCTCTGTGCCTGGCATTAAGGTTTCTCCCCTGCTCTCCACCTCCAACCCCTCCCCCTGCTCCAGTGATCCCTTTCCTTTCTCCTGCCCCCCTTCACTCCACCGAATCATTCTCACCAGATCACACTAGACATGAAAAACAATGGTAAATCTTAAACTACCGCCTTCCCACCCACTGCCTCCCATTTGCTTAGAGTGTATCTACACTTACATTTTAGCCAGAAGCATTAACACAACTGTAAACTGGTCTGGACAGAGCAGGCTGCCACAACAGAAGCCCTTTACCACAAGTGTGTGCGTTCCAAGGCTGTAAAAAAAGCACACACCATAAAGGTGTCCACTCTAGCTATGGCCTGTGTCTTTTGCTGGTAGGCCCAGAGCCTCATCATGACTCCCATGGAACTGTTCACAGAGCTGCTGGCCACCTGATTGGGCCTTGTGGGATAGCCTGCTTGGGTTACCCCTAGCCTTCCCCACACTGAAGTTAACTCTCAGCCAGGGCCTCTGCACTTTCTCATTGAGCCCTTTATAGCACTGGAGCCAGCCCACTTCTAGCAGCCTACTGCAGCGTTCCCAGCTCAAAGGACCGTCTGGCACAGGCACAGCCCTGTAGATCCAGGCAGCAGGTGTGTCACCAACCCCGCATTGTGTGGGATAACACCCTGGGAGCATAAAGGAACCAGGGATAGTATGATACAGTAATATCTGTTTCTATCTTTACATGCTCCATTTCTCATGTACCTGGTACCTTAGAAGCCTCTTCCCCCATATTGCTCTATCTAAGGGTTTGTCTACACTTAAAAGGCTGCACCAGGAGGGCTTCTCCTGTCGGTGTAGATAATCCACCTCCCCGAGCGTGCTGGATTTTCCACACCCCAAGTGATGTAATTACACAAAAGTTGCTCGCGCAGACCAGCCTACACCATTTTATACTGTACAGTAGTCACAGGACTCTGGGGCAGCTGGATTACTTTGTCCCTCTCTCTCCCTTCCCATTGTCAGATTGCCCCCAGGTGCAGTGTGTCCATCCATATGTGGCTCAGCAACCAGATGAGCTGTCCCTGGAGCTGGCAGATGTTCTTAACATCCTGGACAAGACAGATGACGGTAAGAGCGATGTGGCTCCAGGCATCCCTAAAATCACTCATCACAAGGGCAACAGAGCTGTCCCCTGGACAGGCTGCTTTTGAACACAGAGGGAGGTTCCTCTAGATAAAAAAAAAGTGCCCTTGTTGGACAACCTGGGGGTTCCCTGAATGGTTGTTACTCCCTTTCTCTCATGGGACATCAGCATCAGAGGACAGACCCCTAGGGACAGTGACCCTGTAGGCAACAGCAGAGTTTAGCTGTCATTGGGACTAAACATCAGCTAAGGCCCTCATTCCTGTACCTTGCACTCCCTCTTCTGGCTGAGAAGTGCAGCTACATCCTGTCCCTGCTTTGGGACTCTGTACTGATGTAGCCAGGAATGGTTAGCGAAGAGGTAGCATTTGCTTTTCACTCACATCTGCTTTTTAGCCAGTTTTGCAACTAGAATACAAGGTCAGGTGACCTGTCAGTCAGTGGCTCAGAAGGGATTAGAGCCCAGGCTTTTCCTGGTTTCTTAATCCTTACCTGTATCTGCTAAGCCACCAGTATGTCTCAAGGGCAGTAATTGAACCCAAGCCCTCCAAAGCATAGCCCTGGTGGCTCGCTCTCACTCGTACTCATTCCTGCACTTGGGCATTCTAGTCCTGTTGACTTGTCCTGCTACATGTTTTCCCTGCTCCTCAGGTTGGATTTTTGGGGAGCGTCTTCATGACCAGGAAAGGGGCTGGTTCCCCAGCTCTATGGGGGAGGAGATTCTGAACCCCAAGATCCGATCGCAGAACCTAAAAGAGTGTTTCCGGGTCCACAAGTCGGATGACAGTCAGCGGAGGAAGCTGGGCAGCAGGAATCGCCAATGACCCCTGGTCTCCCCAAGCCCTGGAGCACAAGGAATATCTAATGGCTTATGGAGAGAGATGGAGGGCAGATGCTGCAGACTGAGAGAATGAGGTGGTGGTGCTGGTACTATGAGCCAGGGCACAGGGCCTGGTCTTAACATGCTGGTCAGACCCACTCCTACACAAATAGACTTTGCTCTGTTTACTAAGTTCTTCCCTCCACATTTTGTATTCCTCTGGAGACCAACCCAAGGAAGAGGAGAGGCCACTTGTCTAAAGCTCAAGGAACTATTCAATGTAATGGATTGCCAGTTGTGCTGCCAACCCCAAAGAGTGCCAAGTGCTCCCCTGTGCAGTGAGGAGCTACTGGACAAGACCGCACCAGAGCCACGCAGGAGGTTGACCACAGCTGTAACATACCAGCTGGTCATATATAAGCGTTGCTTCAGTTGCTTTTCTAGTTTAAGTGGATAGACTCAGCTGGGCTGGGGAACAGTTCTACCTTACATACCATAGAAAACTCTCTCAGTCTCCTAGCTACCCCCTTGCTGAGAGATTCCATTGCAGGAATGGGTTTGTGCCACCCCACAACATAGTTCTGTGCGTACACACTATAGCTGAAGCCATTTACCTCTTCCAGTAGGCACCTGACAATTAACATAATGGCAATAGGGGCTTTTTGTGGAGCACATGGTGCTTTTCTGAGTCAAAGCACTTAGAAGAACCTCTAAGTTTGGCAGCACCCCTGTGAGTTAGGTTACTTTAAGTCCCCATTTTATAGGTGGGGAAATTGAGGCAGAGAAGTTGTCTCCCCTGAAATCACAAAGGGAGACTGTGCCAGAGCTGAGAATAGAATTCAGGACTTCTGATGCCCGATTCCCAGTCCTGTTGTTGGGCTGCTGGGCCCACTGCTACCCCCATACTGGTCTTTGAGCCCAGTTCTAGGCAAATGCACTAACAAATTAAACCAACAGCACCACACCCTGCTTTTCAGCAGCCCTAACTCTTTACTCACTATATTCCTACACGCCGATGGCTCAACCCCCAGGGGGTACCAAATGCAAGGTTCTCTGTGCACAGAACAGCAACAGAGGGTATCATCCACCTGCTGCCACAAGCAGGCTGTGAGGGGAACACATGATGGACTTCACTCTAACTGCACTAACAGATGAAAGCACAGGCAAGACCATAGCACCAGTACATGGGGTTTCTTTGCCAGAGTGCACAGCACACATTCAGAGAGAGAGAGCAGATAGGGTAAAAGGAACTATGAGGCCACTGAGTTTGCACATCAGCTGACAAACCATTACACACGGATGATATTCTAGCAGAGCCAGAGGCTTCAAATGTAGGCCATTTCCCAGCATGTTTGTAAATTTGCAGGACTTTGCTCAATCCATTGTCAGTTCCTATTTGGAATGTAATGTAAACTGACCATTTCCACAAATCTCTACCACATTCCGAGACAGCTCCGTGGGCTGTGGAGTGTGTTTCCAAAGGGAGGGGCTGCACTCAGCCATCCGGCTCATGCAGAGGCAGCCCAGCAGCAGTCGGCCCATCTCTAACAAGGAGAACTCAAGCAAAATAGCTGAAGTTGGCCAGGGAGTTAGAGGACATTGTACTAAAGCTATGTGAGGGCCTGCACATCCTCTCTAAATCCAGCTAACCAGCTGTGTGCATGAACTGTATGTACAGTATTGATGCCTCCATGTATATAGGAAAGTCCTCAGTAGCCAGAAGGACAAGGGAATCATTTCCTTATATAATGCAACTCAGCATTGCATGAAACACAGGGCAAGGGATCAAGTGCTTCAGCAGGGAACTGAGAACGGACAGTGGTTGGAAACTGACCCTGAATAAGCATCCTAACAACAAATGGCTATTGGGCCTGCTCTGCTGTAAGCGGTTCCAGAGCGGCCCCTTCTCTGAGTAGCCCTTTGTTAGCTACAAAAAGGACAGCTGACCCAAAGCCTTTATTTGCATGAACATAAATCAGGGAATTTAAATTATTCAGCATCTTTCTGTGATGCAGGAAAGCAGAGTCTTCCAGGCATTTCTTGACACTCAGTGCTGCTTCTGATCTCTGCACGTTCCCCTACTAGCCTTGCTTAGCACCCCACTCTCCACACTCAGATTGGGCAGTATCATGTCAGTGTGGCTGTGGTCAAAAAGAGACGTGTAAAACTAGCACCTTCTTACTCAGCTGATAGATGAGTCACTACCATGTGCTTTAGACCCTATCTACATTAGGCATATTTGCACTGGTGTCACACTACAATTGATGCAGTCAATTACCGGCATAACCCCCACTTTACATCACTGCTGCATGCCTGCATCAGAGGCTCATGCCAGTGTGACTACATCGAGGTACTTTAGTGTAACTGTCTCTGCTGTAGACAGGCTCTTCATACAATGCAGTGTTTAGTATTGCAGCGCTAACACAGCTATGGGAGTGTGAGTGGGATTCAGTTGTAGCTTGCATATGAACAGAATTGTTAAGGTACAAGTGCATGGAAATCTTAATGCTGTATTCAACTCCTAGATACTGCAGTGAGGAGCACATCAGAAACAGCTGACAAATTCAGATCCTGCTCTCTTACACCTGAGAACATTCATAGTTACTTAAGTTAGACAAGTGCCTATAGGCATGTCGACACAGCAATTCAACCCCCGTGGCTGGTCCGGATCAGCTGACTTAGGTTTGGGCTGTGGGGCTGTAATATTGGTGTGTACAAGTTTTGGCTCTGGCTGGAGCCTCAGTTCTGGGGCCCTCGAGGGGGGCTGGTCCCAGAACCCAGCCAGAGCCTAATTGTCTACACAGCAATTTTTAGCCCTGCAGCTTAAGCCATCTGATCTGGGCCAGCCTTGGCTATGCCACAGATCTTGTATTCCAGTGAGGGCAGAGCTCACCTCTCAGTATGGTTACTACTGGTGATATGTGAGCCAGAAGGACCTCAGCTTGACTGACAGATTCCAGCTTGGGTTTGTGGGGCTGGCAGTTAGAAAAACAATTGCCATTTGACTTGTAAATTGAGCATATTTTATCCAGAGATGCTATAAATACAAAGACCACAAATAAATTGTACAGTCACTTTTCTAAGTACAACCAGACTAAGCTCAGGGTCCAAGACTCATAGCAGCAGCTGTTTACAGGTAATTAGTTTAAAGCCAAAACACGGAAGCTCTTGCTATGAAAACTATTTCAGACAAATAGATACAAGCATATTACAGATCATTCAGCCTTGCCCAAATTGTCATGAACATTTCCTAGCCCTGGCACTGGCCTGGGACAAAAATGATTTTTACAATGAAAAACGAAGATACTGTAGTCACCAATTAAAAAATTACTTGTCCTAGGCTAGGGGGCAATGAATTTTACCTGGCTGAGCTCATTCAATGGCCAACTTTGGAGGAGAGGGGTTTCCAGTCCTTCACGGGCCTTTGCCCTCTATCTCAGAACCCTTGGACTTACGCCAACACCTAAGTCACTTTATAGTGGTTTTTGGGACTCTTGACTGTCACACTTGGTACATTCTATTCAGCCACTGAATCGGGTTTGTTCTATGTACATTTTTAACCTCCTCCCTTCCAGACACACAGTCCAAGATGTGTCAGTTTCAGGTGGTCTAATGCTATCGATGGGCTCAGTCTGTGAAACGTGAGTGCAGGTTTGAGATCCCAGGTCATTATCAGGCTGCCTGAGTGGACTGAAAAGAACTCTTGTTGTTGTTGTTTTTCTTGTGGTGAAAATACAGCTGACTGTGCCAGCAACTTCCAAAGCCTGGCCCTGTTTGCGTTTTTCATTTTCTCATCCAGACTGTGACCATCACCATCATTTTCCTCCCCCATCATGCTCATGTGACTCAGCGCATAGTCAGAATGGAGTCAGTTCCGTTCCCCTTCCTAGCTCTGTCCCAGCCTCATGAACATGTTCGTGAGTGGAAGCAGTAAAGACCTAAAGCAATACTGAGCCTTTCAGCTCAAGTGCTGGTTCACATCTGGATCCAGGCACCAGGGACAGTTAATACCAGTTGACAGTTGTTTGATGGCCTAGGTTTAAGAAGTTAGACTGCTTAGCTCAGCTGACAGATGGCCACATAACAAGTCACACCATTCACATGCGACAGAGACCTGTAGATCAGGAGTAACAAGAGCATCTGTGGGTCAGTGTTGGTGCATGCAAGAGGCTGCTCGCATTGACCATCCCGTGCCATTTTCATGGAGTGAGGATTTCAGTTCTTACTTCTAGCAACTCAACACCTTTCCCAGTAAACAGCAACTGCTGCTTATCTGACATTCATACAGCACTACAGTCTGCCCCAGCAATCATTACCCTGGGGGTCAGGTGCTGCCCATTAAAAAACACCTCACTAAGGGTATGTCTATACTACAGTGCTATGGCATCGCAGCTGTAGCACAGATGCTTCCTACAACAAAAGGGATTTTTCCATCAAAGGTCATTAATGGACCTCTGAGGGCCATTCTTCTGTTGGACCTAGTTACACCTACACTGGAGGTTAGAGCAACCTAATTGTGTGACACAGGGTGCAAAATTTTCCAGAGCCCTGAGCAATGTAAGTGGAAATAAATGTTCCTATTTAAGTGATGGGCAGTGAGAGCGGTTGCTGGTGGGACAGTCTCAGAGTTCAGCTTCTAACAGAGACATCCATTGTCTCAGGCAATTGCCTGCCTAGTCTCACGCTGCTGTCATCACCCTCTCTTGCACCTTTGGATGCGAGAGCCCTTTCCATATGGTCTCATACTGAGAATAGAAAACACCGAAGGTCCTGTTCAGATCTCTGACAGGCAGCGGCTGCTGCTGCCACGTTTGACTGCTCACCGCTATACATCAGAGTTCTCTAGTAGCATCTCAAACAAGGCACCATCCCTCAGGGGCACTAAATTGCAAGAGTCCATATGGAGCTGGAGGATAATATTGAAAACAGGAGGAAATACGATGAGAGCAAGAGAGCCGTCAGTCACTTCAGCATATGAAGGCATCACAGCCCAGGCATGCAACCATATATGGAAAATTCGGGGGGGGGGGGGGGGGAAGGAACCCAGGGAGTGGGAATGCAATAATCCTGTAGCTGCAACTCCAGAATAGTTAGAAGTCAGGAGGTGACGATGGCGCGTCTCTCTAATCCTAGTAGTGGTTGTGCCTGCTTCACAGACCACTGAGTATTGATCAGGAGCAAGTAAAGTGTGTGCATAAGGAAGAGTATCTGAAAGTTCGTGCCCCACAATGAAGGGGAATGGCTTGTAGGGGTGAGTGTAACAGGTGAGCTGGGGGATCAGAAAGCCATTAAGCAAAATCCACAACTGCAGGGTGAAGTCAGTTTCCTTGCCTGAGTCCCTCCCATCCCTGCCCTGGATTGCTCCTGCCAGGATCAGAGGGATACTAAAGCTCACACTGTGAATGCTTTGCTTCTGGTGGCTGTTTGCAGGAAGCAAGGGCAGCAGCTATGCATAAGTGCCACAGAGTCTCAAATCTCTCAGCTTCCAGCAAAGGACCAGAACAATTCTGTGGCTCAGAGCAGCACAAGCAACCCAGAGACGCTCCTGCAGCATTAGCCCACATGGGCTCTAATTTACCACTGAGGTGGGAGTAAAACGTACATGGAGGGCAGTGGTGGCGTTAAAGTCTGTTAAAAGGCCCTGAAACTCCTCATTGAGGTGCATCCTCAATGAGGTCCTTTGCAGTCAGACGCAGATGGAGTAGGCCAGAGACACAGACAGGCAGAAGACACTTGTATTAGGAAAAAGCTTTTATTCAGTTCAGGAGGCAGAGAATTTTCGCAGGGTGATGACGATCAGGGCCACAATCACAGACGTGCCCAGGAGAGCAGCGATTACGATGGCACTGATAGCTCCAGGACCCAGAGACCCTGCAGAGAACCCAGGGAGAGAAAAGAAAGGCTCAGAACAGCACAAAGAGCTGGAGGTCACTCCAAGCTAAAGGCATGTGGAAAACAGTATCCACAAATCCCTGGGCCCATGGAGCTCAGCAGACTGCCCAGCTCCAGGACCAGGAAGGCTGAGACAGGAATGTCCAGTGTTGTCCCCACTAATCTCTAGGCAGCCACAGGAGATAGTATTTAGTGAGGACACGCTCCACCCTTCCCCTCCACCCAGGCGGGCTGAATCTTCCACTCCTGCAATACTCAGCCCCCATTGCCCTCGGGCGCGATCCCGCATGCCTGGGAAATGCACAGTGCCGAGTACAACTATGGAAATGACTGGTGCAATCATTCTGCAGAGCTGCCCCCACACTGCGCATTCCGCCACCAGTGCTTGCACCGCAGGCCCCGGCACGTACAGACGGGGCCAGGGCTATTGGGATTTTACAGTGGTTGATTGAAGAAAGCAAGTTTCAAACATGACTGTTCCTCCACCAAACCCCAGCAAACTCCAAGGAAAAATGGGATAAAACCAAACCACCTGTACTAATCATTAACATTCATTTAAAACCACTTCCCCATTCCTCCCTCCCCCTGCAACGCCCCGAGTGACACAAGCACCCTGCAGACACTACGGCTGCTGGCTTCCATCCCCATGCCCTACAACAGCCCTTCTCCCCTCGGATGGCAGCAAGACTTCCACGGAGCAGTGGTGCTGCTGCTGGCTTCCCTTTGGAAACCTCATGAAAGCCACTGCCAGCAATCCCAGAGGCTCTGGGCCGGTGACAACCAAGTGTTGGAAGCCTTGGGGTGGGGTGAAAATGAGCAAGGGAGGAAGATAAGAGGGAAGCATATTTTAAAGTGATGCCTGGATCTGAGCATTTGCTATAGACTTGAAGGCAGTGCAGTAACCTGGGTGGGGAAGGGGCTGTGTAGCCTCAGGAGTGCATGTTCACTAGGAGATAATTGCTTGGGGCCAGATCGCACATGATGGTTGGAGCCGCAGGGAGGGTCTCTGGCATGGTCCTGCCATTTGGGAGAGTTCAGGAGACGGAGAATTTTCGCAGGGTGACAACAATCAGGGCCACAATCACAGAGGTGCCCAGGAGAGCAGTGATCACGGTGGCACCAATAACTCCAGGTCCTTGTGGTCTCTTTACATCATTACCTCCTTTGGCCCATCATGACACACAATGTATCGACATAGCTTTGTCCCAACCATCTATACAGTGAAGCCCTTTCACAGCTGGCCTGCCAGCTGCGCTTGTTTCATTCCAACAGGGGAACACGCATTGTAATTGCAGGGTGTGGGGGGGGAGGGGCTCTGGTTGAGTGGTTCTTGTTGTCTCTGCGTTTATACTGACAAAGCTTTCAGATGAGTGATGATGTGACACAGCCCAGCCACTGAACTATACCCAGGGGTGTCACAGCTGCTTAGCTGCCCATCTCTCCCAGTCAAGAAGTTCAGATGGCAGCAATGCTGTCACCTCAACACAATCACTGAATGCAATTTCCTTGTGTCACATGGCAGCAACTCAGGGAACTGTCACTATCAAGCAGGTCTCTGGTCAGATAACTGACCATCTGTCAGCACAGGTCTTTAGCACAGTGGCAAGGGCACTGCTAGCCAATTGACCCTTCCTGTGTGTCGTATTTTAAACCTCCCTCCACCTTCAAAGTTAACTCACTACAGACTTTAGAAGACAGTTGGGAAAGTGGCACTTCAGTCCTGCCATGAGAAAGAACTTTGATTATTCTTGTGGGCTAACGGGGAAACCGTCTCTGCATGGCCCCATGTTACAGCTGTGGCGTGGATAGGGTCACTCAGACAAACGAGCCCAGAATTACTTACAGAGGGAAACAACAGGGACACAGAGTGAGAGGAGACGAGAACAACGAAGAGACACAAGCAGTGGGGGAAAAGAAGTTTACAGACATGATTTGAACATAGCTAGAGCATGGAGCTGGAGTGAGACAGCGCAGCTTTCCGGAGGGAAGGAGCTGCACAGCAGAAAGCTCTTGCACCAAAAGCAGGAACACTATGGGGAGGGGCAGAGAAGGCTAATACAGGACATGCACAGGGAGTTGGGATAGGAATAAACAGAAATTCCATTAGGCTCCTATCTTGCGCTGTATCAGAGGAGCACAGTCCCAAGGAAATAACGTTCAAGGCGAAAGAGCATAGGAGGCAATGCATGCAGTTTTCACACAATTAGTTAATGATGAGGACGGACTCATTTGGATTTTCCATTACCACAGACATCGTTCTTGTTACACAGAAGACCAAAGAAGATTCAGCAAAGCACAATATAAACCCAGGGGCTTTGTAAGGGTGTGAAACATCTGAACGGCTTGGAACTCCTGGATCGGGCTAGTTTATTAGAGAGTGCAGCCTGGGGGGACAGGAAGTGCTGTGATGGGACACAATGACCCTGCAGGATTCCAGAGTCTGGTTGATTTCCTTCTCTAGGTCCTCTCACTGCTAACCCTAGTAGGTTAAATAGATTTTGGGGCAGGGAATCCATCCTTGTTTTGGGTAGTGCCTACGGGCCATTAAACATCCGGTGGTGCTGCACAGCTAAGGCAGGCTCCCTACCTGTCCTGGCTCTGCGCTGCTCCCTGGAAGCAGCCAGCAGGTCCAGCTCCTAGGCGTGGTGGTGGTGAGTTTCCACAAGCTGCCCCTGCCCCGAGCACCGGGGGGAGGGGGAGGGAGCGGTGCCTGCGGGCAAGTGCAGTGTGCCGTGCCTAGGAACTGTACCTGCTGACTGCTTCTGGGGCTGGTAAGGAGCCTGCCTTAGCCCCTGTGCCACTGACCAGGAGCCGCCCGAGGTAAACCCACACCCAACCATGAGCCCCAACTCCCTGCCCCAGCCTGTACCCCTTCCTGAACCCCAACCTCCTGCCTCAACCCCCAGACCCCTCCCACACCCCAAACCCCTCATCCCCAACCCCACCCAGAGCCTTCACCCCCTTCTGCACCTCAACCCCCTTCCCCACCCAGTGAAGTGAATGAGGGTGAGGGAGGGGGAATGTAGTGCACAGGGGTGGGCCTTGGGGAAGGGGCGGGGCTAGGGTGTTCAGTTTTGTGCAATTAGAAAGTTGGCAAGCCTAGGAGTGCCATGTATATCTATGGTGCTAAACAAGCGATAAAGAACAGAATGGCTTATACGGCCAGCATTCATTTCCCCTTTCCCTGGAGAGCACAGATAACAGGGAGTTCTCAGCAATACCTTATGGATTTTCTCCTAAACCATGGTAACATTTGCTCCAAACAGAAGGGCTCGGGTGTGCAGGTGATGGCTGTGGGCTGGACAGTTCTAACCAAGGATGGTGCAGGGTGCTGCCTGGGAGACTCCTACGTACCGTTATCATCCAGACGGTGCAGGTGGGTGGTGTCCTCAGGCTCATACTCCGAGGTGTACGGGGGGAAGCCTGTAGAGTCCGAGAAGCGGCCCGGGGTGGTGGCGGCATCAAAGGGGCCCTCTCCCGATGGCAGCTCCGGCGGCTCGTTCCACAGTGTGGGGGCAGGTCCTTGGGGATACTCTGCTGGAACAAGCATAAACCCCAATTACTCCCCAATCAACCACCGATGCCTCTATAGCACTGGGCTACTGGCAATTGTTTGCTGGGATTCCTGTCTGCAGGCACAGTCTCAACTTACAGCCTGTACTGGCCAGCCTGTCTCACCACTGCCCTCTGCTCGGAAACATGTTAGAGCCGCTCACAATTGCCAGTGTTTGCTGGGGGGCAGGCAGGAGGCGCTGAGCCTTAATCCCCACCACCATCATCTAAATGGCTCTCAGCTCTGGCCTTTCTGCAGCTAAAGAGTCCCTCCCCTATGGCATGGCTGAGGCAGTGACGCTGATGTCATATGTAAATGACCTCAGCTGAGTCATACTACATGGCAACCTAGCCTGCAGATGGACCTGGGGCCTCCAGGATCCCAGAACAGAAAAATACCCCTTCCAAATGTCTAATTAAACCACATACACAAGAGGTGCAAGAAAAGCCCCATTTAATGAGGGCACTTTCTTTGCCCCTCTCAGGGTTGCATTGTGCAGACCATCATGCTGGGGAAGGGTTGCAAGCACTTTGGAGAACAGCGTTAGAATTCAAGACAAGCATAACAAATTGGAGAATTGGTCTGAAATCCACAAGATGAAATTCAATAAAGACAATTACAAAGTATGACATTTAGAAAGGAAAAAAAATCAAATGCACAACTACCAAATGGGGAATAATTGGCTAGATCGTTGTACTGCTGACAATGATCTGGGGGTTGCAGTGGATCAGAAATTGAACAGAAGTCAGCAACGTGATTGCAGTTGCAAAAAGAGCTAATATAATTCTGGGGTGTATTAACAGGAGTACTGTCGGGACACATGGGAGGTAACTGTCCTCTTCTACTCAGCAGTGGGGAGGCCTCCGCTGGAGTTCTGTGTTCAGTTCTGAGCACCACACTTTGGGAAAGATGTTCCTGCCGAAGACGCGGCACTTCAGCAGCGGGTCCTGCTTCGGCAGTAATTCAGCGGCTGCGGGGGCCCTGCCGCGGGTCTTTGGGACACTTCGGCGACGGGTCCCAGAGCGGAAGGACCCCCCTGCCACCAAATTACCGCCGAAGCGGGGGCCCCCCGCTGCCGAAGACCCCAGGCCCCCTGAATCCTCTGAGCGGCCCTGCTGCCACCTGATGTGCCTAGACTACCTCTGAGCCCATTTTCCGATGAGCCAGACACTCTTGCTTGCTGCAAACACAGATCCAAGTCTGAACCACGTCCCGCACGAGCTGCAGGCTTAACTGAAAACAGCTTAAGAAGTGCTCCTGTCTCCAGCACTCAGATACCCAGATCCCAAAGGGGTCCAAACCCCAAATAAATCCATTTTACCCTGTATAAACTCAAATTGTTTGCCCTCTATAACACTGATAGAGAGATATGCACAGCTGTTCCCCACCACCACCCTCCAGGTATTAATACTTACTCTGGGTTAATTAATAAGTAAAAAGTGATTTCATTAAATACAGAAAGTAGGATTTAAGTGGTTCCAAGTAATAGACAGACAGAACAAAGTAAATTACCAAACGAAATAAAATAAAACACGCAAGTCTAAGCCTAATACCATAGGAAACAATGCAGGTAAATCTCACTCTCAGAGATGTTCCAATAAGTGTCTTTGACAGACTAGCCTCCTTCTAGTCTGGGCCCAGTCCTTTCCCCGGTACAGTCCTTGTTCCAGCTCAGGTGGTAGCTAGGGGATTTCTCATGACTGCAGCCCCCTTTGTTCTGTTCCACCCCCTTTTATAGCTTTGGCACAAGGCGGGAATCCCTTGTCCTCTCTGGGTTCCCACCCCTCCTTCTAAATGGAAAAGCACCAGGTTAAAGATGGATTCCAGTTCAGGTGACATGATCACATGTCACTGTAAGACTTCATTACCCTTTTCCAGCACACAGGTATACAGGAAGACTTGCAAGTAAACAGAGCCATTTACAACCAATTGTCCTGGTTAATGGGAGCCATAAAGATTCCAAGCCACCATTAATGGCCCACACTTTGCATAATTACAATAGGACCTAGAGTTATACTTCATATTTCTAGCTTCAGATTAAAAAAAAAAAAGATACATTCATTCCAGGGGTGGCTCTAGGTATTTTGCCGCCCCAAGCACGGCAGGCAGGCTGCCCTCAGCGGCTTGACTGCAGGAGGTCCCAAAGGCAGCCTGCCTGCCGCCCTCATGGCGACCAGCAGAGCGCCCCCCTGCGGCTTTCCGCCCCAGGCACGCGCTTGGCGTGCTGGTGCCTGGAGCTGCCCCTGATTCATATAAATAGGATGAACACACACAGTTGATAAGCTTTGTAATGATACCTTACAAGAGACCCTTTGAATGAAGCATATTCCAGTTACATTATATTCACACTCATTAGCATATTTTCATAACATCATATGGAGTGCAATGTCACAGGGTGAACAAAGCCTAAGCCAAAGAAGGGGCTGCCTGTCAGGGTTAAGGAGAGCCTGCTCCTATGATAGTTTCCACTAGATAATTTTCATTTCACACAGACCCTTGCAGCAACATGGGTTAGCAAGAGGGGGCTAGAGCAACCTCCTGCTGGGACACTGGCTAGAATAAAACCCTGTTTGTTCCAGGCCCTTGCGCTGATCCAGTGCTGTTGCTGCGTCCTCTCCACCAAACACAAAGCTGGGTATAAACACGAGAAACCATAAACACCAAGTCTAAGCCTACAAGGAAGTTTTCCCAATGGTGATTTTTCCTAGCAGGGAAACAAGCGCCACGTATCTCAGCAATGATCAGGACAATTGTTTGTACCGAGCGACTGATCAGCTCTGTGCTTGGATGCATTTACAACTCACTGCAACTCGGAAAATGAAAGCAAAGCACATTAGCCCAGGGCTGTTCAGCTTCTGCCCATTTTCCCCTCCCAGAAGCGATCAAGGTCTAAGTGCTGACAGGGCCTTTGCACACCTAAGTCCTCTGCCTGAACACAGTCAGCTCTGCAGAGGGAGTCAGAAGCCTCCTGCCAGCAGCAGCAGCTGTTTGGATGGGATGCATCCCCTGGAACCATGGCAGACTGGAGCATTCAGAGACTTGAACCCTCCCCAGATGGCGCCCGTTGGGGCTGCCCAGGGAGAAGAGTGAAAGAAACTGCATTCTGTTTGAGGCTGCAATTCACATCCTGTTATTTCCTTCCCCAGCAGGGTCGGCTGGGACTGAGAAGGGCTTTCCTGTTTACGTGTGGCTGGCCCAGAAGTCTGTATCAATGCTCATTTTGTTAAGGTGGGACAACTCAGAGGCCCCAGTGAGAAATGGAGACATTCCACAGGTCCCTGCTGAAACCACTGGGAATGTCGCACTGGGATGGAAAATCTAGCGGAGCAGCCAAGGCCAGGGACATCTCAACTGACACTCTGGGTATCTAGGCTGAGAAAGTTGAGGGCGTGGATCCAGAACAGCTCAGCTTCCTGGGCTGAGAAAATCTAGGCCACCCCCAGGACAACTGCTCTCTGGGGATTCAGTTAAAGAATGACAGCATCTTGCGTGCTCACTAAACACTGGCAGGTCTCATTGCAGCCCCACGTGGCATAGGGTGACCAGATGTTATGGGGAAACTGAAGGACTCTCTGCTGAATTGCCGTCGAAGACCAGGAAACAAAATATCGGGACAAATGGCATCCCGACCGTACTCTGGTCGGGACGCGGGACAAACTCCTCAAAATCGGGACAGTCCCAATTTTATCGGGACGTCTGGTCACCCTAATGTGGCAGAGTGGTGAGGGTTGGCTGTCATGTGATATGCAAGTTAAGGTACATGCACCCAGAGACTCTCTAATTAGGTGCATGCTATAAACAGTGATAAACTAAACTCTGTATTGGGCTGAGTTGAGAGATTCATTCTAGGCTTCTGCTCAGACATCTGTGTGTTTTAAGGTTCCACAAAACAGAAGCCAGCCAGAAACAGTGAGTTCTCTGGGCTGGGGCTTGGGCATGCTGGGAGCAGAGCTGGGCTGTCGAGAACAGTGGTTTTCAACCTGTGCTCCATGTAGACCCCTGGGGGTCCACAGACTATGGCTAAAATTTCCAAAGGGGTCCACACCTTAATTTGAAATTTTTTAAGGGTCTGCAAATAAAAAAAATAAAGGTTGAAAATCACTGGTCTAGAACCACATGTTCATTGGTTTGTGCATACACAGTGAAATTGAAAAAATAAAAAAATCAAATCTTCCAACTTTAAGTAGGTTGCACTTTTATGCAAATTACAGGCAATGTATGGAGGAGGGGAACCCAGTGTTATCTGTCAAAGCTACACGCGAAGCATTCACAGGCTCGGTACAAAACCAATTAACAACGCTACATAGTCTTGGTCGCTATCTACTGGCACATTGCCTGAACTGATTACACTTACACACATGCCTCATTATAGAGCAGGGGTGACAAAACTGCAGCTCACAAGCCACATGTGGCTCTTTTACTGTTAAAGTACAGCTCGCGGAGCCCCCCACGCCTCCCCATTCTCCTATCAGTCTCGGGGGGGGGAGAGGGGGAGCTCAAGGTGGTGGAGCTAGGGGCTTCTGCCCAGTGGGGAGGGGGTCTAGGAGCTTCAGTCCCACAGGAGGTGCCTGAAGATTATCACATGCAGCTTGGAGGATCAGTATGTTTGGCTACCCCTGTTATAGAGCCTGGGGTTTCAGCTACCAAGACACAAATCAAGAGGAAGGAGAAATTTAGTGATAGCGTTTAGTCAAGTCAGCAGGTAAAAGTGCAAAACAGAGTTGTGACTATTTAATTAGCCACTGGCACTACTAGCCTATTGGTTTCAGAACAGACCCATGTGTATGAAACTTTTGAGCCCCATTTCTAAACTGCTTGGTTGCATGGGGGAACTGTCCAAGTCATGACCTCACTCACTGTGTCAACACAACAAGCGCCAGTACTAACACTGGAGGCAGTACTGGCTGGCAAAGACAAGTGGCTCCAAGAGAGAGAATGATTTGATTACATGAGAACTCAAGCCAATATAGCAGTGCGTACTCCTCCTGTCTGATCAGGTGCTAAAATGTTAGCAAAGATAATGGGCTCATTGCTTGGAGCAAACACCATTCCTCAGGGCCATGCTCAGCCGTTGGGAATGTTCTGAAAGTGATTGTTTGAGAGTTTATTTTTTCTGATGCAAGATACTCTAACAGGGTAATAGAAAGGTTCTTTATATAGTCAGACCAGAACCCGGTGCTACATGTCTCGTCTCTCCTGTGGCCACTGATGGCATCTTTAACACACGGAACATTGTTGGGAACTGCATTCATTGCACTAAGGATCTTCACCGCTGCAGGACTTGCACAAAACTCAGTGCTAAATAAGTGAAGGAAGAACAGATTCTGACTCTGGTTTTAAAGCACTTTTACACCCTCTAGTGATTTTTAAGCCTTGATATAATCTGAAAGATTCTGGATTAACAGTTTGTTAATTTCCCCCTCTGATTAAATACACTTTCAGTTCACCTACAAGACCAGGACAGTGCATGTTACATGATTTTTCTGCCTTGAACTCTTGTGGTTTCACTCTAATAGAGCTTTAATTACTAAAGAAAAATACAACCTCTTTGCAGCCTGTTTTGGAGCGACACTATCAATACTTGTCAGTTTAGAGCATATACGAAAACCTACACACACAGGAACTTAAGTAGTCATGTCAGAGACACATCAAGAGTCTGACAGACCTACCCCCACTTTGAACTGCTTAACATATCATCCTTAACTGCCTACTCTGAGATAAGATGCCATAGGATTATGCAATTATCTGAGACTCCTGCACTAATCAACACAAGAAAGGAAACTAAGGCTATGTCTACACTGGCAACTGAACGACAAAACGTGTCTGTCAGAGGTGTTCAAAAAACATCCCCCCAAAAGACAAAAGCTCTGCTGACAACAAGCGCTGGTGTGAACAGCTCTTTGTCGTCAGGAGCGTTCTCCTGCTAACAACATTAACGCTGCTCATAGGGATTGGATGATTTTGTCGGCAGGAGAACTGACAAACAGCCGCTTCACTGTAGCAACACAGCCTTGCGTAGTGTAGACATAGCCTAAGTCAGAAGCAAGAGAGAACGCTGCCAAATTTATCCCTCCCGAGCAAAGTACTAACCGCGTGTGTTAAACTAGCAGTCTGCTTTCCATGACTTGCCCTCACTTTTTCCCTCCTGACTAACAACCATGTCTTCAGATGCACCCTGTTCCCACTCTTCTGAAATAAGACTGAAAAATCCAGCCCCATGTGTCTCTACACTCATTTGCCACACAGAAATGAGAAGTGGCCATTACTCAGATTCTATTCATTTTTACACTGTTACCTGCTGTTTGAGTTAACACTGGATGTTCTGGCTTTAGCCAAGGCAAGCAGGCCCTTAGCTAGCAGTATTTAAACAGCATTTTAGGTTCACTTCTTTTATAACCCCCCAAACATGCTGACTTTGTGTTGGGTTGGGTCTGAAGTCAATGAAATTGATGTTTACAATAAAGTGTATCCAGATTCCAAGAACCAAAGGAGAAAATAGGATCTCTATTAGGCTACGGCTACACTTGCACTTCAAAGCGCTGCCGCGGCAGCGCTTTGAAGCGCTAAGTGTAGTCAAAGCGCCAGCGCTGGGAGAGAGCTCTCCCAGCGCTGTCCGTACTCCATCTCCCTGTGGGGAATAACGTACAGCGCTGGGAGCCACGCTGGGGCTTGACCACACTGGCAATTTGCAGCGCTGGAGAGGGTGTGTTTTCACACCCTGCTGCAGTGCTGCAAATTTGCAAGTGTAGCCATGGCCCTAGTCTCTCTGCAGTGCACACACTCGACAGAGCCTTTTAAGTTACATGCTTTTCTAGCTATGTAGTTGACATTGTGAAGCCGCAAACTAATGATACAACTTAAGTAGTAGAGGATCTGATGTCACATGTGGAACTAAATGTGTAAAAAGGAAGTTTTGGTTGCTACTCTGCAGAAAAATACCTTAAGTCAAGTCCTCAGCTCACTATTTTAACACAAGAATGCCACCAACATTCGTGGAAGATTATTATTAGTTGCGTAGTGCTCGTATATGCTACTGCTGTACAATCCTGCATCAGGGCCCCATTGTGCCACTATGTTGCCAACCCTCCAGGATTGCCCTGGAGTCCCCAGAAATTAAAGATCAATCTTGAATTAAAGATTATGTCATGTGATGAAATCTCCAGGAATACATCCAACCAAAATTGGCAACCTTGTGTGCCAGGCATTGTACAAATCCCAAATATATTCTTTATATCTGTGAAGTAAAACAAATGCATTAAAAACTGCAAGGGATGCAAACCATTTATGAAAAAGGCTTAGAGTGGGCAGGGTATGTCTTTTTAGGCATCCAAGTATTGCATAAAAATACATCCGAACTGTACCTCTTAGTAAGCCTGTAGTCTTCTCTGGGTTCTGGCAATACGTATTAACTACTTAAGCATCAGTCTTGTGGTCTGTATTATCATTAGAAATCCCCATTAGAAACACAACCTTGCATCAAATAGTTCAGGACAGTTTATTCTCTATGGGTGAAATCCATCGATCTGCTGAGGGGCCAGCAAAATAGGGTTTAAGTGATGCACAGTCCTCTATGAAGGGGTGAATGTTACTTTATGGGAGACATTTCTCTGTTACACTCCATGTAACCCCATTGAAACCAGATAATGGGACCTGGTGCCTGAAGCCCCCAGGCATTTCATTGGGGTTGTAAGAGAATTTGGCATGATGCATACGCTTTTCCATAAAATCACCTGACAAGAACCCACACTATACTAATCCACTTCTCAAGCCACCATGTGGAAGGACTGATTGGGTTTAAATGCAGTTTATCCTCTACCAGGAAGGTGAATGTAATACAACATACTTGGGCAGTATTGGTAGGAAAGTCTAAGTATTAAGCCTTAAAATGGTATAACTATTACCTGAATAAAAAAATGTCACCTCCTTATGAATGGCCAAGTGGCCATGACTGTATTTGGTGGGGATCCAAGTCAGCCTTCACTTGGGAAGATCTCTCAGTATTGTGTGCTCTCCCTAGGCACATCATCTGCTAACCACCATCTGGGCTGCATAGTGAAAGGAAGGAACCTGGATTAGCTGAGGGTTCTGAATCATGAAGGTAGCTAAACACAGCCATGTACGTAATGACTCGTTAGCCTCATTTCCCAAAAGCCCTGGCATTTAAAGTGAGGTTACACGGAAATATGCATACTTCTCAGGGATCAATACACTTGGTCTTTAGCTAGGTGCTTCTCAGTGCATCTGACCTCGAGAATACTGGGGTAACCATACCTCTTTAGTGAGTATGGCTTATGCTCCCAAGAGCATTCAGCCCTTACCTACCCTCGCCACACCTGCATTTTACCAGGTCTGAACTTAAGGAAGCTATGCTCCCATTTAGAGTCTTCACTCTGACAGGCACTATGAAGGTTAGGAAGTATCAGTGTCCAGGTTCAGTGTGAAAGATAGGGTTGAGTATGATCAGCATGTGTGACACTACAGCCATGCCTCTCACACAGCGATCGGATGGGGTGAGGAGATGGATCCTCCAAACCACAGCCCTTGAGGATAACCAAATATAGGATCTTTCCCTAACAGAGGCACTAGGGCCCCTGCAGACATGTCTAATAAACCTCAAGATCCACAGTATCAAAAGTGGCTGACAGAGCTAACAGCATGGCTGTTTGACTTCTGTCCATTGCTGGGGGTCAGCCACCACAGAGACCAACAGACTCTCTCCCACGTGCATTGTGACTTAGTTTCTGTGCCCCATCCTCCCCCATCTGAAGGGGAGTGATAACGTACTTCCTGACAACACTAGGGTATTGTCGGGATAAATTCATTTCCTCTTGCTTTTTGTGGGGAACAGGTCGATTTGGGGAACTCCCCCACTTTTGGAAAATGCTGTTCACCACGTCCAGGTGAATGAACCACTTGTGGTTAGGAAGGATCTGCTGAGATAGTCTGCCATCTCGTTCTGAGAACCCGGGAGATAGGATGCTTCCAGGTGAATTGAGTGGGCTATGCAGCTTGACGGCTTCCTGACTTAGGGGAGAGGAGCAAGCTCCACCGTGCTTGTTTATATAAAACATTGTGGTTGTGTTGTCTGTCATCACTGCTGCACCTTTCCCTCACAAGTGGGCCCGGAAGATCTGGCTTGCCGGGGGACCGCTCTCAGCTCTTTGACACTGATGTGAAGCGAGAGCTCCTCTTGCGATCAAAGACCACAGGTCCTGAAATCTCCCAGATGAGCTCCCCACTCCAAATGCTGACACATCTGTGACCAGGGCCAGCGAGGTTTGCGGTTTAGCGAAGGGGGACCCTCACGCATACCACCAGTGGTTTGAGCCACCACTGGAGAGATCTGAGAACTGGCAGTGGGAGTGTAACCACCTTTTCCAGGCTGTCATGCCCTGGCTGATAAGTTGACACCAGCCAGGCCTGGAGAGGTCTGAGCCTCAGCCTCATGTGTTGTACCACATATGTACAAGCTGCCATATGTCCGAGGAACTTCAAGCAATTTCTCGCTGTGGTGGTGGGGTATTGCTTGAAGGTTTGTATGAGGTCTTGCATTGTCCAAAAACGAGACTCTGGCAGTAAGGCTCTGGCCTGACCCGAGTCCAACACTGCCCCAGTGAACTCTATTCTTCGAGCAGAGGATAGAGTTGATGTGTGTACATTCAGGAGACCCAGCCTGTCGAAGGTGGATCTCATCAAGTTGACGTGTTGCTCCACTTGCGCCCTGGAGCGGCCCCTGATCAGCCAGTGGTCAGGGTACAGGAAGATCTGCACCTGCCTTCTTTTCAGGAAGGGGGCTACGACTGCCATGCACTTGGTAAAATCTTGAGGGGCTGCTGACAGGCCAAAGTGGAGGACTGTAAATTGATAATAGTGGTTGTGGTTCACTACGAAGCTGAGAAAGTATCTGTGGGCTGGAACTATCGATATGTGGAAATACGTGTCCATGGAGTTCGACGGCAGCGTACCAGTCTCCCGGATCCAGAGATGGGATGATGGCAGTCAAAGAGACAGTGCAGAACCTCAACTTCTTCATGAATCTGTTGAGGCCTTGCAGGTCGAGGATGGGTTTGACACCCCCGTCCCCTTTGGCTTTGGGGGATTAGGAAATACCAGAAGTAGAATCCCTTGTCTTTTAGCTCCTGAGGAACCTCCTCCACTGCTCCCATGGCAAGGAGTGTTTGAACCTCCTGCATGAAGAGTTGCTCGTGAGAAGGGTCCCTGAAGAGTGACAGGGAAGGGGGGTGAGAGGAGCAGAATTGGAGAGAATATCCCACTTCTACAGGGCGAAGGAACCAGCGATCTGAGGTTATCTGGGACCAAGCACAGTAGAAGTGGGACAGATGATTCAGCAAACTGGGTGAAGGATCCAGCGAGGGGACTGGTACATCGTCCCCAGGTGCGCCTTCAAAGCTTAAAGCCTGATGGCGGCCTCGCTGAGCCCTGGCCTTGACTGGGGGGTGGATGGGGAGGCTTACACCTGCCATTCCTGTCCTTCCTGGAGAAGTCCTGCCTAGGCTGGGGAGGGTAGAAGTGTAGAGGGGGTTGGGTTTAAAGTGTTTCTGCTGGGTGGCAGGAGTATGCAGGCACAATGATTTCAATGCTGCCCAAGAAACCTTTAGGCTATGGAGCTTGGAGTCTGTCTGCCCCAAGAATAGTCCCATGCTGTTAAAGGACAAGTCCTGAATCATTTGTTGGACCTCTGGTTGAAGGCCCGACACCTGGGGCCATGAGCTCCTCCTCATGGCTACAGCAGAGGACATGGTTTGCGTGGCCAAGTCTGCTGCATCTAGTGAGGCCTGCAAAGGAGGTCTGTGCCACTGCCTTACCCTCCTCTAGTATGGCTGCAAACTCCACTCTGGAGTCTGACAGGACCAACTCCTTAAATTTCATCATGGAGTCCCATGATTTGAAATTGTATCTACTGAGGATTGCTTGCTGGTTAAAAATCCGAAGCGGGACACCCTCCCCCCACAGTGGGGTACACTTTCCTGCTGAAGCAATCCAGCTTCTTCAAGTCCTTGGATTTTGGAGTTGGGCCCTGCTCTCTTTCATTCACCACCACTACGACCAGCGAACCCAACTGCATATGAGTAAATAACGATTCGTACCCCTTAGAAGGGACGAAATAGTTCCTCTCCATCCCATTCACTGTAGTGGGGAATGGAGGCAGGAGTCTGCCACAAGGTTTTCGTAGTGGCTTGAAACGTTTTAATGAGTGGCAGTGCCACCCTGGATGGCCCCTCGGGTTAATATGCCCACCATAGGGTCGTAGGCTCAACCACCTCCTCAGACTGTGGCCCCATGTTATGGACTACCCTGTGCAACAGTTCCTGGTGTATTCTATTATCAATGGGGAGCTGCCCAGAGGATGAAGGCCACTGCCTCAGCTGGCGAGGATGACGACAAAGCCCTATGCGATAACGGGCCCTCCTGTCCCTCCAGCTCCCTGGACGCATACTGCTCGGTGCTGTGCTGTTTGGCACTGACAGTGGCCTTGGTGCCGGTGGTGGAGCTGGGACCCAGACAGGGTCTGTGCCTTGGACTGAAGCCATCTCAGTGCCTCAAGGCAGGAGACAGTCCCGAGGTGCTAAACAGATGTGTCCTTCTGAAATTATGGACTGGGAGCCCCTGGAGTAAGTGTCCTGGCCTGGAGGGATGCCCACTGGGTCCGTCCAGAAAGGCCATTGTGCTGGCCCTTGCTACTGTGCCTGCCACAACAAAATCTCCACCTCCTGCCTGTAGCAGCACCACTCTGATCCGTGCCAACTGTGCCTGGAATAGTAGGACTCTGCCTGAGTCCGATGACCGGGACCTTGAACGCAGAGACCACGGTGGTGCGGAGTGGGATGGTGCTGGTGAACAGTGCTGTGGAGAAGGTGAGTGGTGCCTCATCATTGCGGGCTTGCCTCTAGACTGCACCACACCTTGCTGTGCTGGAGGTTCATCTCAGCCGGCGGGGTCACCCATTGGCATGGGTTTGTGGAAGGTCCTGCACAGCTTAAAGCCTTGAGACTGAGGTATGCCCCAAACCCCAAGAGGGGAGGAAATTGGGCTGGGGGAAAAGCCCCCCATTTCTATCTAACTAAGTAACTTACTAAGACTAACACTAATTAATGAACTATTTACAGGATAATCAAAAGTCCGATCACTAGGAGCAACGCTTGCAGAGGTAAGTGAGAGACGTGGCTCCAACAATCATCACTGGTGGTAAGAAGGAACTGAAGAGCTGGGGGGTTGGCAGGAACCTATATTCACTGCCACGAAGGCACAACTCCAGGGGCTCCACAGCCGACCTGACAGGAACCACTAGGAGAAAAACCTTCTGACTGCATGCAGCATGCGCACACCTACACCTCTACCCCGATACAACGTGGTCCTCAGGAGCCAAAAAATCTCACTGTGTTATAGGTGAGGCCGTGTTATATCAGGGTAGGGAGAGGAACTGCTCCTCACCCCAGCTCACCTTCACTCTGTCTCCGCCTCCTCCGTGAGCACGCCGCCACTGCTCCGCTTCTCCTTCCCTCCCTCCTTTCCAGGCTTGCTGCACCAATCAGCTGTTTGGCCCAGCAAGCCGGGGAGGGAGGAGAAGCGGAGCTGCGGCACGCTCGTGGGAAGAGACAGAGCGGAGGTGAGCTGGGGCAGGGGGGACCACAGAAAGTAACGGGCGGGCACAGAGGAACTGCTTGCGGTAACACGAATTCGGATATAACGAGGTAAAGCAGCCCCGCCCCCGGAGCGCTGCTTTACCGCGTTATATCGGACCGCATTATATGGGGGTAGAGGTGTACTTGGAATCGACATGAGCAAGCACCTGAAGAACAGTTGGCTAGGTCTTTGGGTTGGAGGTTGCCTTCTTGTTTAGCATGAAATATTGACCACTACAGGAAATCAAGTCAGACTAGATGAGCAAGTGGACTGATCCCAGATCGCCAATCCTTTGACCCTTCATGTGTGCAACGAGCTCTATGCAGGTGTTGGAAACCCTCAGAAACAATCCGATTCTTTACTCGGTCTTGCTAATCTCCTAATTTGCAATTAATGGAGGTTTATGCTCCATAAGCGTTTTCAAGGCAATGCTTTAACAAAATGATATATATATATAGCACCAGAGGACAAGTCATCGAGGACATTTGGGCCAGCAGGATTTACAACATCTGCACCCTGGTCTGAGGCTGGCTTCATTTTGCACACTTTGGAGGGCTTTGCTATGGGAAGTGAGATGCCTTAACACAGAAGGGCAGGGGCTGGGTAAACTCTGAGGCCAGCAGTGGGCTGTCCGGCCCCAGGTAGCCACAGTGGGCGTGTGGCCAGCGTAGAGATGAAAAGAGCCCTTCATAGGAAGCACAAAGGGCAGTCTGTGATGCTGGGAGCTCAAGTGTGGAGCAGCACAGAGTGCAGTGGTTAGGCTGAATGTTAAATAAACTGGTTTACAAAAAGGCAGGGGCTGTGTGCATGCATACGCAGACCAGAGGACTGTCTGTACCCCTTCACCTCTGTCGGGGCTAGGCAGGAAACTTCCCTTTTATGATAGAACAAAATACAGAAAAAGTTCCACCATGCATTAAAAGACCTGATTTAGGGGGAGAGAACCCTTCACGCATAGTGCTGCAGAATAAATATTTTACGCTTTTCGTATCTTTAATGCAAACTGGTTCCCTGATGCTCCAGTTTTAGATACCAAAAGAACTAACCCATCAGGGGGCTCAAAGCTGCAAAAGAAAATGCATTTGAGAGAAAGTAAGGACGCACTGCTACAAGAAGATACATTCTACCAACACAACGCACGCTGTGGCAGTACAGGCACCATTCGATGAATCGTCCATTCTCTAGTCAGCTAGGAGGAAGCAAATGGGGTATTTCATGCAAAGTATACTATGAAGATGAAAGTAACATAATAGTAGGTGATGGTCAGGTAAGTGAAAGCCCTATTATGGTTGGGTTAGTACAACATGCTCCTTATCCCAGATCTACTGGTATTCCCATGGGAGTTTCTGCATGGTAGGTCCGAGTTCCTGTATATATTGTATGGACTTAGCGACATTGCTTTCTTGTGTCCATGTGAGGTTCTAGCTCAGTGAGAATGCAGTTTAAGGCACCACTGAAAAATAACATGCACTTGCTTGGCAGGGTAGATTCTAACAAGCTTAACTATTCTTTGGGGGAAGAGATCAGCCCCTGTTGTAATTTAATTACCAACTGGAACTTAGGATTCAAAAGGTTAGTATGCTATGTATATAAATCATCTTTATCAGAACACTCGGGGTTGCAGTCATAATTTAGATGCTGTATTTCTTAGTTATTTAAAAAGAGTTCCTAGCAGCCAAGATCTTTTCATGAAATAAATATCAGATACATTTATTCTTCACTTGCCTCTATAGACATTGTGGTTTGATATTCTACTGGATTAAAGTTCTTGTGTGAAATTCCCCAAACACAAAAAGTTAGATCTACTGTACAGCAATTTGCCAGGCAGATGGTCATAACAATCCTTCTATGCAAAATGCCAAAATGAATTGTGCAGAAACAAATTTGCAGTGTACATCGCAAGCCAGTGTAGCTCCAAGGCCTCCAATGTTTGGAATACAAGATAAATGCTTAGCAGTGTGTTTAATCAGACAGTTGCCTCTTACCTTGCTCCGAACCATCCACTTTGATGTTCCAACACAGTCTCATCTACACTTAGAGAGGGAGGTCTATTAGGAGAAGCAGTTCCGTAACATGGTCGCAATACACTGAGGCCAGCCCATGTGGAGGGGACTGTGGGCATAACATTGTTTCTTTGTTCATAAAAATCATTCAAGACTAGACAATCTTTAGAACAATTCTTAAATTGGTGGAACAGGGCTATTACCTTAGTATGCACTGGCCAGTGTAACTGCACTGAAACCATGTGAGATGGCCATTGAAAACTTGCTTGCAACAGTCCCATTCAAGATGGGGCCTTAGAGAGCAAGCACAAGTCCTGCTGATTATTCTCCTCCCTCCGTACCCTTTTTGCTTTGTTTTTGGGCCTCACCAAGCTTTACTGAACCTCAGTCACAGTTCAGTACATTCCCACCCCAGTTCTTAAGACTATATACAGTTTGAAGGAAAAACTCAAGTAACATAAACCCACCTATTTAGCTTGTCCTTTTAAAAATTCCTCTACTATTTGCATCCCAAACATTGCAACATTGTACCTGTGCATGGGAGACAGAAAATGAATAACCAGAAACTGGTTCATCTATTATCATTGTCCAAGCTGTGTGAAAGTAGTAACCCAATGAAAGGAACTGAAGCATGATTTTAACTTAATTCTGCTAAGATTCAGAGCATACAACTCTTCCTCTCAGCTACAGAGATAACTGCTCATTGCAATCCAAACTGTCAGTAATTCTTATTTTGAGACAAGGCCTGTAGTCGTTTTAAAGAGATATGACAGAATTCACTGTCTCAAGCTGCAGATCAAACCCTTCCCCTGTACTAGCTACTTGAATTCCAAAGATGACTTACTGAACTATGGGGCGGGGGGCGGTACTTTCTCTCTAGTTACTTGTGAAAATCTTTTGGGAAGAGTGAAGAGATGTGGGGAAAGGGAGAGGAGGTGGTTAATAAGCAACAGATTCCCTGTGCTTTGGAACTGTAAATCCAAACAAAGATGCTTACCTGTTAGAACAGCAGGGACCACAACTCCAGAGAGCATCAGCAGGACCAGGCAAAGAACGCTGTGATGGGGCATTTCTTCCTCCAGGAAGAGAGTGTCAGAAGGAATTCTTAAAAACTCTTCAAAGTAGAAAAGGCTTGGAAATTTCACTAGTATAATGAAACTTTGTCCAGTCAGATCACAAATCCCTTCATATGGGTACGCAGACACACATAGACTGCAAACACTCTGCAGAGACTCACGGACACTGATTTCCAGGCAGACCTCCCTCCTGAAGTCAGGAACAGCTCCACCCTCTAAACTTTGTGCCTAAAAATTCCTCCCCCAGAGCATGCACAGCTGGACCGTTGGAAATCAGTTACCCCGCCCAATCTGGTGACTGCACTCTAGTGGTTGTTGGCTGAGCGCCCCCCAGGATTCGGGACTATGTTTGAAATGCTTACCTTTGAGGAGTCCATCCCATGTCACACTGGAAATGAGAATACAACACGACTCATTACAGAAGCCACACCAAAAACAGGCATATGGTTCGATGGTTTACCCTCCTGTGTGTGGGGCAGTTTTATTAAGGCTGGCATCAAACAAGAGCCTCCAACTTTAGGGTTAAACATGCTCTGAAATCGAGCCAGAGCAATTTCTTGGCATCTTTTTTTTCTGAACATAAAACTATAAAAGGTAGATTTACAATGAAGACCACACATAGTGCCCACTCCCCACTCCAGGGTCACCATTGTCTACCAAGAAGCATCTTCTAAATCACAGACATGCATCAGATTTAACCAGAACATAGGCATTTTCCTGCCCCCCCTCTCTTCTCAAGCATGTTTGATGGAAAGAGGATCAAAGAGCAGAGAAAAAAAATGCACATTTTTGATCTAGGCTGACTCAAGCACCTCAATGATAAGAGGCATAGGAAAGAATGAATCTAATATAAAAGGAGAGCATTCCAGTTTACTGGGGATGGAACAGTTTCATCATGTGTTCTCTCAGTGGGTCCAGAATTTAAACTGGTATGAAGATTGAACATCTAAACTGCAAGGAAGTGAGTAATTTCTGTTCAGAGAAGCACTGTAGTTCAGAAAGCCCTCCATACACAATATGAGTGTTTAAACATCACAGTACCCAGTTCTCTGTGCTCTGAAGATGTAGTGAATTAGGTAGGTTTTTTGGTCTTAGATTTCAGATTCAAACATTTTTTGTTACAGGGTCTCCTTAGAGCCATTTTCCTTCTATATGTAATTCAATACATTCTTAAATCAAGCAGGGAGGCTAACCCAGATTCAGATTTCCTTTTACAACACTTTTTTGCTAGGCTAAATCCTACACCAGAGCAACTTGAAGGACAGAATGGACTGAGACATAAGGAAGCAGAACTTGCTTCAGAAATCACTTGTGAAAAGAGGCCTCAAATGCCTCTTGCGCCATACTCAACATTATCAATTCCCTGCTACATAGAAGCCAGAATGACTCTCTAGTTCCATACCTTACCAGAAAAGCAAACTGGGAACTGGCATAGCTGTATACAGACTGCACCCATCACAAACTGATAAACTATAGTTCCTCTTTTTCACCCCAAATATTGACACAGGTGATCCTGACCATTCTTTAGGCCAATGCCATCTTTTCACAATATAAAAGGTACCAATTTTGCCATGAAGACATTCACTCCACCTCAGCACCAACTTAAAAGGGGAGAGGCAGATGCCAAAATATTTCAATTCAAGAGATAATGTGCAGAGACCATTCCAATTTACCACAATATTTATGGTTAACAGGTGCCTTTCCATAGGAGTCAGCAGGGCCGGCTCCAGCTTTTTTGCTGCCCCAAGAGGTGGGGGGAAAAAAAAAAAAAAAGCCGTGATCGGCGGCACTTCGGCGGCTGCTCTACCGCGCCGCTTCATCCTTCAGCGGCAATTCGGCAGCCGATCCTTCCCTCGGAGAGGGATCTGCTGCCGAAGACCCGGACATGCCGCCCCTTTCCATTGGCCACTCCAAGCACCTGCTTCCTGTGCTGGTGCCGGCCCTGGGAGTCAGATGGGGTCATTAAAGGGAATGCAAAATTATTGCTTCTCCACACACTTTTGCTTTTTCTATTTAGCAAGCACTGCTTCCCTCTTACCCCTCATGTTCCTGTTAAGGTGGAAATTAATGTGGCTTCACATATATTCTTATGTTCTTGCAAAATCACAGCTTCAGAATTACCTTTTGTAAATTAAATGCTACTGGAAAAGGGAACAGGGTAGCATTCGTGAACAGGTCACATGCACAGTGGCTAATTTGCAATATTTAAGAATTATGTACAAAAAAAAAAAATGACTTCAAGATACCCTCAACCAGACAGCATATTTTAAACTAAGGTCATTTTGAGCTTAAACACATCGGGGGTGAGGTGGGAGCAAGCCTGGACGTAAGTAGGAAACAAAAGTAACATCAATATAATCCTTGTTTTTAAACATGTGAAGAATAATGGACCAATTACCTCCCCAACATGTCCTCAAACTTTAGCAGGATTTTCCTCACCAAAATACAAGCAGCAGCAAATGACAGCTAGTATTAGGATTTGGGGAAATAAAAGCATGATTTTATCTAAAAATGGTAAATGTACAAAATGCCCTCAGAGAGCCCTTCCCCCAACCTGAAGTGTTCGGGGTAAACCTCTCCCTTCTTCAGTAAAGATAACTGGGCTGGGAGGGTGCTTGCTGGTTTAACTCAGATACTTTGTGTGTTTGAAATTCATAACAGAAAACTAGCCAAGGGTTGATCTTTCCTCCGTAAACAAGGTGACTATGAAGATTTTGTGTCTCATCTTACTGATGTTTATTTTGAACTCTAAAATTATCAAGTAGAAAAACCACCAACGTTCCTTAGAAGAACAGGAATAAAGCAGCAGCTGTTGTTCCACATCCTGTGTATTTGCTTGATGTTTCTTGATGAAAACTGTGATGAAGGTCAAGATTCAGGTCTTTTTTAGCACCAGGAATAATCTCAAAAATCATTTTAGACAAAAGTAGAAAATGCGCTCTTAGATATAATACAACCAGGTTTTATTTCTCTTTTTTCTCCCCCGCACACTGGCAAAAGTTCAGAGGGAGTTTAAAGTTCTGTAAACATTTTAACTACCCCTCTTCCACCCCTTTATGACTTTACAAAGCAAAGGAGACAGGGAGACCAGATTTGGAACAGTTCCAAGTCTCTCCGTGTTATTAGATCCAAAAACTATATACAAGTCTGCAGCAGTCTCTGTATAGTTACTGTACATGTTTGGGGTGGGGAGGAGGAAGAGGGGAAGATTACCCCCCCAAAAATGAATAAATCAAATGAAATAAAACCCAAAGCCAAACTGCTCTGGAGCAACTCAAGCAGCCTTCTTCAGGCAGTGATGACAGAAAGACAGACAGACACCTTTACACACTCCACCCAAACAGCAGCCTCTCCCCCCCACAGGCACACTGCAGCCCTCTAGGAATGGGAGGTGGGATTGGGGGGGAGGGGAGAGGGGCGCAAATTAAGTGCATTTTGCAGTTTTGGGGTTTTTTTTAAACTTCTGCAGGGAAAGCTGGGATTACATAAATATTTAATTATTATGGATTGGAAGTGAAGGGATGTTCAGTAATTGAAGTTGTAGAAGGGAATCAGTGCCATTGCCTCACAGCTCACTTTCCCCCTCTCCATGGTTATAGGAATTCAGATGCTGCCTACAGGCAGGTTCTCTTTTAATCTCATTCCATTATGAAGAGGACAGTCTCTGCCCTTTAACTTGCATGCTATTGGAACACAAAACTGAATCACTGCCATTGGAACCCAGCTGAGACTGTGGGGGACACTTGTTTGGAAAGTAAAGTCCTTCCCCACCCAAGACTTTAGCTGTCTCTTAAACGAGACAAATTCACAGCAGAAGGGCCTCCAATAAACTGGTCCTATCCCTATGAAGGTAATATTTAAGGAAGTAATTTCAACCTGAACAGAAGAAATACACCCTCCCCCGCCCCCATTATACATTCCCATTTGTCCAGGAAGGCTGGAGGTTGCTGGCGGGAGAACTCCAGCAACTATCATCACTACCTAATGAAGACAGACTCAAGCTTTCCCTCCAAAATTAATGTGCTGAGAGGGGCTGGCAGGGGGTGTGCAATATCAAACCAATCCAAGTTAAACTCCGCCCACCACCACCCTCTCCTGCTGTTGCCAGTTCTAAAGTTAGCTTATGATTGCAACTCCTGGATTTGGAGAGCATCTCTTGTCCTGATGGAGCACTGAAGTCAGTATCTGTGTGGCATTTTGGTTTTGACCAATCTCTGTTAACCACAAACTCTCTCCATGATTGCACAAGTTGGATGTGATAAGCATGACCGGGGAAAGGAAGATACCATTTGCAGAATCCCAGTAGACTTTCCAGATAAGTCAGCAGAAGAAATGACAGCACAGTGAACGCTTGCTGCCTGCAGTCAACTGTTTTGGGAATGGATCCTATCTCCCACCCACCTAGGAGACAGAGCAAAGTCCATATGTCTATAGGCTGACAGAGACGACAATGACTGCGCAACCTGCGGCAGAAAGATTTTGTTGGGGCTAGAAGAAGCAGCCTGAGATGATTGATTCTGTAAGTCACTGCAAGGCGAAGAAAAATGCAAGTTGGAGAAAGTACTGTGTCCAAAGGTGGAGAATCCATGGTTAACAGACACAGGAAAAGCCGGTCAATCTGCACAAGATCAGTAGTCTTCCAAAGTCTCTATTTCTCCCATATTGAGCCGCTCTGATGAGGCATTCACTGAAAATCCTGTAAAACAAAAGAAGCAATGTTTTAGTCTGGATGTGCATGTCTAAGTATGATATAATCAGTTTTATTTATTATATGCTACAGCTGCTTAAAGGAGGAAGTGGAGACTAGATGCCTAATTAAACTGTGGGAGAAATTCACTAAGGGTACGTCCATACTACCCGCCCGGGTCGGCGGGTAGCGATCGACTTCTCGGAGTTCAATATATCGCGTCTCATCTAGACGCGATATATCGAACTCCGAACGCGCTCCCGTCGACTCCGGAACTCCACCACCGCGAACGGCGGTGGCAGAATCGACGGGGGAGCCGCGGACTTCGATCCCGTGCCGTGAGGACGGGTAAGTAGTTCGAACTAAGGTACTTCGAGTTCAACTACGCTATTCGCGTAGCTGAACTTGCGTACCTTAGTTCGAACCCCCCCGCCCTCTCCCCAGTGTAGACCAGGCCTAAGGCAGACTGTAACTAGCCAAACTGCAATTTGACAAAGACACCAGGGTTGCCATGCATAGACTTGGACAAAGTGCCATAGGATCTTTAGTGATGAATCATTAACAGCTTGGTCCTGAGTCTCTCAAAAGATGGCACCTTCAGCATCACTGTGCCTCCACACCATGGGTAATACTGTCTCAGAAGAAAGAATGCTTAAAGCACAATACAGTAGTATTTCTAAGATGTTCTTCAGTCTAGTATTTAGGTGGTACAGGAAGCAGGGTTGGCTGGTGCAAAGATCTAACATCCAAGGACTGACCGGGCTCATCCCTGCTTAGCTTCTGAAGATGGGATGAACTTTCAGTCTGAAGTGGTATCAGCTTCCAGTTTAAAACCGATTTTACAACTAGAAGCCTGATGGAGACAGCATGCAGATGTATCAATAGGCATAAATTTAGGATTAAAAGCACCATAAATGTTTGTGCTATTTTCAATCCCTACATGCTATTCATCCATTAACTATTATTCAGGAAATCCAATATACACTTAAAAATAACCCCCAAGTTTTAAATCATATTAATGCTGAAAATCAGATGCATTAAAGAAAGCTGAGAGGGAAAGAATGCACATCAATGTTAGAAATCCAATGGAAAGCCAGTATCTGTAGAAGAATGATTTGGATAAGGACACAAAGGCATTGTCACATCCATTCTGAACTTTGTAACTTGTCAGTTTTTGTACAAATCTCATTTGAACACCAAGAGTTGGACAATTGTTTTGCTATTTTTTTGTGTGAAGAAGCTACATACAAGGAACCATGCTTTATTTTCTTTAGACAGTATATGTATTCAGAGAGCTTAATACGAGATAGCTATGCAATTTAATTTGCTGCATGTTGTATCCAGTTTTTAAAAATTGTTTTAAAATTGCCTATGTTTACAGTATTTACTAAGCCAAGTGGGCTCCCTCTGGGGGTATATTAATTCCTGTAATTTGAAAAAATGTTTTCTAGTTGAAAAAGTACTTTTAATAAAAGGCTGTGTACATTTAAGCTCTGTAACAACTAATTTTATTTAAAATTCTCTCTCTCAATTTAATATCACTGATACATCAGTAGACTTTAACCATTCAATTAAGTAACCATATCAGATACATTTGACATGCATGTAGACAGACAGGAAGAGATAATATCTTTATTGGACCTGCTTCTGTTGGTGGAAGGTAAAAGTTTTTGAGCTACACAGAGTTCTTCTTCAGGTCTGGGGAAGGAAGCAAAGGGCATGCAGAGGTAGAGTTTGAATTAATGTTTGCAGTTTTCATATAAAAATGTGCTGTATGACCTCTTAATATGAAAATACTTATTTTGCCAAAAACAATATGTGCAATCTAGTGGATAAGGATGCTGATTTTAATAGTACTGTTTTCAGGGAGCTGTTTAAAACGTATTAAAATCTCTTCCAATGTGTAATATGGATGGATATGTTCATCTTTATTTTTAAAAATAATAAAGTAGCAGTGTTAGAATATAGATATTCAGGGCTGCCTGTAAAGGCCTACCTATACTTTAAGAACTTAGGTGTATTTTTATCACTTAAGCGGCGTCAGAGTTGAGAAAGAGGACACGGGATAAATTCTCTGTGGCATCAGAGCTGGGATCGGAACACTGGGGAACAGACTATCGACATATAGAGATACGCCTGACTGGTGTGAAGGGCTTCAGAATATTCTTGCTTGGAAATTAACCCCAATAAACATTGCACTGTCTGCACTTTGGACTTCTGGTCTTTTGCTGCTTGATGTCTGCGTGACAAGAACCAGGGAAGTGAAGGGAAAGCTCTCTAACAAGCAGCATCTGATCGAAAGTATTAGTGAATAACATCCTTTAAGTTACAAGGTAGCAGCAAAATCATTGAAGTTAATGGAAGTTATGTGGCTAAACCACAATGCAGCTTTTGAAATATTTCTCCCCATTTTTATTTATGAAAGCAGGCAATTCAGAACAAGATGACTGACCATTGGCTAGAGATGAGAGGTTTATAAAAAGAACACGATTAGAAAAGATTCTGCCAGCTACATGACCCTTTTAAACAAGACAATTAGGGGAATTGTGAAACTCCCACTCTTCGATTCATGAACTCTATCCTGTTAAGAGATTCAAATGTGTGAAATGGGTGGGTCTAGGGAAACACATGCATGTTTGTGCAGACCTCATTCATCAAAAGTATCAACAATTACCTTGTTGCAGACCACAATCTATATGTATGAATGATGTATGCAGAGTAGTTACAGTAACCAAGCAAACAGGATAGAATCCCTGGCTGTGGTGAAGAAGGTATACAGAAGGGTAAAAAGACCAAGTCTCAGGGAAAATGATCAAGGGGAAACAGGGAGGGGGTTTCATTATTTCATGGCTTCAGGACAGAAAATACAAGGAATTACAGGTCACAGAGAAGTAAATTAGAGTCACTTAGGCACAGACAATGAAGCTGTTTCAAACATGGAGACAGAAATGAGATGAGGCTTCAGATTTTGAAGAGCTGTAATTGTGGGAGACATTAAAGGAGAAATTACAGCAGTCAAGAGAAGATAACAGGAGTAAGAGTTCTGGTAGGTGAAGCGATAGTCTTATGAAAGTGATGGTATATAGGCTATATAAGTTGGTTTACAGACATAGGAGATGAGAGAGTGCAGTGTCAGACCGAGCCCCTAGTCATGGAGACAGTAGATATGAACGGAAGAGCTGACTGAAGGAGTTATATGAAGGTGGAATTTTAGTTCCCATTTTATCATCGCACAGACCTGGGTATGTTTATCCCATACCAGTACTGCAGAGACGCCTGCTTTCTCACCTTTTCTAATATTACAACTCAGCACTTATTTAATGCTTTTCGCTTCAAAGCACTTTAGAGACATCTTCACAGCAATCCTGCTGTGGTAAAGTAAGAATCTTCCCCATCTACAAAGAGAAGCTGAGGCAAAAGTCAAGACCACAGAAGGATTCAGTATCAGATCCAGGATTAGAATTCTGAAGTTCCTGATGCCAAATCCTGAACTCAAACAATGTCTGTGATCCTTAACAGGTTACCAGCTTTGCTAATTTCTTTTTAAAATTTATTTGTGCTTTCACAGAATATCATTTGCAAAAAATCAAATGTCAAAGTATTTCTCCGAACATCAGTATTACCAATCCATCATTTACATTTTGTCTAAAAAGATACGGATCTTTCTGAAGCCTAAGGAACAGAAAAGATTTAATTTTATAATATCCCCATCTAATAGTTAAATTGGCTTAATATGTAAAAAAGCTACATTAAATAGGCACTACTGAATTCCTTCCAAAAACCCTAAGGGGGCAGTTAGATCAACATCCTGAACCACTGCAAAATTATCAGAGTGATTTTCATTTAATCTGAGATGTCAGAGGCCTTCCTGTCATAAATATTCATTTTTAATCTTTAATTAAATCTAGGTATGGAAAGTTAAAAAATGGAAGCAGAAAACCAATGCCGTAAATTCTGTCTTAAGAAAGAACAGGTTCTTATGGGTAGCTTTTGAAATGTCAGGGAATGTAATTTTTATTATGCAAGATGCTTCTATATTTTCCCAAACTGCAGTATTTGTTCTCTATCATGATTATATTTACTATAACATCAGAAAAAGGCTGAATTTAGCTGAAGACTTATTAACCCTTCTTTTAATATCCTTAAAGATCCAGGATATCTAAAGTAGAGGACCAAATTATAATTAATTTAAAAAACAATAAAGGAGAATCAGCTCCTCCTCTTCACATATCAAAGAGACGCCCAATGTGTATATCTGATACTTAGCTAAAATCGTACAGAACCTCAATTTTTCATTTTAACAGTTTACCCTTAATGAAAAATACCCATGTAAATTTATTTGTTCTCTACTTCCACAGCCAGAAGTCTTTTCTTCCTATCTCCACACGGCTTTTCTTAGATTCTTCCAACCTATTTTCAAGGTAAGTAATTTCAGAATCGAGTCAAGCTTGACATTTAAGCGATCAACCAACAAATTACCTCAAGACCATAAATTACAGGAAGAATGAATTCCAAACAGATATTTTTGCCTTTTCTATAAAAATAAGTTTTTTTAATCTGCTAAATTGGCTCTTTCAATCTGTTGAAATCCAGAGGGGGAACACGTTCAGGATTATGCCTTGCTCATCATACTGACTCCTGATAAAACCACCACAGATGTACCTGTCTAAAAGGCCCCCCCATCTTGTTTTTCTGCCTCTGTTTAGGTGAAGTGATAAAACAAGCATGAACATAGGTACCTCCTTAAACTATCTCAGAAGCATATAATTGTATTATATATATTGTACACCATACGCCCTGCATCACCTGTGGCAGTGATAGGAGTATTGGACTGGCAGTCTCAAAGCAGCCTTCAAAAATGCAATGAATTTGTTATAAATAATTTTAAAATACAGACTACTCTAAAGGAGCTTCCTCCATCTTTCTTGCATATATTTAATGTATGAATGTCTAGGACTTCTGAAAGACCCAAAAAGGACTTTGGAGATGGAACAGAAATTATGGCCTCTATCCCAAATAAGCCACTTAGAGGAAAAGCCTAGTTTTCAAGTACCAAAACTCACCTAACAAACTGGGATCTGCTCGAACCATTTTCTGTTTCTTTTTTTTCTTGCTACTCTGCACAGCTTCAAAGTTGGATTGCTGGTTGTTGCTCTGATTGGTCTGAAAGACGGAATGCAGTGCGCTATGGTTCATCCCCCACACTGAATCCTGGAACAAAAATTCTAGATTACAAGTTAGAATTAAATGTTGCCTGTTCACTGGAAGTACACAGATGACATCAAGTCACTTTAGGGTGACCAGATGAGAGGAAGAAAATATCCGGACACATTGGGGTGGGGGTGCTGGGGGGGGGGAGAGGGCGGTGTCGCCGGCGGAGCGCAAAAAAACCAAAACCAAAAACGAGTGCTGCGAAATATCGGGACAAATTACGTCCCGACCAAACTCTGGTCGGGATGTGGGACAAATGCCTAAATATGGGGACATCTGGTCACCCTAAGTCACTTTCCATATGACATGGATAGTAGAATATCCATTAATTTATCCAGTAAATTTACCTTTTTCCTAAAACTAATCCTGCACCATAAAATTATCTCCCTATAAAGTTATTTACACAAGAGCTCAGATAGATTCTGTACAATTCCACAGTAATACCCAAAATATGTTTCCTCCCCCCGTTCTAGATAATCTACTCCCTTCACCACAAAGAGCTATATACAGAGATGCAGACTGTCACTAAACCTTTGCTACCCTCTCCAGAAATACTATCAATGTACTTCAAGATCCTCCTCCAAAGCAAAGGTCAAGAAAATATGTACCTGCTGCTGCTGCTGACTGGCTTTTTGTTTGGCACGGCGCTCTAGAAACTGCTTGGCAAATTCCTTAGCCTCAGGGGTATCTCCAAGGTAGGCTCTGATGTAATCATGGACCTCGTATGGGGACTCCACTTCCTTCAGGAAAGAAACAAACGTGGGAACTGCAATACGAGGGGAAGAAGATGGACCATGAGAGAGACGTGTGTTGATGCAGGAGTGTGTGCGTGCAAAAAGCAAACAAACTTTGTATTCTTTATTCAATTTTCTTTGTCAAACTAGCAACCATTGTAAACAGCCTCTCCTGTTAAATTCCCCATAATATAGCCCCAGCAAAAAACTGTTACTAACCTTTCCGTAACAGTTGTTCTTCAAGATATGTCGCTCATATCCATTTTACTTTTGGCAACGGTGCATACCGCACACACACCCATAAGATTTTTCCCTTGGTGGTATACGTTGGGCTGGCTCTAGTGCCTCTGGTGTCGTGCGCTTATGTGCTGGTATAAGGGGCCAGTCCCACATCCTCTCAGTTCCTTCTCACCAGCTAACTCTGACAGAGAGTGGGTCCACCTCCTCGTAGTACACCTGAATGCAGGATACTATCCAGGATGAGATTCTCTGGGCTGAAACCAGCAGGCCTTTCATCCTCTCTGCTATAGCCACGAAGAGTTGCGTAGATCTACAGAACAGCTTAGTCCTCCCAATGTAGAGGGCTAGGGCATGCCTGACATCCATAAGAACATAAGAACGGCCGTACCGGGTCAGACCAAAGGTCCATCTAGCCCAGTATCTGTCTACCGACAGTGGCCAATGCCAGGTGCCCCAGAGGGAGTGAACCTAACAGGCAATGATCAAGTGATCTCTCTCCTGCCATCCATCTCCATCCTCTGACGAACAGAGGCTAGGGACACCATTCTTACCCATTCTGGCTAATAGCCATTTATGGACTTAGCCACCATGAATTTATCCAGTTCCCTTTTAAACATTGTTATAGTCCTAGCCTTCAGAACATCCTCAGGTAAGGAGTTTCACAAGTTGACTGTGTGCTGCGTGAAGAAGAACTTCCTTTTATTTGTTTTAAACCTGCTGCCTATTAATTTCATTTGGTGACCCCCTAGTCCTTGTATTATGGGAATAAGTAAATAACTTTTCCTTATCCACTTTCTCAACATCACTCATGATTTTATCTACCTCTATCATATCACCCTTTAGTCTTCTCTTTTCAAAGCTGAAGAGTCCTAGCCTCTTTAATCTTTCCTCGTATGGGACCCTCTCCAAACCCCTAATGATTTTAGTTGCCCTTTTCTGAACCTTTTCTAGTGCTAGAGTAGCTTTTTTGAGGTGAGGAGACCACATCTGTACACAGTATTCGAGATGTGGGCGTACCATGGATTTATATAAGGGCAATAATATATTCTCAGTCTTATTCTCTATCCCCTTTTTAATGATTCCTAACATCCTGTTTGCTTTTTTGACCGCCTCTGCACACTGAGAGGACATCTTCAGAGAACTATCCACGATGACTCCAAGATCTTTTTCCTGACTCGTTGTAGCTAAATTAGCCCCCATCATATTGTATGAATAGTTGGGGTTATTTTTTCCAATGTGCATTACTTTACATTTATCCACATTAAATTTCATTTGCCATTTTGTTGCCCAATCACTTAGTTTTGTGAGATCTTTTTGAAGTTCTTCACAATCTGGCTTTGATCTTAACTATCTTGAGTAGTTTAGTATCATCTGCAAACTTTGCCACCTCACTGTTTACCTCTTTCTCCAGATCATTTATGAATAAATGGAATAGGACTGGTCCTAGGACTGACCCTTGGGGACCACCACTAGTTACCCCTCTCCATTCTGAGAATTTACCATTAATTCCTACCCTTTGTTCCCTGTCTTTTAACCAGTTCTCAATCCATGAAAGGACCTTCCCTTTTATCTCATGACAGCTTAATTTACGTAAGAGCCTTTGGTGAGGGACCTTGTCAAAGGCTTTCTGGAAATCTAAGTACACTATGTCCACCGGATCCCCCTTGTCCACATGTTTGTTGACCCCTTCAAAGAACTCTAATAGATTAGTAAGACACGATTTCCCTTTACAGAAACCATGTTGACTATTGCTCAACAGTTTATGTTTTTCTGTGTGTCTGAATTTTATTCTTAACTATTGTTTCAACTAATTTGCCCGGTACCGACGTTAGACTTACCGGTCTGTAATTGCCAGGATCACCTCTAGAGCCCTTTTTAAATATTGGCGTTACATTAGCTAACTTCCAGTCATTGGGTACCGAAGCCGATTTAAAGGACAGGTTACAAACCTTAGTTAATAGTTCCGCAATTTCACATTTGAGTTCTTTCAGAACTCTTGGGTGAATGCCATCTGGTCCCGGTGACTTGTTAATGTTGAGTTTATCAATTAATTCCAAAACCTCCTCTAGTGACACTTTAATCTGTGACAGTTCCTCAGATTTGTCACCTACAAAAGCCAGCTCAGGTTTGGGAATCTCCCTAACATCCTCAGCCGTGAAGACTGAAGCAAAGAATCCATTTAGTTTCTCTGCAATAACTTTATCGTCTTTAAGCGCTCCTTTTGTATTTTCATCGTCAAGGGGCCCCACTGGTTGTTTAGCAGGCTTCCTGCTTCTGATGTACTTAAAAAACATTTTGTTATTACCTTTGGAGTTTTTGGCTAGCCGTTCTTCAAACTCCTCTTTGGCTTTTCTTATTATACTCTTGCACTTAAGTTGGCAGTGTTTGTGCTCCTTTCTATTTGCCTCACTAGGATTTGACTTCCACTTTTTAAAGGAAGTCTTTATCTCTCACTGCTTCTTTTACATGGTTGTTAAGCCACGGTGGCTCTTTTTTAGTTCTTTTACTGTGTTTCTTAATTTGGGGGTATACATTGAAGTTGGGCATCTATTATGGTGTCTTTAAAAAGGACCCATGCAGCTTGCAGGGATTTCACTTTAGTCACTGTACCTTTTAACTTTTGTTTAACTAACCCCCTCATTTTTGTATAGTTCCCCCTTTTGAAATTAAATGCCACACTGTTGGGCTGTTGAGGTGTTCTTCCCACCACAGGGATGTTGAATGCTATTGTATTATGGTCACTATTTCCAAGCGGTCCTGCTATAGTTACCTCTTGGACCAGCTCCTGCGCTCCACTCAGGATTAAATCTAGAGATGCCTCTCCCCTGGTGGGTTCCCGTACCAGCTGCTCCATGAAGCAGTCATTTACAGTATCGAGAAATTTTATCTCTGCATTTCATCCTGAAGTGAAATGTTCCCAGTCAATATGCGGATAATTGAAATCCCCTACTATTATTGGGTTCTTAATTTGATAGCCTCTCTAATTTCCCTTAGCATTTCATCATCACTATTACTGTCCTGGTCAGGTGGTCGATAATAGATCCCTAATGTTATATTTTTACTAGAGCATGAAATTTCTATCCATAGAGATTCTATGGAACATGTGGATTCGCTTAAGATTTTTACTTCATTTGAATCTACATTTTCTTTCACATATAGTGCCACTCCTATACCCCTGCACGACCTGTTCTGTCCTTCCGATATATTTTGTACCCCAGAATGATTGTGTCCCATTGATTGCTCTCAGTCCACCAGGTTTCTGTGATGCCTATTATATCAATATCCTCCTTTATCACAAGGCACTCTAGTTCACCCATCTCATTATTTAGACTTCTAGCATTTGTGTACAAGCACTTTAAAAACATGTCCCTGTTTATCTGTCTGCCCTTTTCTGATGTGCCAGATTCTTTTTTATGTGACTGTTTATCATCTGATCCGGCCCTTACATTATCCTCTTCCGTCCTCTGCTCCTGATTATAACCTGGAGATTCTCTATCATCAGACTCTCCTCTAAGAGAAGTCTGTGTCCGATCCACATGCTCCTCTGCAGCAGTCGGCTTTCCCCCATCTCCTAGTTTAAAAACTGCTCTACAACCTTTTTAATGTTTAGTGCCAGCAGTCTGGTTCCACTTTGGTTTAGGTGGAGCCCATCTCTCCTGTATAGGCTCCCCCCATCCCAAAAGTTTCCCCAGTTCCTAATGAACGTGAACCCCTCCTCTCTACACCATCGTCTCATCCATGCATTGAGACTGAAGCTCTGCCTGCCTACCTGGTCCTGCACGTGGAACTGGGAGCATTTCTGAGAATGCCACCATAGAGGTCCTGGATTTCAGTCTCTTCCCTAGCAGCCTAAATTTGGCTTCCAGGACATCTCTCCTACCCTTCCCTATGTCATTGGTACCTACATGTACCACGACCACTGGCTCCTCCCCAGCACTACACATAAGTCTGTCTAGATGCCTCGAGAGATCCGCAACCTTCGCACCAGGCAGGCAAGTCCCCAACGGTTCTCCTGGTCATCACAAACCCAGCTATTTACGTTTCTAATAATCGAATCTCCCATTACTAACACCTGCCGGTTCCTAGAAACTGGAGTTCCCTCCCCCAGAGAGGTAACCTCAGTGCAAAAGGCAACCCCAGCACCATCTGGAAGGAGGGTCCCAACTACGGGAAGGTTTCCCTCTGCTCCCATTGACTGCTCTGCTTCCCTGGGCTGTTCTTCCTCCTCAACAGCGCAGGGGCTGTCTGAGCGGAGGTGGAACAATTCTACAGTGTCCCGGAAAGCCTCATCAACATACCTCTCTGCCTCTCTTAGCTCCTCCAGTTCCGCCACCCTGGCCTCCAAAGTCCATACATGGTCTCTGAGGGCCAGGAGCTCCTTGCACCGACTGCACACATACGCCACCCGCCCACAGGGCAGGTAATCATACATGCAACACTCAGTGCAATAAACTGGATAGCCCCCACTCTGCTGCTGGGCTTCTGCCTGCATTGTCATCCAATGAATGAATCCACCACTCTTCCAAATTCCTGTGCAGTTTTGGGAAGAAACTGGCAGGAAAATGGCTTGGTTGCTATGAAACTGCGAAACCACCCTTGGAAGGAAGGCTGGTTGTGGCCACAGCTGAACCTTGCCCTTGAAGAACACTGTGTACAATGGTTCTGATGTAAGGGTCAGGACTTCAAAGACCCCCACCTTTGGAAGATGAACCTGGTGACCTCTGGGTGAAGGCACCGCTTGTGGTTGGAGGAGAAAGATCTACTGAGGTGATCTGCCAAGGCGTTCTGGGCTCCTGGAAGATGGGAAGCCTTGAGGTGGAGCTCTTCAAGCAGAAGTCCTATAAAGTCCTGACAAAGGCCGAAAAGCATGCTCCTCCCGGCTTGTTGATGGCTGCTGTGTTGTCGGTAAATACTTTTATTAATTTACCCATGATCTGTGGAAGAAACATTTGGCAAGCTAAGCGTACCATTTTGAGCTCCCTGATGTTTATGTGTAGGGAAACCTCTTCCTGGGACCACAGGCCCTCTGTCCCGAGGCAATTGAGGTGGGCTCCCCATCCTAGATCAGAAATGACTGAATCAAGGGACACTGAGGGCTGGGGGATGACAAAGGGAACACCTGCCGTTGCTGACTGAGGGTCCTTCCACCAGTCAAGGGAGATGAAGATTGGGCTGGAACAGTAAGCATCAAGTCCAAGTGTTGTCTGTTTGGTGAATGCACTGAAGCAAACCATGTCTGCAGGGGTTGGAGATGCAGCCTTGCATGCCGTACCAAGTAAGTGCATGCAGCCGCGTGTTTCACAAGTTTGAGGCAAACCCAGGCTGTTGTGACGGGGTATGCCAGATCTGACATTGTCTGGAAATGGACCTCTGGAAGGAAGGCGCTGGCATGGGTCAAGTCTAGTACTGCCCCGATAAAATCTATTCTCTGTACTGGGATGAGTCGACTTGTTTATCAACAGACCCAACGCTTGGAAGGTGGCTTGGACCAGGCTGATGCTGGTCTTTACTTGAGCACATGAATGACCCTTCAGTCAGTTAGTTGTCTAGGTATGGGTAGAATTAGACTCCTTGCCTTCTGAGGAAGGCTGCAACCACCGTCATGCATTCCGTAAAAACCCAGGGGGGCTGCAGAAAGAACAAAGGTGATGGTGGTGAATTGGTAACGGGTCTGGTTTACTATAATGCTGAGGAATCTTCTGTGGCCTTGGAAGATGGAAATGTGAAAACAGGCGTCCTTCAAGTCAAGGGCGGCGTACCAGTCCCCTGGATCCAGGGAGGGAACGATGGAGGCCAGAGAGACCATGTGGAATCTCAATTCCTTGAGATAAGTTGAGGTGGCGTGGGTCCAGGATGCGACGAAGACCATCCTGGCCCTTTGGGATTAGGAAACATTGGGAATAAAACTCCTTCTCCTCTCAAATTCTAAAGGCATCTCCTCCACAGCCCCCACCCGTAGGAGGGCTTGCACCTCTTGGGCTAGAAGTTGCTTGTAAGAAGCGTCCCTGGAAAGGGACAGGGATGGGAGGGAAGGGTGGAGGAAAACAGAAGGGTATAACAGTCCACCACTGTACTTAGAACCCAGCAGTCCAATACGATGAAAAACTACACCAGGCCGAAGTGCGAAAGCCAGTCTGAAAACAACAAGGGGACAGGAGTACTTGTGGCACCTTAAAGACTAACAAATTTATTTAAGCATGAGCTTTCGTGAGCTACAGCTCACTTCTTCGGATGCATAGAATGGAACACACAGACAGGGGATATTTATACATACAGAGAACATGAAAAGGTGGAAGTATGCATACCAACAGGCAGAGTCTACTCAATTGAGATGAGCTATCGTTAGCAGGAGGAAAAAAACTTTTTGAAGTGATAATTAAGATGGCCCATAGAAGGTGAGCCTCACACCTTCTATGGGCCATCTTAATTATCACTTCAAAAAGTTTTTTTCCTCCTGCTAACGATAGCTCATCTCAATTGAGTAGACTCTGCCTGTTGGTATGCATACTTCCACCTTTTCATGTTCTCTGTATGTATAAATATCCCCTGTCTGTGTGTTCCATTCTATGCATCCGAAGAAGTGAGCTGTAGCTCACGAAAGCTCATGCTTAAATAAATTTGTTAGTCTTTAAGGTGCCACAAGTACTCCTGTTTTTTTTGCAGATACAGACTAACACGGCTGCTACTCTGAAACAAGGGGACAGGATCCGATGAGGGAAACTGGTATAGCGCCCTCAGAACACCTTCAAAAGTTCTATTTGGGGCCTCTGGAGTCTCCCTGAGATCCCGGTAGTGAGGTTGCGGTGGATGGAAGTGGTTGATGACAATTGGAACCCTTTCTCCTTCTCCTGAACAGGTTCCATCGTGGCAGTGGCACCGAGAAACGAGCCGGTTGGTGAGGCCTGAAATGCTTCCTCGAAAGAGCTGGAGCATAGAGGCCCAGGGACTTGAGGGCAGCCTTTGACTCCTTCAGCCCATAGAGCTTTATGCAGCGAGCCACTTGGCTTCAAAGTGGACTCATCTGGGGAGGAGGACGAAGAGACCTGTACCAGAGAGGGAGTTCCACCTCGTCTTCTGCCCCTATTACCTCCATTGGGCCCACATCTTGTGTGTTAGTACTGGGCTCGGTACTGGAGTCAGGGTATGGTGGCGAATGGAGCGGTGCAGGAGCCCACCTCTAAGATGCAACCAAGTAGGACTGGTGGACGATGGTCCCAGTACTGAGGGAATCCTTCAGGGGTTCCAGAATGTCCACTGTATTGGCCACTATCCTCCTGACCAGGTGCCAGTGGGTGACCCATACCCAGGTCTAATGGAATGCAGAATGGGTACCGGCTGCAGCTCTTGGGATGGGCATAGGGCTCCACTGCAGACTCCAAAAATGAGTCCTCCTGACGTGACCATGGGGAACCTTGCTTCTGCCTTTTGGTGCTGAGGGTCTGGGAACCATTGCCAGACCAGGGATGACCTTGCATAAGAAAGAAGGGCCGGCTTGCCTCTGGAAGGTACCTAGGGCCCAGGTGCTGGGAAAGAGCTCGGAGCACCATGTTCTCTCCTGTTCATTGGAGCCAGTGGTTGTCCCATCAGTGTTGGTGATATCAGGAGAGAGAAGTCTCTAGCGGCTGCAAAGGCCTCCAAGGTAGAAGGCACTGTGATCACACTGGAGCCACAATGACTTCCTGGCATCAGCAGGCGGTCCTGCACTGAACTCAAGGGCCCTCAGGGCAGAGTCAACTGTGCCACCATGGGTCCGGGGGTGGAGGAGTGGCCCTATGCAGGTGCACTCTACTGCTTTCCCCATGTTTGCCTTTCTTCAGCACTGGGGAGTGTCCTCTCTCGTCTTTTTCCTCACCACCAGAGATGGAGAATGGTGCTGAGAAACGTGTGGTGCTGGAGGGGCGCTTCACACTGAAGTGGAAATTCTTGGTGCTGAATCCGAGTGGGTTGGCTCTAATGCTGGTCTAAGAGCAACTTCCATTAGGATAGCCCTCAGTCTCGCTTCTCTTTCTTCATACCAAGCTTAAAGTCCTGACAGATCTGACAGTGCTCTTGTACCTGAGCCTCTCCCAGACACTTCAGACAACTGGAGTGTGGGTCTCTCACCAGCATAGACTTGCCACAGGAGGCACAAGGTTTGAAGCCCAGGGATCGGGGCATGCCTGAGCCCAGGGTCCAAGGGAGCCCCTCTACATTAAAGGAGGACTAACTTTCTATACTAGTACTGTTTACACTAATACTATACTAAGACTAATAAACTAAGCTAAAGAGAAGAAAACATTGAAAACACCTCCTCTTGTTTCAGCAAGATGTTCCAGCAACCATCACAGGTGGTAAGAAGGAACTGAGAGGGTGTGTGGCTGGCAGTGCCCCTTATATTGGCGCATAAGCATGCAGCACCAGAGGGCACAAGTGCTGGCCCGACAGATACCACTGAGGGAAAAATCTCCATCAACAGTGCATGCAGCACACGCACGCCTAACGTGGAATGGACATGAGCAAGCACTCGAAGAACATAGTGTTGAAGATATTCTACTATTTTACCTACAGAAAGGGAGACAGGCCCCTCTCACCCCACTGTGATGTGCAAGTAGGTGTACAACCAAGGGCAAATGAACCATTGCCTCATGACTCGCAGTGCCTAATTTAACTGATTTTGCAGCAGTTAATATCAGAAGCTCAGTGAACCCCCAGCTCAAATGGACCATAAACCATCCTCTGCTCTTATGCCGCAATCAATTCAATTTTATTGACTGAAGCATCATAGCAGAGCATACATAGTTCATTCAAACTGTATCCCAAAAATGCTTTAGAGAGACCGTTACAATGTTAATTATATTGCATGTATTTAGAACTAGGCTAAATTCTCATTCATCTGTAACCTGCCACCTCCATCCAAAAGGAACCATCTGTATGGGTGAGAGTGGGAGAGTCTGGAATTAGTCCCAGTTCCATTCTACCTGCAATATTTCACCCGAAGAGGGAAGACAATGCAGTGCGGTTTATAGCAATGCCACTTCACAGCTAATTATGCCCTCTTGCTGAATGAGCCAAATAGCACCTTGGTAAAAATGCAGTCACTATCCACAGAATTCCATGTGTGCAAATGTGATGTTGTTCTTCATATACTGTTACAAAGTATAACATTCATTCTTTCCCACTTCTTACCATCCAAGTTGTTCGCTGTGTTGAGTGCACGTAGCATCTGTTCACACCACTGAGTGAATCCATCCTGGGCTTTATTAACCCCTTGGAACAACTTCAGCAGCTTCTCCTCTTCTTCCACCTTCTTGTTCTGTCTGCTCGTAATTCCTATAGATTTACTTAACACAAAGAAATTGTAAATATCACATACTATGCCTGAAACAGCCATCTATTTACTTAGACAATATTATCTAAGTTACATTACACAGCCTACAAAAGCCCATGGATTTACAGAGGGCCAGTAACGTTTAAGAATCAACTTATTTTCCTAGTGGATGTGGAAAAAAAAAAAAAGTCAAAGAAATTGGGACTCTGTGGATGGCCTATAAGCTGTTTGTTGCTAAACACTATTTTAAGACAGCGGTACAGAATTTTCAAGAACCAGAGGTGATGAAGCTATAGTTGGTTAAAAGATCAGTGCAAGACTGGCAGTCCTTTGCCAAAAACAAACTTCTTCCCTGATTCCTACCTGAGGCTGGCATTGCTCTTGTTTTTATTGGTTGAGTTACGAGGCCCCACTTCCTTCACTGCATCATCCCAGAACCCCATATTTGAGTTTTTAGTGTCAGAATTGCTCCAGATGCTGGTGACTAGATCAGATGCCCACTGGCTGGTGGGATTAGTGTTTAGAGAGCCCCACACTGAATTCCCAATGCTGCTGTGCAGGTTAGAATGCTGTTGAAACAAAACAGAAACGACACCCTGGTTATTAGCATCAGATCGGGAGGAACAGCATCAATGTCTCAGAAAACCGAAATGGAGTGTGATGAGAGGGGAAGAATGCAAGTAACAATTCTCCATGTACTGGTTAGGTAAATAAGATATGCACCGTAGTACTGCGGACTCTGTTCGGCTGCTGTTGCTGCTGCTGCTTCTGCATCTGCCTCGCCTCTTCCTGCTGTATTTCCAAGAGAGATTTGGTAGCGCCTGTTGGCTTGGTGACATTACCCCAACCTGACATTTTTTGTTGCTGCTGTTGCTGCTGCTGCTGCTGGAGGGCTTTCATCAGTTCACGCTGCTGACGTCTTTGCTGTTGCATACAAAAAGAAACAACATGCCTGTTTTGACTCTCTGAAGATAACTACTGGGGATCCTGGTTTGCAGATCCTTACTGATTTCAGTTTGTTTTTTTGTCGACATGGGCAGCACTGTTTTTATGCCTTTAAACTTCTCTATTTGTTTCTATAAGAAAAGTATGTTTAATTATGACTACTGAATGGAAAGTGTCATTAGCCCATGACAGTGTCTAAATCTACCTCAACATTATGACCCAGGCAGTCAGTCCCTCCATTTCTTGTTGCTCTAAACTCTGGAAACCATACTCACGCTCCCCCGCCCTTTGCTATGCTGCTATTGCACATGACCAGGAAGCAGAGTGTGAAAATTAAACTGACATCACCATTTTTCATTTTTCTTGCTTTTAAAAAAAAATAATTAAAATTTTAGGATGGTAGCATTTTATCTGTTTCTTTAAGTTAAAACAGAACTTTGCTTCCCATATTTCTGAGCCATTAAGCCACTTTAATGCATAATCTACTCATACCCCCTGATTAAATATGGTTTACCGCAAATATCAAAATTAGAGTGACCAGATGTCCCAATTTTATAGAGGAAGTCCCGATTTTTGGGTCTTTTTCTTATATAGGCTCCTACTACCCCCCACCCCCTGTCACAATTTTTCACACTTGCTGTCTGGTCACCCTAATCAAAATTCCCCTTTTTGAACAAAAAGTTAAAGACCACAAAAATCTTCCTGTTATGAAAATAGAAGGGTAAATGTGGTTGAATACAATAGTTGAAGGCAAATAATTTTCTTTCCCAGAGTTAAGAAATAATGGGGCTTTGCTTTTGGAGGGTAAAATGATCCAAAGATATATCTAAGAATGTCAAATATGAAAAAGACAGTCAAATATTATAAAAGAGTATCAGTAAAAATACTGAATCTTTAAAGTAATACTACTGCAGTGATGATACAGAAAATTTGGCACTTATTAACAAAAGTAATGTTATATACGTCCACACATAAGCCAGAATCTTTGTCACAATGTAGGCCTCAGCCTTTAAAGCATGTCAGATAGATATGGAGTTCTCAACCTTTTTCTTTCTGAGCCCCCTGTAACATGCTGTAAAAACTCCACGGCCCACCTGTGCCACAATTGTTTTTCTACATATAAAAGCCAGGGCCGGCATTAGGGGGTAGCAAGCAGGGCAGTTGCCCAGGACCCCACACCACAGGGAGCCCTGTGAAACTAAGCTGCTCAGGTTTTGGCCCCGGGTGGTGGTGGTACTCAGGGCAGAGGGGCTTTGGCTTTCTGTCCTGGGCCCCAGGGAGTCTAATGCCGACCCTACTTGGCAGACCCCCTGAAACCTGCTTGAGGCCACCCCAGGGGGCTTTGGACCCCTGATTGAGAACAGCAGAGATAGATTGTTTGTGTTTCACACAGGATGAGTAACTACAATGGTTAACTTGCTAAGCTGTGAAATAGACAAAACAAGTAAAGAGGAAGCTATGTTATATGCTTTATGCCTATAAATTGTAATAGAGATCAGTTTATTTGATACAGTATCGTAGGTATAATTTTATTACTAGATAAAATCTAAAAGGTAAACATTTAAGAAACTGTGGACTTGTCTATATGGAGTTACTGCATGGCAAGCTGGTTGTAAATCTAGTGTTCTAGCCGGTCATGCACTGTCTGCATGGACTGTGCTATCATGCACTAAAAGTTCCGTAATGCACTTTGACCTACTACTCTTAGAAACAGCAGTAAGTCAAGTGCACTACGGAACTTAGTGTGCAGTAGCACCGTCCACACAGCCAGTTAGCACGTAGCAGGCTAGAGTGCTATACTTTTACAGCCCAGGTTGCTGTGCGCCAACTGTCCATATAGGAAAGCCCGATATCAGACTTACCTTATGCTTCTTGTTCCGGTGGAGTACTGGAGTCCATAGGAGATTGATTGGCAGTTGATTTAGCACGACAGCACATGAGTCGATTTTTAATGGCATACTGTGGCTGCCGCTGGCCCCGCTCAGCCTGCTGCCAAATCCTGGCAGTGGGCTGAGCGGGGCCGACAGCCGGGACCCCGGCAGGCAGCAGCGTGCCATTAAAAATCCTGCCCGGCCCAGCCTGCTCTTCTCTGCCCCCCGCCTATCACTCTCTCTGGCAGTGGCAGAAGCAAGCTTGGTCCTGCCGGCTGCTGCTGTAGGGCAGGCTCCACTGGCAGCCAAGTTTCCCCCTCCCCCGCCTCTTCTCCCAGAGTGCTCCGTCATGCCCCGCCTCCTCTCCCTCCCTGCCGCCGATGGCCCTTGTGAGGAAGAGGAGAAGAGGAGCCCCAGCGCCCTTGCTGCTCAGACCAGGAAGGAGAAGAGGCAGAAGCGGGGCCTTGCGGAAGGGGGGTGGAATCAGGGCGTATCCCTCCAGCCTCCTGCCATGAGCCGCTCAGGGCAGGGGACTGAGAGCACCCCCCCCCGCCCCAATCCCAGCCCATCCCCCTGCCCTGACCCCTGCACCCCCCCTCACACCCTAGTCCCCTGCACCCCCCCCCCTGACCCCAGCCCTGACTGGCACCTCCCACATATACCCAGCCCCCACACCCCATGCCCTGACTCCTGCACCCCCTCACACGCCCCCAGCCCAGACTCCTGCAGTCCCCACACATACCCAGCACCCACACCCCAAGCCCAGACTCCGGCACCCCCCGCACATGCCCTCAGCCGTCTGCCCTGACTCCAGCATCCTCCTCACACACACCCTGCCCTGACTCCTACACTGCCCCCACATCCCCACCCTGAGCACCAAATGGGATCTCGTGCGCACACACACACACACACACCCCTGCACCAAACAGGAGCTGCCCAGGTAAGCGCTCCACACCCAAACCTCCTCCCCCAACCCTGAGCCCCCTCCCTCATTCTAGCTCCTGGCCAGACCCTGAACCCCAACCCCCAGCCTGCTCCTTTACCCCCAGCCCTGTGCTCAGTGCACTCCCACCCTCAGCTCAGTGCAGAGACAGGGGAAGAGAATGGCCCAGAACCAGGGAGAAAGTAGGTACCCACTCTATGTGGACAGGGCCGGACCCCAGACCGGCAGCAGGCTGAGCCCTGGGGTCCCGGCCCCGCTCAGCCCGCTGCCAGCCTAGGTGAATGGAACCCCAGGCCAGCAGCAGGCTGAGCAGGCCAGCAACATAAGATCAGCATGTTAATTTAATTTTAAATGAAACTTCTTAAACATTTTGAAAACCTTGTTTACTTTACATACGACAGTAGTTTAGTTATATAATGTATAGACAGAGAGAGAGCTTCTAAAAAACGTTAAAATGTATTACCGGCATGCAAAACCTTAAATTAAAGTGAATAAATGAAGACCCGGCACACCACTTCTGAAAGGTTGCTGACCCTGATATAGCGGGTCTTCACTAGACCTGTTAAAATCGACCCCAAGTGGATCAATCGCCACAGCGTCAATTCACGGTAAGTGGAGACAAGCCTCAAGTTAAAACCCTCTGAATGACTAAACTGTATGTGTACTTACATTTTACCTACGCAACCTTGTGATCCACCAGTGCTTACAGCACCGTTGCAAAGTACCCCTTGCGGTTTACGTACTGGCTGCCTTGGTGGTCCGGTCCCAAGATACGGATATGGGTTCCATCTATTGCCCCACCAGTTAGGGAATCCCATTGCAGCAAAGCCATCTACTGTGACCTGCACATTTCCCAGAGTCACTACCTTTGATAGCAGCAGCTCAGTGATTGCGTTGGCTACTTGCATGACATCAACCCCCACAGTAGATTTGCCCACTCCAAATTGATTCCCACCTGACCGGTAGCTGTCTGGCGATGCAAGCTTCCACAGGGCTATCACCACTCGCTTGTGAACTGTGAAGGCTGCTCTCATCTTGGTATTCTGGCACTTCAGGGCAGGGGAAAGCAAGTCACAAATTTCCATCAAAGTACCTTTAGGCACGTGAAAGTTTCGCAGCCACTGGGAATCATCCCAGACTTGCAACACTATGTGATCCCACCAGTCTGTGCTTGTTTCCTGGGCCCAGAATCGGCGTTCCACAGCATGAACCTGCCACATTAACACCATGATGTCCACATTGCTGGGGCCCACGCTTTTGAGAGAAGTCTGTGTCCATATCCTCATTACTCTCGTCATCATGCTGCCGTCACCGCCTCGCCTGGTTTTTCAGCTTCTGGTTCTGCATAAACTGCACGATAATGCGCGAGGTGTTTTCAATGCTCATAACTGCTGTGGTGAGCTGAATGGGCTCCATGCTTGCCGTGCTATGGCGTCTGCTCGGGCAATCCAGGGAAAAGGGCGCGAAATGATTGTCTGCCGTTGCTTTCATGAAGGGAGGGTTGACTGACGACATTTATCCATAACCACCCGTGACAAATTTTTGGCCCCATCAGGCATTGGGAGCTCAACCCAGAATTCCAATAGGTAGCGGGGACTGTGGGAACTGTGGGATAGCTACCACAGTGCACCGCTTGGAATGTCGATGCTTGCCACGGTACTATGGACGCACACCACTGAATAAATGTGCTTAGTGTGGACGCATGCACTCAACTTTATACACTCTGTTCCCAAAAATCGACTTCTGTAAAATCTGAGTAATTTTGTAGTGTAGACATACCCTAAGTTTTGTCTCATGGAGATTCTGCCTAGAATATCATGCGAGCTGGAGGCTTCTGCCTCAGGCTGCTCTCCCAGCCGGCAGCATTGCGTGGTCGCACCTACCCCAGCCTACCCCTTGCTCCCATGGCTCATGAAGCCTGGACAGTAGTAAGGAGCAGTTCAACTATAGGCTGAGCAAGTGCAGAATGGTGGTAGAATTTGCCTTTAAAAGCTTGCTGGCGTTGTTTGCTGGCTAGGTCAGACCTCAGCACAACCAACATTCCCACTGTTATTGCTGCTTGATGTATGCTCCATAATATCTGAGAGAGTAAGGGGGAGATATTTATGGCGGGGTGGGAGGTTGAGGCAAATCGCCTGGCATCCGATTTTGAGCAGCGAGACACCAGGGCGATTAGAAGAGCACAGCAAGGCACACTGAGCATCAGAGAGGCTTTGAAACCCAGTTTCATGACTGGCCAGGCTTCGGTGTGAGAGCTGTGTGTGTTTCAACTTGATGAAAAACCCACCCCTTGTTGATTTTAATTCCCTGTAAACCAACCACCCTCCCCCCTTTGAAATAAAGTAACTATTGTTTTGAAACAATTCATTCGAACTATCATCTGCTCCAATTGTCTACTTTGCTGATCTTGTGTCAGTTTCTGAATGTAAATCCACATACTTTGGTGTAGGATTTTTCAAGCTCTCGTGGCATTTATTATTTGGAAAACTATCAAAATTTCATCAGTATCAGCATTACTTGGGAATTTAATGACACTCACAGGGAAAAAGAACAAGTTCTACACTCTTAACTTGTTTCTACAATAAAAATATCTGCTATGTTGAGCTTCTGGACATCAGACATGGAAGGGATGATAAGAATTTATGGCCCAAAGAAGATCCTTTTGTAAAAGGAGAAATAAACATCGGGACCCAAGCCTGTCTAAATGAACAAAAAAATAACTACATAGTCCATGGCAGTGAGCCTCACAATCCAGGTTGATGTCCAAGGCTCATACTAGCTCTCTAAAAATAGATGAGTAGACTGCGCTTTGAAGTTGCAGCTCGGGCTGGAGCTCAGGGTCTGAAAGCCCATTCCCTCCCCGGAGGCTTGCTCACAGGCAACACGTGGAGGGACTGGGGGGAAATGTAGGACCATGTGCCCTCCTCCCCCGACTTGCTGATTGCCTTGTACTGAAGCCAGCTGTCCTCACTCTGCCACCTCCCCTCCCACACTATTGATAGACATGGGTCATCTCTGGGCTTGCTGCTGCACGCTGTGTAGATGTATTTTAAGAGTAATAGTTGTAGGTAAGATCCACAACAGCTCTACCCATATTTTGGTACTGTACCCCACACACAGTTGCAGCCTGTTCAGAAAGATTTGCTTCTAGCTGTTGCATGCTCTTCTATGGCACAGCTAAGCAAGCTTTTTCCTCAACTGGCATTTAGAGACATCATACCTAGGGTTTAATGTAGATGGCATAGCTGATAATATTGCCAAGACTCCGCTGTCTTTAGCCATGGCAAGTGAAATCAATCTAGGCCAAAGAAGATCAAGGGGCTAGTCAGCCTAGCCACCTATCAAGAGAGTTATTCTATCACTTTAATTTTCTTCTTCCATATGCAAAAGAAAAACAGCCAAAAACCAAAAAGGACAAAAATTGCAGGTGGTCAATAACAAGAATAATGTAAGATCAACAGCCCTCAAGAAGCACCCAAAGAGTAGCTTTATAAAGTGTCCATCATCTCAATCCCCACATTTTTTCTATATTACAAAGACTTGCTGTGTTCTCTTACAATTTCATTGCCCCAACACTCATTTAATATAGTTTTGTAAATACATCTCACTCTGATCTTCTGTGTTCCAGTACTAAGTGTCAACAAGAATTTACCAATGCACTTGTTATTCAAGTTCTGAATGTCCCCTGAACACATATCCCTAATATATTGCTTGGATTACACAACAAAAGGAAGTCATATTTCCTCCTTTCTGGAAATCTGCATTCAAATACAGTTTAGGATACAGGTTAAATTAGTTCAGTAGTTTCAAATGAGTACCTGGTTCTTCGCCTGAAAGACAAAACAGCTCAGATGCCTTGGTCCTATTTAAAAGTTTGCTTATTCCTGTTTGTTCTTTTATATTTAATCACTTAATAAACAGCTAAGTAGAAACGCAGCCAGTTTTACTCCAGCTTTCAGACCTCAAACCTACTTAAACTGAATTTACCTCCTCTCGCAGCTGCCGTTCTCGCTCTTCTTCAAGCTTTTGGATTTCTGCCAATGACAATGTGGTCTGGGACTGACATGCTCCTGAGCTGGATTGCTGGCCCCATGTTGAAGAAGAAGGGAGCTGGGAAAAAAGTAGGAAATAATAATTACAAATTCTCAGAAGTGAACACTACTGAACTGCAAACATATGGACAAATCTTTTGATCCCACTGAATAGAAGAGATACTTCAAGATACCTTTAAACCAGACCTTTGGGTATCAGTTTTTCAGTGCGGTAATATTTTTTGTTACATGTGCCCACAGCTGCAAGGCAGTGTAAGGGCCTGCTGTGTCCAATGAACAACTACATAATAGGATACAAACTGTTATTAAAAAAAAATGGCAACAACTTTGGGGACCAAAACATGTGTGTATTTGCTGAATAAAAAGATAGTTACAATGTATAATACATTTTGATCAATTTTTTCCTCAAAGACAGCATGGTATTTACTTGAAGCATATTTAAAACTCACTTACCTCACATTGGAGGCTACTAAAACAACCGAAAGCCAAACAATATAAATGTTTTTCAAATTAAGAACGACAAAAAGGGGGAATTAAAAAAAAAAAAAAAGACTTGTTTCTCTCATGTGTCTCCAGATATCGAGCATCTCTTCCTCCCCAACAACTCTTTGCTTTCCCTTCTCCTTCCTCATCATACAGTTCCACCACTCAGTTCCCTTTCTCTTGATTCAATCCAATTAACTAGATGCCTTACAAGCTAGTTCCATTGGTCCTACACTATGGTGATGTTTTAACTGCACGTATTAGGTGAGTGGGAAAGGAAGTTAACTTGTTGAAGAGCATTACCTTCATCTGTGCAAGTTGCTGCTGCTGTTGCTGCTGCTGCAACCGGCGCAGGGCCTCCTGTTGCTGCTGCCTTTGTCTTAATAATTCCTTCTGGCGCTGAAGTTCCAGCTCCTTGCGCTTTCGCTCTTCCTCTTCGAGCCGTAGTCTGGCTGCCTCTTCTTCCATGTGCAACCGGTTTTCCTCTAGTCGACGCTGGGCCTCCTCTTCTTCACGTGCCCATTTGGCAGCCTCCTCTTCCTTCCCAGGATACAAAGAACAGTAAAGTCTCTAAGAGGACTTAAAAGATCTAAATTACTTCATGAAACATGTGATGCTTAGAAGACCTGACAGAACAGATGGAAACTTTTTATTTAATTGTACAAATGTGGTCCGTAAAGAACACATGTATTCAACTTTATCCTTTTCAGGCTGAGAAAATAATTTGGTCTACTGTCCTTCAAAATAAAGGTTTCATAATGCACCCTGAATTAGAAGGGGAAATTTTCCTTAAGGTGAAGGCTAGCTACAGGTCAGACAGGACAGAGGAAAAACTCAAATACTGCCCCATCTCTTCCCTGGGATTTTTATTCACATTATTACTGTGCACCTCTACTACTTGCTACTAGCTCTCACACTGAAGTGCTGCTGCCAGATTTCAACCCATGAAATGAGGAAAAGTAGAATAAAAAAGGGAGACAAGGTTTGCAGATCAGATTAGAAATGAGGAGGAGGGAAATTAAAGCTTAAAAGATAAGATCTGGCTATTTCGTACTGCTAGAACATCAAAAGAGAAGGCTCTTACGCCAACAAACCCAAGATTATGTGGTAGGATAAGGAAGGAAGTATTGCTAGATGAACTGCTAGAGTAGGAAGAGGAACAAAGACACTGACATGGAGTTATGAATTTTAACAGTGGGTGACTTTAAAGTAGATTCTGAAGCTAATGTGGAGACAATGAAGTTGTTTGGGGACTGGTGTGATGAAGACAGTTTTAAAAAAAAAAAAGAGAGAGAGAGAGAGAGCTGGCAGGAGGAGTTGGCACATAATGGAATCTATAAAGCTAGAATTTAGGAGGCCACAAAAAAAGGAAGTTACAATAGCCAAGGCAAGAGGATATGAAGGAGCATGGATGAGGTTTTCAAGAACGAGTGCAGATTTGACAGAGTGGAATCAGCCAGATTGGCAAACATAGGCAATGTGGGAGAAGAGTCAAGGATGATACAGTATTCTATAGTAATGTCCAAAACACTGAATCTTACAGAGTAAATATTTTACACTATCATGGTAGAGTACTATATGCATTTTGCCCCTCTTTTTAAATTAATGACCACAGACTGGAAAGCTTAGGCCACAACATATTCTGGAGCCACAGTCAAATGTATAATGGAAAGTAAAACATTCAACAAATATAGCTCTGTCACAAGCTGGTTGGCCCCTTGTGTGTGATAGTGACTTCAGGACTGATCAAGATGCAGAAGATCAGAGAGAGGACTATCTGAACAGATCTGTGAATGCAGGAGAGGAGACCCAGGAGAGAGTGGAACAAGGGGAGTTTCCTCTCTGGGAGAGGCTTAGTGAAGTCAGGCTGGAAGAGGCTCACAGGGAGCAAGTTAGGCTTTTTTTTTTTTTTTTTTTTTTGGGGGGGGGGGAGCCAAAGATAGGACCTGTGAGGAGCAGGGAGACTCCTGAAGTAAACTGCTGGAGTCCTTGGGGAAAGAAGGCAGTGGGGGGAATCCTGCTGGAGAAAAAGCTACAGAGAACAGACAGGCAGGCTGGCTCCTCTGAAGGGCCAAAGCATCAAGGCTTGTTGGAGAGTTGCGGCCTCAGAAAGATTTATGTTGGGCAGGACAGTGCTTGATACCAGAGACAGTGAAAGGCAGTGGAATGCTAGGAAAGGGCTGAGAACCAGGCCCAGAAGATAAGTTGATTATCTGGGACTCTGAACTACACTTGGACATTTTGATACCCTGGAAGGGGTCTGAACTAGCTATTTCTCAACGAGAACTGTGTGGCATGCAAAGACAGATGGCCTGCAAGGGGCAATGGAGACAACCCCCCTTGCAACATGGCATGGTGCAAGGAGGTGCTCCGCTGATGAGTGTGAACTACTACCTACTCCCCTTTCTCAACAATAAAGTTGTGATGGTTTCTCATGGCACCAAGTTTGCTCATCCTTATTACCAGGTTGAAAGGAAAATGTAATCTATGTTCATTCAGTTTAATTCGGCCCATATGCAGTTCCACTACCAAATTCCCATCCTGATCAGAAAGGATCATCCTCTCCTCGGCTGGTATTACTATTAAGTCTCTGTGTTCACTCAGTTCCAGCATCTCCCATGCCTGAGCATGGTAAATCCCTTGCACTCATTTTCACCTGTTTACGAAGCAACTCTTCTCGCTGTCGTCTTTCCTCTTCTTCTCTTCTCCTCTCTTCCAATCTTCTAAGTGCTTCCTCCTGTTGTTGTCGTTCCTCTTCCTCCCGCTGTCGTCTTAGTGCAATTTCCTGCTCTCTCTGCCGCCTCAGGGCTTCTTCCTGAAGATGGGAACAAAAGTGATATACATCAATTCAGTAGACAGAACACAACGTGGTCTGGCCACAGGAGTTGTCTCAGGGAAACCCTGGGCACCCAACTTTTGTTTTCTTTGTTAGTGTTAACACAAAGCATATTATAAAATCCTCGAATCCCAATAATACAAAGCCATGGATTAACAAATATTGTGGTAAGACATGCATCCCCGAGACAGGTGAGTTTTGATGAAAACTTTGGTTGTTTCTAGGTTGGAATGGAAGAGTCAATATCTGACAATATTTTGCTTCAATATGGGGGAAGGCAGAAAAGAGCAGAGAACCTCCAAGACTCTTCTATTTCCAGTGCACAAGATCTGAATCTCTTCCTTATATAAAGATCTTAAGGAAAAGAGAAGTAGCTCAGAAATCACTATTCTTCAAGTGGCAACAGCATGTAGAAACCTCTTTGGAGGATATCATCACTACTGCTTCTCAGCTACATTCTGGAGTTTCCAAGTTATTTATAATTCAAGGTGCACTATAAATCTGAAACTACAGAGCTTGCAAGATACAGATATATCTAGTTGCAGAAGCCTTGTGCACTGAGGGGCAACAACTGTGTGGCGGCTGTTCTCCTCCCTTGGGTAGTGGTAACTTCTTATCTCCTTTGTAGGAGGGGGAGACAGGACTTGGTTTCCCCCAAAGTGGGGTGTTTAATATTTATCATGCATTAATTTTTGAACATCTGATGACAGCAAGTATCCATGTGTGAAGAGAATATGATTAAGATTCTCTCTTTCTAACTGTTCCTCTCTTTTCAAAATCAGGACCATTATTTAATCTTTAGAACCATTTGGAATGTCAAGATATGAGTAGTACCAGTTTAAACAGGGCTCGAAATATTCCTGAACATCTGCTCATCTGAAGATTTAACTTGCAAACCTGGGTGAAAAGTACCTGCTCTGTCAGACCCTCTAGGCCACAACCCCAACGTCATACAATTTATGTCATCACATTTTCACTCCCCCAACATTAATCAACTCTGCCCCATGCTCAGTCAAGTTCTATGTCCCCAAGTAGTGCTTGGGAAGTTTTCCTTCCCCTTCCTGAATCAGTTCACTTGCTCTGTTCAAAATTTCTCACATCCTGGGTGAGCAGATTTTTAAAGTTTATTTTTCTTTTTAAACAGGAATTATTATATATATTTTCTTGTTCTTAACAGATTATTTTCAGTGTTTATTATAAATTCGCTAGATAGCAGCAGCATATTATCATAACTAAGACTACGTTTTAGTCACGGGTATTTTTTTTTAAAAAAGTGGGACACAGGTCAGGCTGTGTAAACACTAATTCACTAATTCACTTGGGGGGGGGGGAGGGACTGGGGGTGGCGTGCCTGCTGTGCTGGGGAAGGTGGGGACTCTGCGTGGTGTGCGGGGGCTGGGACGCCTGGGATCCCAGCTGGTACTAGGGGGAGGGAGGGGCGGGCCAGTGCCAGTTCCCCACCCAGTTCCCTCCCAGCTCCAGAGGGGCAGGGGACCAGGGCAGGGGGGGGTTTGCCACAGCTCAGCCTGCCCGCCTCCCCCCAGGCTCCCAAAGGCCAGAACCACAGCCAATGGAGATGGGGGGGGTGGGTGGCGTGGCTCATCCCACACCTCTACACCTAGGGGAGGGGGGGGCTATGCCAGTGGGGGGGGGCCCCGACCCCCCCCCCACCCTGCAACCCTCAACACCCTGCCCCTCCCCACCCTAGCCTCCTGAGCAACCTCACACTCTCTCTCTGCTCCTGGCCTGGGTGGCAGCCCCTGAACCAGCAAAGACACGGAGGTCATGGAAAGTCACAGAATCTATGACTTCCATGACAGACTCACAGCCTTAATCATAACACATCAAAGAGAGACAAATCTTGCAGCATGCCCCAAAGGTCACACTAATTTTGGGCTCTGGTGAATCAAGGGAATGCTAAAACCATGGCCCTTATCAACAATCCTATATCACATCATACATGTTCTACATAAATGAAGTATAAACATAGGAATTGCCATACCAGATCAAGCCAATGGACCAGTTTACTGGACGATGCTTACAGGAAACTGCACAATGGACAATTATGGAATGACCTGCCAAAAGGAAAGTTTTTCATATTCCTCAGCAGTTAAATGCCCTGAAACATAAGGGTTTATATGCCTTCTATTATCCTAGCTAACATAACTGTGTTTATTCCAGGAGAATGGCTTTGGTTTCCAAGTAGTAAGAGAAAAAATGGTGACCCATTGACCATTTTCTCTTTTTGCTTATTTAAACGCCAATACACCATATTAGGGATGACCCACAGGCATGTGTAGCACACTGTCTGGGGCCAATTCTGAAGCCTATGCCTACAGCTAAAATATATTCACTCATGAAGGGAGAAGGATGAAGCAGCTGCTTTTTCATCTGGCTGATAAAAAAAACGGTTACTTACCTTTGTAACTGTTGTTCTTCGAGATGTGTTGCTCATATCCATTCCAGTTAGGTGTATGCGCGCGCCGCGTGCACTTTTGTCGGAAGACTTTTACCCTAGCAACCCCAGTGGGTCGGCTGAGCGCCCCCTGGAGTGGCGCCATAACGGCACCGCATATATACCTCAGCTGACCCACCCGACCCTCAGTTCCTTCTTGCCGGCTACTCCGACAGTGGGGAAGGAGGGTGGGTGTGGAATGGATATGAGCAACACATCTCGAAGAACAACAGTTACAAAGGTAAGTAACCGTTTTTTCTTCTTCGAGTGATTGCTCATATCCATTCCAGTTAGGTGATTCCCAAGCCTTACCTAGGCGGTGGGGTTGGAGTGAGACGTGGCGGTATGCAGGACCGCAGAGCCAAAGGCTGCGTCATCTCTCGACTGTTGGACCAGGGCGTAGCGTGAGGCGAAAGTATGGACGGACGACCAGGTCGCCGCTCGGCATATCTCTTGTATAGGGACTTGCGCCAGAAAGGCCGCGGAGGACGCCTGGGCCCTGGTAGAGTGGGCGGTGAGATGGCCCAAGGGGACATTAGCCAAGTTAAAGCAGGTGCGAATGCACTCTGTGAGCCACGAGGAGATTCGCTGCGACGAGACAGGAAGACCTCGCATCCGGTCAGCAATTGCCACAAACAGTTGCGGGGATTTGTGGAACGGTCTTGTCCGATCAACATAGAAAGCCAACGCCCTGCGAATATCGAGGGAGTGAAGTCGTTGCTCTCGCGGAGACGCGTGAGGCTTTGGAAAGAAAACTGGAAGGAAGATATCCTGGTTATTGTGGAACACGGACACTACCTTCGGGAGAAATGCGGGATGTGGACGTAGCTGCATCTTGTCCTTATGAAAAACGGTGTACGGCGGGTCCACCATGAGCTCTTTGAGCTCAGAGACCCGCCTGGCGGATGTGAGAGCCATGAGAAAAAACGTCTTCCATGAGAGGTACAGCAAGGAGCAGGTGGCTAGCGGCTCAAAGGGCGGAGACATGAGCCTGTTGAGGACCAGACTGAGGTCCCAGGTGGGAATCGGATGACGCACCTGGGGGTAGAGACGATCAAGGCCCTTTCTGAAACGAATAGTCAGCGGGTGAGAGAACAGCGTATATCTCCCCTCACCGGAGTGGAAAGCGGAGATGGCCGCTAAGTGCACTTTGATGGAGGACAGTGCAAGACCTTGCTGTTTCAGCGACCAGAGATAGTCAAGGACCATTGGAAGCGGGAGTGCTGAAGGAATAGCGTCACGCGCTTGAGCCCAGCAAGCGCTTCCGCCCATGGCCAGGTAGGTAGATCGAGTGGAAGGCTTTCTGCTGCTCAATAAAACGTGCTGCACAGGAGCAGAGCAGCGCAACTCCGTCTGGTCTAGCCACTGAGGAGCCATGCCGTGAGGTGGAGGGCTGGCAGGTCCGGGTGACGGAGAGTGCCGTGATCCTGTGTTATAAGGTCTGGGTGAAGCGGCAGAGGAATTGGGCTGGCTACCGATAGACGGAGCAGCGTGGTGAACCAGTGTTGCCTGGGCCACGCTGGCGCAATTAAGATGAGACATGCCTTGTCCCGTCGGAGCTTCAGCAGGACCTTGTGTATGAGGGGAAACGGAGGAAAGGCGTAGAACAGGTGACGAGTCCATGGAAGGAGAAACCCGTCCGACAGAGAGCCCGGTGCCAGGCCTTGAAAGGAGCAAAACTCCTGGCATTTGCGGTTCAATCGGGACGCAAACAAGTCTACATGGGGAAATCCCCACTGTTGGAAAATGGCATGAGCGATGTCTGCTCTCAACGACCACTCGTGGCAGAGAAAGGACCTGCTCAGGCGATCCGCGATGGTGTTCTTGACGCCAGGAAGGAACGATGCTACTAGATGTATTGAGTGGGCTATGCAGAATTCCCACAGTAGCATCGCCTCGTCGCAGAGGGGGGATGAGCGGGTCCCGCCTTGCTTGTTGATATAGTACATGGCCGTTGTGTTGTCCGTAAAGACTGAGACACAACGGCTGTGGAGGCGAGTTTGGAACGCCTGGCATACTGCCCGGAGCTCCCTGACGTTGATGTGCATGTTCAATTCCTGCAGCGACCAAAGGCCTTGAGTCCGAAGATCGCCGAGATGGGCTCCCCATCCAAGGGACGAGGTGTCCGTTGTCAGGGACAGGGAAGGTTGAGAAGCCTGGAATGGGACCTCCGCACATACGTGGGAAGGGGTCAGCCACCAATCCAGGGATTGAAGGACACCCGCTGGGATGGTGAGTAGAGTATCCAGAGGGTCCCTGTGAGGGCGGTATCTGGAGTGGAGAGACAGCTGAAGCGGGTGGAGGCGGAGCCTGGCAAACGGAGTCACGTGTGTGCAAGCCGCCATGTGACCGAGGAGGCGGAGACAAGCACGGGCCGAGGTCATCCGAGAGGCCTGAAGGTCGTGGATTAGCTGCGTAAGGGCCTGGAACCAGAGCTGCGGAAGGAAGGCTCTGGCTAGAGAGGAGTCCAGGGTCGCGCCAATAAAATCCAACCTCTGAGTTGGAACTAAGGTGGACTTCTCTATGTTGAGAACTAGGCCTAGGCGCGTGAATAAGTCTCTGATCTCTGCGACCTGTTGCTGGACCGTGGCCTGTGAGTCCCCCCTGATGAGCCAGTCGTCCAGGTAGGGAAAAACGGAGATGCCGCGTCGACGGAGGTGGGCGGCGACAACGGCCATGCACTTTGTGAACACCCTTGGGGCCGTGGAGAGGCCAAAGGGGAGGACCGCAAACTGGAAGTGCAGGTGAGCGATTGTGAAGCGGAGGAAGCGTCTGTGCGGTGGGAAGATGGCGATATGAAAATAAGCATCCTTCATATCGAGGGCGGCATACCAGACTCCCGGATCCAAAGTAGGGATAATGGTCCCGAGGGATACCATGCGGAACTTCAACTTCAACATGTATGCGTTGAGGTCTCGCAGGTCAAGGATGGGTCGAAGGCCTCCTTTGGACTTGGGGATCAAAAAATAACGGGAATAAAACCCCTTGCCCCGTTCCGCGTCCGGAACCTTCTCCACTGCTCCGATGGCTAGGAGCGAGCGCACCTCTTGTAAGAGGAGTTGCTCCTGAGAGGGGTCCCTGAAGGAGGGTGGGAAGGTGGAGGTGAAACGAATTGGAGTTGGTAACCACGTTCCACCGTGCGTAGGACCCAGGCATCGGTGGTCAGCCGAGCCCACGGTGGGAGGAAATAGGAGAGGCGGTTGGAAAAGGGCAGGGAAGGGTCTGGAGAGAGATCCGGTATGCCGTCCCCGGGCGCATCTTCAAAAGGATGGTTTAGGTCCCGATGGCTTAGAAGGGTTCGCCCTTGGGAAGGTTGGTTGCCAGGCCGTCGCCCACGGCCCCCGCGACCCCGCCGTTGACCAGAGTCTTGCCTGTAGCGAGGCATATAGTAGGGGCGGTTAAACTGGGGACGGAACGGACGCCTCTGGTTAGCTGGGGTATGCATCCCCAAAGTACGGATGATAACCCTGTTGTCCTTTACATTCTGAAGCCTGGAGTCTGTCTTTTCTGAGAAGAGCTCCTTCGAATCAAAGGGAAGGTCCTGAATGGTGTATTGAACTTCAGGAGGAAGCGTCGAACTCTGGAGCCAAGAGATCCGGCGCATGGTAACACCCGAGGCCACCGTACGTGCTGCCGAGTCAGCTGCGTCCAAGGAGGCCTGCAAGGAGGTGCGTGCTACCTTTTTACCTTCCTCTACGAAGGCTGCGAACTCCTGTCGGGAATCCTGAGGCAGGAGATCTTTGTATTTCTCTACCTCAGCCCAAATGTCATGTCCGTACCGGCTTAGCAAGGCCTGCTGGTTAGCCACTCGGATCTGTAGGGCACCGGCAGAGTAGACCTTGCGACCAAGCAAGTCCATTCGCTTGGCCTCCTTCGACTTAGGAGCCGGGCCTTGCTGGCCGTGCCGCTCTTTGTCGTTGACAGACTGCACCACCAAGGACGAGGGGGCAGGGTGCACATACAAATGCTCATATCCCCTGGAAGGGACCATGTATCTGCGTTCCACCCCTCGGGCTGTGGGTGCAATAGAGGACGGAGTCTGCCATAAGGTATCAGCGTTCGCCTGGATAGTCCTTATGAAGGGGAGAGCTATGCGGGTTGGAGCGTCCGCGGACAAAATGGTGACTATCGGATCATTTACTTCCGATACCGCCTCAGCCTGCAGATCCATTCGCAGTGCCACCCTGCGAAGGAGCTCCTGGTGTGCCCGTAAGTCAATTGGCGGGGGACCTGCCGATGACGAGCCAGCCACCGCCTCATCTGGGGAAGAGGAGGAGGAAGAAACGCCGGGCAGGATGGCGTCTTGGTCAGCATCTGGGCCCTGTGAAGGTTCCTGCTCCAGAGGTTCCTGGGCAGGCCGATTACCTTCCTCCGCAACGGATGGTATCTGAGTGTCAACTGGGGGGCGGCTTATAGTAGCCTCTGGGATGCGTGACTCGTGCAGCACGGTACGCATGGGAGGCACAGGAGGACCTTGGGCTTGATGGTAAGCCCAAGGGGTCCAATAACCCCACTGATGAGTGTCCTGGTCCACGGGATGGGCCTGCCAGAAAACTCCCGAAGGGACCTGAGAGTCATGGTCATCAACATAGTAGCTGTCGGCGTGCGAAGAGGCCGAGGCGTGTCGAGAGGGCCAAGGTGGAGCAGATAAGCCCTGCGCCGAAGTGCCCACAGATCTCATTTCCCGCCTCTGTGGTGACCGGTGCCGGGAGGCATCTCGATATCGAGAGCAGGAGCGAGAATGGGACCTGCGACCGGCACAATGCCGGGAGGTCGACCGGGATCTCCATGATCGGTGCTGGGAGCGACTCCGCGAGTAGCGACGGCCATATCGGTACCGAGAACTTGACTGGTGCCGGGAGTGACGAGTCAGAGAGCGGGAGAATGACCAGTGCCACGAGTCTGACCGGTGCCGCGTGGTTGAGCGGTGCCGGGACTGCAAGCGGCGTTGCGATCGGCGCCCAGATCAAGATCGGCGTCGAGAGCGTGAGCGGTGCCGAGAACGGGAATGGGATTGGTGCCGGTCAGAGTCGGTGCCGGCAGGCGGCTTAAACATTGACGGCTTGCCCATGGAGCTGGGCGCCCGCACGGGCGGTGCCGGTGGCACAGCCAGGTATGTCAATGCGATGAGGTCCTGTGCCGCCTCGAAGGCCTCTGGAGTTGACGGCAGTGGCATCTCCACCGCGGCCGGAGCCGGGGAGGTCACAGGTGCCGGGCTCGACGGCCTCTCAGGGGCCGGAGTCACCGGTGCCAGCAGAAGCGTCTGCGGTGGAGGAACCGGTGCCGCGGCAGGTTTCGGTGCCGGGCGGTCCGGACGGGGCGCACTCTGGTGCTTCGGAGCCGGCGGTGCCGTAGAGGCAGCGGCTTTTCCCTGCTTCGCCTTCGGCGAGAGCGAGCGTCTTTGTGCCGGTTTCGGTGCCGATGGCGCTTTCGGTGGCACAGCAGAGTGGCCCGGCTCCGTGGCGGCGCTGCGAGAGTCCAGAGGGACAGCGGGCGGTGCAGCGGCCAGAAGGGTTAAGGCTGCCTCCATTAGGAGTTGTTTAAGCCTAATGTCTCTTTCCCTCTTTGTGCCAGGCTTGAAAGCCTTGCAAATTGGGCACTTAGTAGATAAGTGTGACTCTCCTAAACACTTCAAACAGGAGCTATGAGGATCTCCTGTAGGCATAGGCCTGCGGCAGGCCGAGCACGGCTTGAAACCCGGGGAGCCGGGCATACGCTCCGGTCCCGGGTGCGAGTGGGGCTAACCCCCGAACCCGCTAACTATCTAACACTAAACTGATTTTAAACTATCAAAAACAAGAAAACCTAAGCTAAGATAGTAACTATGTACAAATTTTTACAGAGAAAAACTATGAGGAAGTTGGGAAGCGGAGGTCAGACAAGCTGCACTCCACTGTTCCAACGACCGACACGGGCAGTAAGAAGGAACTGAGGGTCGGGTGAGTAGTATATATGCGGTGCCGTTATGGCGCCACTCCAGGGGGCGCTCAGCCGACCCACTGGGGTTGCTAGGGTAAAAGTCTTCCGACGAAAGTGCACGCGGCGCACACACACCTAACTGGAATGGATATGAGCAATCACTCGAAGAAGAACCTACCTTCCCCTGATCTTCAATTACAAGCACTTTCCCTGCCCCCAGGGATAGAGGGAAGGGACTCAAAACAATTTCAGACCAAAGAGCCGCATCAGAAAGGTCAATGGGGAAGGGATCACAATCTGCATTTTGTTTGTTCAGGGAATGCAAGCAAAGTTTTAATCATAGAATATCTCCCTGCCCAGACTTATGGTCAGGCACAATCTCCCAGTCAATGACTGGTGCTCAACACTCACTGCCTGAAAATGAACCAAAGTCACAGGAGCCACTGGGTCCCTCTTACAAGTCAGCAGATCACTAATACCACTGCCCCACTTTCCCTTGTAGAAAGGAGAGAGCAACCGTAGCAAGAGTAGAGAGATTCCTTCCATTCCACAGGTATGAAAGGAGAGACACTGTTGCATCCTGGGCAGTTGAAAAATTAAGGGGAGGCTGTGAGAAGGGAACTGATCTATTTTTAAGAGTGCTAATGATGAGGAGGTTTGATTTATAACAAATGAAAGCAATAATCCAGATCACAAAAAATTGGGAGTCAGGTGGCTTGAATTCCTAGGTATGACCAACTGGACACCACTGTTAAAAGAGAATCTTAAATTGAATGAGTAAAACAGGGTCATAGTCAAGAGAGAATAATGCAATCTCCCAGCTTTTCAGATATTTTTTCCTTGCTGTTTCTTTCCCAGCCTTTACTGGGTCTTCATATGCAGTCACACAAACAGACTTAAGACCAGGGGATCAATACAGAGGCATACACCACACACAGACCACTCTGACTGGCCATTTCCAGTTTTAGAGGGTCTGAGGCAAGAGCCTTTTGGAAGTTGGTAATTTATGGATGGATATATACATAAAAAAATTTTCTTTGGGAGATAAATATGGTTTGATATTCGGATATTTAAAAGGCATCCTTGTGTAACTGTCCAAGGCCCTTTTATATACTTCTCAGCAGCTAGATGCTGGTTTACTAGTCCATCATTTGCATGTTGTAACAGGAAAAGAAATACAGGGAGTTTAACTCAGAGTTCCAATTCAGAACACACCAGATTATTTTACTTTCCTTACTTTGTAATCCAAAAGGCAGGCAAACATACCATGGGCATGTCTACGCTACAAACTTAAGTTGTCTTAAGTTAAGTTGACATACAGCCACCACAGTAATTACTGCTGGTTTTCAGGTCCGCGCTACCCTCCTTCTGTTGGTGTAGCGCGTCCTCACCAGGAGTGCTTGCACTGACTTAAAACAGGCAGTGTGGGGGGCCGAGAGCATGGTCTCCCAGCTCCAGGTGGAGCTCCCCATGGGGAGCCCTGCTGCCACATGGGCTCCTCACTCCGAGCCCAAATGGCAGCCTGGCTCGGAGTGGGAAGCTGGGGGGCCAGCAGTGGCTCTGAGCAAGGCGCGCAGGGTTCACAGCAGGGAGACTACCAGCCTTTCTTGTCAATTTCACGGCTCCAGCATGGAGCCGTGAAATTGAGAAGAATGATAGCCAACAACCAATGTAAGTAATGCAGAGTTTACACAGACACTGCATCACACTAACTACACTGACACAAGCCCTGTGCCTCTCGTGGAGGTGGAGTTATGTCAGTGTCGTAGGGCACTTACATCGGAAGGAGCAAGGCTGTAGTGTAGACACTGACATAATTAGGTCAACGTAAGATGCCTTCTGTCGACCTAACTCTGTAGCGTAGACCAGATCCATGGTTGTTTGGAAATGTAATCCTCCTGTTTCACATACCTCACATTCATAATCCAATTATCCACGAAAATGTCTGGAAAGCATTATCTGGTGTTCAATGCTCCACAAACAGCCAATACTCTTGCCTAAAATATTTAATTTCTGGGTTTGAAAGTGTACCAATTCCTCATGTAAAGGTATTAAAGATCATGGAATTGCATACACATGCTCTGGAAAAAACGGATGATATGGTGTTGGTGCCCTTTAAACCCTGTCATTTACCACTGTCTGTTACTGGAATTTGCAGTACTCCCATCACTGTATTTAAAATTGGTAATTATTGCAAATATAGCAAATAAGTGTTTATACTAGGGCTGTCGATTAAGCGCAGTTAACTCACGCAATTAACTCAGAAAAATTAATCGCGATTAACCGTGCAATTAAAACTGATTAATCATGATTCATTTTTTAAAACAATAAATACCAGTTGAAATGTATTAAATATTTGTGGATGTTTTTCTACATTTTCAAATATATTGATTTCAATTACAGTACAGAATACAAGTGTACAGTGCTCACTTTATATTACTTTTATTACAAATATTTGCACTGTAAAAATGATAAACAAAAGAAACAGTATTTTTCAATTTACCTTATACAAGTACTGTGGTGTGATCTCTATTGTGAAAGTGCAACTTATAAATGTACTTTTTTTAAAAATATACAACCGCACTCAAAAACAAAACAATGTAAAACTTCAGAGCCTACAAGTCCACTCGGTCCTACTTCTCGTTCAGCCAATCACTAAGACAAATAAATTTGTTTACATTTACAGGAGATAATGCTGCCCGCTTCTGATTTACAATGTTACCTGAAAGTGAGAATAGCAGTTTGCATGGCACTTTTGTAGCTGGCATTGCAAGGTATTTACGTGCCAGATATGCTAAACATTCGTATGCTTCTTCATGCTTTGGCCACCATCCCAGAGGACACGCTTCAATACTGATAACACTCGTTAAAAAAATAATGCATTAATTACATTTCTGATTGGACTCCTTGGGGGAGAATTGTATGTCCCCCTGCTCTGTTTTACCTGCATTCTGCCATATATTTCATGTTATAACAGTCTCGGATGAGGACCCAGAACTTTTGTTTTAAGAACACTTTCACTGTAGATTTGACAAAACACAAAGAGGGTACCAATGTGAGATTTCGAAAGATAGCTACAGCACTCGACCTAAGTGAGTGCTGAAGTGTCTTCCAAAAATCTGAGAGGGATAAGGTGTGGAGCATACTTTCAGAAGTCTTAGAAGAGCAACACTCTTGAGGCAGAAACTACAGAACCCAAACCACCAAAAAAGAAAATCAACCTTCTGTTGGTGGCATTTGACTCAGATGATGAAAATGAACATGTGTCTGTCTGCACAGCTTTGGATCGTTATCAAGTAGAAAACCCATTATCAGCATAGATGCGTATCCTCTGGAATGGTGGTTGAAGCATGAAGGGACATATGAATCTTCAGCGCATCTGGCATGTAAATATCTTGCAATGCGTGCTATGCAAATGTTTGTTCTCACTTTCAGGTGACGTAAACAAGAAGCGAGTGACATTATCTCCTGCAATGTAAACAAACTTGTTTGTCTGAGCGATTGGTTGAACACGAAGTAGGACTAAGTGGACTTGCAGGCTCTAAAATTTTACCATATTTTTTAATTTAGTTATTTTTTGTACATAATTCTACATTTGCAAGTTCAACTTTAATGATAAAGAGACTGCACTACAGTACTTGTAATTAGGTGAATTGAAAAATACTATTTCTTTTGTTTTTTGCAGTGCAAATATTTGTAATAAAATATAAAGTGAGCACTATAGACTTTGTATTCCATGTTGTAACTGAAATCAATATATTTGAAAATGTAGAAAACATCCAAAAATATTTAAAGAAATGGTATTCTATGACAATTTTTTTTATTGCTTGACAACCCTAGTTTTAACGGGTAGAGATTTTAAGGCCTGTTAATTCTCTCTCAAGTTTCTGTACTCCCAGTCTACATTAGACCTTTGCCTTAGTTTCTGGCCTTTAAGTACAAGTTTCTTCTACACCAAATTTTGTTACTCATAATAGCTATTTCTAGAAGACCCATCATGATATGAAGCACTAAATACAGGAAGAGTTAGATTCACAGTCAGTCTTGTCCATACAATCGATTCTGTGTATTTCTTTATGTACTATCACTCTGTAAAGGATAAAATTTTTCAATCTGATCATTATCTCAGTGAATTGTATTTCTCTCTGAAATGAGCAAACTGATATTTTATCCTTACAAAAGGTTTTTGATGATCAAAAATAGGATCCCAACCACAAAGGGACGTTAAATACAATGCAGAAAAGGTAAAATGGAAAGGAAGAAATCAGAGGGAAAAAATCGTAAATTATTCCTCTCAACATACACGAAGCAAGTCAGACAGCAACTTGTGGACAAATAATCACTAACAGCTAAACTATGGGAGCTCTAAATTCCAACATAAACAGTGATGGAGTCCACATTACCTTGTCTGGTTGCTGAGCTCTCTTACCAAGAAAAAGTTTACAAGCTAGTCATCTCTACTCAATGCTCAGCCAACGTATACAAAGATTTCCCTGCCATGTTCAACAGTATTTGGGACCTCAAATCCTTACCATGGATTTCAGAAAGCACCCATGACACATATTCCAGGCTTTATTATTTTGTGTTGGAATCCAGCTCCTTTGTACAATGGTTCTGATACCATTTACAGCTGCTGTTTGACTTATACGCCTCAATACAGGCTTTAACAGCAGTAAAATGAACGGGACTATACACCTCAAAATTAAAGACAACAGAGTGACAACTGGTCTCAATTTTCTTCATAATCTTCTAAAACATGCAGTCTATGGAAACATGAAACAAGTGAGATACCTTTTGATCCTTCCTCACATTTAATGCCTTTGAATGAAATGATCAGAAACACTACTGGTATACACAGTATATAAAAATACATCGCTATACTGACAGATCTCAAATGTTTTTTTCCAGCTTTACCAACCTTTCCTATTCTCCTCATGTATGTTTTCCTATCTACTCTTTCTAGCTTTGCCTCTGTATCTTCTCTAATACTTTCAATAGAATTACTCTCAGATAAATTTCAAATTGAGATAGCAGATTTTAAGCACATTTTTCTCCCTTTTCCTTTTCAGAAGGAGGTAGGTTTGTTTGTTTTTTAAACACAAAAAAAATAAAATAGAGAGAGAACAACCAAATGGAAAAATACAAGAAAACTTTTCAAAAACTTCTTTCACAAATGTTTTAACAATGACCCTGGAAAAAAGTTTGAATTCTCTCTACTTTCCTGTAATATCCCAATTTATCTGAAAGCATTTTTCCACTTGAAAAAGGAAACGTGCTCTTAAAAAGGTACTTGCCAAAGAAATCTCTTAGCAGGTAAAAATAAAATATAAAGAAGAAATCTGTTTTGCCTACATCTTTGATCTTTCTAACCACTTCCTTTGAAGGCACAGAATTTCAATAAATTAAAGCGCTTGATTAGAGGAAATATTTATTTTTCTACATCACCAATAAAAACACAGTTTAGTGTAGCAGGCAATTCTGTAACAATGCAGCCAGTTCAAGTAAATGACTGACCAAACTGTTTTCTGACAGACCACCTTCACATTGGAAATACGATGCAGAGAACCAGAAAGGAAAAACAAACAAACAAACAAAAAAAACTTATTTTGTTAAACTGGTGCATGGTTGATGTGGCCTTTGGCAGTTTTAGTCATAGCTGGGGTGTGATGAGGAGCTGAGAAGCATGACAATTTTATTTCACCTGCAGTGGCCCCTAGTCATATCTCATCAGGGTTGGAAGGGACCTCAAGAGATCATCTAGTCCAACCCCCTGCTCAAAGCACGACCAATCCGCAGACAGATTTTTGCCCCAAATCCCTAAATGGCCCCCTCAAGGGCTGAACTCAACCCAGGCCAATGCTCAAACCACTGAGCTATCCCTCCCCCAAAGAGTCACATTAGACTCTCTTAGCTTTAAGGGTTTAACTTCTTTTTATAAGGAAAACTAACCACATTTTCCTTATTTCACTTCAAAACTCTAAATACAGAGATGGTTTATCAACTTTGACCTCTTCTATATCTTTTGATTTTTTAAAGATGTTTTTCTAGTAATATGTTGCCCAGAAACATTCATAATATTCCAGGGTTCGTTCTCACCAACTGTTATGTGAAGTGCTATGATTACTCCTTCTAATTTGCGCTGTTCCTATATTAAGGAAGTACCAGCAGTCATTTTCCAATCTATACGGATCCTGTCACTATACTTTTTATCCCACCCCAATTTCATGCATCTCACCAGTGTACATACATTGCTGCACAAGTTTCCTTTCAGATGTATAAAATGAGACTAAGAGCACCAGAGAAGATACTTATGTAGGGTTTTCAGTTTTAGATTAACCTAGAACCCACTGAAGCAGTAAAAGTGATCAGTTTTTGTAAAATGTTCAAGTATTTTTAGTGAAATTTACAATGCTTACAATGCTGAAAACAGCTTGAAGATGGCACTGGCAAGGTCTACAGATCTCCCAATCTGCCTAGGATCTCATCCCTTGGAGATGGGACTTTAAAGGGGGACAATTTTAGATATAGTTCAGGGAAACTGTGATCCAGCTCATTAATTTATGATTTAGCTCACTGTTGTACAATGTAGTGAAAAAACAAGACTGGATTAAACATGGATTACCATGGAATACCCTCTTGCATAACCTGCAACTGTTTACTACTATTCTTTAATCTCTTATAAAATCAATTTATAATAAAATGAATTTAGAGTTTACCATCAGTAGTATATTTACTAACCTTATATACTAGTCTTTTATGCAGTATTGTATCAAAAGCCTTCCTGAAGTCCATGCAGAATAAGTCTACAGCTTCACCCTTCTCAGCTCTCACTGTCACCTCCTCAAAAGAAGTTAATTAATTTGTTAAGCATTATCTCCTCTATAAATCTGTGCTAATTATCTTTGATTAGTCTGTCATTAGTTACCAGAATTTCTTCCAGTATGGACAACAAATTTAAAGATTAAAAAAAATTAACAAAAAAAAACAGGCTAAAGTGTGAACTAACATTTTTCTTTCCAGTGAAAAGATTAAAAAACATCATAATTCTGAAAGTCAGACAAAATTGAGCCATAGTAACAGCTCCATAGTCAACATAAGACACTTTCCATTATAAGACCAATTTTGATCTCTCTCCCGCTCCACCTTCAAATTAAAAAACGACAATTTTCTGTGAAATTCCATATTGATAATGTCCTGCCAGAAGTGCTTGTTTCTGTGCAAAGCCAAAGTGGATATGACTGGCCATTTCAGAGATAATGCCAGAGACTGGCATTTCATTTCCAAAAGTTAACCATTCCTGCTATTGTGTATCTCAGAAACAACCTGGCCTACGAGCTCTACGGTTAGAACTAGAGTGCTTGTGATATACTGAATTACACAGAATGGACAACTGAAAAGTTATTTATTACAAAAAATTAGTATGAAACAATTCTCTACTGCTTGAGTGCCACAGTCAACCCTGGCATTTTCCAGCCACAGGAATTCAGTCCCCAACTATGCTACCAATTACTCGCCATTACAAACTGAAGTGATTCTAGCTACATAAATATCACATGCATTAACAATGGTAAAATACAAAAAAAACCTTCATAAAAATTGAGTTATAGTTCACAATAATACAGTTTTATTTGAATGCCATAATTAACAAAATCCAAGTATTTGGAAGGGAGGAAATTTTTAATCAAGGTTTCACAACCAACCTGAACACTGCCCCAGCCTTTAAACCAGAAATCCTCCTACAACCACTCATCCTTGAGGACATAACATTCTAATATGAGCCAAAATCCCTTATGTTATACCACGTACCTACTGTATATGGTCCAGAGACTTACCTACAGAAAATCCTCCAGTGCACCACACACACCTTTTATGGGGCAGTTATACCAACATTTTCCCTCTTATCTGAACAGACCAGAAACTTACCCCTTCCACATACCAATCTCCTACTATGATCAATTATCCCTCATATACAATTTAACAAAAAACAAACAACACAAAAACCACCCCATCAGCATCCCATTTTGAGCAAAAGAGATTAATCATCCCTATTCACCCTTCCTGTATAGATTAGCAACACTAATATACTGCCTGTATTTGGCTGGGAAGATGACTGGTTGACTAACCACCACTTCAAAACATGTATTTGGTAGGAATTTAAGATGCATCTGCAGCATCACCTTACTCACGGTGAATTTAGAATAAGTTATGTTGTTACGGCCTGATGCTTATTGACTCAGCAATCTGCCACCAGAAAAATGGCCATTTGTGTATGTCATTTAAGCTCACGGGTATTGGGTAGCTCACAATGCACTTTTAATAGCAGAGTAAGTATGACATGAATTACCACTTGCACTGCAGTATATTGTATTGCTCAGAGACATCTAAGTAAGGATTAAGGAACTTTGTGCTATTCACTGAGCATACACGCAGGGTATGTCTACACTACCCGCCGGATAGCGATCAATCTATTGGGGATCGATTTATCGTGAGTAGTGTAGACATGATAAATCGATCCCCGATCACTCTCCCGTCGACTGCTGAACTCCAGCTCGGCAAGAGCGAAGTCGACGGGGGAGCCTTGGCAATCGACCCCATGCCATGAGGACGCAAGGTAAGTCATACTAAGATATGTTGACTTCAGCTATGCTATTCTCGTAACTGAAGTTGTGTATCTTAGGTCGATTACCTCCCCCCAGTGTAGACCAGGCCACAGAGAAGGACAAAGTCTTTACCACAAAGAGTTTACAATCAAAGATGAGACTCAATGAGAGGAAAAGGAACAGAAACAAGAGCATACATTTACACAGGCTATGTGTAGAATTAGATTTTTAATCTTTAAAAATGAATTTCAGCAAAGTTTAAATCCCTTATAACATGGGGATCTTTTAAAATATATCAAGACCTTCACTCTAATCCAGGACTTGAGAGTTTGAGGTCTACCTTGAACATATCCATTAAAAGGTAGAGTAACTTCAAAATGAAATCAGATGTCTACTGATGTCTATAACCCAAATTGACAGAATATAGCAATCTTTGTGGAGAACACATGGGCCTTTTTGTATCAGACTGCAAATCTTTTCCTCTTGCATTTGTAAAGTCTTCTGGTCCATCCCTTCCATTAAGCTATGAAGACTTGAGACAACTAGGTAAAAAAAATCTACCCTGTGAGGAGACATGCTAACAGAGTAGGATTGCCAGTTGGGAAGCAGAGAGGTGCCCTAGATGCATGTGTAAAGATATGAATAGACTGCTTGTTGTGACGAGCTGCTGTCACCCCTAACAGGGCTGCTATAACTACATGTCTCAGTCAATAAAATGGTTTGATTCACAGAACCTGTGTCTCACCCGAAATTGGTTAAAGGATTTTTGCTATCTGAAGTAATGTAGACAAGTCATTGTGAACACCATTCATTTCTGGATGCAGAAAGCATCTCTTCCTGATAGCCTCTTGACTACTGCTACCCTTTTCAGAAGAACTGAAAGTACAGTTCTAAAATAGAAAAAAACACCAAGATCACTGATTCCTCTTACCAGAGTGATGGACCATTAAAAAGACTACTCTGATAGTAAAGAGTATTGATGCCTATTTGGAGAGGTTTGTGTGGAGAACACAAAGAAAAAGCCTTCAGTATTAAGCTGAGGTTCATTTTTAGAAATGGATGTTAATTTGTGGTTTTAGTCTTGAGATTTATTTATGGCTACAGGTAATATGCAGGTGAATAGATAAGTTCACTATTTTCCAGTCTGATTTAGATTACTTGTCCTCTCAAAATGAAGGGGACAAGCCCTTCCTTATTTAAAAAAGTTTAAACTTTAGCACCCACTTTGTAGGAATCTGCCAAAAAAGGAGTGACAAATTACACACCTTCTGCACTATCTCCAACAGGTTGATGGAAAGGCAGATCCTGGAATGAGACTCTCCCCCTTGACATGTTTCCCATGCGAGTTCACATCTATTGTAAATCTGTTCAAAGGGTGGTCTGTGAGGGGCTTCTGCCAGCAGATATTTCCCAAGAATTTAAGAATATGCTTGTGAAGGATCAGAGATCTGTTCTCCTCCTGGTGGTCCCACTTGGGCAAAAGGTTGGTTTGCAGGTATCAAGGGAAGTACCATGCTAAAGAGAATTTTGATATTGGATATTTCCCTTCTAGATAGGCTCATTTTTCTATTGGCAGTTATGGTCCTGCTTCTTCAACTGCACAAAGTTGGCTGAACCTAGTTTTGGAATGGTCAACCTAGACAAGAGAAAATGAAGTGTAACTGGACTACTAGATGCCTGGAGGGGGTTAGAGTCATATCCTCTTTAATTTAGGTCCCAAAAAGGAGGGGGAAAGTGTTCCATTCACAGAGGAAAATGAAATAGTTACAAGGAGGCTCCTTGGCTGTAGGTCTAAATGAAACAAAATGCAAGGCTGCTTCCTTTAGCCAATGGTCCAGATGGACCAAAGCAAAGCAAAAAGACAATTCTCACCATGGTAACAATGTCAGTTATTTCTCCAGTTATTCCTATCCTCTAGCCAGGAGCTGATTAATGAATCTCCCAGGACAAGGGGAAACTAGAGAGGAATTCTTCCTTCTTCCTAAGAACTTTTCTCACTCCCTGCTTCTTTTTTATGCCCCCTTTCCACCCCAATTCAGGAGTCACAGCTGTCAAATCTACCTCACAGCAGTTTGAATATTCAACAGCTGCCACCTCTTCTCTTCAAGTCCGGCAACTAAGGCAGGACTGTGGAACATCTGAAGGGCAAGAGTCCTTATTTTCACATATCTGCCCTTTGACACAAGGATCACAACAGTGTGGTGTGCAGTAGGAATTAATGAGCTTTTCTGAAAATGCTTTACAAAATCCCTCCATGGAAGATGCCAGGTGATTTCTTTACTTAAAAAAGGAAGCTTTCCACGGGGTATCAAGACTCACTGATCAATTTTTCAACCTTGTCTGCTTCTGAAGTATCAAATATCTCAAACAGCTGCCCCAGATGCACTGGGAAAACTATTAAGGGGTCATTGATTTAGATCTCAGAACTTCTGAGCTGTTGCTAAGAATGCCTGAATTCTTGAAGGATTGGTGAGGAATATGAATTTTATTAGATAAGGGCAGAGGATTTAAGATTAAATCCAGGTAGTCATTCTGAATACATTTCTAAAACAGGTCTGTTAGTAATTCTGGCCCATACCTGACTGAAATGGCAAAATTTGCCATTAAGCAATAAGGCCTTGGACAGAATCTATATTGTTTCCATAATCAACAACAAAATCTTACTTCACCCTTCCTGATGCAAAAATACTCTTAAACAAGGACAATCACACCCCACTGTTCCCATAAGAATTGCTAATTACAAAACACTGTGACACAGTTAATGTATTTATGGATACAAATATGCTATATTCAATCTTAACTTACAAAACAAAAATTAGGGCTTGTCTATGCAGTGGGGTAATGTGCTCTATGGGGGTATGAATGCTAAAGAGCATTAACATGCTGTATATTAACTGGCCCACGTAGACTCTGTTGATGCATTTGAACATATTGCTGTTTGAAACAGTACTACATTAAAGCACACTAGCGAACCATTAGTGCACACCAGCAGGGTTTACACGGACCAATTAATTTGCAATATGTTAGGGGAATTTAAAATCACACCCATACAGAGCACATTACCCCCATTGTGTAGACAAGCACTCAGTGCGGTTTTGAAGGATCAGTTAGTAGTGAAGACGTGTAAAAACCCAATGATCTGTAGTCCAAATTTACTATACTCCACAAATACAATGGGCTTTCCAAATATTTGATGTCTGCAGCCATACGCTATGGACTTCTTAAAGCCCTTAGGAAATTGAAAATTTACTTAATCTAAATTAGGAAAAAAACCTAAAAAGAGCACATATGACGAAGTAGAAATAAGGAAGGGTGGAAGAAAGACTCAGACTCATAGACTCTAAGGTCAGAAGGGACCATTATGATCACCTAGTCTGACCTCCTGCACAATGCAGGCCACAGAATCCTACCCATCCACTTCTATAACAAACCCCTAACCTATGTCTGAGTTACTGAAGTCTTCAAATTGTGGTTTGAAGACCTCAAGCTGCAGAGAATCCTCCAGCAAGTGACTCATGCCCCACGTTGCAGAGGAAGGCGAAAAACCTCCAAGGCCTCTGCCAATCTGTCCTGGAGGAAAATTCCTTCCTGACCCCAAATATGGCGATCAGTTAAACCCTGAGCATGTGGGCAAGACTCACCCGCCAGCATCCAGGAAAGAATTCTCCGCAGTAACTCAGATCCCGTCCCATCTAACATCCCATCACAGACCACTGGGCATACTTACCTGCTGATAATCAAAGATCAATTGCCAAAATTAATTGCCAAAATTAGGCTATCCCATCATACCATCCCTTCCATAAACTTATCAAGCTTAGTCTTAAAGCCAGATATGTCTTTTGCTCCCACTACTCCCCTTGGAAGGCTGTTCCAGAACTTCACTCCTCTAATGGTTAGAAACCTTCATCTGATTTCATGTCTAAACTTCCTAGTGTCCAGTTTATACCCATTTGTTCTTGTGTCCACATTGGTACTAAGCTTAAATAATTCCTCTCCCTCCCTGATATTAATCCCTCTGATATATTTATAAAGAGCAATCATATCCCCTCTCAACCTTCTTTTGGTTAGGCTAAACAAGCCAAGCTCTTCAAGTCTCCTTTCATAAGACAGGTTTTCCATTCCTCCGATCATCCTAGTAGCCCGTCTCTGAACCTGTTCCAGTTTATCCTTCTTCATCATCCTTCTTCAACATGGGAGACCAGAACTGCACACAGTATTCCACATGAGGTCTCACCAGTGCCTTATATAACGGTACTAACACCTCCTTATCTTTTCTGGAAATACCTCGCCTGATGCATCCTAAAACTGCATTAGCTTTTTTAACGGCCATATCACATTGGAGGCTCATAGTCATCCTGTGATCAACCAATACTCCGAGGTCCTTCTCCTCCTCTGTTATTTCCAACTGATGCATCCCCAATTTATAACTACAATTCTTATTATTAATCCCTAAATGCATGACCTTGCACTTTTCACTATTAAATTTAATCCTATTACTATTACTCCAGTTTACAAGGTCATCCAGATCTTCCTGTATGATATCCCGGTCCTTCTCTGTGTTAGCAATACCTCCCAGCTTTGTGTCATCCACAAACTTTATTAGCACATTCCCGCTTTTTGTGCCAAGGTCAGTAATAAAAAGGTTAAATAAGATTGGCCCAAAAACTGATCCCTGAGGAACTCCACTAGTAACCTCCTTCCAGCCTGACAGTTCACGCTTCAGTACGACCCGTTGTAGTCTCCCCTTTAACCAGTTCCTTATCCACCTTTCAATTTTCATATTGATCCCCATCTTTTCCAATTTAACTAATAATTCCCCATGTGGAACCGTGTCAAATGCCTTACTGAAATCGAAGTAAATTAGATCCACTGCGTTTCCTTTGTCTAAATAATCTGTTGTCCTTCTCAAAGAAGGACATCAGGTTGGTTTGGCACGATCTACCTTTTGTAAAACCATGTTGTAATTTATTCCAATTACCATTGACCTCAATGTCCTTAATTATTTTCTCTTTCAAAATTTTTTCCAAGACCTTACATACTACAGATGTCAAACTAACAGGCCTATAGTTACTCGGATCGCTTTTTTTCCCCTTTCTTAAAAATAGGAACTCTGTTAGCATTCTCCAGTCGTACAGTACAACCTCTGAGTTTACTGATTCATTAAAAATTCTTGCTAATGGGCTTGCAATTTCATGTGCCAGTTCCTTTGATATTCTTGGATGAAGATTATCTGGGCCCTCTGATTTTGTCCCATTAAGCTGTTCGAGTTTGGCTTCTACCTCGGATGTGGTAATATCTACCTCCATATCCTCATTCCCATTTGTCATCCTTCCATTATCCCTAAGCTCCTCATTAGATGGAAGACTAGCAGTCATTTAGGGGAAGCGTA